>NC_045764.1:43988372-44616706 GCF_008692025.1 Phocoena sinus | reverse complement strand
ATCTCTGCTAACAGCCAAAGCCTCCAAAGCTACCCCAGCTCCGGGAACAAGGATCTGTCAGGTCAAGATAGAGCCTGAGCCCCTCTCACAGGCTGCCTTTGCAGAGTGTCAGGAAGCAGGTACTTGGGTCAGGTCACCTAGTCATTCACAGCCCAGATACCTGGAGAACAAACGAAAAGAGAAGGTGCTGAGGAAGACCGATCCATGGGGACTTGGTGGATATTTGGGAGAGCAAAAGGGGACTTGACTGCTTTGTGGTACTTACAAATTCCAGAGATCTAACTCCTAGGAGTCACAAGCACCCAGCATGTTCATGTCTGAAAAAGACCCTATATAGTGACCCCCGCCCAAAATATGTCTCCTCTTCCAACCCAACTAGACATACACACTTAAGAACTCTTCACAAGAGCATAAAATCTCAGTGTCATGAGGAACTAGAGAGGCTGCTTGTCTGACCCCTAATCTTTCTGATGGGTAAACTGAGGCCTAACATGGTTAAATGATCAACAAAGTCATAAGTGCAGAACCCTCAGGGGTGTAGCAAAAGGATTAAGAATACAGACTCTTAATTTGACCTAGATATTCAAGATTTGCAATCCCCTGGACAGTATGATAACTGTGGGTTTTATTCCCATACCTGATGAAATCAAAATGAGATTTTTTTTTCCAGTTAATCCAATGATTAGAAAAGACGTGAAGAAACTGAATGATCTTATTTGAAATAAGTTTCATTCCTGGAACTCACTTGGCCATAACTTTTCACTCAGGAAGGAGTCAGACAAATCATAAATCTCCATTGAGCATCATCACTTTTCTATTAGACTTTTTCTTTCACATTAGATTTTTTTTTCAATAGACTTTATTTTTAGAGCAGTTTTAGGTTAAAATACATTTAACACACTCTACCTCTGCTTTCTTCACCTTCTATTACAAGTTGCAGAAATAATTAGAGCTACGTTTGCTGATGACTTCTACATGCCAGATAAGTGTTTGCCATTATACAATTTAATCCTCACTGCAGTTCTCTAACTTAGGTTTATTATTACTAAGATCTTTGATGGGGATTCAAGACTGGATGAGAGAAGGAAGGACTATTATAGACCTATGGAAATCTGAATAAAGTGAGATGAAAGTCTATCAGACTCCTGAGTGGAACAATGCAAATGTTATATATCAGATCTTGATATTTAATTCAAGTTTGGTCTTTTGCTTTAAAATCTAGATCACAGATTTTCTTCCTCAATATAAGTCCTTCATTTATTTTACAAAGACTCAGGCCCAACAACAGTGATAACAGCTGGATTTCAAGCAAATAAGGATATAATCCAAACTCATTTATTTTTGTAAAATGTGCCAAGTCCCTAAACTACTGGTTTCAATGAGTTTTCTGTCCCAAAACCAAACAGACTCTTGCTGGTGGTAGTGGTGGGGTGCTTTATGTGTTTAGCAAGCTTGTTCTTTCAAAGAAAATAGAGGAACTCAAATTGCTTAGGACTTCAGACATAGCAGATACCATACTAGAAACAGCCTTCATCATCTTCACCTAGTCCTTTCAACACCACTGTGACAGGGGTATTATTATTAGTTTCAGTTTTCTGATGTGACAGCTGAGGCTCTGAGAGCTTTAGCCTCATAGCTCTGTGGTGGCAGAGCTCACATTTGAACTTAGGTCTGTGCAGTAACAACACAGATGCTGTTGGGATTTTAGCACTTTTCCTAGAATTCTGGCTACACCAACCCGTGAGGAGTACTGACTAAGGGGGAAAAGGCATGCCACGTAAATGAGAGGGAAATTTTAAATTAAATATATTTGAGAACATGTGATCTTCCAAATGGCACTGGAGGTAGACACGTATGTCTGGAAACATCTTGTGTTTGAGATTTTGAGTAGAAGTGAAGTGGGTTGAGGGATTTAAATGTAAAGACCATAACTCAGTCAGCAAGAGGAATATGTCTCCATGAAGAAGCAGGAATTATAGATGAGGTGAGAGGGAAGAATTGAGTTTGGAAAGTAGCTTGGGCAAATCTGAGTCTCTTTCTCTGAGGAAGGTCTGAACTGGAAAAAAAGAGCCTCCATTGAGCTTTCTTGCTCAAGATTTCCTGGCAAGGTGCCTTTCTCCCTGTGGTTTCCCGGTGACCCCAGTAAGTCAACTGGGTGTCCAAGAGTCCACGAGGGCCCTGCTTTCCTACTCTTCACATCATTACATGGAAGGAAACCTCAGGGGGGAGGCAATACCAATTGCGTTTTCGTCCAGCTCTCTGGATTGTCAGAGATTTAGGGAGTGGACACGTGGGCAAGCTACTCTTCCCAAGTCCATGAACATCCTCCATTTGTTGTTAAGAGACTTAGCAGTCATCACCAGACATGTAGGTTTCCTTGACAAGCCTACAACAAGAGCATGCTATATCTGACCTTAGATGCTCGGTGGTATTGGCTGGGTGGCAGGGGGGCGCCCTCCAGCTTCAATATCTCTGCTCCAAGTCTCTGAGTGAAGTAAGAAGGGCAAAGCAAACCTACAGCCGGGTAGACTGAGTCCCCTACTGGGAAGCCAGGTGGTCACACAACCACCCCCTGTGTCTGAGGAAGGAGGGTCTACAGCACCTAGGGAGTTGGGGCAGGGCAGGAGCCTCACAAACACTGTCCTCTGGAAACTGGTCATCGGAACAGAAGCATCTGAGGCAGCCGTCATCCCAAATGGATGCCAAAGGGTTCTTGAGCCCCTTCTGTGAGGCGGCTCAGATCTGATCATAATTCAAATGCTTTCTTTTCATCCCTACACCTGCGGCTTGTCAGCTCTACCTGTCTATTTCCAGGTCTTAGGGGACATACGCACCATCTGCACAGGAGGATCCATTTTAATCAAAAATCTGGTAGAAAAGCTCATTTGTAGTCCTAAAACCAAAACAGATATATTAAGAAATAAAATACCAAACTCACAAGGATTTCTTTTTAACAAAAAACAATTTTAATTGAACCACATCAAAGAGAGCCCCCTCCTCAGATCCGGAGGTGGAGTGGAGATGAGATGGTTGCTTGTTTGGGGTGTCCAGAGTACTTCTGGGGAAACTGGAAGAACCCCACACATGAATCTGGACCTCTGAGTCCACACTGGACTGGCCATGGGGCCTGAGAAGGGGAGGCTTCGAAAATAGTCTTACTGTTTTCAGGGGTGTTGGAGTTCAGCTGCTAGTTACCGATCCAACCGGGAAGATCGTTCCCAAACTCCTCTTATTCCCTTGAAGGCAGGCCCCCTTCGTGGGATCAAAATCCAAAGCCCGCAAATCAAAGACGCAGGAAGCAAAGGAGGAATCGAGACTGAAAAAGCGGAACAGCAAATCACAACTTAAGACCCTTTTATTTCTTCCCAGAAGCTCGACTTCTGGTAACAATGGATTACAAACACAGCCCTCCACTTCTTCCACGCTGATCCCGTGCATAAGGTCAGCAGGAGGCAACCATTTCCAGTTGGACATTCTCACTTGGGTTTTATTTCAACCCTGTAAGGGTGTGTGTGTGTATGTGTGTGTGTGTTTGATTTGGGGTTTTTTTGTGTGTTTTTGTTTTTTGTCTGGGGAGGCAGATGGAGAATCTTAAAGAAGACCATTCAAAGGTTTGGGAGTTTCTGGGGTTTGGTTTTTTTTTTTTTGAACTTTTGTTTTGACAAGCGATTACAGGTGTTCCCATTTGGAACATAAACTATATTTTTTAAAAAATAATAAATTCCTGAAAGTCCCTTTGGCCCAAAAAAGGGAAAAAAGCAGACAGACAACCTTTGGGGAGATGATCCCTTTTTGGCAGGCATTGAATTGTCCAGAATAACACTGTCCAGATTCCAGCCTGGAAAGCTGCACGAGGGGCCTGCGGGAGATCTGGGATGTATTAACTTCGAGAGCAACCCTCCACACTTTTCAGTTCTGGTCGCAGCTGCAAGAGAGGATTCTGAAGGCAGGATGCAAGGTGCCATCGTTAGCAGAAGTCCTCTTTTCTGCTGTGAATTGTGTGCAGCCAGTGACTCCCCTCCAGCCCCCACCAGCCAAGTACAGGTGTTTTTTTTTAAGGAAATGCAAGCAACAGCTCCTAAAGCAGGAAAGGGAAACACCCTTCTAATCAGAAGGTGTTTCTAATTACAGCAGCAATTACCAAACCTCCACTACAGTTAATTGCCACAAAGGAAATCACAAAAGAACAATTAACAAGCAAAAGCAGGTGTTATCAATTGAGTCTAGAAAGAAAAGAAAGAAGTAGAGGGAGGGAGGGAGGGAGGGAGGAATGAAGGAAGGGAGGAAGGAAGGAAGGGAAGGAGGGAAGGGAAGGAGGAAGGAAGAAAAGGAAGCAGGGAGGGAGGGAGGCAGGAGACTAAGTCCTGTATAATTTGTCAGGAGCATGTATGCAGTTGTTTTAAATCATGTCTATGCTTCTCAGTCATCCTGTGAATGTTCACTTGTTAAATCTCAGGGCCTTAAGTCTGCCAAAAGCATCAGGAGTGAATTAGACAGTGAAAGAAGACAGCAAGTAAAAAAACAACCCAGAGCCATTATTTATGTATTGTTCACCTGCATTTCCCAAGCTTCCCCTTGGCTCACATGGATCTCCAGTTGGCTAGAGACAACTGTTTTTCCAGTTTTGTCAACATCTCCAGAGTTCCTTTGCGTAAGTTATGATTTTGCCCAAAACTTAGAAACTGGTGTGTTGATTTCACAGCAAAAAATTTGGTTTATTTCTAAAATGGAGAAACAAAAATTCCTGAAATCCAAGTCCTTGCACACGACACAGTTCACACAAGAATTTTTATATTACAGTTATAGGTTAAATTGGGCCTCCCACTACCCAAAAAATCCACATGTTGAAATCCTAATCTCCAGTGTCTGAGAATATGATCTTATTTGGAAATAGGGTTGTAGCAGATGTAATTAGTTAAGATGAAGTTATGCTAGAGTAGGATGGGCCCCCAATCCAATATGATTCATGTCCTTATAAAATGGGTAAATATGGACACAGACACACACCTGGAGAGAACACCATGTGAATATGAAGGCAGAGATTGACAGAGCAATGATCTACAAGCCAAGGAACACCAAGGATGGCCAGAGCTCCACCAGAAGCTAGAAGAAAAGCATGGAACAAATTCTTCCTCACACCTCAGAAGGAACCAACCTTGCCTACACCTTGATCTTGGACTTGTAGTCCCCAGAACCATGAGACAATACATTTCTGTTGTTTATTTACAGTTACCCAGCAAAGTAACACACCTCCTATTCTACCTTATAATGTCCTTCCCAATGGGCCCCTTCCCTGTGTCTGCATTTGCCACCACACTTATTTAGTCATTTGTCACCTCCTACCTGGACCATCGCAGCAGCCCCCTAGCTACCCTGCCTGCCTCCCAACTTTCCCCGCCTCAAATGTCCACTGCACCAGAGTGAGATTTCCTCACCACAGCCCTGACCATAGACCCTCAGGATCAGAAGAAGAATAAAAACAATGAACATAATAATAAACTCTCAAGTACGTTTTATATGCCAGGCATTGTGGGAGACACATGGAAGACAAAGAAAATTACTGTAAAGCAATGTCTACTCTCTAGGAGCTCCCAGCTTAATGATGTGGGTGAGGACAGACACATCATAGATCGTTAGACAGAGAAATAGCGCAGGCTTGCACAGGGCATTGTGGGAATTCTGAGGAGGGGCTCCTGACCCATCCTTGGGGGAGGGGATGTATTATGAAGGGCTTCCAGGAGGGAGAGACACCTGGGCTGAGCCCTAAAGCACTGGCTCTCAATTCTGACTGCACACTGCAGTCACTTGAGAAGTTTCACAAATGTGAAGGCCTATGTCCCATGGACCCCCAGACCCTGGGGCTTAACTGGTCTGGGGGTGGCTTGGTTTAGGAAGTTGCACAAAATATCCAGGTGAGTGCAACATGTAGCCAATTTTGAGAACCTCTGTCCTAAGGCACTGATTCTCTGCACATTGAAATCACCTGTAGCATTTTAATAAGCTCCAATATCTGGTTCTACCCACTAAAGATTTGATGTAATTGGTCTGGGTGTGGCCAGAATTTTTTTAATGCCTCCCAAGTGATTGTTATATGCAGACAAGTTCAAGAACCACTAGCTTGTAAGAATGCATCTCAAAATTGAATGTGCAGACGAGATCAAGTGCATTCAGGGTGGTATGGCCGTAGAATTTTTTCTGGGGGCGGGGGGGTGGGCAGTGAAGTAGAAAAGTATAGCTTTATTACTTTGCCAGGCAAAGGGGTACACACTGGGTTTCTGCCTCAAAAAACGATGTGAAGTGAAAGAGTAGCATTGACATATATACACTACCAAGTGTAAAATGGATGGCTAGTGGGAAGCAGCCGCATAGCACAGGGAGGTCAGCTTGGTGCTTTGTGATGACCTAGAGGGGCGGGATAGGGAGGGTGGGAGGCAGACACAACAGGGAGAGGATATGGGGTTATAGGTATGCATACAGCTGATTCACTTTGTTGTACAGCAGAAACTAACACAACATTGTCAAGCAATTATACTCCAATAAAGACGTAAAAAAAAACATTGAATGTGCATAGAAATCTTCTCGAGATCTTGTTCATCCGCAGATTCCCGATCGGTGGGTCTAGGGTGGGGCCTGAGATCTTACCTCTCTAAGAAAGACTCCAGATGCTAATGTCGCCAGTCTGGAAGCCACACTTTGAGAAGCAAGGCCTTAAAGAATGAGACAAGTTCTCCAGGTGGAGAGAATGTGGTCCTGAATCAGGATGGTGTAGAGGGGAGAAGAACAGGGCATGGCATAGAGGGGTTCTTGGGGACGATTCAGTGGATTTGGTGTTTGATATGGATGCGGGGCATGAGACAGGCAAGGGCACCAGTCAGGTTTCTAGCATGGAAGCCTTAGCCTCCGAATTGACCATAGCAACATCGCAAGCAACGTCAAAGTCTTGCTAACCTCATGGTCCCTTTCATTTTTCCCAAGTACCATTTTCCAAGCTCATTAAACATCTTCTCATTGCTCATCTTCCCAGACACTTCACAGAATTAACCATGCCTTCCTTGCTTTTCTTTATTCTTTCTCCAACACCAAGGGTGTTGCTTGCTTCCAGTGTCACATGCTTCCAGTGGCCAATTTGGTATGGACTTGAGTGAAGCAGCCTGGATGCGTGTGAAGAGAAAAGTAAAAGTTCCCTTCTGCTACCAGCCCACCAACATATATTAATAATATTAATATTAATTAATTATATCTTATAATATATCATGATGTTTAATGTTCCTATCTTCATAGTAATTAATACAAGAAAAAGGGGACATTCAAGGGGAATAATGATTTAAAGCCTGCCGATTTTGCACCAGAAAAATGAATAAAAGCTAGAAGACAATAAAATATTTTTAAATCACTGAAATGTTTAAACACTTTAATATCAAAATACCGTTTAAAAATGATGTTAACATAAATGTTTGACAAATTAACATTTTAAAATGCTGAAAGAAAAAAATCTGTTAATCCAGATTGTAAATCTAGAAACACTATCTTTTAAAAATGAGGACAGGGGGCTTCCCTGGTGGCGCAGTGCTTGAGAGTCCGTCTGCCGATGCAGGGGACACGGGTTCATGCCCCGGCCCGGGAAGATCCCACACGCCGTGGAGTGCCTGGGCCCATGAGAGCCATGGCCGCTGAGCCTGCGCATCTGGAGCCTGTGCTCCGCAACGGTAGAGGCCACGACAGTGAGAGGCCCGCGTACTGCCAAAAAAAAAAAAAAAATGAGGACAGAATAAAGGCTTTTTGGGTTTAAAAAAAAAAAAAACTGAAAGAACCCATTGCCAGTTAACCTACACTTTAGGAAACTCTTCAAATTGCAGGGAAATGATTCTAAATGGGCACTCAGATCTACAGGAAGGAGTGAAGAGCCCCAGAAACGGTAAACACATGGGTTAATATAACATAGTGTTTTTAACTTTCTTTAAGAGACAACTGACCACTTTAAGCAACATAATAATAGTGTAATGTGGAATTTTTTAAATATGTAGAATTAAAATATAAGATAGCAATAACACAAAGAATGGGGAGAAGTTACCTTATCCCACTGTAAAGTTCTTACATTTTATCTGAAGTGGTACAGTGTAAATTCCAAGGTGACTGTGATAAATGAAAGACATGTAATATAATCCTCAGAGTAAGTAATACAAAACATGATACAAAGAGAGGATAACTAAAAAGCTAATAGAGGAAATAAGATGAAATAGTATTTCATATGAATATTTATTGATGTATAAAAAAGGAGCAAATCTCAATTATAGTGTTTTAGAATGAATGTCTAGTAGGTAAAACTATTTTTAAATGCAAGGAACAATTACCACAAAAATCAGAGTAACGGTTACCTTCGGCCTAAGGAAGGGGGTGATGAAAGGGAAGGGGCATGAGAAGGATTTTGGAAATGCTGGAATGTTCTATTACTTGACCCCATGGATGTTTGCTTTCACATCTTTGTTTTGTGCCCTTTTCTGTATGTAGGTTATAGTTCAGAATTCTTCTTTTTAAGTTTTAAAAAATCAGTGAAAGACAAAATTAAATGTATTGGCTACCATCTACCACTAGGACTTAGGAAACATTATCTCCCCAACTCTCAGCCTTCCAAACCCTCATGAAGGGATTCTTGCTAATGATTGGGTCCCTTTAGCTGCCTCTGCCGAACCAAGCCCACAGTTGTCCCAAATGTGGGTTCCATAGAAGCAGAGGCAATGATCAAGAGTCCCAGCCTTAGAGACGCTGACTCTAGCTGCATCAGAGTATGGCAGAAAAGCTCACATATCACCAGGAGACCAATCCCTCCCAGGGTGAGGCTTGGGACCTTTTTTAAGTAAGCCAGGTTTCTGCAAAGCAAGATGCCTTTTCAAGTACAGCCAAAGAAGTGCCTTGTATCTCTCTTCATGCAGGGAAAACCTCTAACCCACGTTCCTCATTCACACGCTCATACAATCCCCCCTCTTCCCTCCTTTTTCTCTACCACGATCCCTGCTGAGCCCAGATGCTATGATCAAGAACTAGATGTAAATTTGATGCTATCACTTCCTGAGTAACCTTTGTCAAATCACTCGACCTCTCTAAACCTCAAATTCCTATTCTTGCAATGGTGGTTTTATCCCCACCTTCACAGGCTTGAGAGAACAGACAGGACTGTGCCGGGCTGGGCTGTGAGCCTGAGCTGTGGGTGTCCAGAGCCTGCTGACCCAATGCTGCAGCATGCCCCGCAGTGCCTATGGATCAGGGTAAGCCACGCTCTGACACTGGCTGGAGAGGCTCACCCGTCAAGTGTGTACACTGCCCAGTCTGGTCAGCTACCATTCAGCTCCTCTTGTCTTGTCCCAGCCCCTCTCCACCCAGCAGTGATGGGTGACCCGAGAACTGTTGCTGTGTCCACTGGACACCCAACCATTAAAACAGCCATCCCCAACATTTTTGGCACCAAGGACCAGTTTCAAGGAAGACAATTTTTCCACAGACCAGCAGGGGGATGGTTTTGGGATTTCAATCACATTACATTTTTTGTGCACTTTATTTCTATTATTATTACATTGTAATATATAACGAGATAATTATACAACTCACCATAATGCAGAATCAGTGGGAGCCCTGAGCTTGTTTTCCTGCAACTAGATGGTCCCATCTGGGGATGATGGGAGACAGTGATACCTGAAGTGTGTTGCTTATGTCCAGTCTACCCCATAAGATGCAGCTTAATTGTCACTTGCCGCTCACTGATAGGGTTTTGATATGAGTTTGCAAGCAATTGATTTACGATGGTCTCTGTGCAGTCAAACCTCTCTGCTAATGATAATCCGTATTTGCAGCCGCTCCCCGGCACTAGCATCACCGCCTCAGCTCCACCTCAGATCATCAGGCATTAGATTCTCAAAAGGAGTGCACAAGCTAGATCCCTCGCATGCACAGTTCACAGGAAGGTCATGCTCCTATGAGAATCTAGTGCCGCCGCGGATCTGACAAGAGGCAGAGCTCAGGTAGTAATGGGAGCGATGGGGAGTGGCTATAAATACAGACGAAGCTTCGCTCTCTCTCTCTCTCTCACCTGCCTGCTGTGTGGCCAGGGTCCTGACAGGCCATGGACCATTACTGATCCATGGCCTGGGGGTTGGGGACCCCTGCATTAAAAGAACAGAATGTATCAGAAAGGTGAAGATAAACAGCGATGCAGCTCATCATATAAAGCAGAGGGAGAGATGGCTCCACCCCGAGCTCCAGATGACTTATTTTAACCTCACTAGCAGCAGCCCCCATCTTGAATGCCTGTGAGCCCAGCCTCACCCCCCAGCCCCGAGTTCTTGCTGGCATACCTGTGGCCGAGGTCGGGTAGACTCTGGGCAAGGTATTTGCTCACTGGAGTCCTGTGTATTTTGTGGGCAGTGAGCGTGTCACAGTTAGACTTACACTTCAGTATGAAGATGTTCATGCTTCACCAGGGTGCAGCCAGAGGGTGGTCGGGATAGGAGGGGTAATGGGGGGGAGGGCACCTCTTCACTCAGCCCTGAGAATGAGCGACGGTGCCCACCTCCAGCTTCAGAACACACATCTTGGGATTTTAAGTTAAACACTCGCAGGATTGTTTCTCACATATCTAATTGCAGTTTCCCATGGTCTAGATAATCTTTTTCAAGGAAAATACATTTTCTGTGGTTTACTCAGTTGAAGATCAAAGAAATAAGAAAAATGTTGGTAAACTGGGGAGACAGGGCTGACAGTTCACGTAATGGTGCTTGATTTCAGGTCCTCATTTATCCAGACTCTCTTGCATGCAAGTACCAGGCAACATTATTCTATGGGCCAGCAGCTTGGGCCCCTCAGTTCTCAGGGGCCATTCAGGACTCTTTGATTCTTTCACTCCACTGAGTTTTACATAATGATTTAGACACAATTTTTCTCCTCTGTAACCTGCCTGCCTTTTAGCTACTTGGGCAAAGAGTGCGGTCTTTCAGTGCCTGGAGTCCGGCTGCCTGGATTCAGTCTTGCCTCCATGTGGCTCAGTTTCCTCATCTGTAAAATGGGCGACAGCACCTTCCTTATAAGGCTGTCCTGAGGATAAGTGGACAATCCCCAGATAAAGTGCTGAGGCCAGCACCTGGCACACAGGGAGCCCTCAGCAAGCGCCATCTCTTATTATGACTCAGGGAACCTCAACTCCTCCAGTTTCACATTCTCTGCTGCGTTTTCTTAGAAACACGAGCCAAGGAAATTTCTGCCTCAGACAAATTAAGATTTTTTTCAGTCTTGTACCAAAGGAGCCCTGCCCCCTGGTTAAATAGTTCTAGTTACGAGTGGTCATAATATTGCCTCACTGGCTATACATTTTCATAACTTACTAGATCCACTTAAAGTGATTTTAATTACAAATGCTCTAGTTTCACTATGTACAAAATGGAATGCAGGCAAGTAATTGTATTTTCTCCATCTATTATGTTCAGAAAGAAATTAGAGTAGCCTAGTGCACCCTCACTGTCAAAAGGTTTCTCATGATTCTGTAAGAAAGGAGCTTCCCATGATTTGCTGAAGATGTCAGCCACTAGTGAGACCAGGAGGACTGGGTAGGGAGTGGATCTGATGCCATCAATCTAGCTGGGGTGACAGACAGCAAACATTTGTCTCCCCAGTTTGTGATTCGACCTTAAGGAACACTAGCCTCTCCTCTGACTCAGCTCTTGAATTTTCTTAGGACTTTCCTGTCAAGCCGCCTCCACTCCTATCCCACATCACTTAACTGCTTCCCTTGGCAGCTCAGCTGGAGAAACAGGAGAAATACAAAGGATGGTTCTGGTATCCGTTGGGTTTAAGGGACCCTGGGTATGAGTTTGTCTGTAGTAGATGCCATGGCGGGGGAAGACAAACTTGTTAGGGCATAGGAGATCATTTAAGGGAAAGAATTTTGATATCGGGTAAGTGTCACACAAACGGAATATTGTAAAATGAGCCCAGTCAGTCTGTAAGCTTTCCGAAGTCAGAGAACATTTCTTGCATGAGCACTTTCTTAACTTGGTAATAGAATGTTGAATAAAACCACAGGTTGGTGGAATGATTTGACTTATTCTCACTCTTCATTATTTTCCAATAAATTTGGGGTCTGAAAGCAGAAGTTCTGGAAAGAGAACCATGTACATGTACATATGGTGTTTTTAGCCCCTTTGACAAATTAGCAAATTAGGGTTACAGAAATTTGTAGCCATGGGCACGCAGCTACAAAGTGACAAAGCCAACACCAGGCCAAGTCTGTCTGCTACCCAAGGCTCACAGTCAGGGGGAGGCCTGGGAATCCCTTTATGTTGCCAAATGTAAGGATTAGGTCAGATCCTAAGCTTCACCTCAGCCAGGATACTTCCCTCTCATATGGACAAACATGGCATTTTGCTATAACGGCTGATGGCTCTCCTGTCGGGATTTCCCGTGTCATCTCAGAAAGTCTCCGTCTTCCCTGCCCCCCACCTCTGCCTCCTGGCTGGGGCACCCAGGGAGGGCAGAGGTAGAGGTCCCGGTCAGGTGGGCTCCAGCATCCGGTGCATCTGGTCAGGCCCTACTAACTGCAGGTTTATGCCCTGTGCTGCTCCAGGGGAGCTCTGGGAAGTTCACCATGTGCGTCCTTTGGAAGAGCTAGGCTGTGCTTGAAACAAGCCTGTGTGATCTGCCCCAAGGAGAGTTCTAGAACACAGTCTGTGCACACACACTGCCCAGGCTCTAAAGTTAATACCTCGCTTCCCCAAGTGTGTCATGCATGAGATGATTTGGGGTGGTACAAATGGAAACATTTTCTCTGGCAGTTATGTATTTATTGTAACGTGTATTAGCTCAGCATGTCCTGGCTCACCTGTCATTTCACCAATATTGTTTAGGACAAGACTAGTTCTATAGCAATCTCTAACACGTCACCTGATCTGATGTATCTACCACCTCTGCATCCCCAATTAGATGCACACTGCCCAAGAATATAAATAGATGACCCTCCCATGTATGAGAGAGTGGGGGAAGAAATAACAGTTTGGAGTAATCATAGCGTGTTGGATGGAAACACAGCAGAGAAGTGAAGAACAGGTGTTCTGGAGTCAAGCTGCCTGCACCGTAAATGTTAGCATTTTAATTTCCTAGCTGTGAGACCTCGAGAAGTTACTAAACTTCTCTGTCTTACTTTAAGTGTTGAGCCACTAAAATCTACGGTATCCTTTGTTATTGCAGCTCACACACCCTCATACAGCCCATATGCCAAGCTGCAGCAAAGCATTTTCTTCTCAGCTCATTTGAAAAGATGTCAAGTTATCAAAACTAAAAGCATGAATTTACAACATTTAATAACTTACTATCATCAAAAATAATAAAGTAAGGTAACATGTTCAAGCCCGGACAGTTTTGAAAGAATTATCTTCCTAATCAAAATCAACAGAGTTATAAAAGATGCCACTGGTGGGCTGGGAATTCAGCTCTCTCAGCAGGCCCAGGACTGCTGCCCTCAGGGCTGAGCTGCTCTCCCAGACATTGATTGGACCTGCACCAGGAAGCAAAGATTTCACCTGCAGGCAGACAAAGTGTAACTTCAGGCAATGAGAATATCATCTTAAAATTAACAAGGCCTCAGGCTTCCCTGGTGGCACAGTGGTTGAGAGTCTGCCTGCGGATACAGGGGATACAGGTTCGTGCCCCTGTCCGGGAAGATCCCACATGCCGCGGAGCGGCTGGGCCCGTGAGCCATGGCCACTGAGCCTGCGCGTCCAGAGCCTGTGCTCCGCAACGGGAGAGGCCACAGCAGTGAGAGGCCTGTGTACCGCAAAAAAAAAAAAAAAAAAAAAAAATTAACAAGGCCTCTACTAGTCTACCTTAAGCAAAGGACATTTTATGTCAACAAATATTTTGTTTTGTTCCTTTAAGCTAGGAAAGGTTTAACAATAATTTTTCAAGTTAATAACCTACAAGTCTCCTTTTAAGAAAATGAGTGAAAATGAAAGGACTCTGCCCAACCTGCACTTTCCTCACTCCATCCATTTGCCATGTTTCTCTGGCTCATCCTTGGCTGTTATAGAAATCTTCCCCCATCCCTGGATGAGGTCCGGTGCCACAGAGCCACCCTCTCTTCCTATCCCATCATTTTCCATCATGGCACTGGCCATGATTTCTGATTCATGTTTATTGCTGAATTATCTGACTACATCTTCAAGCTTCCTTAAGGCAGGGACCACGTCTGTTTTGCTCCCCGTTGACCTCCAGCAGTCAGCACTGGGCCGGTATACAGCTATAGGAAGAATGAATGAAAAATGATCAGTTTGTTGATCAGTATAAAAAAGCCATAATGTATTTGACCAATCTTACGTCTGGCCATTTCGACTTTTTCCATTGTTTCAGAAATATACCAACACTGTGATGGATCACAGAGGTATCTTTGAGCAAATATCCAATGATTTCCCTAGGACAAATTATGGAAAGAAACTGATTGCTCCAAGACTTTGAAGCTCTAGCTAATTGTTTAGAATTTCTTCAAGTAGGAAGGGTATTAACCAGAAACATATTTAAAAAAAGAGAGGGAAGGAAGGAGGGAGAGAAAAAGAGAAAGAGAAAAAGAGAGGAAGGAAGGAAGGAAGGAAGGAAAGGAGGGAGGGAGGGAGAGAGGGAGGACAGAGAGAAAGAAAAAGAGAAAGGAAAAAAAGGGAGAACGATGGAAAAAAGAGAAAGACCAATACCTAAATTAAAGAGTCCTTGTCTCCGTGAGAAGTCCCCTCTTCGGAGACTGCCATCCAACCAGTTTCCTGGACACACTCTCTCTGTATCCCTGCCAGACCATCCCTGGGAAAGGCAAAGTCAGACACTCTCAAATCCCAAGGTTTAAGATGATAAAGACCCTCAGACCCTCCTTCTCAGGGGCGAAGCGGTTCAGGGCTTTTTGTTCTCCCGCTTCTTTGTTCCAGTGACCTTTCCCATCTCAAAGGATTTTCAACAACACCAAGAGCCTGACACTTTGCCCATCCTGGTTCTCACAGACTTCTCCAACGAAAGACAAAGCCAGGCTGGCACGGAGGAGGGCCTGAAATAAAGGGAGACTGAGAAAGAAGAAAAGCACCAGGGAATCTGGCCGCCCGCATATTCAGTTGCTGCAGCAACTAGAAGTTAAACAATGAAGCGGGGAGGGGACCACCATCTTCCTCCCTCAGTCCAGTTGTCATGGATACTGGGATTTTAGAAGTGAGGGGGTGAAGGGTTTTCTTTACACTTTACAAGTGGTGCTTTTTTCACTCACTTGGCCTGTGTCCTTGTTCCACCCGGGTTGGGGACGTTCCGTTCTGAGTCTTCCTGCAAGGAGGCTGGGGAAGGGGAGTCAGGGAAGGATGCTTTCTGTAAAGGACCCATCGGCCAGTAGCTCTAAAGTCCGTTCCCATCCCACACCAGGCAGAAAGGCCTGAGCATTCGTGGAAATTTCCATGCACTGAAATCTTCCCATCCACACTGCAGAAGGCTCGCTCTCTCCTTGAACTCTTCCTCCCATCCTTCTGATTCTCTCAGGAGCGCTCACACACAGGCTGTCTCCTAAGGTTCCAGCTTCGTACCCTCCCCAACCCCCAGAGACCCCTCGTAGCTTGCTGCCCCTGCTTCCTCCTCCAGGATTTAGCAGGAGGAATACAGCTCAGTCCTCCTCTGAGGTTGTCTCCCAGCTTCTCTTCCCTGAAGCCACATCAGGCCCCGCACTGTCTTGCTGAGCTGTCCAGCGACGTATGGTGAGAGGTTACCAGCTTTAGTGACCGCAGGTCAAGACTCAGCTCTGCCACTCTCCAGCATGACCTTGGGCAGGGCACTTACTCTCTCTGAATCTTGCTTCCACATCTGGTCAATGCAGATTGTAGTAGCCACCACGTAGCCTTGTAGAGGTTGTGCAGTGAGAAAAAGTAGACCATGTTTGAGCTACAGCAGGCACCCCAGCAGCAAGAGCGCCCTTGGCCGCCTCTCCATCACCCACCCCCTCCCCCGCCACACACTCACACTCTTTTACACACTCTCACACACAGACATTCACACTCTCTCATACTCATTCACTATCACACACATACACACACACGTCACGGGCATTCACACAGACACACACACTCACTCTTGTATACTCTCGTGCACATCCTCACACTCAGCATTCACACACTCACACTCACGCACTCACACACAAAGACACTCAAAGCCACACTCACATATATGTACACACAATCACACGTACTTAGGCAGGCACACACATTCACATGTATGCACACACACTCTCTCACATATATACTCATACTCTCTCCCACTTTCACATACTTCCACACACTTATTTGCACACACTCAGCTTTCCTTTTTCTTAAAATTTTTATTGGAGTATAGTTGACTTACAGTGTTGTGTTAGTTTCAGGTGTACAGCAAAGTGGATCGATTATACATATACATATATCCACTCTCAGCTTTCCATCTTTGACTTACAATGAAAGACTGCGAATGTCTTATTTTAGTCTTTATCAAGCAGGAGGGAGTCCAGCTGCTTGCTATAAGCAACACCGTCTGTCCATCCATCCATCCAACCAACAACATTGGCTGAGGATCTAATATGGGCCAAACACTGACATCATAAAGAGCCACCAGGCAAGGCCACCAGCCATGGGCTCGTGTCTGCCAGGCTGCTCAGCTGCTTGAACTCGGAGGGGCCCCGAGACCCTCCCTTGGCCTCCACGTGCCTTCATTGCCCAACACTTGGCCATGCAGCCTGAACGCCAGGACACGGCGCAAAGACTGTTTGCATTTGGACAACCAGGGCAAGGTTGGGCTCACGGCGCCATGCTCGCTCTGTGCTGCCTATGGGTTGGAGCTCCCCGGCTCGCTGGTCTTACAGACATTTGGAACAAATGCCATAAACCCTTCCAGGTGATGATCTGACCTCCAAGGATGGTCCAGTTTTCCCTCTGCCTGTCCTGCACTTAGTAGGGGCAGCGAGCTCCACTCTTCACCCTGGGCAGCCTGGAAGTTTACCCAGGCGATGCTGGGGTGGTAAGAGAGGGTTGGGTGTGAGCCATCAGTCATGTCGATGCAGCTTCCCAACCTGGCCAGCCCTGTCTAATACAGTGGAGAGGAAAGGCTCAAATACAAGCTCACAGGGTGTGTGACTTGGAGTGAGTCAACCTCCTTCATACTTAGTTTCCTCATCTATAAAATGGGCATAATCATACATCCATCTCCCAGGATTGGCGTGAGGATTCAAAAATACATGTGAACCATTTTGCCTGGCAAATATTAAGTACTCATAAACAATGGCTTTACTGTCTAATTAGATGACTACTCTTAGCTCTGTTAGGGCTCTGACGATGCAAAAATCATAGATGTGTATGTTAAAAGAAACTGGAATGAATCACAGAAAGTTAAAAAATGTCGATTTGTTTAGAGTAATGGGACTAGATGTTTTTTACCTTAATTTCCATTTTAACATTGTTCCAATACTTCTGCAAGACATAAAAATTAAAATGATAAACACGGGTATTTAGAGGGTGATTTATAGTAGCCACATAAACAAAATATTTAACTTAAAATTCTCTTATTTGTTTGCACTACACACAGGATTAATTTCTCCTAAAAGAACAGAAGGAAGTATCTGGAAGTATCCATTGAATACACAACTAGATGTCAGACAAGAACATCAAAAATTCATGATACTTTTTCTTGATTCATATTGCTGTTGTCATTTCCTCACCTTCTTAAATATATTTATCATGCTTATTTAAAAAAAAAAAAAAACTGAACATCAGAAACTTACCCAGACTCCTGAATCCAAATCGTTAATTCCATGTAATGGAAAGTTCATCCATACATGTAGCAATAATTTCACCTATATGCCTCACTATGTCCTGAATGGAGGCCACCTGATAGTAGACAGTAAACATCATATTGGATACAAGGATAGGTGATTGCCAGCACTGTTCATGATACAGAAGACATCTGACCTTCAGGGAGCTGGAAGTGTAGCAGGAAAAGAGAAACTACCATGAAACAGGTAGGCTCTGAATTCGGTAGTTCTAACTCTGAGCTGTATAAGCAAGGCAGATAGTTGGAGAGAGCTATTGGGGAAGAAGCAAACTTTTGTTCAGTCTTGAAGGTTGAACACAAGCCATTATTCTCGTCCTGGAGGCGGAGGACGAGAATTTGAGCATTCATGTTTAACCTCCAGCCAGCGTAATCGTTCACACAATGCACTGAGAACTGAAGAAGACACAACACAAATACTGATGAAAATAAACTGAATTGTCAGATTCTTTCCCCAGGATTCCAGAATGAAATAGATCTGCACGGCCCTTGCCTACCTGCATCTGTTTAGAGAAAATATACCTGCATCTATTGACCAATAAAGACAGAGGTAGATCTTCTTTTTAAAAAAAGTTTCAGGGATTTCCATGATGGCCCAGTGGTAAAGAACCCGCCTTCCAATGCAGGGGACACGGGTTCGATCCCTGGTCGGGGAACTAATATCCCACATGCCGTGGGGCAACAAAGCTTACGTGCCACAATTACTGAGGGCACACACCTCAACGAGAGAGCTGGCGTGTCGCAACTAGAGAAGGAAAACTCGCATGCCACAACTAGAGAGAAGCACACACACCACAACTAGAGAGAATCCCGCATGCCACAACGAAGAACCCACATGCCCCAACGATGAGACCCAAAGCAGCCAAAGAAAAAAAGAAAATAAATAAATTTTTTAAAAAAAGAAAAGCTTTAAAAATAAATAAATAAATTTTAAAAGTTTCAGAGATACTGGGAGTCACTTTTAACACATACAGGTGTTTACTGTGAGCCAGACACATCCTGAATGTTTTTCATGGATTACCAGATTTAATCATCATTATAAATATGATACGTAGATGAGGGACAGAGACACAAAGAAGTAAAAAAGGAAATATTAGGCATTATTATGAGGACAACAGTTAGAATTAGTTTCGCCTGACAGGGTGATTGTATAGAAGAGAAATAAGAAATGGAGCTGGGAGAGTAGTTTGGGCCAAAGTCAGGAGGCTCCTGGCTGTGGATCATTGGCATTTGATATTCTTTAGGGAGTCATAAGGGTCTCAGAGCAGGTGGTCAGAGGAATATGTTAAGACTTCTTCCAGGTTTTAAGAAATAAAGTAGAACTAGAAATGAAGAGTGTAGAACCACTTTAAGGGGACTCTAAGGAAACAGTCCCATCACTATCACCATCTTCACTCTACCAGATCCACTGCCCTTTGACCTCTCACAACAGCCCACACAGTAGGAATTATTGTTTCCGTTTGGTGCCTTACTATCTTTCATGGGGATATTTTTTAACTAGCACCCCAAAGGATCTTAAATTATTACCCCAGATAATTCTGACTCAGAGGGCTCCTGGTATTGAGAAATACCAACTGTCAAAGAGATGATGGCTACCATACCCCCCAGCTGGACCTCCCTGTTCTTTCTGTCTCCTTGTTCAGTCGCCCCTGCCCTCAGAGCCTCAGAATAGCTCTTCTATTTCAATCCAGGCAGTAGCTCCCATGGTAATCACCATGATCCCTTCCATACCTCCAGGTGGGTGACACTCTGGGATATAAATGATTGACCCAAGTTTATAGACAGAAAAACTGAGACTTAGGTTAAATGTTTTAACCCAAATCCCAACTTTCTTAAGGAAATTTCCCTGCTCAGGGCCACTCCTGCTTTTGCACAGCAGTGCGTCACATCTACCTGGCTGACAGCTTGACAAAATCCCACCCCTCAGAGCATCTGATTGTGGTCTCAGGCTCCCGGCAACTGGCCTCCAATTAAAGAGGAACAATAGGCAGGGCATGTGGGACTCAGTCCTCAGGGGCTGAGCCTCAGCACCAGCTCCAAAGACCCCCCCCCCCCCGCCATTAGTCACAGAATGCCCACTGCTGTGTACAGTAATCCAAATTGGGTTCAAGGCCTCAGCCTCCGTGTCCCATTGTCATGCTATATTTTTTATTCAACACAAGATCAGAGATCTGCTAAGACCTCATGTTGCCAACATAAAAGAAGAAAGATTTCGTTAATCCCAATGAAAATGAATCCTTCTTATTTTTTCCTGAAAAAAAAAAAAAAGGAAAACATGAAGGTATTACATCAGCCTCTCAAAAAGGCAGAAAAATCCCTGCCATCCTGAGACGGTTAAAACCATGTGGCTTTAAGAGTCGACACAAAGAACAACAATTACACACCCCTTCACCTTTTACTGGCTTGTTTTATTATCCTGGATATTCCAACTGTTTTTTCCTGGGATGCTTTTGGATATGATAATCCTACCAGCCTTGAAATAGAGTATTAGAGAGGAAGCAGGGTCAAAGCGGGGAGGATGTTCACAGGATTGGAGAGAAGAGGGCAAGGGGGAAAGAGAGTGGGCAGGGAAAAACCTGCCGCAAAAATCTGAAATGTCTTTATGAAATCTGAGCATTTCATAGCCAGAGGGGATCTTGAAGATAACTAGTCAGACCTTCTCATTAAACACACACACACACACACACACACACACACACACACACACACACACACAGAGCAAGTGAGGGCAAAAGGGGGATGATTTGTCCAAGGAAATGGATGCTTCATTCAGGCCTATAGGTTAAAAGGAGTGGAAAACAACAAGACACTAACCTGTCAGAAAAGAGCCTTGTGTAAATTTCAGCAAACGTCTCCTCAGAAAAAAAAGACCATAATGACCCCTCTTTATCTTGTCAATACTTGTCACTCATCTGTCCTCGTTAAAGCTCTCTTGTTGACTCATTTGTTCACTTACAAAAGTCTGATTAACTGAATGGTGTAGTGTAGGGGTCCACACAGTACAGTCTGTGGGCCAAATACAACCCGCTGACTGGTTTTGTATGGCCCACAAGCTACGAATGGATTTTACATTTTTTAAGAGTTGAAAAAATTTTTCCAGTTAAAACAATTTTTCAAGAATAATACTTTGTAACATGTGAAAATTATATAAAACTCAAACGTTGGTGTCCACAAGTAAAGTTTGGCTGGAACACGGCCACGCCATGCGTCTACAAATTGTCTGAGGCTGCTTTTGCCCTACAGCAGCAGAGCTAAGCAGGTACAACAGACATGGTATCGTCTGCAAAGCCTAAAACATTTACTATCTGGCTCTTTACAAAAGAAAGCATTCCATTTTACTGACATGAAAATTGGAGCACCCCAGCCCGGGACCACCACTTAGGGGCTATGTGACCTGGGCCAATTCATGAGTGTGTCCATGCTTTGGCTCCCTCATCTGTAAAATGGAGATCAGGTGTATTGAAACGGTATAATTGAAACTCAACTTGATGCCCACTGAGGTCACCCTACCCTCTGAGACTTAAACAGCATTGCTTTAAGTTCAATGTCATGTCCTGGCAAAGTCCCATGTCCTCTTCAACATTCCCAGAGCCTTGCATCCTCTTGGTCCTTTTGGTTTCAAATTCCAGCTCTTTCCCAACTGTGATCTCACTCATCTCCCCAATCCTCAGCTGGTCTTTCTGCTCGGTACCAACAAGGACTTTGTAACTCAGCTATCTCTCCCTCTAAACAAAGTCACAGGAGGCATTGTGTGGGAAGCAGGTTTTGCTGGTGGTTTGGGGCATTGAGGAGGGGATGATGTGGCTAAAATTCAAACAATTTAAACACGGGCAGCCAGCTTCTCTCATTCCAGCTCTCTCATGGCTGTCCAGCCACCAGCAATTTCCCACTGGCCACACTTCCCTGAAGGTTCCAGCCCTCTGCCATGCCTCTCAGCCTTCTGCCATGTCAACCCACTTCTCCATTTGTAGCCATCCTTTCTTGGAATTCCCCTCACATCTTCCATCTTCTCTGTTTCCTGGAGCCCTTTATCCTCAAGACACCCCCAGAAGCTCAATTTTCACTTCCATCTGATACAGGACACCCTAGTTCATCACCCTGATGCCTACATTTCCATGGTTATAAACTTCAAGTTTTTGTTAAACAAAAGGCCCCTCACTCCATATCTCACTCTTAGAAGCCCAGAACAACTGTCAGAGCTTCAGACACACTTTCTCCTCGTCCCAGAAAATTATATATTCAGTGCCCAACTGATAGAAAGTATGTCACCACCTCCCCCTTAGAAGACAGAAACACTTTCAGCAGCTTTGGGGTTGACTTGCTTTTTCTCTCCACTAAAATATATAAAGCATCAATCATACTGCTTGACATTAAAAAATAACCAATACACGCTTTCCTTTCCATGACTTTTCCCCAAAAGAAACACAGACAAAATACCAACATGTGTAATAATATATATTGCACATGTGGTTCCTGAACACACACCTGCCCACAGTGAAGTTCTCCACCTGGAGCATGTATGGGAGAGGAGGGGGCAGAATTGGGTTGGGGAACACCACCTAGGACAAGGTGATAAAAATAACAGATTGCTTTTTCTCTACCATCTAAATGTACCAGGAGCTGAATAAAAGTCACCAGATGCAACCCCTTTGGGGATTTCCATATTGTTTTGTTTGCCAGACAAGAAGGGTTCCAAGACTTTTTATCTATGGCATCTATTGCTGCATAACGATATATCCCCAAAACTCAGCAGTTAAAGCAACAAACATGTGGTACCTCACACAGTTTTCTGAGTATCGGGAATTGAGAAAGGCTTAGCTAGGTAGTTTTGGCCTAGGGTCTCTCATGAGGTTACAGTCAAGAAGTTGGCCTGAGCAGCAGTCACATGAAGGCTTGACGGGGACTGAAGAGTTTGCTTCCAAGATGGCGCACTCAGATGGCTGTTGGCAGGAGGCCTCAGCTCCTCACACAGGCTTCTCCAGAGGGCTGCTGATGGCATGGCTTACTCCAGAGTGAGTGATTCAAGAGAGAGAGAGAGATTTTATAACCTAATCTCGGAGTGACATGCCACCACTTCTACCCTATTCCACAGATCTCACAGACCCACCCTGTATGGGAGGGTACTACATAAGGATGTGAGAGATAGACTGACCACCTGCCTTTGGCACCCTTGAGATTCTTTGTGTCCTTCCAATACATTCCCCTTTCTTACTTAAGCTAGTTTGCGTGTTTTACTATGACTTGCAACCAAAAGAGCCTGGAATAAGATGGACTTCTGAGACTAATGCTCTATATTTCTACCTCTGAGGAAAAGAAGAAATCCATTCCACATAATAGTACAAATCAAAAGTAAAACAAAACAAAACAATGAACAACTTGGTATTGTTATAATATCAAATTATCACAAAACTTAGTGGCTTAAAACAACCATTATATTTTGCTCACAATTTGTGGAATTCAGGAAAAACTCAGGCAGTTCTCATGTGGGAGTCTCTTGTGCTATTGCGTCTAGATGTGCACTGGGGCCACAGTCACCTGACTTCAGTCCAGCTTCACTGGGCTGGACATGCAAGATGGCTCCCCCACCTGGCTGGTAATTGAGGCAGGCTGTGTGCTCGGAGCTCAGCTAGAGCCATCAAACAAAACACCTGTGCGTGATTTCTCTGGCATGGTCACCTCAGGTAACTGGCCTTCTTGTATGACAGCTGCTTCCCGCAACGCAAGCATCCCAAGAAACGGTGGAAGCTGCGTAACATTTTCTGCCTAACCTCAGAAGTTATAAAGCATCACTTCCACTGCATTCAGTTGATGAAAACCAAGTCATTAAACTCAAGCCAGGTTCGAAGAGAGGGAACAGAGCCTCCATCTCTCAATGGAAGGCTTGAAAATGGCCAGAGGCAACTGGTTTTCCCAAACATTGAACCTATCCATGCCAAGCTCTGGTGGGAGAAACAGTGCCTCCCACATAAAAGTGATAGAGAGGGATCTTCTCAGTTAGAATGTAAATAACCTTGACTACAAGAAATGGTCCATCTGGCCCAAGATATCTCTCTTTCTGGGAACTTAAAGATATCTGCCAAACCACATTTATCAGGAGACATTTTCACATAACCAAAAACTCAAGTCAAACTGCCATAAACAATAAAGAAATTTGACTCATATACCTGGAAGTTCCTCAGTCTTTAGAGTTGGCTTAATTCAGAGGCTCTGCATGCATTTCACAACCATCCTCTGGCCTATCCCCCTTTCATCTCAGCTGGATAGCAAGAAAGTTGCAGCTGGTCTGGCCCTTCAGTTGGTGCATGACCATTTCCAGAAGAAAGCAGAGCGAGTTGCTTCTAGACACTGTCCTAGAAGAATGCAGATAAATTTTTCAAATGCCCACAGCTAGTCTTTCTTCATATTTTATTAGATCAAATTGAGTTATATGGCCAACCCAGCCAATCACTGGGGAGAGGAATAGAATGACTCTTAAACCAACTAGGCTCACTCCTGAACCCTATGAATAAGATTAGCTCCCATGCATGAAGGAAGAGAGGATACCCGAACAAAATCAGGATTTTGTTAGAAGTAAGGAAATGAGAAATGGATGCTAAGGAAACAATCAACAATGTCTTCTATGCTGCACTACAGAAAAAGAATTCCTAACACACCTAAATCAAGTATAATCTGTCTTTTGCTGCCTTTTCCCCAACATGCAAATACAGAATTAGTTCTCTGAAACCCTGTCTCCAGATAATTCTGGGAGTGTCCAGGAAGCAACTCACATGAGTTTATAGGCAAGTCCAGCGAGTTACCAGTGGCATCTGCAGCTCTTTCCTGCTAGGTTCCAGGGGTCTGCTGTCCACTGCTGCCAGTTCTGCCAGGTAATCCTGTACCTGCCAGGCATGTCCACTTTCCTCCAGAGCCCATGTTCAGTGGCCAATTGCAACATGGGGAGAATGTTGCCTGTTCTATTTGGAAGACAACAAAGCAGTACAGCTTGACCCATAGTGTAACATCAGGATTTGTTAAGAGACATGACTTTCATATTTTATTTATCACATCCCCTGCCCCCTGGCTTAACCCAGGTGCTACATGTCCATAGAACACAGATATTATTCCTTGCAGGTCTAGTCATCTGAGTGACAAACTCTACACTGTGCTCATAATCACTTCCTCCTGAATTCAATAACCAAGGTTCTTTTCCTAATCACATTTGTCATTTCCGACTCCCTCTTCCTTTAAGGTAAGCTCTCCCGTAGGAGGCGCCTTAATCCTCTTGCAAATATACTTCTAACGCATCTCCTCACCGACTTGTCAGGCATCCCAGGCATCTGTGGGCCCCAGTGATCCAGCTTCATTTTGTGCAGAGGCTCCTAAATTGAAATCTAGCCAAGAGCATCAACTAAGCGTAATTCCTTCTCTCCTCACCCCTCCTTTTGCAACCCAGTCATACTGGATCGCACCATCCACGGGGACAGGGAATGCCATCTCCACATGTACCTCCTACCCTCATAACATATATCCCCAAATTCTGAACTTCTCATATGCTGCTCTCTTTACTAGAACTCTCTTTTGCTGCCCAACTGTCTCACCTTGCAAATTCCTGCACATCGATCCAGACTCAGCTCTGTACCTCCCATAATTGACATGAGAAATAGACCTGCAGTGTTTGCCAACTTTAATTCAGTGGCTCTCAAGGCATTCAGTCTGGAAGATATCAGGCTACTAAGAGTCAAGGGGAACAAAAAAAGCACTGCCCTAAGGCCTACTCTACAACAGGCTTCCTGGGCATTTCCCAGCACAGACCACATCTCCAGGGTACTGACCCTGGCCAGCGTCTGCCAACTATAGTCAAAAGGCTACCCTTCCACATCTCTTAGCATCCTCAGGGTCCTACTGTCTGAGTTATCCAGCTCACCCTCCATTCCCAGAGCTGCCAAGCAGTCTCTCCATTGGCTCAGTGCATGGAATCAGATTGGGAGTATCTCTTAAATGAATTGGGCTTTTGTTCCTTCCAACCTGTGTTGAAATTTACAAGACTAAAACAAAGGCCCTCACTGTGCCCTGGTCCTGGCTCTGCTGGGACACTAATTACCCAGCAACAGCACATGTGGGAGAAAGTGGCCAACTCTGATTAAGGAGCCCCATGGGAGGGCACTGAAAACAATCTTTTCTTTTTCTTTCTAAAGTTGCCTTTGTTCCTATCACCAGCGGCCACTCTGCCTCCATGCTGCTGGGCATTTGTAGATACAAATGAGTTACCAGATGGACACCATGCTGGAGCAGGAGACCCTGGTGCACTGGGTGCCTGCCACGTGCTGAGGCCGTGCAAGATGCTCTTTGTACATGAGCACTGTTCCTGCAACGTCTCTGCAAAATAAGCATCATTATCCCCACATGAAAGACGAAGGATCTAGAGCCCAGAGCTGCAAAATCCCAGCGAGACTCAGCTGGATTAAAACCCAGTTCTGGCTCAAAAGTCATGGCCTATGACTTCCAGAATAAACTAGAAAGGGTGGCTCTCCCCAATTCCTAGATCACAGCATTTTACTGCTGGGAAGGACCTTTCTAGAGATCAATATGTTCGGTCAAGGCCCGAAACAGTGAGAGGGCTTGAACAAGAACACCCACCCATTGGACAGGTTGACTGGCACAGACATAGTCTTGAAATTTGAAGCTTCGCTTGCACTTTCCCATCTACTTTGCTCACCCATCATTGTCCTAAACTTCTTAAGAGCCTCTCATCACTGACAGCTGACCAGACTGATGATGAACAGGCAGGTTTAATTAATTCTGGGGTAGCTCACATCTCAGTGAATGCAGCCAAAAAACAAATATCAATTCTCCAGCTGCAGAAGAAAGAATCTACGAATGAGTTTCAACTAGGGACATATGTAAGATCATACGTATGGGGGGACAATAGCCATCATTTTTTTTCCAGCTGGAGTCACTTCAGAGTAAGCCCTGGAGATCCTAACATACTCCCACTGAATATAAGGGACTGAGCAATGCACAGCTGGAGTTAAGAAGGTTTGGTGCCCGAGGCCTCGTGGTCACAGCAAGGTGCCTGCTTAGGTTCTCACCATCAGCCCAGCAGTGTGGTGAGTTGGGGTCTGACACAGAGAGTTCACGTATATAGAAACACAATTAAGACCCTTGCAGTCGGAAGGGGAAAGCCTGGAGGGAAGACCTGAACCACAATAAAGTAAACAAGGACTAGCCCTCTTCCCCAAGACTAAGGAAATCGGGTTGAATGGATGAAAATCTGGCAGTAAGCCAAATTAGCTGTGCCTTGAGTGTGGAATCTCTCCCTGTTACATTTTCATGGAAAGGGTACCCAAGGTACCAAGCAAGCAGATTCGATAGGGACAGCTCTTTCTTCTCCCCCAGTGATGAACATTGGGGAGGTAGGCAAGGTGGCTCTGAGTGGGGGAGGGTGACCCTTCCCAAGACTAGTGGCAGAGAATTAAACCATCTGTACGAGAGGTTAGAAATGCTGAGGTCAAATTTTAGTAAACTCTCCACGGGAATAAAATATGGCATAGGTGGATTTTTTTTTAATCCATTAAGGGCAAGATAAATGGACTTTTCTTTTATGCATTAAGGGCAAGATGATAAGTGATAAAGGTCCTAAGTTGTCTTAAACAACGCTGAGCTTAAATATCGATCAGAATGGAAAGAGTGACAACATTTAAATCTGTTCAATTCAGTTAAGCTTTGGGACTTAAAGTTCACGCAGTGTCAAACTGTTCGGACTTAAATTTTGATTCCAAGCACTTACAAGAGTCCCGCCTTTAGGTCGGGACCTAAGACCCCAGAGTCTCAGCTTCAGCCACCACATAAGTCACAGCATATCATTGGAGTGAGGTACCAGGACCGGCAGTGTTTAGGGCACTGTGGTTGCTACTCTAAACATTCTCCATGTTCATCTCATTTAAGCTTCATGACAACTCTATGAGTTAGTGACTCCTGTCTCTCTCTCTCTCTCACACACACACACACACACACACACACACACACACACTGCACAGGAAAGGAGACAGAGACATGCCATGCCCACCATCACCCAATGGCAAACAGTAGAGCCAGGATTTGAACCCAGGCATATTAACCACAAATCCTGTGTCTCACCACCATCCCATTTTGTCATTCATATAAATGTTTACCCCAGTGCCTGGCACCTACCAAGCCCTCGGGAGCCTTCAGCTCCTGTGCTGTTCTGATAGTCCCAGAGATGTTAGAAATCATTGTCAAGCAAGGTCTCTCTACAAATTTTACTGGGACACTAAGAGCAGGGCTGTCCAGAGACTATCGGACTCACTGGATGGCAGCTGGGGGCCCCATCCAGCCATCAGATTTGGAGTCGTTGCTCTTCAAGCCAAGCCTCTGCAGCAGGGTAGACACGACACATAAAATGTGGAGGCCAACCAGAGCTACCAAGATGATTCTTTGAAGTCTTGGCTTGAGCTTGCAATCTGCATCTTAAAAATCAAGTTAGATTCCACCCAGAGTTGTCTTCCCGTGTTCCTAGGAAAGTGACATGTCTTCCGGCTGGGCCCCAGCTGAGCCCTCCCATAGACTCTCCCTTCTTTAAAATTCATAGGATCTCAGCTGGTGGCAATGACTTAGACGGGCATGTGCCATGGCCTGTGACTTTTGTACCCCTGGGTAGCCTCAGATGGTTTCAAGCGCTGACTCAGGCCTGGCAAGGAAGAGCAGACCGTGCGTGCATACCACAGCCGTGACTTCTTACACAGTGCCCACCACCAACACGCGCTTACACAATAAACATGTTTCACCAGGAGGCCCAGGTGCCTGCCAGCATTGTTACAAAAACCCATGGGAACCTGACTTCTGTGCCAGCCAACCAGGCCTGGATCCTGCTTTTCTAGACCTTCCAGCTGAATGTCACATCAGGGCTTTCCAAGTAGAATTTCTAAACCCACGAGACTGCGGGAAATGCTCACATCCTCAGACTCATCCCTTTTCAGCAGCACTCCTGACTCAGTAGGTACGAAGACACTGAGTATGTATTCATTATAGGAATCTAAAATACAACACAAATGAACCTACCTGTGAAACAGAAACAGACTCATAGACATAGAAAACAGACTTGTCGTTGCCAAGGAGGTGGGGAGGTGGGGGAGGGAAAGACTGGGAGTTTGGGATTAGCAGATGCAAACTAGGATGTATAGGATGGATTAGAAACAAGGTCCTCCTGTATAGCACAGGGAACTATATTCAATATCCTGTGATAAACCATAATGGAAAAGAATATGAAAGAGAATATATATATGTAGGGACTTCCCTGGCAGTCTAGTGGTTAAGACTTCGCCTTCCAATGCAGGGGGTAAGGGTTCAATACTTGGTCAGGGAGCTAAGATCCCACATGCCTCACAGCCAAAAAACCAAAGTATAAAACAGGAGCAATATTGTAACAAATTCAATAAAGACTTTAAAAATGGTCCCCGTCAAAAAACAAATTTTTTAAAAAAGAATATATATGTATAACTGAGTCACTTCGCTGTACGGCAGAAATTAACACAACATTGTAAATCAACTATACTTCAATAAAAGAATTTTTTTAAGTATTTATTATAATTTCTACTAGACTCATCTACCCTGTCCCCTGGAGTCACCCTCCTTTGCTCAGAACTATCTGTGCAGGATGAGAGGAAACTCTTGCCTGTGACTATCTGAAAGGCAACCCAGGGCCCAGGACTGAGGCCACGTGTCGCAAGACAAGACCTCCCACATTCATGATAGAGAGAATCAACTCAGTCTCAAAGAACCCATGACTCCTCCCTCCCCAAAGACGACTAGAACAAGCATGTTGCCTTATTCTCCGTGTGACGTGGAAGCAACCAGGAGAAACCTTATGGCTGACATGCACTGGGCCTTCTCTAGTACCACCCTCTTAACATTTGACAGCGATTACTCATCTTCACAGCAACCCTATGAGAGAGACTGGAAGTTCGGAGTCGATCAGTAACGCATTATAACTTTTTCCATTTAAAATAATGAGAAATATATTTCTGATTAGCCTTTTTGTGCAGAACTTTAGATTTCAACTAAGAGATAACTGAAGTTTAGTGTGAGATGTCTGTATGTATTGTCAAATTGTGGGGAAAAAAAGTTTAAAAAGAAGTGTGTTCACCATTACCTTATGTTGTTTTTTGAAAAGCACATGTGGAATTGCACAGAGTACAAACGTGAAAAGTGGTAACATGACTTATAGATAGGTGGCTGGATTCCAAGTGGTTTTTATTTTCTTCCTTTTGTTTATCTGTTTTTTCTACAGGATAAAGGTTATAATATGGAAAAGGAAAGGGATAAAGTTTATTTTGTGGGTTTTCAGAGGGCAGGACTGTTGTATGGAGATAGCAGGGAGTAGTTCAGCTCATGTGAGAAAGAATTTTTACCATTAGGGCTGTAGGATAACGGGATGGGAGGAAGTGAGTCCACTTTCAAAAGACATGGCCAAGTAGAGGGTGGATGTCCACATATTGAAGATATTTTTGATTCTTACCAAGGAGAAACCCAGTGGAGTTTTTAACTCCAGTTCCCATCTTTAAAAACTCGGGAACCCAGTTTTTAAAAAGATGTTAAAAGATATTTATCTTGGGCTTCCCTGGTGGCACAGTGGTTGAGAGTCCGCCTGCTGATGCAGGGGACACGGGTTCATGCCCTGGTCTGGGAAGATCCCGCATGCCGCGGAGCGGCTGGGCCCGTAAGCCGTGACCACTGGTCCTGTGCTTCCAGAGCCTGTGCTCTGCAACGGGAGAGGCCACAACGGTGAGAGGTCCGCATACCGAAAAAAAAAAAAAAAAGATATTTATCTTTTAAAGATGCAGTAGTTGAAGCCTAGTGATGATGATGTGGGAAAGAAGGGGAGAGGCGGAGGAAGGGGAGGTGAGGAAGTGGGAAGATGCAGGAGGGAGGGGGGCTGGGGCTTCTTCCGCATCCTTGTTCCCCGGGTGTAAAACCCACTGAACCGCTAAGGTTTCAGAGAGCCCTTTTGGAAAGCACAAAATTTTAGACCAGTGGTAAAAGCTTTGTTGCCTGTTGGTGCAGATTTCTCTCAGGATGCTGACACTCTGGTCTTTCCTTTTTTATTGAAGTATAGATGATTTACAATGTTGTGTTAGTTTCTGCTGTACAACAAAGTGATTCAGTTATACCTACATATACATTCTTTTTCATCTTCTTTTCCATTATGGTTTATTACAGGATATTGAATATAGTTCCCTGTGCTATACAGTAGGACCTTGTTGTTTATATATTTTGTGTATGGTAGTTTGTATCTGCTAATCCCAAACTTCTAATTTATCCCTCCCCCACCTCCTTTCCCCTTTGGTAGTTTGTTTCCTATGTCTGTGAGCCTGTTCCTGTTTCGTAAGTAAGTTCATTTGTGTCATAGTTTAGATTCTACATATAAGTGATATCATATGGTATTTGTCTTTCCCTTTCTGACTTACTTCATTTAGTATGATAATCTCTAAATCCATCCATGTTGCTGCAAATGGCATTATTTCATTCTTTTGCATGGTTGAGTAGTATTCCATCGTGTGTGTGTGTATATATATATATATATATATATCTCACATCTTTTTTTTTTTATCTCACATCTTTTTATCCATTCATCTCTGACACTCTGTTCTTAAGAAGGCTTGTCCTTAACTCAAGAGGTGTCCTTCCTATGAAAGGCAGTGATAGTGGATGCATTTGTATATGTTCAAATCCTTTGTTCATCACTGCTTCAATAAAGTAGTATCAATATTTCTATGTACAAAGTCCATAGAAGACCATTAAAGAAGAAATTCAAAATAACCTCCAATCTACCTACCTAGAAATGGCCATTGCTACTGTATCTGGTGTATTGCCTTCCATTCATTTTGCAATACATTCATTTTCATAAAATTGAGCGTAAAATGTGTTCAGCTTTTCGTTATCACCTAATATTATGTTGTAAACGATTGTCGTATCAGTAAATATTTTTTGAAGATATAATACTTCCATGTAGTTTAGTATGTACTTTTTGATTTCTGATAACATCTTTTTCTTATGTTTATTAAATATTTTTATTTTTTCTACCATTATCTGTTAATATAATCTATTTTCTATTTAAAGATGAGTTGTTTTTTTTCTTTTATTTACTGTGGTCTTGTCAATTTTATTGCAAATACTTTTTCAGCTTAGTGATAGCTTTTAAATTTGGTTTTGATTTTCAGACAATTAGCAAAAGCTAATTTATGAGCATTAAATCTATGAACAATTGTATTCATGATTTTTCCACTTCTTTCATGCCTTCAAATTTCTTCCACATGCCTGAAAAGTTACATATTTATTTCTCCTTCTTCCACTTTTTTTACTTCATTTTTTTACCTTTAACTTTTTTTATTGTTTTATTTGATTTTTTAACTCTTTTTCTATTCACAAAATTATTGCATTTTCAACTTATGAAATTTGAAAAATATAATCACTAAAACTCTATAATCTCACACATAGGGATAGCCACTGCTAACATTTTTCTTTATTTATTTGCAATTTTTATACTTTTATATATTTTTAATAAAATTGAGTTTATTTTATATATGCATATTTATGTACATATAGTTTGTATCATCCTTTTTGTTTAACATTACATAGTAAGTATATTGTTATGCTATTAAATAGTCTTCAAAATGTTTATTCATTGACTGCATAATATTTCATCCTAGGGACTACATGATATTCAACAAATTCCCAATTACTGAACTTTACTACAGATATGACTGAAATAAAAATACTTGTAGGTAAATCTTTGTCTCCTTATCCATCTGTCTACCTGTCTTATCTTTTCCCTGGAGAGATGCCAAGACATGGAATCTACAGGTCATAGAATTGAAATTTTTAGAGGTTTCCAATAAATATCACTCTTCAGAAGAGCTGAATTCTTTTCAATTCAGATCGGAAGTATGAAGGGACTTCCTCACCACACTCTCCCAAAATCAAGTGATTTTTAAAACTATCTTTGCCAGTATAACAAAAAAAGAAAGTAACATTTCATTTTAATTTGCATTGCTTGATTACTAATGCAGAGCAGAATATTTTTGCATCTAAATTTTGACTCCATCTGGAACTTATTTTGGTGTTTGTAATAAGGAGCAGCTCTGACTTGATTTTCTCACAAAGAACCAATACTATTTGTTGAAAGATTCCACCCATTTCCCAGTGTAAGATGTGCCCTTGTTTATACGCTAAGCTCTCATGTAGGTTTGAGCTTAATGACTAGTCATTCAGTCTATCACTAATAGGTCTACTGGTTTGATGATTGTAGCTTTATGCATTTTGCATATCTAGTCATGATTCTTTTACTCCTATCTCCTTCATATTCCTATCTCCTTCATATTCCTATCTCCTTCATAGCCCGTGTACTTTAGAGTTATTTTATGAAATTCCTCCAAAAAATAGTACATTGGGAATTGTTACTGAGATTTCTGAAGCTTGTAAATTAACTTGAATCAAATTAACATCTTTACATCATTAAGTCATAGAGAATGATGCATCTCCCATCCTTTGAATCTTATTTAATAACTCTTAATAAAATTTGGGAGTTTGTATCATAAAGGTTCCACACATTTCTTGGTAGCATTATTCCTAGGTATTATGTGATTTTTCTTGCTAGTTTAATATAAGCGCTTTCTCTATTATGGTTTCCAACTGTTGTTTGACTGCTTATATACGGCAAAGCTATTAATTTTAGTAAGTTTTATGGGAATACTCTTTTAAAATCATAAGTTAGTGTGTTGAGTTTTATCAATTATATTTCAGTTTTAATGGATACCATCAAGTTGTTTTGGCTTTAATGGCATGGCCAATCAGAAAATTTTCCTCACACAAAACTGTCTTTGAATTCTTTACGTAAACCCTAGTTTTTTTATATAACCTTCATGATTTCAAATTTTGCATCCACATCATGGAGCACGTGCCTTTATCCTATTTGTGCTATCAATGAAATTTTAAGATAAGGATTAAGCCAGCTTTGTAAAATTGGAATTTTTTTCCATGATTTTTTTTCAGCGTGGAAGTGACCTCTTTCTTAAAAGTTAAAAATAACAACAGAAATCTGTCTGGTCGTAGGATAAATTTTAGAATAAATTCTTTAACTATTTTTACATTTCTTTCATGTGCATTGACTTGTTTGAGGTTTTTATTCTTAGGTCAATTTTGAATTTTCCCAGCGAAACACTCACTTCATTGAAAGGTTCTATTTTTTCCATAACATTTATTCTCTTATATTTTAAAATCTACTTCAAATCTATGATTATAGCTGATTATTTTTTCTAAATTCGTTTTCTCTTTTTTTTGCTATTTAAAATATACGTTTAATCAAAATGCACAAACCAGTAAAAATAAAGGTGCACGTGATGCAAATGTAATTAAAGTGTTCTAATCTTATAGCATTACTGAGAGAGGAGAGAAAATTTGTTTAAATTTTAATAAATCTACGAGTCATTATTTTTATTGAAGTATAGTTGATTTACAATGTTGTGTTAGTTTCAGGTATACAGCAAAGTGATTCAGTTATACATATACATACATATATATTCTTTTTCACATTCTTTTCCATTATAGTCTATTACAAGGGATTGAATATAGCTCCCTGTGCCATACAGTAGGTTCTTGTTTTCTCTTTGTTCTTAAGTTTTCTAGAAATTCAGCCAGAAAACCTCTTCTTATGTCTGTTAGTCAGTTACACTGGGGGGGGGGGGGGTCTCTCCATTCTAAATCAGAATTTCTGATTCAATTAAAATTTCTTTTCTGCTGTTTGACTTGCATTCTTGTTGTTCTTTTACCTGTTTTCTTGAGATGACTTCACCATCCATTTATTTCTATTCTTTCTTTTTAAAAAATGAAATCATTTGCTATTATCACATTGCCTTTAAGGACAACTTTAGCCACATTTCATGTTTTTGATATAAGTATTCTCTTTTTATTAATTTCCAAACAAACTATTAAGAAAATGGGCTTGACTCCAGTTATAAAATAAAGAAGTCATGGGAATATAATATACAGCATAAGGAATATGGTCAATAATACTGTAGTAACTTTGTATGGAGACAGACAGTTACTAGACTTATTGTCATGATCATTTCATAATGTATGCAAATGTCAAATCACTATGGAATACACCTAAAACTAACAAACTATTGCACATTAACTATATTTCAATTTTTTTAAAAAATGTGTTTGAGTTTTGGAGAGGTTTTTGGAATTTTATTGTTTTATTTCTTAAGTAATTAGATAGATATTTTCCAATTAATTTTAATTGGAAATTAAATTAATTTTTATTATTGGTTTCAATTTTTATAGCATCAGAGATAGAGAACATGGCCCGTACAATTTCCACAATAAATTGGGAAGCTGTTGATGTTTTCTTTGTGCAATATATCTTTTAATCTGACAAAGGCTGATAAAGATTGTTAAAAACATATACTACTTTACCATTAACCTCTTCTAGTGTAAACAACATTAGATTGAACATCTGATTGGAAGTAACACTGCCAGCCCTGATTCTGTTGTGCTGTTGGGTGCATGAAGCAGGGTGTGTAGGGGAAAAGCATCAACCTCTGAGTTCAGATTCTTCCTCGACCCCTGATTACTTGAGATTCTCTAAACCTCAACCTCCCTTCCTCTGAAATGCGGACGAAAATAACAACACATACCCCTAAGGACTGTTGAGAAATAATGCATGACAAGTGCCTAGAATACTAACCGAGATATTGTCCACACTCAAAAAGAACATGGGGCTTCCCTGGTGGCGCAGTGGTTGAGAGTCCGCCTGCCGATGCAGAGGACGCGGGTTCGTGCCCCGGTCCGGGAAGATCCCACATGCCGCGGAGCAGCTGAGCCCGTGAGCCATGGCTGCTGAGCCTGCGCGTCCGGAGCCTGTGCTCCGCAACGGGAGAGGCCACAACAGTGAGAGGCCCGCGTACTGCACAAAAAAAAAAAATAAAGAAATAAAAAGAACATGGCTTTCCTCCAGATCCCGTGCGGCCGCTGGAGCCGGCTGCTGCTGCGCCTGGGGAGTAGGAGTGTGCAGGGCCGCCGCCACCTGCTGTACCGCGCGGATTGCGGGACCTTAGTTCCTCGACCAGGGGACCAGGGATTGAACCCTGGTCCGGAAAAACCCTGTTGGAGGCTATGCGTCTGTGAACAAAGGAGAAGGGACAGCGGTGAGCATGTCAGCCCTGAACTGGAAGCCCTTCGTGTACGGAGGCCTGGCCTCCATCACAGCGGAGTGCGGTACTTTTCCAATTGATTTAACCAAGACACGGCTCCAGATTCAAGGCCGGAAGAATGATGCAAACTTTAAAGAAATCAGGTATCGAGGAATGTTGCATGTGTTAGTGAGGATAGGCAGAGAAGAAGGCCTGAAAACACTGTATTCAGGGATTGCTCCTGTGACGTCGCGCCAGGCTTCCTATGGCACCATCAAGATAGGCGTCTACCAGAGCTTGAAGCGGTTATTTGTCGAGCGCCCGGAAGATGAAACCCTTCTGATAAATGTCGTCTGTGGAATTCTCTCTGGAGTCATATCCTCAACCATTGCTAATCCAACTGATGCTTTGAAAATTCGGATGCAAGCACAAAATAGCACCCTTCAAGGAGGACTGATAGGCAACTTCATTCACATTTACCAGCAAGAGGGAACGAGAGGCCTTTGGAAGGGCGTGTCCCTTACTGCTCAGAGGGCCGCTATTGTTGTTGGTGTGGAGCTGCCCGTCTACGACCTAACCAAGAAGCATCTCATTCTCTCGGGCTTGATGGGAGACACTGTGTATAACCATTTCCGCTCAGGCTTCACCTGTGGGCTGGCGGGGGCCCTGGCCTCAAACCCTGTCGATATGGTGAGAACAAGTATGATGAATCAGAGTCCTTTGAGATGGCAGATGCCCTGGCTACACAGGTTCCCTGGATTGTTACAGACATGGAAGAATGAAGGGTTTTTTGCTCTATATAAAGGGTTTTGGCCAAATTGGTTGAGACTTGGTCCTTGGAATATTATTTTCTTTGTGACATATGAGCAGTTGAAGGACTTGGACAAGTCAAGACTGCATGAGACATCCCGCTGAAAATGCTCACGTCTGAAATAGCGAAGCTTCCTGTCTTTCCCACTGCTTCTCACTGCTTGGCCTGCCACAGATTCTGAGGTGTGAGCAACAGGTGAAGACTGGGTTAGCTCGGATTGCTGTGTCCTGGCATCGGACGCTCTGCACCAAATGTTTAATGGCATAGACTGTAACATCCAAACACTAGTCCTTACCATTCAAGTGCCCTTCGACATCAAAGATAACATGAAATGCATGTTTCTTGCTAAAGAAAACTTGCATGAAGATCAGAAACTGTGGACTGATTCCCTCAGGGGAGAATAACTCCTGATGCATCTCAGCTCGTAGCTGAGACTCCCAGACTGTTCGAAAGAAGCTCTTCGGAACCATGGAATGAATAGAGCCTCCAAGAGGGTGTTATTGCTTCTGAACTTCTAGGGGGGCTTTGGCTTCATGTCTGCTGAAGAAATTCACACATGGAGACCTGGTATACCCCAGGTATAAACAGTGCAGGATATAGATCCCTGGAATATTGCACTGCTTTCTGATTTCCAATTTTGGCAGGATCTTTCACTTATAATAAGTGATTTTTAAGCCTTGACCACTCGACCTTTGTGACGAATTGTTACAAAGCATTAATATCTAAACTCATGATGGTGTGATAGGTTGGCTTGGAAGGTGGCAACGTCTGTGCTGGTGGGAGGTGTTTTTAAGCTACTTGGGTTCTGTCTTAAGTAATGTTTGTAATTTGCTCTGTGATTTTAGCAAAGTTTCTATTTCCCAATCTGTAAAATGGGGATAATAACATCTATTGATACTGAGGGTCAGGTGAAGAAGATAGTAGCTGCTACTACTTGACTTGTAGGATTAGTGTGTTTACATCATGCTGTCATACAGCCATCATCCCAGAATAAATGGTCCGTATGTACGGAAGAGAGTCATTTTATCACGGGCTTCCCCTGAGTGAGATCCTTTGTTAAAAGGCTTGTGAAAGAAAGAGGTTAAGGTTTTATTACATTTTCTGTAGCAAAATGTTGCAAGTGAATCAAAGAGTTGATTTTTCCAGATTTCCCGGGTTTTACTTTAGTTCTGGTCACATTTGTCAGAATATTTCCTGTCTTGGACTTCATAATCAGTTTGGAATGAAAATACTTGCTTGAAATTCGAAAGGTGATTTTTTTTTGTGTGTGTACCTATTTATGAAGTCTGATAAGAGGTATACAATGTCTTCCTTCTTTTCTTCTAAAGACAGGATATCATTCTTCTTTTTCATCTTATTATTTTCAAAATAAAAAGTGATTCTGAGAGCCCCCCCCAAAAAACGAACATGTATTGTAGAACATACAACTTATCCATATAAAATGACTCCCTGTTTTCCATTTAATGCTTTTTGCTTTGAAGATCACTTTTTTGGAAGTAACACTGCCAGCCCTGCCTTCTTTGAATCTGTGTTGCCTATTCAATCTTAGTTCGTTATTTTATTTTCAATCTCACCACATTTTATTTTAGATGTACACCATGTTGACGGGATATAACTCACTGGTTTTTAAATACAATTTTAAAGCCTTTGTAAAAGAGTTTAAATTATTTCTATTTATTGGCTTATAGTTGTCTCATGCCTACCTTATCATTTTGTGCATTTCGGCTGTAAGGTTTTCATGCTGTATCTGTTTTCTTTCATTTGCTTTTATGGTCTATATTTTGCTTCTTAATCTACTCTAAAGTTGTAAGCTTTATATTCATCATTAAAAAAATTCTACCAGTGGCTGCTTTAAACTTTTTGAGTTTTTTTGGTTTGTTTTTGTTGAGGCAAAATTAACCATTTTAAAGTGAACAATTCAATGTCATTTAGTGTATCCAAAATGTTGGGCAACCACCACCTCTATTAAGTTTTATAAAGAGGATTTTCACTTTATTAATCTATTTGTCAAAGTTTGCATTTTCCTGAGTAAGATGAGAACTTTATCTGACTCTTACTCTCTCCGGTGTTTCTCTAGCAGAGTTGGGGTTATAACCCATTCATAATAATTAGTAGTGAGAAGGATTAAATTTCTTTAAACTCTATAACCTCTCCCATAAATTATGTTTGTTATTAACACACCATTTTGAATCTTGGAAATTTACATTCAATTTCCTTATAAAGTGTTATGGGTTTGATTGTACACCCCCCAAAAAATTCATATGCCTCAAGTAGCTCAGAATGTAACCATATTTGGAGGTAAAGTCTTTTCAAAGGTAATTAAGTTAAAATTAGGTCATGAGGATGGCCCTAATCCAACAGGACTAGTGTTCTTATAAAGAGAGATTAGGACATAGACAAGCACAGAGGAAAGACCACGTGTGACCCACGGAGCAGGCGGCCGTCTGCAAGCCAGAGAGAGAGGTCTGAGAAGAAACCAAGACTGCCAACATCTTGATCTCAGATTTTTAATCTCCAGAACTGTGAGAAAGTAAATATCTGTTGTTTAAGCCACCCAGTCTCTGGTACTTTGGGATAGAAGCCTTTAACAAACTGTTATATGTAATAATCACCTTTCCATCTCAGGCTTTCAATGCACTGTTTCCACTTCATCACCACCATCACTACCAGCACGCGTGCACGCCCACACTTCATCCTCAGTAGGAGATAATTTCTCCTACTCATCAAGGGACCCGTTTTCCGACCACCTCTGCCCCTCTGTATTAGGTCTCCTGTACTTCAGCTTCCCAGCCATTTCTCCAATTATACTTACCCAGCTCTTTCTGAGACAATAATTTACTCTATATCCCCATAGTTTGGCACATGTTAGGTGCCACCAACAATTTACCAAATGAATGAATGAAGCTCGGAACAAATGAAAGACATTCTGGCGTTGCTACCTGTATTGTTTTCACTGTAACACAACACTTGCTTATTTAGCCCAAATGGTTTTCATTTCCGAAGAACAGATTAATCTTCTATTGCTCTGTTTTGGCCCTCAGCCTATATTTTGAAATGTCTTGCTAATGCCGATTAATACAACAATGCCCACAAAAACCTGGCTTGCAGCTAGCAAGTGCAGTTTGAGAAAGGCTGAAACAATTTTTTTTTTTTAATCACTCAGACAAGTAAGGATGAAATCCACTTATCATGAAGGTAAATATCCCTTGTTGGAGCCCCCAGGCCCCAAATCAATATCCGGTCACCATGATTTGTTTAAAATAAATGAACCCAGCTGGAAAGGATTCACAGGTATTTTTACACATACACAAACCTAGATATTTTATAAATACCTGTCCCATGTAGCCCCCATCCTCAGATCCTGTGGATAACTAAAAGCATACCGATGCACTGCACTGAATTTGCTGCCAGTAATTTACAGGGGAGAAAATAATTATTCCAACAGTTAGACCCAGAGCAGCATGTTCCTTGTCAAAGAAGGCCAAAGATACCTGTGCATACTTCTGCACCACCTTTTAACAGCTTAATTAATTTGCACACTGATGAAAACTCAAAATCAGTCTAGGAACCCACCTGTTAATAAAATGATGAGTGAGATTCACGTGATGTTTTTTATCCTGGGGGCTTCATACCCAGCCTCATTTGCATATTAGAAACCCTTTGCGTCTCTTCCCCAGAAGCTGCTGGCTTCCAAAATCCATTCACAGTACACAGCCATTGCTCTAAATTCAGTTACTCTTATTAGCGTTAAGCCCGTGTATTCCACTGGGCAGTTGGATTGTCGTTTTTATACAGACCATTCTCTGCCCTGGAGCGAGCCTTAGATATTTTTCATTCCCATATTAAAGAAGCGTATTTCGATCCCATGTTAAAGAAGCACTCCTTTCCAATACGGGAATGAAATCTATCCGAAACCAATAGTGCCACTCAAGACGGACACGTGGGGACCTGCCTCCCGCTTCCGGGTCCCTTCACATCACGCCAGCCTCCCAGCTCCCTGCTTAGAAGCTGCCCTGTTGTCAATCAGGATTTCTCACAGCTGTCAGAAAGCCAGATAAAACTGGTCACTTTGGCAAGGGTCCTTTAACCCCACACCCCACAGCTCAGCGGAGCAAAACAACAGACCAGCAGGGCGGAGGGGTTCCATCAGAGGCTGGCTTCAGGCAAGGAAACACAGTCACCAGCCACAGCTGTGCATCTTCTTTCCAATAACACATGCAGGGTTAAAGAAGTCTTTTTTTTTTTTTTTTGAGGGGGCGGGCGGGTAGTAAATGGAGGAGGAGGTGGAATATGAAATTACTTTTTCCTTCCTGTTTCCTTCCCTCATTCCCCTGCTTCAGTTATCATTTCAAAAATGATATTTAAATGATATAGATATGGATTCTACCCTCCAAGGAAAGCGGGAAAGGGAAAGTGCAGGCAGGGAGGAATATTTAAGGAGCACCAACTCAGTGCCCAGCAGGTTACAATAGCCCACTCAAATGTCACAACCCCACGAGATAGGGCTGATCCTTCCCTGTTGGCTTGTCAAGAACCAACAGATCAGAGATTTGCAAAAAGCCAAAAGAAAGCCATCCGTGGTGCAACAGAGAGAGCGGGACCCCAGCAAGGACTCCTTTCTCTGCTCCTCCAGACACTTTTTCCTTTTCCTCCTCCCCAACCTCCAGGATCAGCAGACCCAGGCCAGCAAAGACTACACTGGGGCGGCCCCCAAACTCTGACCAAGGCGCCAGCAGGAACAAAAGATACAAAGGGAGCCGGTGGCCTTTGTAGTCACGATTCCTGCTAGGAAACCACTTCTCGCCTCCCTAGTGTTTCTCTGAGGCTGATTGATACTCTTGGAGCGGGAAACCCATGAGAAAGTCCCTTTCCCTCTCAAAATTGAGAGCTTCCAGTGAGCTCAGCAAATGTGCCAAGACACACCCCGCAACTTTCCATGGTGAATGAGGGCATTGGGGCAGGAAGCGAGCCTGCCAAGCTCTGTTCTCAGCTTAAGGCTCCCCAGCCAGGCACCAGGCTCCCATGTCACTGCAGGGCTGCTCAGGATTTTCTAAAGGCCAGGAGCTGTGATGAGTATGTGAGAAAAACAAATATTTGTCCCAGGGTTTGGGAAAGAAAGGAAAGGAAGACTGGAAAAAACTCCCCCAGGCAAGCCTGGGAAACCCCATGGGTCTAATTGGAAGGGTTTAAAATAGTAAATACAAAATCTAAACTCAGATGGTGCTTTTTCAAAGGAAGCAAACCACTCATTAAGCTGATTCCTTTGTATAGATCACCTTAAAAACAACAAGAAGCAAACCTTCCCCCACAGCTATCTCACTGCCAAATCCCATTTTGGTCACACAGCTGAACAGACAAGAGCCATGAGCGAGTGGGATCGTTGGCAGGAGGGGGCAGATTTCTTCCTGATTGGCTGTGATAATACTGATAATTCTGTGGCAGGCAGTAGTATTAAGGTTATTGTTGATTCCTTCTGGACCTGGGGTTCCGTCTCAAAATCCTTCCCTGAAAAGGGGACCCAGAGGAAAAGAAAAATGAAAGTAGTGGCCAGATGGTCCAGAGACATCCAACAAGGCAAGTCTGGAGATGAGAAGGAACCAACAAAGGAGGTAAGCAATGCTCCACCACACCAGCCCCACCCAGTTCAAGCTGCCCTGCCCCAGTAGGAAACCTAAGTGGGGCCTGAAGAAGGGAGACCGTCAAGTACCTCCCAAATCATGGAAACCCCTCCAGAGAGAGGGGTGAACCCACTGCCTTATTTATCCAACTTTCACTTGACTTACTCCTGCACTAGCAGGGGCCACTGGCTAGATGGCCACAGCTTAGACAGGCCTGAGATTCCCCAAATTCCAGTACTCTTCCAGAGTCCTTATGCTGGACTGCACTGCATCCCAGGAACCCTTACATACGCTGTATTTCACCCAGTCTATGACACCATCTATGGTGAGATGCACCTTGTTTTAGAGAACACTAGAAGGAAAAACTGCCACCACTGAGACCATGACACACCATCACTTTTAAGAAGCAGACTGATTTCAGAGATGTTACTACGCCGAAAATGAAAGGAAGGAGCATCTTAGGATCAGTGAAATACGTTCATAGCCGACACTTCCTGGGAACGTAGCCGGTGCCAGGACCCATGCCAAATGCTTCCCGTGGATTATCTCCTCCCAGCTATAGTTATCCCCATTTTTCAAATGAGGAAAGCAAGTCTTCAAGAGCTGACTGAATTTGCCCAATATCACACAGTGATGCTCATTCAGGCCCAGCTGAGTCCAGAGCCCAAGCACTTATACTTGTGGGATTCTCCAAACCCCCTAGGATGGATCTTGAAAATAGACATTTTCAGCCCTTATCCGCCCCCCCCCCCGCAAGTTTCTGATTCATTAAGTCTCAAGTGCTATTGATAAAACTGCATTTTATTCAAGCACCCAGGTCACTCTGATGAAAGCGGTCCAGGCACCATGCTTGGGAGACCTGAAGGAAGCCTGTACGTACATGTTCATCAGTGTCAGTCCTGGGGTATCAGCAGGGCATAGTGAGTGCCGGCAAACATTGCAGGATTTCTTTGGGGGATAGCTTATAACTGATGAAGTGTAGTAAATTCAGTGGCCTGTGGCATTTTAAGATCTTGAGAGAATTTCTCTGTCCTGGTAAACTAGCCCATGAGCAACTAGAAAAGCACACTGCCATTCCGAAATCAAGGTCCTACTCAACATCTAAGGATTGGCACAAGTCAAGCGCTGGGGCCATAACGTGTCTCTTTGAGGTTTCTGCACACAGACAAATTTGGGTCCACTGAGCACAGAGGACCAAAAACAAGGTGTTTCTTTTCAATGCCGTTTTCTTCAGAACCATCCCCCGGTCCTCAGCACAACGCGGCAGCCCCACAGTAAATGATACAGGCTCCAAAAGGTGGGAACAACGAAAATTCTTTGTTAGAAGTGTTAGCGTTTGTTAGAAACGTTGTTTGGCTCACCGGCTGGGACAGCATGGGCCTTGGCTAGGAGGGATGTGGGTTTGAATCACAGCTCCACGCTAGCCTTATAACTCCAGGAATCAGTCCAAACCTAAGTGCTCATCTGTAAAATGGGGATTACTAATACCTCCCTTATGTGGCTGTTGAGATAAAACGGGATCTCGGGCTTCAAGCATTTGACACGATACCTGACACCTGTTAAGAATCCAATAGATATGAGTTCCTTTCATTTCCTAAGACTTAAACATACACAGTGTTTTTACATGGACAAAAAATATGTACCCAGGGAAATCAAACAGTAGCAGAATAGCAACTCCAAAAGAGAGCTGATCTCTATTTTCATCGGTAGTTCTTAAAGTTTTCATCCACAGAACAGTTGTTCAGGACACTGACACTGTATTGCTGGGATCTGCATCTTGGCTACGTGACCTTACGCAAATCTTTACCTTTTCTAACCACACGAAAACCTGGGCAAGACTTTTTGAAATGGGCAAAAACACACGTGGGTGTTCCGACTAGTACATCCTCGGGGTTACCTCCACCTTGCATTGACAAAGCTATTTTACAATCCTGTATGTTATAGAAAACGTACGGTAATTCAAGTTATTCCTACCCATAGAAATACAGATATGTCCTGTGGAAAGGCAATCGATTATTGCCTGGTGGATATATTGACCACTTCGCATCTGTTTCATCATTCTTTACTGGCGGGTGTTTGCTCTGGTCTTTGGATTTTCCTTTGAACTGATTATAGCATCTTACTGGTTCTCTCATTATTTAATGGGTTAACTAAAAATTTTGACACGTGTTCATTTTATATTTGTATGAGAGTCATGATTTTACTTTGTGAAAACGTATCCTTGAACGCTAAGCTCTGTTTTCTCATTGGTATGATGAAAATAATGTAAATGTCCACTTCATCGTGTGGGAGTGAAGATACATGGGATAATCCATGTAAAGCCCTTAGCACAGTGTTTGGTCCACCATAAGTACCCAATTAGCATTACTAAACAGGACTAGTAAACTGTCGAAATCAAGTAATGATTAATCCATTGAATGTTCTCATTTTTAAGTTGTTCTCCAACAATTTTTTTCTTAAATATTTATCACCTATTGCTGTGTCTACACTAGTGAGCACTCACAGATCAAATCGATGAGTAAGTAAACAAGTGGCAAATAAATATTAATTTAAAAGTTGGAGGAATATGATTATGATTTCTTCGAGGGCTTGAATTTGGGGAGGACTTCAGGGTTTTGTTTACTTTTTATGGGCACATATACATGCTCTTGGTTGAAATCTTATTTTGCTTACATTTACCACCTATTCCACTAATAACTTATTTCTAGTGCATATGATGAAAATGATTGTATTAATATTTCATGGTGTCCCCCAAAGAATACAGTAACTTCCAAATTTCTGCAATGTTCTGGACAACTTTGACAACCACTGATCTAGGGGCTTCAGTAGAAGTAGGAGACAGGGAGTCAGAACATCTACTCCCGATCGAATTATTTATCAAGTCATTTCAGTTCATCTGGGATTAAGGACCCTTTAGAATAGGGACGACTTGGAGAAAAGCAGAAAAATAAAAAGAACAGCAGCTACCATTTACACAGCACTTAAGTCATCTGTTTATTCATCCAGCAACAAATATTCCACATCCTCAAGAATCTCCCAGTCTAGTGGGAAATGGGGACAATTTTTAAGAAAGCTTTCCAAACAACAGAGAATATGATGAGCTCCAGAACGAATGAATAGAGAGACCACGTTCTGTGACGACTCTTGAAGGACGAACTGAGTTTGAGAGCTTAACAAGCGGGAGATTGATATTTCAGGCAGAGGAAGGCAAGTACAAAAACCAGAAGGTGTGGAAGGGCCCACCAACAGGGAAGAGCAAGGGCATCTATGTGGCTTGAAATGCTGGGAAACATGACATAGGGCACGAAAGGTAGCCCAGGACCACATCAGTGACGACCAGACATTGGAGCCCCATGACCCCCTGAAGAAGGTATCCCAGTCCCTATTTTAAAAGTGAAGAAAATTTAGACCAGTGAAGTTCGAGGATCTAAGGCCATGTGTTTTATCATCACTAGAGCTGGGTTTTTTGAAAGGTATATTTTCCCTCAATATACGGTAAAGACCAAGAGCCCTAGAGAGTGAGAAAAGACAACTGAAACCCTAACTTAAGACAAATTTCGAGAATACATCTCAGTCCTAGAGAAAGGTCCAGTATTTATGGTGAAAAACAAAGAATCCTTCTCTGGCCAGACTCGGATGCCCAAGGCTCCTTCTAACTGTTGCTTAGCATGGCCTGTGTTAACAAATGAAAGCCTCCATGGAAGCGCCTTGCTGTTTCCTACCCAGCTGTCTTTTGTTTCCCCAGAACTGTTCTTTGCCAGGGAAGCAGCAGCCGCTGGCTCTTTCCCTCCAGCTCTGTCCTCCCCACACTGAACTGTATCTGCATTACCAGGCGGACATCGGGGCTGATACAAAAGAGACATTCCAGAGGCTGGTTGACCCTGGGTCATCCTGAACACTGAGTGGGTCACAGACTCAGGCATCCTTGCGAGAGTTTAAGAGGGTTTCCTTGGTTAATCTTTCCATTCCGTGGCCATCAGGGAACGTCTCCCAGCAAGGACAAGATGGCCAAGAGACATCCACAAGTGCACACACTGTTCTCTGCAAGTGATGGCCAGCACCTGGGCAGAGCTGCGCGCCAACAGCAGCTGAAGCCATGTGATCTGCGTTACAGGCCTCAGATACATTCACCCCAGCTGCAGAATAAGCACAGATAAAATCTGCCTTTTCTCTGCTTTCATCCTCTCCCCCATCACCATCTGTGAGAGGTCAGTCTGCAGACTGCCAGACCGGAAACGTTGGTCTCTCCTTGACCAAACTCCAGGCAGGCTTCTCTCAATTTTCCTCCCAACTAGACCTTGACCTTTGGACTTTGACTTTGCATTGCCCAGTTTTAGCAAGAATCATATTAAATTGGTTTAGTCAGAATCCCCCACCCTCAGTATCTGATCACTCCAAATACCTGATCAAATTCCACATCCCTCACCATCCCCCAGGTGATATCTGATCACCCTGGCCTGCCTTCAGCAAGAATCCCTTTAGGTCCCTTTGGCAAGAATCTCCCCTTATCCCTGATGTTTCGTCTTAGTAATCCCCTGATCCCCGCTCCCCCATCCTGCTCACTGACTATCAAATCTCACCTGTCCATGTTATATTCATAACTGAGCTCGGTTCTCTACTGAAGTTTCTTTTCCCCTATAGCAGTAGTTCCTGAATAGAAGCTGTTTTTACCACTTAAACTACTGTTCAGCTCTGGGTGTGTGTGTGGGGGGGGGTTGACAAGGTTGGTAGGAACATGAGTTCCAAGAGTTAACCCCACTCATTCAAGCCATGCCTCCAACTTCCCAATATGGTGGCTGATATCCCATATGCTAATGTTGAGTCTCTTCCTTATTTCCCTCAGCCACTCCCCCTTGAGCAAAAGTTGGGAATTCAGGTCAATCCTGTGGCATATTTCCTAGAAATACAATCTTTTATTTGGAAGAGAAGAGTCAGGACTTTGACCTTCGTGATATGGGGTATCCAAAGCCAAGACCTCACTTGACCATGGACATATAAGGAAAGGGACCGAGTTTTGACTTTAAAGGGAAGGATCACATAGAATTCAAATAATAACTTTAGAGCGTTTGGGAAGTGATGTTGGGGAGGGGAAGATGAGAGGCTTACAGAAATCTCCTATTAAGGAAAGTATGTTTTATAGTGATGTCCACATATCCCGGGTTGTCCAGGACAGTTCTCCTTTTAAACAGGTTGATTGATGTATCCCGACGTGGGGTTTAGAAGTGGTTTTGCAAAGCATATCAGCAGGAAGGCTGACTGTAGGCTGGGAGGTTTAGTAAATGGGAGTCACCCAGCTTTGAGCACAGGAGAGGACAATCATTCTTTACTTAAAGAGCCATCACGTTGAAACACTGTGTAACCAAAGAAAAAATTATGAAACATTACGTAACCAAAGAAAAATTATGAAACTTCACTGTGTGTTTTACAACCTATTCGTTATTAGTTGCTTTGCTTCTGGCATACCAAAAACAATGAATTTCTGCCTGTGTGTGTTTTTTGTTTTTGTTTTTGTTTTGCGGTACGCGGGCCTCTCACTGTTGTGGCCTCTCCCGTTGCGGAGCACAGGCTCCGGACGCGCAGGCTCAGTGGCCACGGCTCACGGGCCCAGCCGCTCCGCGGCATGTAGGATCTTCCCAGACCGGGGCACGAACCCGCGTCCTCTGCATCGGCAGGCGGACTCTCAACCACTGCGCCACCAGGGAAGCCCTGCCTGTGTGTTTTAATGTGAGCATTTTAATTACTAGGAAATTTTTATTTGTACAGTAGAAAGAAAAAATAGGATTACTGTACCTAAGGGGCGAAAGTTAGCTTACACTCTTTTTGAAGAATAAATTTGTGTTGTTGTATTTATCATAGCAGGAATACTTGTAAATGTCAAAAAACCAGAAACCACTAGAAATCCTAAAGAAGACAATAAGTATCCATACTTCTACCACCCAGATATGAACATGTGGGTGCCTATCCTTCTAGAATTTTCTACTCACATATATCATTTGATGTAAAGAAATGAGAAAGAACTGTTTGTTGCATTGTATAACCTTTTATTTTCTTTAGTTCTTTTTGTGGGTATCTTTCCCCATCAGCAAATATAAAACTATATGATCATTTTTAATGACTTTATGCTATTCCACTAGATGGTGTGCCAGCATTTTTTCTTCATCCTCTACTGAGAGAAAATTAGGACGTTTCCAATCATGCTGTTTTATAAACATTCCTGGGGTAAACACCCGCGTGCAGAACTCTTTGCTCAGTTGCCTAATTATATTCTTAGGAAGAAAATGCCTGGAAGTCGAATTGCTGAATGGAGCTTTTGCACTTTCTCTAAGGTTGTTGATCCTCTGAAAAATCTCCCCACTTTGCCCTCCCCAAGCAATTTAAGAAAACACCCATTTCCCACACCCTCACTCACTCTGGGTTTCATAAAATGTTTCAACCCTAGCGTACAAATTTTCAGTAAAGCACGTCACAGTTCAGCTTTGTCTTGACCTCCGGCATGACTGGCTAGAAGCCCTGGGATGGGGACGAAATGACCAGATAGAGCCAAGCGCGCTGGGCACATGAAGCACCATCTCCCTAGCCTTTTCTTCCAGGGCAGAAAATGAAAAGGCCCAGGGGAATCATCTATTTTTGTGCCAACTGGAGGTTGGAGGAACTGGGGGAAAGAAGGGGCCAAGGGTGTCACAGGGTTCCTCCTTCACACTCCCAGGTGGGAAGCGTTGTGCTTCCCGCCCCCTCCCCGGCCTCCTCCATCCCAAACAACCTCTGCTAGTGAGAGACCCGGAAGAAAGGGAAAAACAAATACAAGGGCAGAAGGAGAGAGCTTGGACCTGCAGGTTAGAAGGGCAGTCCGTTCCCACCAGGGACCCCCCTTTCAGCTGCAAACTGCTGTCTTTGACATTTCAATGCGACCCGGGGGAGGGGAGTAGAGGGGGTAGAGAGAGCGGAGGGGCTGCCCAGAGACCTGAATAGGGGCAGGGAGACAAAAAAATCTGCATCTCTTTAATTCTGCCACTTGTTCTTTCTGCCTTTTTTCCTCTCACCAGAATGTGACAGTCAGAGCAAAGGGGTTTCTCTCCCTCTCACTCTTCCTTTTTCTTTTTTCCTTTGACATTTAAAAACAATATACACTTGGGTGCATTGAAAGTTGGAGAGGGGTGGGAGGAGGAGAGAAGAGGAAGATTGTTTCTAGAAGAATTGAACCTCAGGAAAGCTGCTTTCATCTTCCTTGGGACTTGTCCAGGCAGCTGGATTCCTTTTCATCGCTTTGGAGGGGAAAAGTGAAAAGACTTGGATTTTGCAAACAAAAAAGTAAATTCTAACCCTGTCTAGTGAATGTGCTCTCTGGTGGGGGGAAGGAATCGCTTATTCCTTGGAAAGGATCTTAGAGGGCTAAAAAAGGGTGTTCTCACAAAGCTAACTTCAGAGATCAATAGCATCAATACCTCGGAGTGGGGTTTAGGGTTAGTGGGGTCAGAGCCAGGCTTGCCTCTCCCCACCTGTCCCTGAGGCTGAATCGCCCCGAACCCACCATCAGGCCAGAAATACTACCTGGGAATCTGGAACCTGGGCTCCAGCCTCGGCCTCTGGGAACACCCCTGGATGGAGCAGAAGACACTTAACAATTGAGTTTGTCTCTTCGAATTCTATCCCTCCTCTCCCCAGTTTGCAGATGAGAAAAGTGAGGTCCAGGAAGATGAAGGATGATAAACTCACAGAGTGGGGGGAACCAGGCCCAGAACTCAAGTCCTTTCTCTTCCAGTGCAAGGAGCACCCCCATCTCACTGCCACCTCCCACTAGTGTTAAAAGAGATGGAGTCACATCTCTAAGTCACAGTCACCAGCAGCAGTGGCTTTCTCCACCCACGACAGAACAAAAATAGGGAAATCAAGTGAAGTGGTCCACTGGTAGAGGAATATCACTCCCACTGGAGTAGGATACGGGCAGGCTTGAAATTGAGGGAGAAGGACCATGTTTTCACTCTAAAGTCCTCAAGGACTTTGGGTGGCTGAGGCTGAAGAGGTCTCCGAACCACCAGATACCCTGAAGACATCTGAGGGGAAATGGCCTCGAGAGTTGGGTACAAGGAGCCAGGACCATCAAGGACCCAGGCCTGAAGCAAAGCTGCACAGGTAGATGGAGAAGGTGGCCTCTGCCCAGCTCTCCCAGACCTGCACAGGCAGTGCCCACCTCAGCCACATGGCACCTCCCTAATGAGGACAGGACCAGGCTGCCCTGGCCAAGGGCATGGCAGAAGAAGTTTATCCAGTTAACCAAAGGGGAATGCGAGCCCATCACCATGCATATTAAAAAAGATGTGACCTTATTCTGTACCCCAGGCTGGTGAAACGAGACGTATGGATTATATAAGTTAACGTCTAGACCCTCATCACAGCCTTTTAAATCCCTTTAGCCTCTACGTATGACCAGAAAGGACTAGACTGAATTAAAAATAACCTTTCCTACAGTAGAAAATATTATGTAATGGAATAGACCTTTTTTTAAAATAAACTTTTAATTTTAGAATGGTTTTGGATTGTTTTTTAATTGTCAGCGGTAGTACAGAGTGTTCCCATGTACCCCTCACCCAGTTTTCTCTATTATTAACATCTTACATTAGACGTTAATACATTTGTTACAATTGAATGAACCAATGTCAATGCATATTGTTAACTAAAGTCCTTAACTTTATTCAGATGTCCTTAATTTTTTACCTAATGTCCTCTTTCTGTTCCAGGATCCCATCCAGAGCCCCACATCCCACTTAGATATCCCATCTCCTCAGGCTTCTCTTGGCACTGACAGTTTCTCAGATTTTCCTTGTTTTTCATGACCTTGACAGATTTGAGCGGTACTGATCAGGAATTTTGGGGAATGTCCCTCAATTGGGATTTCTTTATGTTTTTCTCATAATTTACCTAGGACTATGTGTCTTGGTAAGAAGATCTCAGAGGTAAGGTGCCATTCTCACCCAATCATAGTCAGGGTATCCACTGTCAACATGACTTGTCACTGTTGATGTTGACCTTGGTCACTGGGCTGAGGGAGTGCTTGTCAGATTTCACCACTGTGAAGTTACTCTTTCTTCCTCTCCTTCCACATTATCTTCTTTGGAAAGAAATCACTCTGCACAGCCTACTCTTAAGGAGTAGAATGATATGCTCCACCTTGTTAAGAACAGAGTATCTACATGCATTATCTGGAATTCTTCCTCGTGGAAGATCTGGAACAGATCACTTGTTAAATGTAGACTGAAAGTACTAGTTTAGCATCTGCATTTTAAAGAAATAGGTGATAGGGTATATCAGGCGGCCTCAAATTGTGTTCTGCAAAGCTGTAGGGTCCCAGGAAGGAATTGGAAGGGCTTCGGGAGAAATGAGGCAGTGAGTAGGGTTCCAGTGTCTGATTTCATCCCACGAGGTAGCCCCACTATTATCAGATCTTATTCTGAGTATCCATATAACATAGATTTGGGGGAAAATCATTTTACTTATTTAAAAAGAAAAAACTTGAAACACTCTGAAAGAGAAGGCGTTTTGGCCTTGGTTGTCTGTGACCAACCCTTAACTTCTGACAACCTTACTCCAAGGTTACAAATGACTCAATTAGATCCCAGTTTTAAAAAGGGGGAAAAAATATTCTGTAGGAAAACTTCCCTCCCACCCCCACCCCCCTGCCGCTTTTCCCTAGGGAAAATACTGGGTCAAAGAGAAGATCATTTTCACGTATGAAACCTGCAAGTCCAGATGAGCCACTAAACAGAAGTGAACTTGAAGAGCTGGTTCTCTAACTGGTCCTCAGATGTGTCACCCCATTTCCTTATTGAATCAGGTGACACGAATGGCCTAAAGTCCTGCGTGCACAAGAGGTAAAAACTCCACCTCTCCCCCTTATTCGGAAGTTTCACATCTGTGTTGGAGGTGCCCGTAGTCACCAGGCAACAGTAATCCCTCCCAATTACCAGCCAACACAATTGTCTGAAGTGCTAGATTTAAGGTGATGCAGCCCCAGAAGCCAGCTGAGTGTTTTCCTGAGAATTACCTCTCCCTTCTCTTTCTTAAAACAAGACTTGATGTTGCCCCCAGTTAAGAGTGATCGGGTCCCAGTTTTCCTGTCTACAGAGAAATAACCCTTCCACATTCATGTTTTTTAATTGATGATTCGGGAGTGATCAGCCGAATACACTAGAACCCAGCCACCCTTGGGGAGGGAGTCAACGTGGTTTACTGGAAAGACCTGTGCTTGGCAGCCAGACTGAAGTTTTAATGCCAGCGCTGTTCCCTACTAATTGTGGGAACTTGAGCAAGTGACTTGACTCCTGAGCCCTGGTTTCTGTGTGTCGAATGGCAGTGGTTACACCCACTTCCCAGGGCAGTTGAGGAGTGACATGCCCACCGTGTCTGGCCTTACATGGGTGCTAAGCACATGACAGCTCCTGATATGTTTAAAGTTTGGGGGAGTTCTTTCTAAATGTATCATTCTACAGAAACTGCTTCTTCTTCATAAAAATTCCAAAGGACCATTCAAGGAGAGACAGCTGGTACTAACACCCTATGGTGGAAAATAGGTCATAGACTACGGGCAGACCTCAGAGATACTGTGGGTTCAGTTCCAGACCACAGCAATAAAGCAGATATCACAATAAGGCAAGCCACAAGGATTTTTTGCATATAAAGTTATTTTAACACTATACTGTAATCTATTAAGTGTGCAATAGCATTACGTAATCTATTAAGTGTGCAAAAGAACAATGTACATCTTAATTTTAAAAATACTTTATTGCTAAAAAAAATGCCAAATCAATTACAATAGTAACATCAAAAAATCATTGATCACAGATCACCATAAGAAATACAATAATAATAAAAAAGTTTGAAATATTTCAAGAATTACCAAAATGTGACACAGAGACAGGAAGTGAACAAATGCTGTTGGAAAATTGGTGCCCATAGACTTGCTCCATGCAAGGTTGCCGCAAATCTTCAATTTGTAAATAAAAGAAATGCAGTATCTGCAAAGCACAATACAATGAAGTATGCCTGTAATGTCTTCCATTAGGGGCTATTTTCTTAGGAAACTAATGAGGAATTGGGAGAACTTACCAGGAAGAGGTTGCATCTTTAAAGAGAGCCTTTGCACAGCATTTACAGTGTATCCAGACAATGATTCTAAGCCCCTTACACTCAGGAACTCACTTAATCCTCCCAACATCTCTACTCAGTAGAGACTATTATTACTATTACGTGTCTTCGCGTAATAATTTGGGAAGTAATTAGTAATAATAGTTTGGGAAGCTGACCCTCACAGTGGTTAAGTAATTTGCCCTAACCCAGCTAGTGATGGGGCTCAATTCCCATAGCCCATTCTTGGAATCACTACTCTTTTCTGAGCATGTGGGAAAGTCATCTTCCTGTGCACGTGGATGTGCTCCTTCAGGAAGGAGAGCTGTGTGGACCAGACCAGATTTGTAACAGGAAGAGACTGGGGCTGGTCTGAGCAGAAAAGGAACTGCTTAAAAGAATCTGAAACCAAGTATTTTTCAAATGCATCACATACAGAAAATGGCTGGAAAAGGGAGTGACTCTTGTAATATTAAAGAAACGGAAAGACATAAAGTGTTTTTAGGCGTTGTAGAATCTTCAATAAGGGGCAGCTATTAGATGATATTAAAGAATTGTTGTTAATTTTCTTAAGAGTGACAAGGGAATTATAGACTTAGAGAATGTGCTTCCTCTTAGGGGACACGTGCTGAAGTATTTAGATGGGAAGGGTCATGATGTGGGCAACTTAGGTTCAGATGGTTCAGCAAATCTGTTTATGTGGGTGGAGAGAGAGTTTGTGCTGCACAAAGATGGAAAATGTTGAAACATTGTTGACCCTGAAGAAATATACGTGGTTTTCAATGTATTCTTTCAATTTTCTTGTAACTGGAAATGTTTCAAAATTAGAATTTGGAGGAAAAACTTACACTGTGTGAATGGATCAACACTCCCAGTCTGAATGCAGAAGCCCACGAGGGCAGTGGGGTAGGTGGTGATAGGAATTCTGTCACAGCCAGTGCAGCTTGGCTTCTGCCACCAACCCCACCAGCCCTGGTCACCTGTCATGGCCACTAGCAGCCCCGTCATTTCAGGCCCGAGAACCCACATTTATCACAGCCACATCCCAGAGAGCATTCCTCCTGGAGCAGTCACAGTCCCAATTCAGACTCTGGGGCAAGCGTGTCTGATGGTTTTCTGCTCCCCGGATACAGGGGAAGCCAAGAAAGGAGTATGAGCCATTTTCGCTTCTGTGATGGGAGACAGAGCCTGCCCTGCTTCCCGGTCCCATGGGGTGGAGAATTCCCCAAACAGAAAAAGCTTCAGCGGTTGGGTGGCCAAAAAATACCACAGATATCCCCATCACAGGTAATCTAGTGTGCATCCCTTTTGTCTTGGTTCCTGAGAGTTCAGAGTTTAATGTTTTTGCTAAGGCCTTAGTTGAGGATTTTGATAGTTATCCTTTCTACCATTTGGTTCTTGTTCTCATATCTTTGGGGGTTTTTGTTTTTTGTTTTTTTTTTATCATCTTTTTATTGTGTTTCTACCTGTAATGGTTAGCCACCCCCAATTTCCCACCTTTTTTTCTTTTCGTAATTAGGTCAGTTATCAGAGTGAATGCATGATCAAATTTGTAAGGGATAGACTAGGACAGCAGGAGGCTGAGTCACCAAGCCTGGGGGTCCACCGCTGCCAACCAACAATGGCTCTGAACACAGGGACCTAAGCTCCCTTCTCCTGATCTCAACTCAACTGCTTTCCTCCATTATTTAATCCAAAACTGGAGCTGAGTCCTCAGCCCCTCTGAGCCCCACTTTCCTCTTATGTGACTCTATTAAGAGTTTACATACATTAAGCACTTACTATGGACTAGAGGCTTTCTGAGACATATTTAATTTCTTTCTCATACCACCACCTATGAGATGGGTACTAATTTGATCTCCATTCTCTGGATGAAGAACAATCTCAGAGAGGCTGGGGTGGAAATGGGAGTGGCACCGCTCACACTTACCTCTCATGACCCACTAGCAAACTTTTTGCTCCTGTTGGCACAACTTTATGCTCCGCTGGCCTAGAGGTCTTAGTTCCAGAGGAAGGAATGCTTTCACCAGGAGACACAACAATGATTCCACTGAACTGGAAGTTAAGACACCAAACCGCTTTGTTTTCTTCATATGCCTCTGAATCAACAGACAAAGCAGGAAGTTATGGTGTTGTCTTGTTTAATCCCAGCTACTCCACAATGGAGGTAAGGAAGAGTATGGAGGATAGGAGATCCCTTAGGGCACTTCTTACAAGTACCACGCGCTGTGATTAAGGTCAACCAAATCCAGAAACAGACCCTTCAGGAATGAAGGTTTGGGTCACCCTACCAGGTAAAGAATCATGACCAAGTGCAGTGCTTGTTGAGGGCAAAGGGAATACAGAATGGGTAGTAGAAGATAGTTATAAATATCAGCGACAACCACATGACCTGATATGGCAGCTAGAACAGTAATTGTCATGAATATTTCCACCTTATTTTGTCATAAATACATTTGTGTGTCTATACTGATATCTTAAGATATTAAGCAAATATCTTTGTTTTCTTTCCTCTCTTATTCCCTTATCATGTAACATAAGGTGTATTGACGTTGTATCGGTACTTAAGGATTGTCAGTTTTACTTCATAGTATTCAAGATGAGTAAATAGGGTATCAGGAGAGTAAACATCACTCAAGGACTTTACCTCCTCTTTTGGGGAAGGGATTAGTGTATTTTCAGTTGCACCAGTATAGTTGTATCATGTTAGGTGGAAGTATGACCTCTTTACTGCCTTTATTTGGAGATTATGTATGGTTTAGGAGATGTGTATAGCTGTCAAGTTGACAAGGGGTGGACTTGTGATGGTTTATTTTATGTGCCAACTTGACTGGGCTAAGGGATGCCCAGATAGCTAGTAAAATATTATTTCTGGGTGTAGTCTGTAAAGGTGTTTCAGGAGGACATTAGCTTTTGAATTAGTAGCTGAGTAAAGAAGACCCAGTCTCACAAATGTGGGTAGACCCATCCAATCCTTTGAGGTTAGAGCAAAATGGCAGAGCAAGGGGGATCTCCCTCCCTCCCTCTCTCTCTCTCTCTCTCTCATGGAGCTACAATGTCCATCTTCTCCTGTCCTGGGATATTGAAGCTCCTGGTTCTTAGGCCTTCAGACTCTGAAGTCTGCCACTGGCTTTCTTGGGTCTCCAGCCTGCAGGTGGCAGATCATGGGCCTTCTCAGCCTCCATAACCAAGAGAGTCAATCCCTATGATAAATCTCCTCTTACATAGACATACAGAGATCTATCTGATTGGTTCAGTTTCCCTGGAGAACCCTGACTAATACAATGGGTCAGAAGCTTTATGACCATTATTTAATTTTTTTTTCTCATACCACCACCTATAAGGTAAGAACTAATTTTATCCCCATTTTATAAATGAGAAAATCTCAGAGAAGTTGAAGGCCTTGTCCATGCTATATGATTAGTAAGCAGGAGTGCTGGGACTCAAGCTGGTCTGACTCCAAAGCCCATGCTTACTTCCAATCCAGGTCCCCGTTACCAGAGCAAGGCCTTAATGAAATATGGCAGTGCAAGTATCAGTGCCAGCCACCTGGAGAGTCTTGGTGGCCCTTGGGCTCTACCTCCCTGCTCTCTGTTCAAGACCTTCTCCTGCAAACTCCTCCGACTTGATAAACTCCTGACTCTAAACCCATATGACAGAGTGAGGTATCAGAAACCTTTCAGCTGTTTGGGAAGTCCCAATTACGCAGAGATTATCTCAGGGATTTTTTGGTTTTTTTTGTTTTGTGGTACACAGGCCTCTCACTGTTGTGGCCTCTCCAGTTGCAGAGCACAGGCTCCGGATGCACAGGCTTAGCGGCCATGGCTCACCGGCCCAGCCACTCTGCGGCATGTGGGATCTTCCCGGACCGGGGCACGAACCCGTGTCCCCTGCATCGGCAGGTGGACTCTGAACCACGGCGCCACCAGGGAAGCCCTATCTCAGGGTTTTTTATGAGCTCAATGGACACCCTAAAACTAATCACCCCTCTACCAAAGGGTGAGATCTTAATGGCATTTCTATCTCTTCCTTTCTTTTCTTTTTTTTTGTCTGTTGACATTTGTATTCCAAAGTTGGACTATCACTACTTCTGGTGTCCTAGAATTTTCTCTCTGGCTTTTCACAGGAAATTCCTTCTACCTAGGAATGCTCAACGTCACTAATTATTAGAGAAATGCAAATCAAAACTACAATGAGGTATCACCTCACATCAGTTAGAATGGTCATCATCAGAAAATCTACAAACAACAAATGCTGGAGAGGGTGTGGAGAAAAGGGAACCCTCTTGCACTGTTGGTGGGAATGTAAATTGATACAGCCACTATGGAGAGCAGTATGGAGGTTCCTTAAAAAACTAAAACTAGAACTACCATATGACCCAGCAATCCCACTACTAGGCATATACCCTGAGAAAACCATAATTCAAAAAGAGTCATGTACCACAATGTTCATTGCAGCTCTATTTATAATAGCCAGGAGATGGAAACAACCTAAGTGTCCATCAACAGATGAATGGATAAAGAAGATGTGGCACATCTATACAGCGGAATATTACTCAGCCATAAAAAGGAATGAAACTGAGTTATTTGTAGTGATGTGGATGGACCTAGACTCTGTCATACAGAGTGAAGTAAGGCAGAAAGAGAAAAATGAACTAACACATACATATGGAATCTAAAAAAAAAAAAATGGTCATGAAGAACCTAGGGGCAGGACAGGGATAAAGACACAGACCTACTAGAGAATGGACTTGAGAACATGGGGAGGGGGAGGGGTAAGCTGTGACAAAGTGAGAGAGTGGCATGGACATATATACACTACCAAACGTAAGGTAGATAGCTAGTGGGAAGCAGCCGCATGGCACAGGGAGATCAGCTCCATGCTTTGTGACCACCTAGAGGGGTGGAATAGGGAGGGTGGGAGAGAGGGAGACGCAAGAGGGAAGAGATATGGGAACATATGTATATGTATAACTGATTCACTTTGTTATAAAGCAGAAACTAACACACCATTGTAAAGCAATTATACTCCAATAAAGATGTTAAAAAAAAAATTCCTTCTACCTTTAAAACTCTAGGGAAGAGGACTCTTGTACAAAATGGTCTTTTTTTCCAGCAAGAGAAGAAAGAAAATTGGGTTGTGCTACCTTTCCAGCCCCTCCCATCCTCGTCATCCTGACAGATGACCTTCTCAAACCCCAGATCTGCACATGCCTTTCTCTGCTTTATGCCCTTCAAGGATCCTGCCCTCGTAGAGCTGGAAATGGGTCAAGAGGCTGAACATCATTCATTTGGTGCACAAGGATTATTCAGCATTTACTCTGCAGCAGGCACTGTGCTTTCCTGAGTGGGCTGTGTCGCCTTCTGCCTTTTTTCTTTATTTGCGTATGTGGTTCCCTCTTCTCTCCTTCGCCTTCCTTGCTTGTGCTCATCCTCCAGACTTATGCCAGGTGTCACTCTTCACCTTGAACCAGAGTCTGGCTGAGATGCCCCACCCAGCCCACGCCCACCACCCTGGCCCTGAGCCGAAGCCTCATCCTGCTTTACATCATCCTTTACCCGCTTGTCTTGTTCTGCCGCTGAAGTCCTGGGTCTGGTTCTATTCAGGTCTTGATCCTGAAGCTCGTGCCATGACTGGGCCGGAGCAGATGTTCCATACGTGGTCCTCTGAGTGAGTTCCTGTTCCCCAGCTGATTAGCTGGGAGACCTTGGGCAAGGTATTTATTTATCCTCTTGAAGCCTCAATGGTCACACTTTAAACTGGATACGATAACAGTTCCTCACCAGATGGTCTAAATGAGGACAAAACAAGGCAGTGCCGTGAGGTACTCCCGGGACTGGCCACAACCTGGCTCAATACAGGTTAGCGATTCTCATTAGCTATTTTCATATTTCGCTGAGGAGCTCAGAAAAGGACCATGTGAGCTATGGAAGAAGGAGTAAAAAGGTTCCAGTGCCTGACACTGAAAGGTGGGAATTTGCAGCAGCCCTGTCTAGGAGAGAAGGGGTCAGAATACCCAGCCAAGCATCCAGCAGAGCAGGAAAGCGCTGTCAGCCAGCCCAGAGGGACAGCAAGGCTGCTCCCAGGGGACCCCGCACTTTGACTGAAGGTTACAAGTTGATGATGCTGCTTTAGCCACTCTCCTCCCCAAAGGCATCAGGGGACAAGCAGGGCCCGTGACACCCTCCCCCCAGCCCCATTGGCTCTGGCCCTACACTGCACCTCCAGAGCTATCAGGCTCTGACACGAGGTCAGAAGCTGCAGATGGCAGGATGGTTAAAGAAAGAAGGGGGCAAGGGGGTGAGGAAGGGGAAGCAGTTGGGCAAAGAGAGCGGTGAAGGCTGGCTCAGGTATGTCCCAGGCTGAAGACATGCTTACGGCTTCCAGAAGATTTTTTCGTTGGAGCTTTGAGAAGGAAAGAAAATGTTTGTACCTGGTGGCCCCAAAAGTGAGAGAAAGAGCATATTTTTACAAATTTGAGGCTGCTCTGCTCAACCCGCACTCTTTATATCACTTTTAGATCAAAACATTGCCCCCAGAAAACCCTCCTAATAAGTTAATATGTCCCCTTAAAGGTGACACAATAACCAATCACTGCTCATCAAAACAGATTTTTTATTAGTTTTGAATTAAGAAAAGGAGATTTCTTTTTGGAGAGAGTAGCTATAGGCAGAAAGGACTAGCTGTGGTATTCAAAGACTGGAAAACACCCAGGCCCGGGTGTCTTAAAGTCTCCAAATTGATCCTGAGTTAATAGCTGAGCCAGGAAATGTTGAAAAAGTGTGTCTTCAGGGAAGCTCTAGATGTTCAAAACCAAGGACTGGAATAAAACCCAAAACGAAACCCATCTAGCAAATTCCCCCCCCCCCCCAGTTGGCCTACACACATATCTGGACATGCCCAGCCACCACCCTCCCTGTGAAACTGACACGGTCAGATGTCATGCTAGCAGAAGACTTTAATTGAAGCTGAGTTACATTAATTACATCATTTCAATGTCCAAGGTTAATTCCCCCGAAGTTACATCATGAAACCAGGGCATTACAAAGGATTAAGGACCAAAGGAAGGTAGATGCGAATAAGGTTTCCATATGGCCATGACTCATGTCTAGTGGTTGTGTCCCAAATGTCGGTGCTCGTGACTCACCCCTGATATCAGCACCAGCTCCGTGTGGCCTCCACACGTGTGGATCTCTGACCTTGCCTCCTGTTGCTGAGAACGCTGGAGGCCCCTGGTTTAGTCAGGAGTGAGGGAAGCCACAGATAGAACTCACATCCCAAATGGGGCCTCTCAAGGTCTGTGCTTATTCTGCAAGACTTCGAGACCACCTGAGCTCAGTGTTGCCCCCCAGAATGGTGCTGCCTGGGATGCTAATGGGTGCTATGTGGAAAACAAAGGGTTTAGTGACCAAATATATTTGGGAAGGGGATTGATCAATGGGGTCCCTCACTGCAAGCCTGCTTGGGGCCCTCAACCTGCTAGTGATCACTGTGAATGCCCACAAAGGCAACAGACTATTCAGCATTGCTTAAAGTTGGCTCACCAGGGAACCCTTTTTGAAGGAGAATCCGTGGGGTTAGTGCCCTGAAGAACACGCTTCGTAAAACCCTTTTTAGTTACAGCGTCTCCTTTCACCATTCCCCCGTGTCACAGAGACAGAGCAGCCTCTGGACATTTGTGTTTCTAACATGGTACGCTGACCTTCATCCCAACCACTGACACATTCTGTGGTAGTTTTCCCCTCATTCCCACACATAGGTCAACATGCTTTGGCTTCCACTGGAGAACTGATAAGCCACGCAGCGTGGCGATGCTGAGAGGGACCCCTGGGATTGTTGATTCTGATATAACCATTGAGGAAAGTATGGCCCATGGAGCAGAAGCAACCAGCTGATGGTGAGACAGCTAGAGAGAGGCAGAGCCAAGACTGGGCCTCCGTTGTCCTGAGTCTCAGTCCACAATAACGGGAATCGCTTCTCGGGTACAAATAAATGTACTTCCTAGTTAATTAGCCAATGAGTTACTACAGTTACTAATTACTAGGTTACTCAATTGGAGAGTCATTCTTTGATCAATGGACTACTAGATAGGTCTAGCAACAGAGGAAGCAGCAACACTTAAGTGGTGGGGCAGTGCCAGGAGTTAGCAGATGACAGGTTATTCTTTTCAAAGCCTCCATAAAAATCCTGGACAAACTAGAACTTACTATATTATTATTTGATCTATTTGAGGAGCTTTTCCCTGAATCAGAATTCTTAGTTGCAGACAACAGAATCCACTCTAGCCATTTTAAGCCAGAAGATGATTAGTAAAAAATATTAGATAGCTTATGTTATCCCCAGAAGGAGCAGAAAATGATTGGATGTGACGCAAACAGGGACAACAGAACCAGGAGAAACACCCAATCTCTCCATGGGTCTATTCTAGGGAAACTCTACTGCCTCTACCACCTACCACTTGACACTTGCAATGCTAGGCTGGATGCTGAAAACTCACAGTGACCCTAGAAGAACAGATACCTTGACCACATGTTTGTCAGAATACCTGCATAAGCTCACCACCTCCCCTTGAAGATAGTGCATTAAAAGAGGTAATTGAGATTAAATGAGGTCATAATCGTGGGGCCCTAATACAACATGACTGGTGTCCTTAAAAGATGAAGAAGGGACACCAGGGCCATGCGAGGACACGGCTGGAAGGCTGCCATCTGCAAGCCAAGGAGAGAGGCCTCAGAAGAAACCAAACATGCTGACCCCTTGGTCTTGTTCCTCCAGCCTCTACAACTATAAATAAATAAATTTCTGTCATTTCAGCGACCCAGTCTGTGGGATTTTGTTATGGCAGCCCTTATAAATTAATACACCTGCAATCAAGGGAGCCTGGGAAACAGAATTTGTAGCTTTTCAGGCCCAAGAATACAGAGAGGAAAGTGCGAAGAGCCAATCACAGAATCCACCACTTTAGCTAAACAACAGACTCTCAACTAATATCATAAATGTATGAATGAAACACATCTAGCAAACTCCCTTCCCAACCGCTGGACACACATGCCTGGACAAGCCCAGCCACCATCCCCTCTGTGAAATCGACATGGCCAGGTATCATGCTATGGGCTTCTCCCAGATTCACGCAAACTTCCCTCCCACCATGATCCTGCTGCCTCCCACCTGGACCATGACCATTGCTGGGTCCCCACCAGGCCAAGACTCCTTAGCACCATCAGCTAGGCTATGCCACACATGCATCTCCTCTCACCTACTGAACAGAATTCTGTTTCCTGCCAAGTTTCACAGATAGAAACACATCCAAAGAAGCAATTAAAATACCAGTAGACCACACACACACACACACACACACACACACACACACACACACTCACACACACACAGAGTGAAATAAAGCCTCTCACCCCGCAAAAATAAAATAAAATCATAAAATAAAATGCCCGTAGAAATAGAACATGAGAACCAAAGAACAGAGAAACACAAGTAGTCCAGCCATTTGCTTCAATGTTTCCTGGAAAACACGATATAAAGGAAGTCAGATACGTTGTGTAAATTTCATTAATGGAGAAGATAACTACGGACTTCTCAAGGGAAATTGGTTTTTCTCCAGTTCTACATTAAGAAATGACTCCTGTAGGAGTTTATGTAGGGGCAATGAGAGACACAAGGGACCAAGGGCTCAGCGGTATCACTCACTAAAGATGCAACAGCAGATTTTATATGGGTTTCTTCCCTCTAAGATGCAATTTAGAGAAGCACCATTCCCAACAGACTCACTTTTCTTAAATCTGCATTATGTTACTTCACTGCCCAGAGCAAATGCTGTCTCTCTTTTCCCTACCACTTCTGAGTGAGTATCTCTAGCCTGGCTCCCAGACTTTCTCCATCCATGGAAACTCTCTCTCCGGCACTCCCTGGCATGCCCTCCGTCTCCTGCTCACCTCTCGCTAGAAAGTCATCACCTTTCCTCCTTCTGACCTACCCACATCCTGAGGATCCTGCAAGGAGAGAGACAGTAGGAGAAGGAAGAAGAGAGAGTCAAGTGGAGAAGGGGGCAGGAAGGAAGAGAAGGAATGAAGGAGGAAAGGGGGCAGCGAGAGAAGGGATGGAGGGAGGGAGAACACCAGGAGACTCCAGCACCATGGTCTCCACCAGACAGGGTCACACGTAAGGCTCAGTCCAAGTTCCACCACTTCCCTGAAATTTCTCTTCCCACTTCAGACAGGAGGATTTCGCGGTGCCCTCTCTTGCCCTGAACTGCTGCTGCCTGGCAAGGTAGCACCGTGTTCCTCCCCCGACATGCCCTCTGGCACCTTAGGCTCTGGCAAAACCGAGAACCAAGAACTTGACGTTCCTCCAAGCATACCATGGCAACCTACCCAGTATTCATTCTCCCCTCTTCCTTAATAACAGACCTTGGGATTTATTCAGAGCTGCAATGTGCTCAGCTTAAAGACTATATTTTACCGCCTCCCTGGAATCCAGGCAGAGACTAAGAAGTCTCTTTCAAGGGGGCTTATTGAGATGGAAGGAATAACTTTTGCCCCTCTCCCCTTTTCCTTCTCTCTGCTTGGAACACAGACACCCTGGCTGGAGCTCCAGCAGCCATCTTGTGTCCTTGAGGATAGAAGTCACATGCCAAGGATGGCCAAAGCAGAGAGTGAGAATTCACCTCCATACCAGCCCTGAATTGCCTGCTTTTGGATTTCTTCATGGAAGAGAAGTAAGCCTTCATTTATTTTAAGCCACTTTGGTTTTCTCTTTTAGACGGCTAAACCAAAATCTGATACAACAGCCGTGTGGTTTCATGCCACTGAGACTTTGCATGACTGTTCTCTCTGTCAAGAACTCTTTCCCTCCAGTTCTCCACGTGGTAAACCAGTAGTCATGTTTGAAGCCTCCAATGAAGCATCCCTCTCTGTGTGGAGCCCCTTCTAATTGACCCCTCAGGCAGCTACATAATATTTGTTTAATAAATATTCAAACAATTGTTGAATAATTGATGAATGAAAACTTCTGAGAATGAATGAAAAATGAATTGCTTGCATAAAAATGACAATATTCTCTGTTCCAGAACACTGTCTCCTCCTCAACCTCAACTCTTAGGGGATCTTCTTTGGTCCCAGAGTCCCAGGGGATAATGTGGCATAAACAGGCAGTTATATCAGGGATTCTAGTCAATGCTGGGCATGCTGTATGACACAATTCCCACGAAGGACAAAAAAAAACAATAGCAAGAGAGGAAAAAGAAGTAAAAACATATTTGTGAGAGTTGAAAGAAACATCTAACATTTTTTAGATTTTTTTTTCCCCTACATTAGAATTGGTTTCACCCCAGAATGGCTTTCATGCTGGGCTGAGCAGCCCAGAATACCAAATGGGGAGGACATGCATAAATTCCATGTGAGAACTGGGTGATGAGAAGTCCCGAAACTACCAAAGCATGTGATGGGAATTGCTGCTCCCTCCAGAAGTACTCTGTAGCCAGCACTGGCAAAAAAAGGAATGTCTATCTCAGCAAATGAACAAATATTCAGCTAAGCAGGGACCACAACAAACTTTCCTGAGGACCTAATTGTGCTGGGCAGAGACTGGGTGCTGGGGGTTCCAGAATAACCACAAGGCAATTCTATCCTCAATCCCTGTTATCAGACCCCAGACGTGGGAGCCCACATCCTATTTATCATCTTTGCTATTGCCATCGGCATCCTCCTCTGGGATTCCTTGAGAATTCACAGCCCAAGAGATAAGGCTAACCTGTTGATATAAGCAGATGTTTGTAAGGCAATGTGATAAATGCAATGATAGAAGTTTGTATGTGATGAAGTAGTGAGAAGGAGACAGTGATTATCTGGGAAGATCAGGAAAGGTGTAACCAAGAGGGAAATATTGAGCAAGGGTTTGAAGGATAAATGGATTTTGCCAACCTTCAGCTAAGACACTGGGAAATTCTTTTGTCTCCAGAAGTCTTTAAATATGGTTCTGTATGATGGACCCCAATATTTGAACTAATTCCTCAGGAAGATGCCTTAGAGCAGGAGTTTTCAAGCATGAATGCGCTTATGAGTCACTTGGAAATCTTGCTAACAAAAGTCTGGGCTGAGTCTTAAGAATTTGCAATCTGACAGTGTGAAGATGCTATAGAAGGTCCTGAACATTCCTGATCTGGACTTCTCTCACCAACCAATAACAAAGAGCTCTCAGGCAGTGCAGGTCCATGGACCACACATAGAGGAGAATTGACATAAAGTGTCTCAGATGCTCCAAGAATGATGGGGATTTTTGCCATTTTTTCTACCAGAGCTGCTTCAGGACCATGGTTCTCAACTGCACTTAGAAATCCCTGTGGAGCCTCAACCATCCCCATGCCCAGAACATAACTTGAACAGTTACATCAGAATGTCTGAGGAGGGGGAGCCCTGGCCTTGGTAGTTTCTAAAGCTCCCCAGATGGTCCCAATGTGCAACCAGGGCTGAGAACCCAAGCTTTAGGACAAGAGAGCACCACTGGTCATTTATGTTGACTTTGACATGATGCCCCCTGTAGATACTACTATCATCCACTTTTTTTTTTTTTAAAACGTCTTTATTGGGGTATAATTGCTTTACAATGGTGTGTTAGTTTCTGCTTTATAACAAAGTGAATCAGTTATACATATACATATGTTCCCATATGTCTTCCCACTTGCGTCTCCCTCCCTCCCACTCTCCCTATCCCACCCCTCCAGGCTGTCACAAAGCACCGAGCTAATATCCCTGTGCCTTGCGGCTGCTTCCCCCTAGCTATCTACCTTACATTTGGTAGTGTATATATGTCCATGCCTCTCTCTCGCTTTGTCACAGCTTACCCTTCCCCCTCCCCATATCCTCAAGTCCGTTCTCCAGTAGGTCTGCGTCTTTATTCCTGTCTTACCCCTAGGTTCTTCATGACATTTTTTTTCCCTTAAATTCCATATATATGTGTTAGCATACGGTATTTGTCTTTTTCTTTCTGACTTACTTCACTCTGTATGACAGACTCTAGGTCTATCCATCTCATTACAAATAGCTCAATTTCATTTCTTTTTAAGGCTGAGTAATATTCCATTGTGTATATGTGCCACATCTTCTTTATCCATTCATCCGATGATGGGCGCTTAGGTTGTTTCCATCTCCGGGCTATTGTAAATAGAGCTGCAGTGAACATTTTGGTACATGACTCTTTTTGAATTTTGGTTTTCTCAGGGTATATGCCCAGTAGCGTGGGATTGCTGGGTCATATGGTAATTCTATTTGTAGTTTTTTAAGGAACCTCCATACTGTTCTCCACAGTGGCTGAACCAATTCACATTCCCACTATCATCCACTTTTGACAAGCAAGGCAACAAACGCCCAAAGAGGTAAATGACTTTTCCTAGCTCTGGCCTGACCCCTCCTTCTCAAAGTGGTCCCCAGACCAGCTGTCTCTGGAAGCTTGTTCGAAATGGATCACAGAATTCTTTAATAACATTATTTGATCCTTCCCATCATCCCTAAAAATGTCGATACACAGGGAACTACCCCCTTCTGCTTAGGCTGCTCTATGACATCAGAGGATGTCTCTCAGTAGAAGCAGTAGTCTGGAGCCTGAGGCCTGGGGTGTGAATCCTGGGCTATGTGATAGTCACTTCAGTGTTCTAACCTGGGTTCCCCAGTGTGTCCTGGCATTGACAAGACCAACACCTATGCCTCTCCAGGTGGCCGTGATGCCCAGGTGATGATATGAAGGACAGAGCCCCATGCAGAGCAGACTTCAGTAAACAGCAGCAGCTACTGACCCAACAGTCGTGGAAAGCAGCCCTGGAGTAGCAAAGCAGCCTGTGACGGAGTATTTCCCCCCATCTCTCCTGGCAAAGAGCTGTTCCCACGTTTCTTGTGACAGATGTGGCGCTCACTTTTATCCTTCCCTCCCCAAAGTACCACAGACCTTCCACAAGCCCTTTGTTCCCAGAACAGCTTAGCAAAGAATCCGTGGAGCCTCTGTGGGAAGCTATCTGGGCATAATCCCTGGTGGAGGAAGCAGCTGGTCCTCCAGCTGGTCCCAGGTGGCGAGGACACAGACCCAAGGGGCTGGGATGAGCCCTATGGCAGCAGACCCCTCCACTCCCCCAGCCCCAAGGAAAGGGGCCAAGGGCTCCCCACTCCTCAGCCCAGGCTGTGCTGGCCCCTCAGTTGGCGAACCTCAGACACAAGGATAGGACTTTTTTTCTTTTCCATCTGTAATGGTACGGCCAGCTGCTCTTGGAAGCTTGTCCCAGCTGGGCAGGCAGCCTGTGAGGGTCCTCACCTGCAGGGCTGCCCTGGAGGGTTCTGAGCTCTGACTTATAATGGCTACTCGGGGGAGTAAGAGAGAGATCTCATTCTAATGCAGGACCCAGTTCTGCATTTCTGGGTGGAACTGAGATTCTGCATTTCTAACAAGCTCCTGGGCAATTCTTAGGCTGCCTGTCCTTGGATCACACTTTGAATAGCGAGGACTCAGCACAGCTAGTTTTGAATACTTCCCAGACCATTCCTGATTGCACGGCATTGAGAAAGGTATTTAACTCTGGGAGCCTCTGTTTCTTTGTCTGCAAGATGGAGTAATAATCACAACTACAAACCCACAGAGTCCACTAGGGGCTTCTGGGGGAAATTATTCAAGACCATTAGCATGAATGCTTATCTCTAAATTACTATTATTAGTCAGAATCCTTTGGTTACAAGGGACATGAACCCCAGCTTAAACAGGCTTAGAGGGATATTACATCTCCCTTAACTGAAACGTCGGGTGGAGCTCAGGCATAGCTGGATCTATGTACCCAAGTGATATTGTCGGGAACTTGTCTGTCTCTCTACCTCTTTATTCTGCTTTCCTGGGCATTGGCTTCATTCCTGGGCTGGCTCTTGGCACGTGGTGACAAAAATTATCTCTAGCAGCTCCAGGTTGACAGACTTGGCAGAAAAAGAGATCCTCTTTCCTGCACAAACCAGAAAAAGCCCCAGAGCTGACTCTTACTGGCAGGTTAGGTGATGTGCCTATCCCCCAGTAAATTGCTATAACCTGCTTAGTCCTGTATGACATGTCACCCTGGAGGCAGGCCACCCAATCACTTCAACAGAGTAGAAGAGTGATGTATTAGTTTCCTAGGGCTGTCACAATACAGTACCACAAACTTGGTGGCTTAGACCACAGAAATGTATTCTCTCACAGCTCTGGAAGCCAGAAGACCAAAATCAAGGTGTCAACAGAGTTGGTTCCTTCTGGAGGCTCTGAGAGAGACTGTTCCATGCCTTTCTCCTGGCTGCTGGGGGTCACCAGCAGTCCTTGGGGTTCTTTCACTTGGAACTGTTGTTACTGGACCAAACTTTGGGTCTGCTCGCCTGCCGTGCAGCAGAGTGAATTTACTGACACCAGGCTATGGTGAAGGAAAACACAGCGTTTATTGCAGGCACCAAGCAAGGAGTAAGGGCAGCTCACGCTCAAAAGACCTGAACTCCCTGATGGTTTTCAGGGCAGTGTTTTTAAAGGCAATATTTGGGGGTGAGGGTGGCAGGATGTGTGACTTTCTTCTGATTGGTCGGTGGTGAGGGCACATGGTGGTGTTCTGGGAATCTCAATCATCAGCCTCCTGGTTCCAACCAGTCTGGAGTCTATGTGCTTCTGCTCAGTTGTCACCATCTTCCACTTGTGGGGGGGGGGGGGGGGCGGGGAGACAGGGAATTTTGGATCCTGAAGAATGACTCATAGCTATCTGTCAGATGGTTATGCATGTCTCTTGAGGAGGAACTGGGACTCTGTTTTAGCACTGAACTGTTGTCATTACTTTTTTTTTTTTTAATAAATTTATTTATTTATTTTTGGCTGCGTTGGGTCTTTGTTGCTGTGCACGGGCTTTCTCTAGTCACGGAGAGTGGGGACTACTCTTTGTTGCCGTGCACGGGCTTCTCATTGCAGTGGCTTCTCTTGTTGCGGAGCACGGGCTCTAGGCATGGGGGCTTCAGTAGGTGGCTCACGGGCTGTAGAGTGCAGGCTCAGTAGTTGTGGCTCACGGGCTCAGTAGTTGTGGCACATGGGCTCAGTTGCTCCACTGCATGTGGGATCTTCCCAGACCAGGGCTCGAACCCGTGTCCCCTGCATCAGCAGGTGGATTCTTAACCACTGTGCCACCAGGGAAGCCCTGTCATTATTTTTTGAGTTTAACTGCTTCTCCTTTCTCTCTGCACTGTCTCCCTTCCCTACTTAGTAACTGCATGAGCCTGCTCTTTGGAACTCAGGGAAGGACTAGGAAACTAAAGCCTTTTCTACAAACAAGAAACTGGGGGGCACAGAGGGACTTTTGTACCCAAGAAGGCCCTGCAGGGTCCTGCTCAGCTTCAATCCCCCCTTTTTTTGATTCTCCTCAATCTTAAGGGGAACAGGTATGGGACAAGAAAGGGAATAAAGTTTTGGATAGAAAGGTTAATCATAAACTTGGCAGAGGAACTCAGTTTTAGGGGGAGTCAGTTTTGCTGTATCACTCTATTCTCTGCCTCAATTATCTTCTATTTGTTTCTCTGTGTCTTCACATGACTGTAAAATGACATCAGTCATTGGATTAGGGCCCACCTGATCCAATATGACTTTATCTTAATTATTACACCTGCAAAGAACCTGTTTCCAAATAAAGTCACATTCTGAGTGGGAGTCACATTTCCAGGTGGGAGGAGACCATTCAATCCAATACAGGCAATAAACCAGAAGAAAATTGGGTACAAACACCAGAAACAACAGGATGCGTATGCTTGGCAGGTAAAATCCCAAACCAACAGATATCCATAATACCACATGAATTACCAATCATCAAATCATCAAAATAGAGGAGATCTTAAGCAAATCTGTTGTCCCACTGCCTAGAAACCGCTGTGCCTAGTTAACTGCACACGGGAAATTCCACAGGGAACCCAGTTCTACAGCAACCAGGAATCTCTTTTTAATGGGAATCCTTCTTAGAAGCAGAGCTAAATTTGTAACAAGCCTAAAGACTGGAATTCTCTTCAGGCAAATTCACAACCTCCCCAACTGTTCTGACTTCACACGTGTCTAAGATGTTGAGAGCCTTACCCTCCAGGGAATTCAACTTCCGGGCCATAGAGCCCAGCTGCGTCTAAAAATGTAAAGTTCCTTTGTGAAGGCAAAAAGTCAACAGTTTCTGAATCTCCAGCCTCAGGAGGCATACGCTCCAACATGCCTAAACTGGACCCAACTCCTCAAAATTACCATCACCAAGATTCTAACCCAGTCATGGATTTTACTTCTTTTCCTCCCTGAAGAAGGAAATTCAACTTTCAATTTCTTAGGGGAAAAAAGATCTGGGAGAATTTCACTTAAACTCTTAACAGTAGTTGTCCATCTCTGGATGGTAGGATAAAGGAGGGTTTCACTGCAGTATAAAGTATTTTTAAATAAAAAATAGTAATAAAGGTACTTCTAAATTAAAAATATCTCCTAGTGGTTCTGTTAAACCCACTACAGCATGTTGGCAAGCTAACAACCATTGATTTAGGCTGTCCAGTGAATAAGAAAATTTCTCCTTCAACAACAATCAAAACAAAAAAAATCTAAGTGAAAAGAAAAGCAGTGGAAACAGAAAACAATTCCAGCCAAGTGATATTTTCCATTCTCATTTCCTCAAAGAAGCAAATATTTCCCATTTGGTGCAGTGATACTCCCTGGGCACCTGAGACCCTGCACAGGGGTCCCAAGTCCCAGGTCTGACTCACAATGTTGCCACTTCCCAGCTGTGGGACTCTAAGCAAGTCACTTTACCCATCCAAGCCTCCGTCTCCTCATTTTCTAAAAATATGTCTACTGTTCAACTATATGTATATAGTTGTCATACACTCAAATGGGTCCACCTATGGGCAAGAGCTCTGAAGACTCTATAAACATTACAGGGGATTATTGTTAAAATTCCTAATTATTTAAGCATGTGTGGCATCCTGCCAGAACCCATTAAAGCACATACACAAATAAAAGGAAATCCTTTTCCTCAAGACGATGGCCTTCTTTGCTTGTTTATTTTAACTTCAGGTGTGCTGAAATCATCTCACTTCTCAGCCCATAGAGTATGATCACCTTGACCCTTGAAAGCTTCCACTCTTAGTATTTATTTATTCCCTTTCAGCTCCATTTCCCACTCCCCTTCGCTTCCTCCCTGCCTACAGGCAACTATTTCATCCCGTTTAACTTATAGCCTTTCGTACATATTCCTTAAAAGCTGTATATATTTGCCCACGTATATTTTTCATTTACGTAAATGGCGTTGTTTAATGTTTCATTTTGCTTTCTAGAGTTCTCATTATGTTCTTAAGGTCCAGCTCTGTTGCTATTGTATATGGGATCTGTTTCCACTATTTGCAATGCTGAACTTCACGTGCACCCATGGCACTTTGCCAGCCTGGTCTTCTAACTTGATGGACAACCCCCTACCACTACAAATAACACTGCAGTGAACATCTTTGTTCAGACCTCCAGCTACAGCTACAAGCTGGCTTCCAAGGTATGCACGTACTCAGCTTGCTTGCTCTCCAGCCTAACTTCCTCCCAGCAGTGGGGAAGGCACCTGTATTTCCCATCCCTACCACACTTGGCATTATCCAGCTTTCTAATAGATATAAAGATGTAGTCTAATACACATAAAGGGATATCTTATTGCTGTTTAATTTTCATCTAACTTGTTTCTACTGATAGGAAGCACCTCTTTGTGTGTTTATTACTTGGGGTGGGGGAGTTCTTCTTCTGACAGTTATGTGTTCATATCCTCTTCCCATCTTGTTAGGAGTTGCTATTCTTGTTGATTTGAGGATTTCTTGCATTGCCTAGACATATCCTCTCCCATTCTGTCATCTGTTAACTTTGTCCATGGTGACTTGACCAGAGATCCTGCATTTGGATGTAATCGGATTCATCTCTTTTCTGCCTTGTGATTTGCACTTTCCACTAGATCTTCCTCACTTCCCACACCTGGTCCCCACACCCCAGCTGGCCCCACACCATGGTAAGTATTCCATCCTGGCAAGTAAAACTCAGCTAGTGGTTTCAACTCTCCTGTTGGCTCAAAGATAAAACCCAAGCACCTTGCTCTGTTATACAGGACCCTTTCCAACCTAACCCTAAACATTCCCACCTCTTTTCTGCTATGTTAGCCCCCATTTCCATCCCAGCCCCCTCCTACTAGTCTGCCTTGCATATACTATCCATACATCAATAGACCCACATCCCCCTCCTTAGCAGGCAAATGCAAAGACACTTTCAACTGTTGCTTTTGCTTTTAAGTAGTTGGGTTTTTTTCTCCTATTCAGTGCACCAGCACCATTTGCACATTTAACAAGTGTGGTTTCCACTTTGGGAGAGAGTCCTAATGGCCCGTGACCTGTTACTGTCAGTGTAGTCATATTCATAGAGTAATGTGTAGAAGAAGAAGGAATGCTCACATCTCCATTTTACAGGTCAGGAAGCTGAGTCTTGTCAAAGAAAAACAGTGCTGAACATGTGGTACTGATGGCAAGACAGATTTTATTCAGACTACTGCCATAGAGGAGAGAGACTCCAGCATAAACCGAAGTCAACTCCAGCTAAAACAAAGATAATTGAGGTTTTTAAAAGGGGGAACAGAGAGGGAACCAAAAGAGGGAGTTATGGGAAATGAAAAGAGGGACTAGAAAAAAGCGACTAGGTGCGCTATAGGGAAAAGGAGCAATTACAGAAGGGGGTGAGTGGAGAATTACTGGAAATGGTTTGGCAAGTGGGTTGAGGTAATGTGCATTTTGCAATTTGACAGCGCTGCGCTTTTTTGAGCAAGAACTCAGCCCAAAGGCTGGATCACCTTGAGGTGACCTAGTGCAGATGGAAGCCGGGCCAAAGCTTCCTAGCCGTGGTGTTTGGCCAAGTCCTTTGTGCTACAGGGAGTTCGCTGTCCAGGCGTCCCAGTGGTTAGATCAAGCACATATGGCTACATAAGCAACAAGGCAGAGCCTAGATTTAAATGGAAGCCTGCCTGACCACAAAGCCCAAATTCAACCCTTGTTTCTGGCTGGTATTTGTAATTTTGCTGAGGTGCTGATTTGGAATGAGCCCTGTGGGAGTCTCAAGAGCAGGAGGGAGGCTCTTAGCTGGTAAGGCTGCCCAGCTGCCCTCAGCATCCCAGGTCTCCTCCGGTCCTGAGGTAGCAGGAACTCTTGTAAAGGAACATACAAGCCATTTTTTAAAAATCACTTTATAGAAATGTGCCACGAAGTCGGAAACACACACATGCACCTCATGGGAAAGTTGGAGTGATTAAGGTGTAAAAAAGTGCAAGAACTATATGCTTCTTGATGGGGACGTAATTTAGGAGAAAGCTTGAGCCTCCCTTCACAAACATGGGAACTCTCAGAAGTTTCTAGAAGCAGCCCTCCCAAACACCACCATGTTTGAGATACAATGAACTCTGAGTAAGTTTTAGCAAAGAGTACTGTTTCAGGAATCACCTGACATTGGCCACGAGGCACTTTGCTGCAAGCCACACCCTTAGCAAAAAGAGCCACTAGCAGCACTGCTTTCTGTGGCCGAGAACATCAGGTTGTCAAACTCGAGTCCCCCTCAGGGTTTAATTTATATAATTATAGTTTGCCTCCTAGGACTCTCCCTGTGGATACAACTGGCTTGGTTGTCATCATTACAGCTGTTCATCCAAATTACTGGGCAGGGCAGGATTACAAGGCTGAGCCCACGACAGGGGACCTCCAGGAGAGAAGGTGGTTTCCTCTATCAGCTAACGAGTCCCTGTCTGACAGGAAGGATTATTTTGCTCAGAGCACAATGAATCTACATTTGGTGCAACATCATTAGAAAAATTAGCAAGTGTCTCACATGTTTTTTCCCGTCCGTAAGCCTTTGCCAACGAGAGGACCTCTTGCAGTGTCCTGGGACCCCAGGTTCTCCAGGTTCCGGAACACCGGCTGTCCTGACTCAGAGACGGCATCAAATTAGAAGAACGTCTTGTCAGGGCCAGAGTGTGTGGGTCCGAATCCTTGTTCTCTGTGCCGAGCCTCCTGGTCTGTCACGCCTCCCTCCCAGGCAGTCACGAGGAAGAACTGAATTCGTGCAGGCACTGCATCAGCTCTCACACGTCCATCCGGGATCTGCCTGCCTGCCTCTCGGAGCTGGGCTGAGGCCAACATCACACAGTCATTACCAATGATGACAGTGGTTAGCATGTACGTATACCCCTTCGCAGCAAGCTGTCATGACAAACTGCAGGCCCTTGGCATGCAGGGGGCGGCCAGGGTGGAGAAGAATGGGCTCCATCACGTACTGGCTGTGGGGTCTTGGGTCACACAAGTCCCCTTTCTGTGCCCCCACTTCCCACACTGAAAAATGTCACGGGTTGAATACCCCCCTTTCCTAATTCCCCTACTTCCATTTCTAAGTCTTCTAACCACTGCCCGGGCCTGGCTAAGGCATTCTTGCAAAGTCAGATCCTATAATCATCCCAACTTGTGATGTTTATATCTATTTGGGGAACAAACTGCCTGGAATAAAGACTAGAATGTGGCACATCAACTATACTTCAATTAATTTTAAAAATTAAAAATAATAACAATTAATGAATTAATTAGAATAAAAGGATTAAAATATGAAAATATGGTGGTCAGGCCACTCAGGATGGCTGTTCTCTTGCTCTCTGTACATCCCCTGCTTGATCAGTGCCTGCTTCACCTACACCTACCCACCTAAGTGACCTTCCTACATACCTGTCCCAAGGCCCCAGCTAATAATTATTCTAGCTTTAGATCAGAACTCTCCACTGTGCTTATCAAAGGGGTGGTGAGGGGTGTGCCCCTCTACTGGTTTCCCTGGTAACGAGCGAGCTAACCTAACCTCAATTCCCCCTATTATAACTGGTAACCTCCCCCTCCCCCACCCACAGGAGCAAAGACTGCCATCATGTCCAGCCTGCCATCCAGCACACACGGTGGGGTGTCACTCCAGGACCTTGCTTCAGATGTGTAAGCTCCACCAACCATCGAACCACTGATACCTCCGTTGCTGGCTCCCGGCTCTTTCTTCTGTCTTGAAGTTGGGCAAGCGCAGGTCCTGTAGGCATGTGGGGTGCAGCCTAACAGAAACCTAGAAAAGAGGCATCAAGAGACCCCCTATACAGACCTCCAAGAGCCTTACTAAGACTGGGGATAGAGGGACAGGGAGAGAGTGAATTCCTCAGGCCATCTGACAAAAGATGAGGGAGAAAGACCCTTGCCAGGAGGCATTCCAGAAATCAGGAATGGAAAGGGCATTCAGAGGTACTAGGGAACCTGACACCATCACTGCCATAGCCCAGAGTCAGCCCCATGATCCTAAGACCTTTGGTCCCTTGGAGAAGGACTAGACCTCAGGACACTAGAAGGTGCCCTCAGGGAGCATGTTTCTGACTTACTTGTTCTCAGCACTGGAAGACTCAACGGTGTGGTCATCTGGCCCCTTCATGACAACCAGTTTAGACAATCAATCTAAGCATCAGTGAAACCTACTCACTGTTGGACTTTGCCCCACCTTCCTTGCCTGGGGGTTGTGGCCTGACAGCAAAGAGGAAGGAATTAGACTATGAGGAGGACAGGGCCAGGGCCAAGGCCAAGGCCAGTAGCCTAGAAGCCAGCTGCCCAAGTCAGTTGAGGACATCTGGGGACCTTGAGCTCGAAGGCGGATGACCAGGCTTTCAGGTGCATCTGTATCTTGCCTTTCAGTTCACACACAGCAGAAAGAGACAAATGCTTCCAGGCAGTGCCCTCCAGAGAGGAGGCAAGTCTCCTTAGAATGGGAATGAGTGGCCAAGCCCTCACTGGCCAGGGCTGGAGCCTGGGAGGGTGGCGGCGGGGCATCAGACCTGCACACGGCAGGTTGGCAGCCACCAAAACACGCCACACACACACCTGGTGGCAGCCCTGGGACTGCTCTGCACGTTTCAGCTCAGCTGGGTCTGCTCTGTCCCACCCCAGGGAGAAGAGAACCTGTAGGCGTGGAGAGAAGGAATGGCACGCATCCTACCTTCACCCCAGGGTCAGCTCGGTGCCCTCTGGCACCTAGAAATGTGCCCTCAGCACAGGCTCAGCCCTCAGCAGATGCTGGAGAAGGAGGGCACGAATGCTCACCGGGATCCTGGTCCTGTCTGCCATCGTGCACAAGGCCCTTTACCTCTCTGAGTCGCAGTTTCCCTCTGAAAACTGTGACAACCGTACTTGCCTCTGGGGTGTGTAAGAGACAGAATGGGATAATGCAAGGGAAGCTCGGTCAAAAGTTACAGGACAGCAAGAGACAAAAGACTAGAAACTGTCTCATTCCTCTCTAATATAGCCAGTTATCACCTTTGATGGCTAATCAAGGGCAAAATTCTCTTTTTCTCACTTTCTTCTATAAGTGACCACAAACTGGGCTCGTCATTAACATACACATACCTCAGACACAGATACACACATGCTCACACATACACTTTGCCACCTCAGCCCTGCTGCTCCCCTACCTATGGTCCCCTCGCTCAGTGAGTGACACCAGCACCCATCCAACCAGGATTCAGCACCCAGGGAGTCCTTACTGACACCACTGCCACTCCCTGGTCCAGTTCCACATTGTGAGTCTATGGGAGCCCCTACAGAGCTTTTAAGTTCCTCCTCCGGCTCTGATCTAGAACACCATCCTCTCTTGCCTGGATTGTTCCATTTGCCCCCAGGCTGGTTCCTCTGCATCTCCTCCTTTACCTATTCTGGCCAGAGTGAACTTTCCAGGAAGCACATCATCTGATCACATCACTCCTTCAAAAATCCTTCTATAATAGCTGAAGATGGGATCAGGCAGGGCCTGGGGAGCCTGGCCCCGGCTTCCTCTCAGGCCTCATCCCCTTTTGCTTTCCTAACTGCCGCCCTGTGGGCCCTCCAACAGACCTGCAAAGAAGGGTCCCTCTCCCTCAGATGTTTGCAGACCCTGTTCTCACTCTCTCCTTTCTCTACCTGAGAGCTCCCATTCTTCTCTCTGATTCCCATACAAATGTCCTCCCCAGGGAGAATATTTCCCTGACAATGACCCCTGACCCTACTCCATAATTGCCCAACCCTCCAGAGTGGAACTGCTCCCTTAGCACCTTATACGCTTCATCTTTGCCACTTATCACAGTCTTTAATTATATATTTGGGTAATTTTTCTTACCTAGGTCTCCATCTCCAGACTGGAAACTACCGGAGCTATAACTGCATCTATTCTGTTCACCTCTGTATCTTTAGAGTTTGGCTGGGCACATGCGAGGCAATGACTGCTGAATAAATGATCCCACAGGAATCAAAACTAGCTCTATGTTTATGTTAACATTTTTAAAAGCCTTCCCATATATATATTTTTTTTAATCTGAATGACCTTCGAGGAAACACGCTGTCTACTATTGATCTAAGGTGGTGGTTCTCAAACATGGTAGCATATTATATCAACAGGGGAGCTTTCAAAATATACAGAAGCCCAGCTCCCATCCCCAGAGAGTTTGTCTTAAATGGTCTTGGGAGGCACCAGGTCCTTGTATTTTTTTTCATTTCCTCCATCTGACTCTCCTGTGCAGCCAGGACTAAAAACACTGACCTAAGAGGCTCAAATAAACTCAAGATTTGGAACTGGACCAGGAAGTGGACATGGAGGTACAGTTTGGGAGCCCATATGACTTGAAAAGGAAGCCCAACCATCAGATAGTGGGGATGGGGAAAGAGGATCCAGCCCTCAAATAAGGGGCAAATAAGATCCAGGCAGTTGTCAGCACTGTTACGAAGCAACGGAGAGAGTAGGAGCCAGGGCAAAGGCCAAGACCTGCAGAAAGGCTGAAGGTGGCAAGGGACGGGCCGGCTACCAGGGGAGAGCCCAGCACATGCACACATGCCCTGGCCTCAGCCTCAGCAGAACAGGGCCCAGGCGGCCAGACCAAGTGCGGGCACCCACCTGCTCTCAAGGACGGGGTCCTGATGAACTGTCAGTGCCCTCTGCTTTGGCTCAAGCCCAGGATGTGTCTGACACGTCAGCTTGAAATTCTTCAGGGCTTTCTCTGCTGAATCTCGGGACAGCTTAATTATGGCCAGAGAAATTCCTCTATAATTTTCGAGCCCATCTGGAGTTTGATGCTTAGAAAGCAAACATTTTATTTGTTCAAAGCTAGAGTGTTAAAAGCCCCCAACAGACGAAAGAGCTATTAATGAGCCTGCCCCACCCCCACCCCTTCCCATCTTCTGGGCTTCGTTGGTCAGCTCAACGTGTCAGTTGTTTTTGTCTGTTTGTGTTTTGTCCTTGTTTTCAGAGTTGGTCCTGTACCCCAGGAAAAAGACAAGATCGACAACTTGAAAAGAGAATGGCCCTCTCTCCCCAGTCCGGAAGGGCCAACATCTCCTTGGCAATCAGCCAGACTGATTTAATGTCCTTCCTAATGATGGGAAAGTGCTGGTGATTAAAAACCCACAGACAAGACCCCCGTCAGGAGGCAAGGCAAGCCCAAGGGAACTCCAGTGGCTGCATAGAGGGGGCTACCCGTCGTTGGCACCCCAAGTGGCCCTCGTCAGCGGGGTCAGATTGCCACAAAGTGGCACTACAGTCACTCACACAAGGCATCAGCCACTAGACACCGGGGCACAGGCCTGGGGAGGCACTTACGGTAAAACTGGGCTGTACCCTGGGTAGTATGGACAGTAGGGAATACCCAGGGTCCTGGTGAAGAAAGGGAGTGGTCAGAGGGACCCAGCAAAGAGATGTTGCTGGAGAGCCGTATTCCTGACTGAGCCGACAGACAGATTGCAGGTAGAGGGGAGACAGGCCGGAGAGCAGAACTCCGGGTCCACACAGAGGTGAAAGGCAGTGTGCAAAATGGAGGAGGGGGAACCAAGGCTGGGAACCCCGAGCAAGCCGCACACGTGGCCACGGGGTACAGAATGAATGCACGCAAATAGCCTCAGCCTGTCAGAAGCTACCTCCAGCAGTCACTCGGAAGGCGACTATGGAGATTGGCAGTGTTTGATTGACATGCCCCACTACAAGGCACAGCCTTGCTTACAGGTTCTGGCGTAATTCCTCATGGTCTAAAGAGGTTTGTGGATTTTATCGATTTAAGGGGAAAAAGCTGCAATTCCCTCTCCCTGAGCCCTGCTCGAGGAATGATGGCTCAGCAGGGGGGCGGAGGGGAAGGTGACAGCCTGTGCCAGGCTGGGGGAATGGACCCTGGGAGACAGCCTCAGGAAGATGCTTAACCTGCAGGGCCTCGTCTCCTCCTCTGTGCAGAGCGGAGGCTTGACTGGGATTATCCTGTCTTCCACTGGCTCCCAGGGAGCTGGAGAGGAGAACATTCCTTTGGGTACTTACCAACTAGGCCTTCCTCTCTTATCACTTTTTGCCCCTCATAAGCTGCCTTCGACGTTCATTTCCCTGATTAAACCCCATTTCCCCAAAATAAAATGTGAATGTGTGAAAGGAACCCAGCAGAGTCTGATTTAGACCCAACCCTGACTCACAAAAATTCCTATTATCATGAGCATCTACTGAGCAGTAAAATCCAATGCCGCCTCTAACACCTGTCACAGCCCCAAGGGTAAAGAACATTGTTGAGTGTCGACCACAGGCCAGATACACGTGGAGGACTGTCAGCTCATTCGCTTAATCCTCCCAGCAACCCTTCGAAGTCCAGACTCTTATTTTCCCACCTAACACATGAGGAAAATGGGGCACAGCGCTGACAAGTCTCACAGCTAGGAAGTGTGTAAACCAGATTTTCAACCCAGGAAGTCAAGCCCCTAAAACCCAAATGTATAGCTCTTACTCAATACTGCCTCCCAGAAATAATATACAATAAAATGAAAGAAAAAATTTGTGAGATATGCATGTATCACCTAGCTTTTGCTGTGTAACAAGCTACCCCAGAAACCCAGCTTAGTGACTAAAACAGTATTTGTTGTTTCTCATGATTCTGGGTGGTCTTTCTGGGCTGGCTCAGCCACAACTGGGTGGTCTAGGATGGTCTCAACTTCTGGGTCTGGCGTTGGCACAATATCAGCTAGCGTGACGGGAGCAAACTCAACACCTGGAAGGCTAGCCTAAACCCATTCATGTGGCCATGATCCAGGATTCTCCAACAGGAGAGCAGGCCTCAATTCACCGAAGCTCTATAATGAAATCAGTATAATATTGTAGATCAATTACAATTCAATTTAAAAACGAAGTTTTAGAAAACTATATCACCTACATCACATTTGATAATGTCACACAGCCAAGGCCAGATTCAAGAAGTGGAGAAATAGATTCCTCGCCTTGATAGGAAGATGAACAAAGTCATATTACCAACAGGCATACCAGGGTGAGGGGAGTTGGGGGCTATTTTTTGCAGTCTATTACATATACCCAGAGGTGAGCATGCATGCACGCACGCACGCGTGCACACACACACACACACACACACACACACACACAGGCTTACAGTGCTCGGGGATTTAATGCAGTGCCTCATCTAGTAGACACCCAGGCATTTATTTTGATGACAGCCTCTACTGTAAGACTCAAGTTGTCCTGTCAGCTGACCAGACATTTATAAGACATTTATCATATGATTCTTGATATGATTTAGCAGAGAGACCTAGATCAAGATTACAAATTTCTTTAACTTGGACACTCTTCAGTGGGGTAACAGCAGGCGTCACAAAGAAAATGTCCCTTTTTCACTGGACAGGATCCTAGTGCTATTGCTATAATCATGACCATGAAATGCTTATCACTTGCTGCCTCTGAGCTACCTCTCGGCTACCTACGCAACATCTCTCCTTGGCTGTAAACAGCATCTTAGGTGTATGCACTGTGCCAGTTACCCACTATCCATTCCCCTTTATTCCTTATGACCAGAACCTTGGTTTTGTCTAGGGTGTAGTATGCTCCCCAGACTGCCTTCCCAATAAGGGTGGCTGTGCACACAGTTATGGCAAGCAGGACGCAAGCGGAGGGTCTGGGGGAAAGCTTGCACATTCCTGACACAGGCTCCTGTTTCCTACACACACCCCTCACTGCCCCCTTCCTGCTTCTTCCTGCCTGCAATGGGGATGGGAAGCTGGAGGGACAGCAACCACCTAGGACCACAAAGCCACAACCATAAGCCCAAGGTGGCAGAGTGGAAAGATGCAAAGAGTCTAAATTTTTCAAAGCACCTTGGAGCCACCACTCCAGCCCTGGACCCACTACAGCAAGCCTTCTTGTTACACATGACACACAAACCCCTCACTTGTTCAAGCCACTGTTTATGGCATTTTTCTGCCACTTTGCAGTGAATTCAATACATCCAAAGCCAAACTCATGATTTCCCCCAAACCTGGTCCCCAGCCAGCCTCTGCACATCTGCAAGCCAGAAATAAGGGCCATCATGAATTCCCTACCTCCTCGACCTCTGTGCTGAGATGGGTCAATGATCTTATCTCCGTCTTTATCTCCTCCTCCTCCTCCTGCAACTGACCACACTCCCCCAAATTCATTTTCTTCCCCATGACACTAGGGTCATCTTTTCCAAGTACAGATCTTCTCGGGTCACCCCAACTCTTACAGCCCTACTTGAGCACTCCCTGCACTTAAGAGAAAGACCTGCACCCTTTACCTGGCCCCTCATCTCCTCTGCATACCTCTTCCCTCCTGCGCTCTGTACACTCTCACCTTTCAGTTCAGTGGTTCTCAAACTTGTCCCATGTTAGAATAACCTGGACTCTTTTAATATTTAACTGAATCACAACCTCTAGAGGTGTGGCCCGGGCATCGGTATTTTTTGAGGCTCCCCAGGTGATCTAGGGTGCAGACAAATTTGGGAACCACTTTTCCTTAGCCAGGTGGTGCTCTCCCCACCCACTCATGGGCTTCACATGAGGTCTTCCTCAGGCCTGGACACCCCCACTCCCTCCCTCACCCACATCTTTCTCAACCTTCTCGTCCTTCAGCTGACAGTTCAAACGTCACTGTCTCAGGGAATCTTCTTCAAGTCCCCAAACTAGGCCAGGTGTTCCTGTTCCAAACTCTCAGAGCCTGTGACTCTTTCCTCCAGAACGCTCACTGCAGTTGGTCGATATACTTTTGTTTTCTGATGATTCACTAAATGTCTGTTTCCCCCACCAGACTTTAAGGTCTCTGATCTCAAGTCCTTCCTGGTTTTCCTTTCCACTGTCCTGGCTCAGTAGCTTTGCAGTACATATCTGTTGAATAAAGGGATGGTCAGTATCACCTCCACCTCGTAGATGAGGACTCAGAGATGCTAAATCTAAGATCCCTCTGTTGGAGTGTAACAAAGAAATACTCAAAGCCAGATGTTAGTACTCTTCTAAGCCAGCAATTTGCAAACTTCTGCTACATCAGTATCACCTGGAGGGCTTGGTAAACACAAATCACTGGGCCTCAGCCCCAGAGTGTCTGCTGCAGTAGGTCTGGGGAGGGTCCCAAGAATTTGTGCTTGGGTCAAGTTCACAGATGTGGATGCTGCAGGTCCAGGCCTTTGAGGACCATGGCCCCAGCTCCCCTCTCTCCTGGCCACTGGGTGCATTCAGTGACAGGGAAAAGCCAAAGTGAATTCAAATCCATCTTTAACCTAAGAACTGTCTTTTTTCTTTTATTATCTTTCTTTCTTTCTTTCTTTCTTCCTTTCTTTCTTTCTTTCTTTCCGTTCTTTTTTTCTTTTTTTTTTAATTTTTATACAAAGGTTATGTTCACATTGTTACAATCTGGTGTTTGTCCCAGCGTTAAGAAGGGCCTCCTTTCTCCCCATGGCCCTGCTGACAGAGAAATCCCAGCTGCGGCCAAGCTCAGTCTCCCCAGGGGGGCTGGCAAAGGCTCCAAATATACTGGCAGCCAAGTGGCAAAGGGGCCTGGCAGGCCCACTCCAATCCCAGCACACCTGACTCGTGTCCAGGAAAGAGACAAGCATGAAATCCTGCCTGGAGAAAAATGGGCAGGGGCGGTCCTCCCTACAGCAGCAGAGACTGCCAGAAGATCCCCAGAGCCACACTTCCAGACCCCCATCTCTTTAAAAACCCCTTTTCTCCACTTTTTTCTCCCCTTCTGTGTATTCCAACTAATTGTCGTGAACAAGCCTACACATATCTTTAATGCACACTTGGGCCTGTGAAAACAAAAGGTACAGATTTTGTATCATTTACAGCTGGTTTCACCCGGAAAATTAATACCTTCATCCTGTGAGGTTTGTTTGTATTTTGAAGTCCCAAACCACAGATCTGACGTGCATACTGACTTTCTTGTCAGAAACAGTGGCCACAAAAAAAAAAAAAAAAAAAAATCCGTAGTTAATGGCTCATTTCAGGATTGAGATTCCCGTGTCACAGATATTACAAGTAAAAGGAGTTCCGTAGAAAAAATTGAGAATTCTGAAACATTTTGAACAAAACTCATTAGGTAGGGCTGGACTGGGGATGGGGAAGATGCCTGGAGTTAATGTTTTTTCAGCTCATTACCAACCAGAGCTAAGACCCCGTCCAGCACTCATTCATCTGCATTTCACACACCAGAATTTTGGAAATAATTGTGCTGTGACTGAGCTTTACCCCAGTACAACCTGGGAAGAAAGAATTTCTGTCTATTATTCTAACTGTTAATTAACTGTGTCAACAAGATTGTAGTGAAAATGTTTTTAAAGCCTCTTAAGAGTGCAAATACTTTTTAAGCACTTCTAAGAACTTTAGGAATACCCAAGGATTTAAATTGGCAATGATAAACAATCAATAATTATAGTCATTCTTAACTGGTTCTCACCAAGGATCTCTTTATTAGATAACACTTGTTAACCTAGTTTCTATTACAGTATGTATTTAAAGAAGATTAAGTTCAATTGAATTCAAATCTGCACTTACCGAGTTTCCTATAATACGTCAAGTAATGAGACTGATTATTTTGAAATATGCTATCATTCAGGGCCTTCCCCAGTTAGCTAAAAATAGTAAGATTTAACTCTGCTCCAAAAACCTGTAACCATAGAAATGTAACTTAATTTACATTGTATTAAAATTGCTAAGATGTCCCATGAAAGGAACGAGGTACCATCTTCGTACCCCAGCACCTAGCACAATGCTTATCCCGAAAAAGGTCTCAATACGTGTTTGCTGAACAAAGGAATCACAGAAAGAATGCAACCTCCACAATGGATTGTTCCAGAAAATAAAAGGAGTGGAATTCATGTCACCATTTGAAAACAGGACTCACTCTCTTTCATTCCACAATTCCAATGAGCAACATTGAGTTAATCTCTTTAGTTGCTTTATCTTATTCAAGCCTTAGAACAACATATGAGGCACATTTTCTCAGCGTACCCATTATACAAATGCAAGGCTGTGTGGGAGAGAAAAGAGATCCCGGGTCTGTTGGGCTCCACTTAGATCCCCTCAGCCACTGGGCTCCACGCCTCCCACGTGAATCCAGCCCAAACTGAGCCTGAGTCCACACACCCTGGGTCCAGGGTCTTTATCAGTTGTGATGATTTTAGAATGTAAAAGATACTGGAAGTAGCCCCAGTTATCAAGAGTGAGGAAGAAGGAAAGCGGAAGGAGCAGGTCAGGGAATGAGAGCCCAAGAGAGGGAAGAGAACAGCTTTGCGTGAAACATACAAAGGGTGGCCTCACTTTATGAAATCAGAAGAATTTTCTCACAACGTATACAAAAATAAACTCAAAAAGGATTAAAGACCTAAATATAAGACTGGAAACCACAAAACTCCTAGAAGAAAACATAGGCAGAACACTCCTTGACATAAGTCGTAGCAGTATATTTTTGGATCTGTCTCCTAAGGCAAAGGAAACAGAAGCAAAAATAAACAGTTGAGACCCAATTAAACTTAAAAGCTTTTGCACAGTAAAGGAAACCATCAACAAGACAGAAAGACAACCTATGGAACAGTAGAAAATATTTGCAAATGCTATGATTGATAAGGGGTTAATATACAAAATATATAAACAGCTCATATAACTCAATAACAAACAAAGAAACAAACAAACCCAACCTGATTAAAAAGGGGGCAGAAAACCTGAATAGACATTTTCCCAATCAAGACATACAGATGGCAAACAGGCACATGAAAAGATGCTCAACATCACTAATCATCAGAGAAATGCAAATCAAAACCACAATGAGATATCACCTCACACCTGTCAGGATGGCTCTCATCAAAAAGAACACAAATAACAAATGTTGGTGAGGGTGTGGAGATACATACAGATTTCTAGGGGGGAAGCATTCCAGATGGAAGGGACACCAAGTGCAAAGACACTCAAAATTCTGGTGCAACTGATTTCAAGAGCCCTTGCTGTTATGCTAGATGCTTTACAGCAATGATCTTCTTTCAGAGATACAGCAACTCTGCACCACTAATTATTATGACTCCCATTTTACTCACAATTACAAGGGGAGTTTGGCCACAAATCTAGAAAATGTTGGATGACCGAGGTGACTGATAGAATTTCCCCAAGCACCGTGCTTTATAGGGGAATCCATCAGTGGAGAAAGGATCCCTCCTGATCAGTGGTAAATATGCCCAGGGGTTAGTAAGCCATGATTTAACTCTATGGTAGTACATTAAAGCAGCTGTCAAATGATATTTAAGAAGAGTTTTCTTGAACAATTTGGGTACGTGCAATGCCATAGGAAGCAAGAGTACACAGAATTATGTAGACAGAATGAGCTTAACTATAGAAAGAAAAGTCTGCACAAGAATGTATAATGAGAGGGAAATATGCCAAAATGTGAGCTTTGTGGATGCCTCTAAATGGTACATTTCTTTACCTCTTCACTTTTCAGTACTTTCCAAACGTGTCTGTTATGATAAGCAGGTATTTCTTTGATCATCAGGGGAAACATCATGAACAATATTGCATGTGAGATATGCATAGCTTTCTCCTTCGTCAGCCCGTGCTTGGAGTTTTGACCATGACCCCATTTGCAGGTGTGACTGGCCACCCCACTCACAGTAAGTCCTCTGCATCACCCTCCTTTCCTACTCTTGTCCCTTCAGGGAGGCCCTGAGCCAGGCCCAGCCAACAGTCCCCAGATCCAGGGTCTGGCTGGTACTCACCTGGCTGCTAAGGGTGGGTGGCAGGGAGGGAGCGTGCACCGTCCTCATCCATCACTGGCCAACGGAGTCACACTTGACAACAGATATGAGGGCTGCACTTGCAAATCTTTCAGCACTTCACTGCTATAAATTCTCCTGGCTCTTATTAATAAAATATAATGGTAATTCGTAGAATAATGGCCTATTATCCAAAGTCACAGAATGACAGGGCAATCAAAATCAGAATGAATGATAGGGCCCGAGAAGGTGGAGGAAGGGTGGGTAAATTCTGGCTTCTGCAGGAGCAGCATTAGGCTTATGCAGGAAATCAAAGGAATAATCTCCAAGCCAGTAGTTTAAATTGCTCAAAGAATAATAACGATACGTTTGTAAGGCAAACACTAGCCTAGAAATGGATGATGCGCCATGTAATTTAGGGGGACATTTGATGGGCTACAAACTGACCCCAACCAGCCACGACCATCTTCCACCAGGTAAAAAATATATTTGACCCAGACCTGACTGGGCCATTTTAAGGGTAAAAGAGAAGTCTTTGAAGACCAAGAAGTATCCCTCTAAAAGGAGAACAATAGTAACTAGGAGGATCCAGAGTGAGGGGAGATTTGTAACAGTCTCCCACCACTAAGGGACATGTTGACCACAGAAATCCTTGACATGGATTTGCTGAGAGCACCCAGACACCACACAGTGAACCTCTTCTCCGAGAGAGGCCAATGCCACCTGCGATGATGAATTATCTCTGGCTCCCCCAGGCAAACTTGGAGATCCTTCTAATTCCACACAGGGGCAGTGATCCCTCTCAGACCATCTGTCACATCTTCACAGTGGTGTGAATTTTTATCATGGTGGCCAGCAAGTTCCTGAACTCCCATCCTTTATTAGGCTCTAAGGTGATGGGTCTCAACCCTATAAATCTGGGGAGTCTTTTTAAAAATCCATGACTAGGATCCACCCCCAAGAGATTATGATTTAATTGTTCTAGACCCTTGCTACTCAAAGTATGGTCCTCAAGCCAGCAGCAGCAGCATCACCAGGGAGCTCAGTGGACATACAGAATTTCAGACCCCACTGGAGACCTCATTAATCAGAATCTGTATTTCACTAAGATTCCCGAATAATTCTAATGCAGAGTAGGGCTCAAGAAGCGTTGGTCTAGAGTAAAGCCCAGGAGCGTTTGGGTTTTTTTTTAATTTCCCCAAATGTTGGACCAAGACTAAGACCCCCCCACTTAAGTTCTATCAGTGATCTTTCCTTCTTCTTGCCAGCCACTGCTAAGCCGAGTCCTAGGCACCAAACCAGTCAATCCCTACTTCATCCCTCACAAGAGGGTCTACTGTTAACTGTGAAAAATTCCCTCAACTCACTCCTGCTTCCCTGAGGTTTATCCCAGCCAACCATGTGTAGGTTGGTCTCCCCCAATACCAGGAATTTCTTACTTCTTTCCTTATCCTGTAGTTGACATTTCCCTGTCTTATCTGGGGATTGGGCTCATCCCCACCTCCAGGCCTCTCTCCACCATTTTCGTTTCTTAGCAGTTTTCAGTACAAGTGTTTCCACAATAAGAAGCATTAAATGAAAGGAGGGTAGGCTTTTCTTTTTCTTGTCTTGACAGCACCATCTCCTCACCCGCACATGGCTTTCTACATGACCCATGGGTAAGTAATGAATGGTATAAAAGAGGAAGAAGAGAAAAACAGGAAGACATAGCAAATGGGTTGCTGTGAGGGAGGCATTATTTGACATCTAAAGATAAGAGCAACAGTAACTGTTAAATAACAGTTATTGTTTTTAACAATAACAATAAGCTGATGTGAGGGCAAGTAGGAGACAGAATCTTGGGACAAATGTTGCATTCTAACATTAAGAGATTCCACAAAATGACTCAAAATATTAAATACAATCAAGGGCCCAACACCTAAGATTATCCAATTTCAAATCACAGCCCCAGTGAGAGAAAATAGCCATCTTACAAAAATGACTGAGGCAACTGAAGTTCACAAAGCTCTGATAACCTTTCATGGCAGGTTACAGAAGCAGCAGCCAGGCTGCGGGGATGGCAGGGTCTTTTTGATCCTAGAATACTAGGCATTAAAAAAAGATAGGTTGGAGTTTAAAATACGATGCAAATGAACACATCTATGAGACAAAAACAGACTCACAAATATAGAGAACAGACTTGTGGTTGCCAAGGGGGCAGGGGAGTGGGGGAGGGATGGATTGAGAGTTTGAGGTTAGCAGATGCAAACTATTCTATATAGGATGGATAAACAACAAGGACTTACTGTATAGCACAGGAAACTATATTCAATATCCTGTGATTAAACCATAATGGAAAAGAATATAAAAAAAGAATGTATATATGTATAACTGAGTCACTTTGCTGCACAGCAGAAATTAAACACAACATTGTAAATCAACTATAGTTCAATAATTTAAAAAAAAAATAGATTGAGATTGTCCTGTATATTCTGAAGCTGAGAGTAGCCTGAGAAGAGGTCCAAATAGCTTTTCACCTCACCCTATCCGCTCAAATCATTCAATAAGATTAGAATAAAAATGAGGAAATTCTATACTCCTGACAAATCCACTCTGCTTCAAGGTACTCTGGGTTGGTTACGAAGGTCACTGGTTAGTACACTCTCACTGGTGGCCAGCCACAAAAACACTTGGAAGCCAGTAGACAATGCAAAAAGCTTTGCTGATTTCTTTTGGTTTTCATTTGGTCCCTACAGTCAGCCTTTCTCAGGCATCTGCAGACCTCACCTTCTCTGTCTCCTTTGCTCTCTCCAGTCCACTACCTCTACCCTTACCAGGTCCCAGAACCATCTCACTCATTCCCAAGGGACCAGGGCTGAGAAGACTTTCATTCCTGCTTCCACCTTAGGAGGCCACCTCTCAGCCCTTAGTATCTTTCTTCTCCAACTTGTTCTGCAACAAGAAGCATCTGTAAAATAAAAAGACATTTTTCCCCAAAAATGGCATCTCAAAGCATAATTTCAATGCATCATTATGGCAAGCGATCCCCTTCATCATTATGGCAAGCGATCCCCTTCATCCCCTTCCCCTTCAGGTAAGGATGTCAGAGAAATGGAGTTCCCAGGGATGCCATCTCCCAGGATGACTGTGTTGGGATACAGGAACACTCCCAATAAATGTCAGTGCTCCATGAAGCCAGGGGTATTTTCAACTGTTTTCCAGAATCAGTAAGTCTGGGTAAAATTTCTGACAGGACCCATTATCAGCAAAAGAAGATAGAAGCAGAGAAACTCTAAAGAAAATTCTTGCAAAGCGATGAGATTAGAAATCAATTACAGGGAAAAAAATGTAAAAAATACAAACACATGGAGGCTAAACAATATGTTACTAAATAACCAAGAGATCACTGAAGAAATCAAAGAGAAATTTAAAAATACCTAGAGAAAAATTACAACAAAAACACGACGATCCAAAACATATGGGATGCAGGAAAAGCAGTTCTAAGAGGGAAGTGCATAGCAATACAAGCCTACATCAAGAAACAAGAAAAATGTCAAATAAAAAATCTAACTCTATACCTAAAGGAACTAGAGAAAGAAGAACAAACAAAACCCAAAGTTAGTAGAAGGAAGGAAATCATAAAGATCAGAGCAGAAATAAATGAAATAGAAACAAAGAAAACAATAGCAAAGATCAATAAAACTAAAAGCTGGTTCTTTGAGAAGATAAACAAAATTGATAAACCATTAGCCAGACTCATCAAGAAGAAGAGGGAGAGGACTCAAATCAATAAAATTAGAAATGAAAAGGGAGAAGTTAAACGGACACTGCAGAAATACAAAGCATAATAAGAGACTACTACAAGCAACTCTATGCCAATAAAATGGATAACCTGGAAGAAATAGACAAATTCGTAGAAAGGTATAACCTTCCAAGGTTGAACCAGGAAGAAATACAAAATATGAACAGACCAATCACAAGTAATGAAATTGAAACTGTGATTAAAAGTCTTCCAACAAACAAAAGTCTACAACCAGATGGTTTCACAGGTTAATTCTATCAAACATTTAGAGAAGAGCTAACACCCATCCTTCTCAAACTCTTCCAAAAAATTGGAGAGGAAGGAACACTCCCAAACTCATTCTATGAGGCCAAAATCACCCTGATACCAAAAACAGACAAAGATACTACAAAAAAAGAAAATTACTGATCAATATCACTGATGAATATAGATGCAAAAATCCTCAACAAAATACTAGCAAACAGAATCCAACAACACCTTAAAAGGATTATACAACATGATCAAGTGGGATTTATCCCAGGGATGCAAGGATTCTTCAATATATGCAAATCAATCAATGTGATACATCATATTAACAAATTGAAGAATAAAAACCATATGATCATCTCAATAGAGGCAGAAAAAGCTTTTGACAAAATTCAACTTTTTACAAAATTCAAATTCTTATCATAATTTATTCAATTATGATGAAAACTCTCCAGAAACTGGGCATAGAGGGAAACTACCTCAACATAATAAAGGCCATATATGACAAACCCACAGCAAACATCATTCTCAATGGTGAAAAACTGAAGACATCTCCTCTAAGATCCGGAACAAGACAAGGATGTCCACTCTCACCACTATTAGTCAACATAGTTATGGAAATCCTGGCCATGGCAATCAGAGAAGAAAAAGAAATAAAAGGAAAACAAATTGGAAAAGAACAAGTAAAACTGTCACTGTTTGCAGATGACATGATGCTATACATAGAGAATCCTAAAGATGCCACCAGAAAACTACTAGAGCTAATCAATGAATTTGGTAAAGTTGCAGGATACAAAATTAATGCACAGAAATCTCTTGCATTCCTATACACTAACAATGAAAGATCAGAAAGAGAAATTAAGGAAACAATCCCATTCACCACTGCAACAAAAAGAATAAAATACCTAGGAATAAGCCTACATAAGGAGGTAAAAGCCCTGTATGCCGAAAACTATAAGACATTGATGAAAGAAATCAAAGATAACACAAACAGATGGAGAGATATACCATGTTCTTGGATTGAAAGAATCAATATTGTGAAAATGACTATACTACCCAAAGCAATCTACAGATTAAGTGCAATCCCTATGAAATTACCAGTGGCATTTTTTACAGAACTAAAACAAAAAATCTTAAAATTTGTATGGAGACACAAAAGACCCCTAATAGCCAAAGCAGTATTGAGGGAAAAAAACAGAGGTGGAGGAATCAGACTCTCTGACTTCAGACTATACTACAAAGTTATAGTAATCAAGACAATATGGTACTGGCACAAAAACAGAAATATAGACCAATGGAACAGTATAGAATGCCCAGAGATAAACCCACACACCTGTGGTCAACTAATCTATGACAAAGGAGGCAAGGATATACAATGGAGAAAAGACATTCTCTTCAATAAGTGGTCCTGGGAAAACTGGACAGCTACATGTAAAAGAATGAAATTAGAACACTCCCTAACACCATACACAAAAATAAACTCAAAATGGATTAGAGACCTAAATGTAAGACCAGACACTATAAAACTCTTAGAGAAAAACATAAGAAGGATACTCTTTGACATAAATCACAGCAAGATATTTTTTGATTCATCTCCTAGAGTAATGGAAATAAAAACAAAATAAACAAATGGGACCTAATGAAACTTAAAAGCTTTTGCAAAGCAAAGGAAACTACAAACAAGATGAAAAGACAACCCTCAGAATGGGAGAAAATATTTGCAAACGAATCAATGGACAAAGGATTAATCTCCAAAATATATAAATAGTTCATGCACCTCAATATTAAAAGAACAAACAACCCAATCCAAAAATGGGCAGAAGACCTAAATAGACATTTCTCCAAAGAAGACATACAGATGGCCAAGAAGCACATGAAAAGCTGCTCAACATCACTAATTATTAGAGAAATGCAAATCAAAACTAAAATGAGGTATCACCTCACACCAGTTAGAATGGGCATCATCAGAAAATCTACAAACAACAAATGCTGGAGAGAGTTCCCTCTTGCACTGTTGGTGGGAATGTAAATTGATACAGCCACTATGGAGAACAGTATGGAGGTTCCTTAAAAAACTAAAAATAGAATTACCATATGACCCAGCAATCCCACTACTGGGCATATACCCTGAGAAAACCATAATTCAAAAAGACACATGCACCCCAATGTTCATTGCGGCACTATTTACAATAGCCAGGTCATGGAAGCAACCTAAATGCCCATCGACAGACAAATGGATAAAGAAGATGTGGTACATATATACAATGGAATATTACTCAGCCATAAAAAGGAACAAAATTGGGTCATTTGTAGAGATGTGGATGGATCTAGAGACTGTCATACAGAGTGAAGTAAGTCAGAAATAGAAAAACAAATATCGTATATTAACGCATAAATGTGGAACCTAGAAAAATGGTACAGATGAACCACTTTGCAGGGCAGAGATTGAAATACAGATGTAGAGAACAAATGTATGGACACCAAGTAGGGAAAGAGGCAAGGGTGGTGGTGGTAGTGTGATGAATTGGGAGATTGGGATTGACATATATACTGATATGTATAAAATAGATAACTAATAAGAACCTGCTGTATAAAAATTTTTTTAAAAAGTCTTAATGAGGAAAGAGGGACTGCAGACTCTCACAGGGCTGGTCAGTCACACAAGAAACAGGGGTCTTTGTTAACCCTATTATCTCTCCCAATGGGGGCACCCCTTCTCCAGCTTGTCTTCTCTCTAAGCAGAGAGATGAAGTCCCCTACAGTCTTTAATGTATTCAAATACTTAAGCTTTATCTGAAAAGTTCGTGCCAATCTTGCAGTCTTACTCTGCATGTTTTCATACAAAAATAAAATTTAGAATTCCTTACCAGTTAAACTATTAAGCAGACCCTTAGAGCTGGGTATGACGGAGCAACCTCACTCCACTCTGCCTCTTCCAGTGATTGCAACTAAAACCCTGGGCAGGATACATAAAGCAATCATCAGAGAAGTCTGAAAAGGAAATGATAATGGGCAGATGGAGGGAGGATTAACACTCAAGGGCAGATGGACATGGCCAGGAGTCTCTGGTTGTTTCTTTCCTCCCATGTCTCCCATCTCAGACTTGGGGAAGGTCAAATCCCAGACTGATCAACAGTCACGGAGGGAAAAGGATGACAAGAAGTCATCTTTTTATGGTCAGAGGACCAGCAAAGAGGGCCCTGTGGAACAGAGAGAGTGAGGAAAACCCGCTGTTTTTTCTTTCTCTCTGTGTCTTGTCCCTGGGAAATGTCCCAGAACTGTGCTCCCGTGATAGTTGCAGCAGCAGCCATGAAGTCACCTGAAAATCCTCCTTTCTGATCATACGAATGAAAAAGCAGGTGGGAATCATGACTTCTTTTTTCTCTCTCTCTTCCCTCTTGCTGCTTCACCTCGGAGCCAGACCCAGTCATGGGAAATGCACAACAGCACTGAGAGGTTAAACTCTCACCTTTCTAGCCTAAGAACCAGAAAAAGGGAACCCAAAGATCTGGGGAGTGTTGGAGGAGTCATGAAGAGAATGGAGTTTTGAGAAATGAATGGCAAAAGGATGTGGATCAAGTTCTACATCCATTTCTGAACTGTGAATATATGGAATTGACCTCAAACAGCATACCAAAGATTTTGAGAAATGAACGTAGGTCCAGATTATCGCTCAGGTCCCAAACTTGTCCCCAAAAGGAACATACGTACAGCAGGTCAAAATAGCGCAGCAAACATTTGAAAACTAGACTCATACCCAGAAGCTTGTTCAGGGCAGCAAAACTATTCTGTATGATACTACAGTGGTTGGTACATTTCATTATACATTTGTCAAAACCCACAGAATGTACGACAGCAAAATTGAACCCTAATGTAAACTATGGACTTCTGGTGATAATGATGTATCAGTGTAGGTTCATTGATTATAACAAACTACTGCTCTGGTGCTGGATGTTGGTGATGGGGAAGGCTGTGTGTGTATGAGAGCAAGAGCTACTTAGCAATTCTCTGTACTTTTCACTCAATTTTTCTGTGAACCTAAAACTTCTCTAAAAAATAAAGTCTAGTTAAAAATTAAAAATGAGAGACAATCAAAGAAAAAAACTGAGCTAACACTGGAACCATAAGCCATGAGAGACAGCTCAATACTTGAAGCCTATAACTAAGAAGATGCCTGCCAAAAAAGAAAAATAAAAGAAAAATCAACATTCTCCAGAGAATTTCAACAGAACACAGAATCTCATAACATAATATTTGAAATGTCCAGGATACAACTCAAAATTACACAACATACAAAAACCATAATAAACTAATCACAGATGCTAGTACTGAGGTTACCCAATGTTGGAATTATCAGACAAAGATTTTAAAACAGGTATGATAACCATGTTCTAGAAAGTAAGTTAGGACTCTCTTGAAACAAATGGAAAGATAGAAATTCTGGGCAGAAAGGGTATAAAGTATACAAAAGAACCAAAAGGAAAATTTTAAACCATAAAATATAATAACCAAAATAGAAAATTCACTGTTTGAGTTAAATAGAATAATGGAAATGACCGAGTCAGTGAACATGCAGATGCATCAACAAAAGTTGTCCAACTGAACAACAAGAAAAAAAAATGGTGTTAAAAAATGAACAGAGTCTCAAGGACCTGTAGAACAATTCAATAATGTTTAACATATGTGTCATTAGATTTCCAGAAGAGAGAAGAAATAAACTGGTGCAGAAAGAAAATAATTGAAAAAGCATAGCTAAAAACTTCCCAAACATTATGAGGCATACATTAGGACTTAAGAATCTCAATGAACACCAGGCCAGAGAAACTCAAGGAAAACTGTGCCTACGTACATCATAATCAACCTGATGAAAATCAAACATAAATGACATATTACACATAAAGGAGCAAAAATTCAAGTTACTGAAGATTATTTTTCAAAACAATGTGTATCGGAAGGAATGAAAACATCTTTATAGCATGCTGAAAGAAAAGAACTGTTGATGCATAATTCTCTATTGTGAAGATATCCTTCAGAAATAAGTGTAAAATAAAGATACTCTTAGATGAAGGAAAAGTGAGATAATCATTGTTAGCAGACTTGCTCAAAAAGAAATGATAAAGGAAGTTATTTATGCAGAGAAATGATACCAAGGAAAATGTGGAATTTTGTAAGGAAGGAAGACCAACAGAAATGATAAATATCTGAGTAATGTATTGAACTATTTTTCTCCTCTTAAGTTTTTAAAAATATTTATGACTATTAAAAGCAAAAATTACAATATTGTCTGGTGAGATTTTCAACGTATGTAAATATAATGCATATAACAACTAAACTTAAAGTGACAGAGGCTAAAGGGATTTAAATGGTTGTCAGGGTTCCACACTCTACTTGAAGTGATAAAATATTAACTCTAATTAGACTGTAAAAATTAATATGTAATTATCCCTAGATCAACACTAAAGAAATCTACACAAAGAGAGAAACCCAAAAAGTTAACAGAAAAAATTTAATGAAAGACTAAAAACTACTCGACCCAGAAGAAAGCAAGAGAGGAAACAGAGAAATGAAAACAAATAATAAAAGGGCAGCCTAAATTCAACCATATTAATAATCAATGTAAGTGGCCTAAACACACCAATTAAAAGTCAGAAATTATCAGCTTGCACTTAGGAAAGATTTTTTTTAATTTTTTTAATTTTTTTTTTTTTGCGGTAAGCGGGCCTCTCACTGTTGTGGCCTCTCGCATTGCGGAGCACAGGCTCCGGACGCGCAGGCTCAGCGGCCATGGCTCACGGGCCCAGCCTCTCCGCGGCATGTGGGATCTTCCCGGACCCGGGCACGAACCCGTGTCCCCTGCATCAGCAGGCGGACTCTCAACCACGGTGCCACCAGGGAAGACCCCCTAGTATTTTTTAAAAAAACAAATTAAAAATTTTACATCTCTTTTCTGCCGATAGCAAAATAAGGTGGCCATGTTATATTGGGGTTGCAAGTGGTTAGGGTAGAAAATTTGACATGGCAATGATGGTGAGCTTCCTGTGGGGTAGTTTTCTCAGCTACTTATTCTGAATTAGCAATAAAATGAAACAAACTACTGATACATGCAACAGCATATATTAATTTCAGATGCATTATGCTCAATGAAAGAAGCCAGAAACAAAAGGGTACATACTGTATGAATGGACAACCAATGGACAACCACCACTCCCAAGATCATATATTACAATCCCAGCATACAGACATAAAAACTCTCTCTTTGATCACTCTTCCTTTTCTTGCTTACCCGTATTTTTCTTTCTCTCCCTCTGTATCAGTCAGTATAAGCTAGATTATGCTGCAGTAATAAACAATTCCATCTCAGTGCCTTTTATTTTGTTTATTTTTTCTTTTTTTTAGAGTATTTTTTTAATTTTTATTTTATATTGTTGATTAACAATGCTGTGTTAGTTTCAGGTGTACAGAAAAGTGATTCAGTTATACATATGCATATATCTATTCTTTTCTCAGTTAGGTTATTACAAAATATTGAGCAGAGTTCCCCGTAGTATACAGTAGGTCCTTGTTAGTTATCTATTTTGTATATAGTAGTGTGTGTATGTTAATCCCAAACTACTAATTTATCCTCCCTCACCCCTTTCCCATTTGGTAACCATATGTTTGTTCTCTGAGAAACAAAGTTTTATTTCTCACTTATTTTAGAGTCCATGGTGTATTGGTAGGGGCTCTGCTCATCAGAGCTGCTATGGAGCTCCAGCAGGTTGCCATGACAAAGGGGAAACGAATTCTAGGGGTCTTGTGTATCCTTGAAATAACCCATGTCAGTTCTGCTCACAACTCTTTGGTCAGAGCTATTCAAAGGCTCTGTCCAACCACAATGGAGCCAAGAAATGCAGTCCTACCATGTGCTCAGAAGGAGAATCAGGAATATTTATTGAACAGCATTATTTACTACCATTCTCTTCTTCTTTTTTTTTTTTTAACCATTCCTTTCTAAATTCAAGTTCCCAGGAGAAAAAAAAAATGCAGTTGACGCCATCAGACTGCATTGTCCTCCCCATTTCAATTAGCTAGCTTAGTGACTCCTGGCAAAAGACTAAACTGTACATTTAATATATGTCTAGGAACATGGGATGGATGCATGAGGATGAGGAAGGCAATTCAAGGGCTCACAGGCCAAACAAATAAACCATAAGATATAGAAATAGGACCCTTGGGTGTGGATGTGGTAGGGGCAGGACTAATGGATTAATAAGCACAAAACAAAGTAGTACAACTGCAAAGATGAAAATGACAATATCCACAACAGCTAGTGCCCATTACCAAAACTCAGTCTCCAATCAGAGTTTTCATTTCTTCAAGGACATGTTTCAACTGTGTACCTATTGACATACTTGCAAGGTAGAAGGGCTTCTCCAGTCTGAGTTAAACCATTATCGGGACTCAGCTAATAAAAGCACACTCTGATTTTTCTGCTCCTCCACTACATAATTTATGTACTAGTCAGACACAGTTTTTCATTTAATCAAGAGCTATCTTGTCCAACCTTTCAACTGTGAGTAACTTTGTACAAGATGAAAATAACCAAATCCATCATGATGATAGAAATTTTTCTGTTTTTTCCAGAACCTTACTGCCAAGGAAATGCCAGGGATCTTGCTTCCTTAGATGGTTTATTAAAAGGCAGCAGACCCAAATTTCATGAGGGCTGTGAAATAGCATGTGCTGCCCACTAGCTAATGCTTGCCAGATGCGTAAGCTCAACCACATCTGCAAGGACCAAGCCACCTGCTCAAAGGAGTGGGCCTCCAGAGCCAATGCAGGGAGAATGCTGCCGGCACTTTATTTGCCCTCCAAACGATGTACCCTGGAGCAAAAATAATAAATTAAAATGGGGAAGGGGGGTTGCCAGGCTGAGATGGCAGTATTCAAAGGGGCAGTGGTTTAGGTGAGGTTACTTCCCACTAGATTTTTCCAAGCATATTCCCTGAACTTCTGCATCTATACATTTTGAGACTGAACACCAAAGTTCCCATCCCCACCATGATGACCTTGGGTAAATCCCTTAACCTCCTTGAGTTTTATACTCCTAATAAGGAAAATGGGGACAACTACATGCCCTTGCAGGGCTGCTGTGAGGATGAAATGACACGAAATATACGGAATTGATTTGCACAGTGAAAGGGATATAAAATTATTCAATAGATGTCCAGTCCACATATGCATTTTTGGAACATGTAAGTGGGGTCAGAAAACCTGGATCTCTCTTCCATTCTCAATGGAATATTACCCTCCACACACACGTATTCATTCTCTCTCCCCACTCCCCTTCCCCATCCTTCTCCTTCTCCTTCTTTTTCTTCTTCTTCTCCTCTCTCTTTCTCTGTCCCTTCCTCCATCCTCCCTCTCAGCTTTGGCTGGGTGGGACTTCACTATAATGCCGGGGTTGGCATGAGAAGCTGGGCAAGTAGGGCCAAGGTCATTAATTTTTCTGATGGTAAAAGAGCAGAAACAAGCAGAGAGACTGAATAATGGAAGTTTGATCCCTCCATGCTTGATCTCTCCCTTGCCCCCCAGAGCATAACGAAGTGCTAGCATGAATCACCAGCCCTAATACATGAATACATAGCCCTAAGCAACATATTGTTCAGTTTGGAAATCATCTTTATCTATTCCTATGTGACTTGTGTTTTGCACTCAAGATTCTGTTTTTGATATTCATTCATGTTGATGCATGAAGCTATAAATTATTCATGTTCACTGCTGTATAATATTCCATTATGTGGCTATACCATAAGTTATTCTATTGTTTATGAACATTTGTGCAGTTGCCAGTTTTTTACTGTTACAGACATCACTGCGATGAACATTCTTATGCTGGTGTACATGATCAAAATATTCCCCAAGGTGAGAGAACACTGCTGGGTCACAGGTTATGCATATTTTCAACTTCAGTCTATAGTCCAAAATGATGTTTCCAAAGAGCTTGCTCCAGTTTATACCTGATTCCCCAATTCTTGGCAAAAACATTGAAAACTACCCTGGAAAACATCATTCCTGCAAATAGGTGTTGTTGGAGTTTCAGACCATTGGCCGAACTGGTTCCCACACATGCCACTTGCAAGTTCACAGTCACAAACATTCCACCAGGGGAGGGAGAGGTTTTGTCATGTACGTAGTTTCTAACAAAGAGAGTTTTAAGGTGAGTGGTTTTGTGGCCCCCTGGCATTGGGAATAAAACCTCCGCAGGATGAACATGTACTGTTCAGCCCATGAACAGAACACTCTGTAGCTGCTTTTCACATGGGGATGGTGAAAGCTGGCATAAGACTTGATTTCCAAACCACTTTTCATCAACAGACTCCTCCAGCTAGACTGTGATGTCTTTGAGAACAAGGACCACACTTTTCTACCTTGTTTGTGTCTGTAATGCTTAGTATGGTGTCTGTACATCCTAGAGCAGTGGTCTCCAAACCCCGGGCTGCAGACTGGTACTGGTCTGTGGCCTATTAGGAACCAGGCCGCACAGAGGAGGTGAGCAGCGAGCAAGCAAAGTTTCATCTGCCGCTCCCCATTGCTCACATTACCACCTGAACCTTCCCCCACTCCCTCCGTCACTGGGCCATAGAAAAATTGTCTTCCACAAAACCAGTCCCTAGTGCCAAAACGGTTGGGGACCGCTGTCCTAGAGGCTCAATTCAACTTCATAAGAGTTAATCATTTTGGCAGACGCTGCTACGTGTTGCCAAAATCTGTCTCCTCCACCTTCTGGGCACAGTTCTAGATTATATTTCCCAGCTTCCTTTGCAGTGTGACATGATCGTGTGACTTAATTTTGGCCAATCAAATGTGAGCAGAGGGGCTATTTTCCACCTCCAGTTCTGACCTATCAAAACTTCCCATAGGGTCCCCCACATGCTCTCTTTTCCTGGCTGCCAGATGGATGTTTTTTCCCCTTAGCCATCACCTGGATTCACATCACAAAAGGTGGCAATGGCATCTTTTTTAAATCAACCTAGGAAATAAATATGTTTTCTCTTTAAAACAAACGAAGCTATGTGAGAGCCTCTTTGTGTAATTTTTTTTTCTTTGCGGTACGCGGGCCTCTCACTGTTGTGGCCTCTCCCGTTGCGGAGCACAGGCTCTGGACACGCAGGCTCAGCAGCCATGGCTCATGGGCCCAGCCACTCCGCGGCATGTGGGATCCTCCCGGACCGGGCCATGACCCCGCGTCCCCTGCATCAGCAGGCGGACTCTCAACCACTGCACCACCAGGAAAGCCCTCTCTCTGTGTATTTTTAGTGAGACTGTTTGAGAGGGCAGAAGGGCACATTCACGATTCAGACCTTTGGGTGGTTTGGGGCTCAGCTGCCCAGGCTGATTCTGAATGACCTTGTTGTATTTCTGATACTATGCCATGTATACCAGATTTCCCTTAATGTGTAGCCACTGGTTAAAGACCACAAGCATAAGGAACAGTGATGTTGAAATCAACAAGAAAGTAACAAAGTGTATTAATTTTCTATTGCAGCATAACAAATTATTTTAAACCTTAGTGGATTAAAATAAAAACATGTATTATCTCACATTATGTCTGTGACTCTGGATACAGCTTACCTGAGTCCTCTGGCTCAAGATGTCTCACAGGTGCAATCGAGGTGCTGAGGGGGTTGCAGTCACCTGAAGGCTCGACTGGGAAGAAATCCACTTCCAAGCTCACTCCGTGGTTGCGGCAGGATTCTGCTCCTCACGGGACATTGGACTGAGAGCTTCAGATGGTCATCACTAGCTGTTGGCTGGAAGTTGCCCTGGAGGGTGTGTGTGGAGGCTTCCTTACAACATGGCAGCCAGCTTCATCAGAGTGAGCAAGTGAGAAGAGAGAGGGAGAGGGAGAGCAAAAGAGAAGTCATAGTCCTTTACAACCTAATCTTGGAAGAAATATCCCAACACTTTCTTCATTAGAAGCAAGTCACTAGATTCAGCCCACACTCAAGAAGAAGGAACCATCTCAGAAGCTGCCTCCTACACAAGAAGCTTAAAAATGATAATTCTGCCAAATCACTCCTACATTTTCTGAGGCTAATCTCTAAATTTCATGTATCTAGTCAAAAGCCTTAGTAGCCCTTCAGGCTATCTCCAACATTCCAGAAGCCAATGTTAAAGTGAGAAAACTATAATGAGAATTAAATCCATGCTTCTTCCTTTCCTGGGAATGAAGCTATCCACTGCACCAATGGGATACTTTGAAGAAATAATGGCAAGTGGCCTATTCTCCTCCTTTATGTCAATATTTAAAAATAAAACTCAAAATTACGCAGTTGAATTTTTTAAGTCGAAATGCAGAAATTCCAAACATGAGGTTGCAAAAGCAGGTCTTGCCTATTTTCAATGCCAATACATAATTAAATTTCCATTTGCATTTTAAAATTGTGTTTCTTGACCAAGTATGATAAACTATGTAATTCATGAATGTCTTTGTTGACAAATCATGCTTTTCTTACCTAATTAAAGTAAATAGAACAGCATGCATCGCTTATTAAATGGGAAAAACATGTCTAAAAATTCTTAAATTCAATTTTTGTAACACGCAAAAGTGACAAACTGGGTTTTTTCTTTTAATTCCTATAGGATGAGGAGAGGTAAGAGATTACATATTCCCAGAAGGAGGTTCTCAGTGCAAGATTTTGGGAAACAGCTCTGTGCATCATACACCTTTCTCCCCTCTCCAATGCATGTGACAATGGACGAATCAGACACATTGGAAAAGACCCATCATAATCTGTTTCCATTGCCCTGTGAGCTGCACAGATTTGGAAATATTAGCCCCCAGCAAGCCCACGCATTTTAATGAGCCATGGCCAACTGGAATGACGGAATCCTTCAGCCATGTCGATGCTGCCACAGCTGGTCCAGGGAGGCAAAAGATGCCTCCTCCCCAGGACACCACCCTGTGTCCAGTCACAACCACATGAGACCTAAATACAGAGTCTATTTCTCCAGCTGTTCTCAGCACCCAGGAGAAACGTGGGCTGAGGGGAGAGCAGGAAGCATGGCGTGCTAGTCAAAGTTGGACTGTGTTGGAGGAAAGCCCAGCTGAGGCAAGAAATGGGCAGGGAAGGGGATTAGAGGCAAGAGCTAAAAGGCAAACCTAATCAGCCCAGCAAACTTGCACTGACATTTTAAAGTGTAAGGTCATTCTGAGTTCCAGAACCAGGAACATCTCTAGATGTCGAAATGGCTTTTGCTAAATGTCAACTTGGTAAATTTGTTTTTCCTTTGGCTCATTAAAAGAGAATTAACCATTTATCCATTAATGAAAAGAAATACGACCCTCCCAGGGTCTACAAACATCCACCTGGAGGCTGGCCTGGTCTCTCCAACCGAGCCAATTTTGCTCTTTTTTTAAAATATATATTAGCAAATATTTATTTACCAAGAGGCCACGGGTACCTGAGAAAGTCCCTGCCCTCAAAAAGTTTTCAGTCTGCTGTAGGGACAGAGTGGGATGCAGATGGTTATGACACAATGTATATGGGGCCCATTCCCCAGAAGTGCTGATCACTACACTACACAAGCACCTTGCAGGGGACCCTGCCCAGTTGGGGATGGGGGTTTCTGGGTGATAATTAGCTATCATGGCATTGACTATTTAGCTGAGACCTCCAGGGTGAGTGGGAGGGAGCTAAAGAAAGTGAGAAGTAGTTTAAGGTAGAACTTTTTTTTTAAATAGAGATATTTATTCTTACTACTCAGGTTACAGAAAAACAATATGCTTGCATTCTAATGTGCCTAGATTTTACACTTTTTTTAAACGGTTTTATTGTTTTATTTTGTTTTTGAAGTATAGTTGATATTCAGTGTTTCAGGTGTACAAAAAAATGACTCAGTTACACATATATATGTATATATGTATATGTATATACATATATATTCTTTCTCAAATTATTTTCTATTATAGGCACAAGATATTGAATATAGCTCCCTGTGGTATGCAGTAAGCCCTTGTTGTTCATCTATTTTATATATAATAGTGTGTATCTGTTAATCCCAAACTCCCAATTTATCCCTCCCCTCCCTTTCCCCTTTGGTAACCATAATTTTGTTTTCTATGTCTACGAGTCTGTTTCTGTTTTGTAAATAAGTTCATTTGTATCATGGTTTTAGGTTGCACACATAAGTGATACCATATGAAATTTGTCTTTCTCTGTCTGACTTATTTCACTTAGGGCAATAATCTCTATGTCCATCCAACGATGTTTCTGCAACAAAGAAGCAAGAGAAGGTAGCACAGCCAGTGCCTGGCTCTGATCATAGCACGGTGCCTGTATTAATTCATTTCATCCTCAACAACCCTTGGCAACCCCTATTATCCCCAGCTTACAAATGAGGAAGCTGAGGGACGGAAAGGTTAAGTGACTTCCCCAAGATCCCCCAACTAGTGAGTGGCTGAATGTAGTTCAAAATGACTAGGGGGGTGGGGGAGGGAGAGGTGATTGGAGGCCTGGGCTGTCCAGAGATAAAAAAGCCAAAAGAGTCCAGATCATGAAGGTCCACATACACCAGGTTCGGAATTTGCAAGCATCTAAGCAACCCCTGAAGGGGTTAGAGTCGGTGATGCTAGGAGCTGCTGTGAGCCCCAGAAAATCCACACCACGTGCCTTGTGCAAAATGTATGGGAGGCAAGCGAGCTTGATGGTGGGAGACCCACCATCTGTTGAGATATGATGGGACCCTGAGCTCAGGGAGCTGCAATGAGGAAGACAGGGACCGGGATGAATCCTGGGACCTTGGATAAGTATCATCAACTGGACACAGCTGCTGGGAGGAGAGGATGGGGGGAGGGAGGGAGGCACGGAGGCCAACTGCCAGGCTACTGGCTTGGGCTCTGCACAGATGGTGTGGGCACCAGAGGAATTCTCTGAGATCCTAGAATAACAGCGATGGTGACTGGCTGTATCCCTCAACTCCTTGATGGCAGCAGGCTAGACACTTGGAAGCTACATCTGCCTTAGAGCTAGGAATGCAGGCTCCCTCTCCTTGGCACACTGTCACTCCTAAACACAGTTTGAGCATTTGAATGAAACGAAAGGACTTTTTAAAAAAGGAATACAGGAGCCAGAGATGTGATCAGCAGTACCAGAGTCATCACTGACTTGCCACGTTGCTACCCATTGGCCTTATCTTACAGAAGGCCCTTGAAGATGCTCAGAGAACAGATATTCCAAGTGCTAGACTATTGCTTTGTGGATATTTCCAACTACTCTAATATTCATAAGCTGCCTAAATGTCCTGAATTAATCAGTGCTTTTTAGGTTTTGGCCCTATAGGTTGCAATAAGAAAGAGGTCCGTTGATACACCACCTATTTAAGATTAATTTTTTTTTTTTTTTTGGAAATTTCTCCTCCTTCGTGGGGAAAAAAACCCTAAAAGTCGCCCAGAAACAGTAATTTTTATGACTGATGACACATCTGGGGGTTATGAAAGATGTCTGCATTCTTTCCCTTTTCCTGGCCAACACTTCAGAAAGCTTGGGTTTGGACTTCTGTGCTGTGCCCCTCTCTTCTTTCTAGAAGAACAGGCCAGCCTAGCTTCTGTCCTGTTCTGCTGAGCTATCACCCAGGGCCCACCTCTGAGGCACTTAGTTTATAAACAGTTCTGAGAAGCAAGGATTCAGAGTGGGCGAGGGCTGGTCCAAGGAGGCATTTATAGATGGCAAAATTCAGACAGCAATGTACATTCCAAAGAGGGCAGCCCTGTGGTGTGTTTTGCAGCTGGACCCAAGGAAAATACACCTGCTCCTCTCAGCTCCAGCCCCTCCCTGATGGGGGTTGTCTCTAACTGGGCCCCCATTGTTCAGGATCTGCCAATGGGTCCACAATGAGGGAAGCAGCTAATGAAGAATTCATCTGGGCTGATTTGCAGAGAATGACCATTGATTCCTCTGGGCTTGTTAAGTCAGTATCCCCTAGACAAAATGTAATCCAAAGGACTACAAGATGAACTAGCTGAAGCCACTGTCAACAAGGGCTCTAGCCATACACTAGAAAAAGGCAAAAAACAACAGGGCAAGAGGCAATCCATTTGGCATGCCATCTGCCACCTCAATTGCTCCATCTTGTTTTATGTCTCACCTCCTCAGCTCTTACTCACACAGAGACACTGAGAAGGGGGCTTTGACTTACTGCTGTCACAAGCATTAGTGAAGTATTTCTCCCTTTCTTCCTTCCTCCCTCTCTTCCCCTGCTAGAAAAGTAGCATGGATGTGGCAGGCAGTCTTTTCAGACTAAGGAAGCATTGTCACCATTTTTGTGTGCTTGTTTGTTTGTGGTATTTATTTATTAACTTGTGCCCAAGCCCCTGCCACAGAGAATTTGAGGTGGCTACAAGAAAACCATAAAACAGAAACTGTTAAGTGAAAAGTATGAGAACCACAGAAATATAAATTGGATTAGGAGGTACCAGCTTTGGTTCAAGATGGCAGCCTGAAATTCATCCACCCAACATCTTCTGTCCCTCCCAAGAATCTCTGAAATACAAATGTAGAAAGATAGAAATGGACATGCCTACCTAGTAGCTATGTCACATGGGGACTCTAATAAGTTAGACTTGAACCCATGTTGGTATTGCCCTAAAGCCTTTGAGGCTTCCACCATGCCTAGGGCCCAATGTACAGGAGGAGAAAATTAATTGGCTCAAAAAAGATAAAGCCTATAAACATATCCACAGGGAATGGTGCCTGTTGGCACTGAGTCAATCCACGAGCAACACTGCAAGTGACTCAGCTCACATTTGTGTCAGTGGAAGGGGAGTGTCGTCTCTACGCAAATTGAAGCAGGCATCATTAAACCAGACCACTGTGCTCGACCGAACGTGATGCATAAATTCCACAAGGAGACCCAAAGTCAAGTCACCACGGAGAGTTTTTCCTAAGAGGTCCAACGACCAAGATTTTCCCTGGAGATGTTGAAAGAGAGCAGCTTGTGAACAACTAGAAAAACAATATCAAGCAACCCACAGCAGTCAAAGAGGAGGGATGGAAATCAAAGGCCGAGCCAGGCCATTCCACATACTAGACTATCTTCAGGCTAACTAGACTGACCCAGATTCCTCACGTCTAAGGTCCAGTTTCCTCATCTGTAAATGGCAATGATAACATTACCCACTCCACAGGGATATTGCGGGGCTCAATCAAATAATGTGCACAATGGCTTAGAACAGCGTACACCACGTTGGAAATATTCTATAAGCAGCTTTTATCATTATTATTCTTAATATAAAATATTTACAAATTTTATTTTAATTATAATGAATAATAATTAAAATGCCACAGATACAAAAACAAAAGTGTTTTTGTTTGTTTGAGCCTTGGGGTCTGTGATCTTGCAAGGTTCTGCTGATGTACTATGCCTTCGCCTACTCAGTATATCCCAACCAGGTTCCAGACCCAAGTTCTGGCCAGAGCTGGTTGTCAGTCCCTAAGTATTTTTAGATCCTGGATGAGTGGTTTCTCTCCTTTTTCAAAAGGGCTGGATGACAGCTTGCCACTAAGAATAGCAGTTCTCCAGTTTAATCAACAAGTCTCCTGGCTTCATAACTGTGTTGGCACTCATGGGAGATCAACTGGCCACGTTCACTTGTAGATCCTGAGCTGCCCATGCAAACACTGGCCAGACCTGCTGCCCTCCCTACACCCTGCTCCCCAAGGGCCTGTCAGGACATGCAAAGGAGGTGTAGAAACATCTCTTCTTCCTTGAGACAGAGAAAGAGGGAGAAGTCTGGACCCAGAATCTTTGGCATCTCTTCTGAGATGCTTGAATCTGCAACTAAAGGGATTGCACTATATAGAAAATTCAGGCTCAAAACTCATCTTCAAACTCAGGAATTGGAGGTAGGTCTTCCTTAAGAAGGGCTATGGTCTGAATGTTTGTGTCCTCCCAAATTTACATGTTGAAACTCTGAAGCCCAATATGATGGTATTAGGTCGTGGGACCTTTAGGTCGTGATTAGATCATGAGGGTGGAGCCCTCACAAATAGGATTGGTGCCCTTATAAAAGAGACCCAACAGAACTCCCTAGCTCCCTTCCACCACATGAGGACATAGCATGAATTTGGCAGTCTGCAACCCAGGACATAGCATGAAGTTGGCAGTCTGGAAGAAAACTTCCACCCTGCAGAACTCTGAGAAATAAATTTCTATTATTTATAAGCTACCTGGTCTATGATACTTTTTATAGCAGCTGGAATGGACCAAAAAAGGAGGGTGACTGGGGATTTTATTCAAATAGTCAAGGTCAATTGCTATGAAGTAATCTTCACCCACACAAGTGTTATTACCTCCATTTTACAGGGAGGTCACTGGGGTTCACAGAGATTGTCACCTGCTCAGAGCCACAGAGCTGGTCAGCGAAAGGGCAGGATTGAACCAAGGTGTTCTGATCCACGTCCATGCTCTTTTCAATACTCTAAGATGTCTGGGATCTATCGCAATCACAAAACCACTTCTGGATGAGCACAGCAGCTCACCACTAAGTCATTCCCACCCAATGCCACATTTTACCCTGCCCCTTACTTGCCCATCACTCATCTCATGGCCCCAAGGCCAGACCCCCAGTCACTAGCCCTAGTACACCTAGGGGTTCACCATAGACCCTTTAGCTATTCCTGTGTGGTCTGTGCCTCCCTAAAACTAAGAGCATGCCCCTTACCACACCAGGTGACAAGAAGAAGGAATCCCACCTCAAAATGAAGCTCCACAGTTTGACACGTGGATCAAGAACTCAACTATTCACGTCTCTTAATCCAACAAGACTGCTTCTGGGAACACAGGAAAAGAGAACATGAAGAAAAGATTCAAGACAGTCTTCCAAACAGCAAAGGATTGAAACCACCTAGGAACAGGGGAGTCGTGTAGCAAATTTTTGCATATGCACTAGCTAAAATATGGTAAGTATTTTAAAACTACGTTAAAGAATACTTATGATGTAGAAAATACATATGATATGTTTACAAGTTGCATGTAAAAATGTGCATAAAGTAGGATCTCGGTTACTTATGCTAACCATATGAATATGACTATGAAATATGTTCATTCATTAATTCAGCAAATATTTATCACCTACTATGTGTCTAACTGTTCCCAACTGTTCAGTGTTCTCAGTTGATCAGATTTCATTATTTATATTAGGTACAATACTTTTTAATGTATCCAAACTTCACTGATAACATTAGTGAATCCCATTTACTTTGATAGTAACCTATCAAAGGATGAAAATGCACACACAGAAAGAATGCCCTTCCTTATTTTCTGCTGAATTCCTACAAATCCTTCCTTATTCCCTTGAAATATTACCTTTGTGACAATTTCTTCGCATTCCCCTGATTTCCCCACCACCATTGCTACACCCTCCCAGGCTATATTAATTGCTACCTCCTCTATGTTTCGATAGAACTTTCTAGAAACCAATATCATACAACTTACCACATGATTTTCTTAGTTTTTTGTCTGTCTTCCCTGATGGAACAAATGCTAATTATTTTATATCCCCAGTTTCTAGCACAGGGTGCTAAAAATCTTGCATATGGGACCCCACTCTCTCCTCCTATGTCTATGGCAGACATGACTAATTATCCATGGCTTTCGTTCCCACTAAGCCTAGGCAGAAATTCAGAATGCTGTTCAACACCATGCAATCAACGATTAGGGTTGGCACACGAGATGAAGCCTAATTGCCAATCAGACTTATCATAGTGCCTGGAGCCGGGTAGCTGCACCATAAAATTTTGTTGATTGAATAAGTGAAATGAAAAAATTTCATTAGTGAAATGAAAAAATATCATTAGGTTTCTGGAAATAAGAATAGTAAATTAATTAAGTAATACAAATGCCCAACTATGAAAACTAGTACAGGTATCTAAACAACCAATTGGCAGATTCAGACATGGAACAGGAAGATCTTCATGAAATTCACCCACACTGGCTCAGCCACAATGATGTCACTGAAGTTAGGTCAGACATGTTGCTAAAACCAATTTGGCTCATCAACAGTGGTGAGTCATGATGGAGTGATAGTTATTATGTCAATATAGGTTGTGTATAGCAGCTGTGCTATAATTTTGACATGTAAGATCTCACTAGAATCTTACAGTTCTCAAATAAGTATAGGTAGTTGCATTTAGCCAGAATGGAAAGCTTCTCTAAACACTCTTAAATAAAATAGTAACAGCACGTTCTTGGGAAAAGCCCCAAGAACACATCAACTTAATGTTGACTAAAAGGCTAAATATTTTTTATTTCCAAAGTAATAAAGCAACTGAAAACTTATTGATAGAGTTCTCCCACTTGGTAAGAATACTAACAAAATGTAAATTTAAAAAGATTTTTGTTCTGACAGAGGCATTAAAAAAAATAAAAAGTACCAGTGCCTTCTATGCCAATTTATTCCTTTCCATGTTTCCATAGGTTGCTCAGACAATAAGAAGCATCATATTGCAATATTAGCCAAATTCATCTTCCAGAGCTTCCAGCTGGGGCTGTACATTAGACTCATGTGGAAGGTTTTAAAAAAAAGTACTCATGCCCAGATCCCACCTGCAGAAATTCATTTCCTTTAGTCCAAGAGGACCCATAAATGATATTTTTAATAGATCCCCAGACCTGAGAACCACAAGTCTAACCTGTACAACTATTCCTCAGTATTTGCCAAAGACTAGACCCTAGAAAGCATGTCTGAACTGGAACGTCAAGAGCAAAATTTAATTGTTCTAAGACTACACGGTCCAATACAATAGCCACTAGCCATATGTAGCAGTTAAGCCCTTGAAATATGGCCAGTGCTACTGAAGAGTTAATTTTTTTTACTCTATTTTACTCAATCTAAATTTAAAGACTGATACTCAATTTAATTTTCAGAAAACCCTTTTGAAACATCTTGGGTATGTGAATCTACTTTTTCAACTGTAAATTTTGTGAACTCTAAATATAGATCAAGTGTTTCTGGTAAAGTTAATGTCTGAATTGAGATGTGCTGGAAATATAAAATACACACTGGATTTTTCAGACTGCATACAAAAAAAGAATATAAATATCTCAATAATTTTTATATTGACTACATATTAAAGTGATAATATTTTTGACATATTGGGTTAAATAAAATATATTAGCAAAATTAATTTCACTTGTTTCTTTTTACGTTTTTAATATAGCTACTAGAAGATTTTAGATTATCTATCTGTGTTCCAGGGAAAATTAACAACTCACAGCCAAACATAACAAAAGACACGTAGAAACAAAGCATTATGTGAATATCAGCAGACACATAATAGCTGAATCAGACTCACAAATATTTCAGACATTAGAATTTCAGACAGAGTATAAATTTTATATTTAAAGGAATAAAAGAGAAATTTGAAACACAAACAAGAAGTAAAAGACTTTTTAAAAGACCAAGCAAAATTGACAAAAAGAACTTTTAGAAATGAAAACCATGGCAATTGAAATTAAAACCTCCACAGAAAAGGAGAAACAGCCAAATGGAAAATTAGAGAATGGAAAGATAGATACAAATAAATTATCTAAAATGCAACACTGAGAAACATGTTTGGAAATTGTGAACCTAACATTAAGAGACATGGCAGATAGAGCAAGAAGTTTAACAAATATTTACATCAGAGAAAATGCGGTAAAAGCAATATTTCACAAGAAAATAATGGGTCGGAATTTTCCATACTTGTTTAAAGACATTAAACTTCAGATGCAGGAATTGCAGCAAATCTCAAGCAGGATAACCTTTACAAAACATAAAGGGATGGCCGACAAACAAAAGAAAAAGAAGATCTAGTAAAAGCAGCCATAAAATGAAAATACAACTTAGCAAAATTTGTGGGATACAGCAAATGCAGTGTTTACAGGGAAATTTATAGCATTTAACACATATATGAGAAGACATTTCCAGTAATTAACAGCAAAGTAAAAGAAATTTTTCTAAACTACCAATGATGCAATGATGCTAGAAGAATAACTAAATTATATTGTCCATTCCCTCTATAAAAACTAATACTGCAAAATCATTGTCACAGGAACAGGTGATCAAAGACTAGGCTGCCAAAAATGTAGGAGAAATTATTGTAGAGACATCAGATAGCTGACTAATACCAATATTAAGTTATCATAATATACATGGTAGTTTTCAGTTTTTTAAAGTTTGTATCATGTTGTGATTTCCAAAAAACAATGAATTTCTCACCTTAAAAAATTACATATATTTCTATTGGTCAGTCACTGTTCTGTAAAAGACTTGGGTAACAAAAAGAACACAGAAGTAAATTATTTTAAAAGCAAATAATCCATCCTAATTTCAGTTTTTCACTAATCTGGAATTTTCTTGGGTCAGTAAGTGCTTACCGTGTCATCGCATACTAGCACTCAACTAGGTGGAACTACATAAAGCAGGATATGCCCACCAGCAAAAATCAAAACTTAGTAGGAAGCAAAACTCAGATACAACATGGTTTCAGATGCATATTTCATTCCAGGCTCCCAAAAACCCTGTGAGATTTTATAATCACTGGTGAGGACACTGAAACACAAAGTACCCTGCTCAGGATCACACAGCTAGTACGGAGAGGCAACGGCACTTAGACCCAGGTCTTCCAAACCCCAAATCAGAACTCTTCCCACTTCACCACACAGCTTCTCCAGCATAAGTCGTATGAGTTAGGAATACATTGTTCGTGGCTCTTACTTAACTACAAGCCTCTTCCTTAAACAACTCAGCCCAATTCAGCAGTTAGAAGCATCAGAAAACTCTGCAATCAGCTTCCCTCTACACCTCTGAAAGCTCACACCTTGGCCGAGAGCCTGTGGGGTGACTGGGCCCCAGGGAAACCTGTTTCACGTGAGGGTGGGTCTCCACACTGTGTGTTTGCCTGGGTCTCACATGGAGCAGAGCCTGTGAGAAATGCTTAAGGAGTTGCCTTTCTAGGCCCTGGGGACCAGAGAGCGTCATCGTCTGATTCCTAAACTCCAATAAAAATAAAACCAGAGAACAGCATTCTGGACATCGCTAACAAAGCTGTTTCAAAACAGAACGTTGAAAGTGATGGGGTGTTGTAACCCATCCATCAGTAGGCTCTTACTGAGAGTCCATGGGGAAGCCAGGTCTGGATTAAGCCCTCTGGAGCCAGCAGTAATGAAAGGTCCAATGTTCCAAACTCAAAACATTCAGTTTTCTAGGAGACTTCCCAGGCAAGCTGAGATGGTAAAATGCAGCTTTCACTCATTCCTTTTGGTACAGACCGTGGGAACTCAGGTGCTATGGGTGTCACCTCTAAGTTCAAGTCAGAAGCCACAGGAGCAAGAAGGAGGCTTGGAGAATGTTCAGCATCAGATGTGGGGCAGCCGGCAGAGGGAGCAGGTTCTGGACTGTTCCACTAGACCCTCTCCTGCTTCCTCCATCCTCAAGGTGAACTCAAACTAAACCTGAGCCCTGGCAGGGGATGCACCAGCTGCACATGTCCCGGTGACAGAGTTTGTGATTTCCTTTTTCAGGACACCAATGGACTTGGGACTTCCTGGATCTCCTTCTGTTCAGGGGTTTACAAAAGGGTGATGGCTCTCTTGGTAGCATGAATAAAGATGTCACTTCTAAACTACTGTACTAACTGACAGGACTTCCCTGGTGGCGCAGTGGTTAAGAATCCGCCTACCAATGCAAGGGACATGGGTTTGAGCCCTGGTCTGGGAAGATCCCACATGCCACAGAGCAACAAAGCCCATGGGCCACAACTATGGAGCCTGCACTCTAGACCCCGCGAGCCACAACTACTGAAGCCCATGCACCTAGAGCCTGTGCTCCACAACAAGAGAAGCCACCACAATGAGAAGCCTGCACACCACAACGAAGAGTAGCCCCTGCTCGCCACAACTAGAGAAAGCCCACGCCCATCAACGAAGACCCAACACAGCCAAAAATAAATAAATAAATACATACATTTTTTTTTAATAAATAAAATACTGTACTAACTGAGCCCACAGGAGTAACACACAATGTGCAAGTATAAGTGAGAAGACCCATGGGTGTACACCCATACCTGTGGGTGTGACTGTGCATGTGGGTGTTCATATTGATGGAAACCCTGAGGGTAAAAATACATTTCTTTGTGGGGAAGGGCAGGGTGGGCATTGTCGTTAACTGAACACCTACTACTTGCCAAGCACAGTGCTGGGAATATTCAGTGAGATCATTTACGTGAAAGCACTTGGTAAGGGAAAATCCTTCCACAAGTACGAGGAGCTGTATTATTTTACTATATTCTGATGATCAATTTGAAAAAGTGGTAAAGTATGGAAAAGAAAAATGAAAGTGTGGGAAAGGAATTCACATTATAGAATTTGTAAAGAATGCTTTAGGCATAAAATTGGGAGTATCTACAAAGGGCTTCTTCCTGCCATGGAGAGAGTGGGGCACCATTTCCCTAAACACTCTCCACCCGGCTCCCTGTGGCTGGGTTCCAACATCATGTCTATGTGATTGCTCTCATGCCCCTACTTCAAACACAGAGACAAAGGGAGTTCACACGGAGGTCCTGGCACCAAGGGCATGATTGAAGAGAGGACTGATATGGCTTCACAGTAGAACATATCAAAAAAATAAATAAATATGTATATACACGTTTGGTCATGGGATTTAGCAGATGTTCTTCTCAACATGAACCAAGAGCAAACAAGAAAGTGACCATACTAGTTTCCTACTGCTGCTTCAACAAATTACCACAAATTCAGTGAATTAAAACAATACAAATGCAGAGGTCAGAAGTCTAAAATCAAGGTGGTAGCAGGGCTGCATACCCTTCAGAGGCTTCAGGGGTGAGTCCACTCTCTTGCATTTTCCAGCATCTAGAGGCCACATGCATTCCTTGGCCTGTGACCCCTTCCTCCAGATTTTCAAAGCCAGTAGCATAACGTCTTCCAGCCTCCTTCTGCTTCCATCATCACATCACGTTTTTCTCTGTGATAGGGACTCTTAGGATGACATTGGGCCCACTTGGATAATCCGGGATAATCTCCCCATTTCAAGATTCTTAATTTAACCACATCCGCGAAGTCCCTTTTACCATGTGAGGTAATATATTCACAGGTTCCACGTATTAGGACATAGACATCTGTAGAGGGCCATTATTCTGCCCACCACAGTGACTATCATCTTAGGATATATCAATAAAGGTATTATGCTCAGGAGGAAGAAGGTGATAATTCCACTCCTCTCCATCCTAGAGTCTGTGCTCACTCCTAAGCACTACATATTAAAAAGGATAGAGACCACCTATTATACTGGAAATAGTATTATTTCACTGTAATATTAAACAGTGGAAAGAGTATGAGAAACAGTCTTCCTATGCACAATTGGAAACAGTATAAATTGCTATAAAACTTTTTGGAGGGCAATCTGGCAACTTACAGAGAACATTTTCCAAATGTTCATGTCTATTGATCCAGAAATTTTATTTCTACAAATTTATCCTAAGGAAGTAATGATGAATACATGTAAATACTTACCTACAAGGATATTCATCAAAGTACTTCCAAAGTAATAGGAAAAAAAATTAATTGGAGAAAAAATTAATTCTCAAGATTTAAATAAACTATGGTACATTTGTTAAAAAAATAAAACCTACTCAGCCATTTATAATAATGTTGTAGAGGAATGTTAAACACTATAAAGAGACGTTTTCAAGAAATGACACCGCAGATTATAAATCACTCTGTACAGTATGTTTCATATTTGTAAAATACAATTGTTATCAGTCAAAATCCTTACTGGAAAAAGACGGCACATTCAAATAGGACACTTACAGGAGAATTTATGGATGAAGGGGTGGGAGAATGTAACCATGAGGATAGCCAGAGCTAGTAGCAGAAGGTCACGAGCAGAAGCAACTCTGGAAGCTGCCCTGGAAGGGGCAGTGAACTGCTGAAGGACACACAAGCCCCAGACAACTTCCCATGAGGAAACAGAGACATAAGCACCTTGGCCTCTCTCCTCTGCAAGATCTATGCCCAGAGAACCCCACTGTCCAAACCCACCTGGAATTGGCGGGCACAGAAGATCTGCTGCAGGTGTGGTCCACTGAAGGCCAGCCTCCCAGGCAACGAGAAGAGAAGGGAAAGGAGGCAAAGGTCCAGCACAGCCATACGTGTGCTCATCTACATACTTGAAAAGAAAAATGAAGGAATGATCACCCAAAATATCAACAACAGCCATCTCTTGGCAGCTTGATCGCTGGTGAGTTTTCATTTTCTTCTTGCTTTTCTAAATATTCTACAATGAGCATACATTGCCTTAGGCTTCATACATGAAAGCAACCTGAGACGAAAGAAATTCATGAGCCATCTAGGGTATGTTCATAGTGCAACAGTGAGGAAAACCCAAACTGGCTCTACTAGGAAAGGCAGGGGATGTGTTTTGGTATGTAAGAGAGACGTCTTAGCTATTTTCAAAAATCTGGAAACTCTTCTATGGAGGAGGGATTAGATTTTGTCTGCAGTCAGTCCAGAACCAGAAAGTAAAATGAGAGGCAGGCAGAATTCAAATCTGAAGAATCAGATGGGGCTTTGGACTAGATAAACTTTCATGTATCTTCTAGGGAAAAAAAGTTAATTATTATTAATTAATGATGATTATTATAACTTCATTTCTTTAATATTGCTTGCTCTGGTTTTAAGGGTGGAGTAAGCTAGGAAGATGTGGTGAAATGAATTCTTGTTGGAACCCTCCTACACTGTTGGTAGGAATGTAAATTGGTGCAGCCACTATGGAGAACAGTATGGAGGTTCCTTAAAAAACTAAAAATAGAGCTACCATATGACCCAGTAATCCCACTACTGGGCATATATCCGGAGAAAACTCTAATTTGAAAAGATACATGCACCCCAGTGTTCATTGTGGCAAGACATGGAAGCAACCTAAATGTCCATTAACAGAGAAATGGATAAAGAAGATGTGGTATATATATACAATGGGATATTACTCAGCCATTAAAAAGAATAAAGCATTTGCAGCAACATGGATGGACCTAAAGATTATCATACTAAGTGAAGTAAGTCAGACAAAGACAAATATCGTGTGATATCACTTATATGTGGAATCTAAAAAAATGATACAAATGAACTTATTTACAAAACAGAAATAGACTGACAGAAAATAAACTTATGGTTACCAAAGGGAAAAGGGAGAGGAGAAGGATAAATTAGGAATTTGATTCTAACAGATACACACTACTATATATAAAATAGATAAACAACAAGACCTACTGTATAGCACAGGGAACTATATTCAATATCTTATAATAAGCTATAAAGGAAAAGAATACAAAAAAGAATTTATATATATTTTATGTATATATGATATATAATATATATAACATGTATATGTAACTGAATCACTTTGCTATACACCTGAAACATTGTAAATCAATTATATTTCAATTGAAAAAGAAGAGAGAGAAATGAATTCTTGTCATCTGAGATGTGTAGTTCCAAAAGATCTCTGATGAGGACTGTACGAGTAAAGGCAATTCAAGTTTCAAATAACAGAAAACGCCACTAATGTCGGCATAAACAAATAGCACAGACTTCAGGCTTGGTTGGATCCAGGTGAACAAATGACTCATGGGGATCCAATCTCTCCCTGTCTCTGGGGTGATTCCCTCATGACAAGATGGATGTCAACAGGCTCACATCCTCACAAGTGCGGTGGAAAAGACAATACTTGCCTATAAGTTGCTCAACCAAAAGTCCCAAGATAAGCTTTATTGGGACTTGATTGGTTAATGGGTCAACTACCCATTCCTGAATCATTTACTATGGCCAAGAGGATGCCACTTTGTCACCACTTCTGGCTCTTTCTGTAGGAAGAAAATATGGAGCTGGGGATTAGAAACAGACTCATTCTAAGTTCTGAATTTTTTTCCTCTATATGGGAATTTGACTCAACCATGTTTCAGCTTATATATATTTTTTTCTCCAAATGAAATAAAAAGCAGAGCTACTCTAACTAGAATAATGCAGAGGAGTGGGTTCCCTAGGAAGAACTCCCAGGTGGTTGAAGCCACCTTGGTGGGTTCCCACCAAGGACAAAAGGAGAAGTTTCAGGAACCCCCTCTCTGCGGATGCTAAGCAAAACCTTCTCTTTCTCCAGCCTGTAGACCAGGCTTTCCTGAAATGCAATTCACTTGATATTAATTGGTGCCTCTGCCCCACCAAAAAAGATGATGGTTCCCTGGTTCAATTAAGCTGAAGAAGTTTTCAGTTCAACAAAGTCAAAGACGACTTACTCTTGACTATAGGATATTTCAGAGCCTCAAGTATTCAAATGTGTGTTGTGAATCTCCAGAAGAAAACACGACAGGCAGAATTTTCCAAACCTATTTGATCATTAACCTTTTGGAGTATCTCTTGGGACTAGTATTCCACGGAACAAACTCAGAGGCATGCTGTTCTGGAGGAAGTCTCTCATTTTCTGACTCAGCCCCACCTTGCCCTGCCCATCATTTCAGCTGAGATCACAAAGCAGTAAAAGGTTACTGAGGAAGGCTGGTTTTATCCCTCCATCACCTCTCTGGAATGTTTAGAAATGAATATAATAACACAGAGGTAAAACCCATCAAATCCCTGGTTTCTCAAAATAAGTCTTTTCTCCATCCAACCTGTTACATAGTCGCTGGAATCAAATTGCAAAAGCCCTGCACTAACTCCAGTTCTGGGGGGAAAAACAGACCACTCGCTGGTGGGCTACACTGAGAGCACTTATGGCTTCTGTGGGAACTCACATTCACCTCTGGCAAAACTCTGTCTGCAGCTGCAGAAGATCAAGTCAGGCTCACATCTGTTCCCCAGACACCCGACACCCCACCCCAGCTTCCCCATCCAACAAAGACTGGCCAGGTTTTCACAGTTAATTCCTCCAGGGCCCCTGGCCCATCTCCTCCCTTCGTGCTTCTATGAATTCTCAGAGATCAAAGCAGCAAGTTAGCCAAAGCTTTGTTTGCTCTACATTCAGAGAACACCTTAAATTCCCAGCTTGAAAGAAGGCTGAAAGAAGGTCAAACATACCCCATTGTTGAAACACTTTCAAAAAGCAAGACACGACCAAAGTATTAGCAGAGGAACCTCCGTGATTTCTCTGGGCTTCCAGGTCCTGTGAAGGGAAGGACTTCCCCTGAAATTTTAATATAAAAATCTGATGGGAAGGCAGCCAGAATTTTCCTTGGAGGTCACTCTGAGTTGACTCAGGCAGTACACTGATTCTGAGATGAAAATTGGGAGCTAATGCCACAACCCAAAGGGTCAGCCCTCAGATTAAAATGAGGTCTAAAATGTCCATTCTGGATTCCCCTTCTAATCCATTCAACCCCATGTTCTGGACTGTTCCTCCTCCCCCTAGCTTTTGTTCACAAACTTATGTGACTTTTTAGAACTGAAAGGTCATCTAGTCTGGAGATTTTCAAACTTCTTGGCAGCAGAAAACGGTTCTCCAAAGAAAACCTTAAGAGACCTCAATATAAAGCAGAGTTGGGGGCCCTGGGGAGGGTGGGTTGGGGAAAGCCTGGACTTCCACCCACTCAGCCACCCCTCCACCATTGTGGCTTTGGGCTCCCATAGTTGGAAAAGTCCCTGATGGGTCCAACCCCTTCAGTTTACACAAACGCTGAGGACCAGAGATGGAAAGGGAGCTGCTGCAGTCTCACGTCTCACATCTTTGTCCTCACTGAGAGCTTGTGCCTTTGCCCAAAGTGGTCAGTCCTACTATCAAAACTCCCTTTTTCTGTTCCCATATCGACCTCCCCTACTGGGAAACATCTGGGACACCCCTGCACCATCCGCCCTGCCTACCCCCATTCCCCAGGCTCTTCAGTTTCGAGATGCTGTTTCGTAAACTCAGTTAATCATTAGCATCACCTGGGAGCTTGTTAAAACTATGGATTCCTGGGGCCAGCACTAGACATAGTGAATCAGAATTTCCAAGGGTGGGTCCAAGAATCTGTGATTTAAATAAGCACCCCAGGTGACTTTGATGACTGGCTAGCTTTGGAGAGCACTGTATTTCATGAAGTTGTGTTCCTTCTTCATATCCACCACCAAAGTTTAGGAATTCTTACATGAAATCCCAGCCAGCCCCTTGTTGCTGGTAGGATATGATTTCATATGACTTTCTCTGGACATCCTTTTCAAATAATGGGAGAGAAACATCTCTACAAGTCCTTTCACTCCAGTATTCTGAAAATATAACCATAGACTTGTGCAAATATTATCTATAAGGATGCAAGTGGCTGCACTAATAAAGCAGAAATGTTCAACTATGAGGTGATTGAGTCAATGTCGGTATATATATGTTACATATTTACAGAGAAATAATGTTTAGAAGATTAATAACATAAATATGTTTACAATATATGTGCATAAACACAGCATGTTACAAGAACAACTGTACAGTAGGATTCCATTTTTTCATATGCATAAAAACTGGAAGTTATAAACAAGAAAATGTTAATATTATCTCTATAATGATGGTGGAATTAATGGCAACATTACTTACTTTTACTCTTCCAAAATTTCTATAGAGAACCTGAATTTTGGAATCTACAAAAAACCAAAAGTTACCTTAAAATGATATTTGGGAGGGACAGAAAAGCAATAGATGGGATCAAAATGATGATTTAAGACATTAACTACTTACACTGTTCCCATATCTCTAAAAATAATAAAGAATAGTTTTGTGAGTTTTGTTGTTGTTTTTAGAATAAATTCATAAAAGTGCTGAAAAACAAGAAGGCACATCATCTATAGACTAGATACAGTAAAAAATTCCTGAAACACAGAAAGCAAATGAGATCCCTAGAGACTTAAGGAAAAGTAACCATGTGAAGTATAAGGATTAAAATCTCTTACTATATAAGAAAAAGGTAGATTTTTTTTTAATATGAGGGAAAAGTTAAGACATTTGAAGAATCTATCAAAGAGGTCTAACTTCACTGGGAGGAGAAAAGAGAGAAAATGAGAAAAGGAAAGAATCAGACAAGTAATAGAAAACATGCTCAGTGGAACAAAGGTGTGAGCATTTAGATTAAAATAGCCCACTGAGTAAAACAGAGTAAATAATATAATACCAAAAAAAAATTAATCTCTTTCAAAGTGAGGCACTGGGCTAAGTGATTTACATGCAATATATATTTTAATCCTCATAGTAAACCTGAGTTTGGAACCATCATTTTCCCCATGTTACAGATGAGGCAACTAATTAGAGAAATACTAAAAATCTTTGCCCAATTTCATACAACTAGCGTTAATGGAGCTATGTGCTTGATGAAAGTTTAGTATACCTAAGATCCAAAAAAAAATTCCTTAAAATGTTCATAAAGAAAAGTATCTCAATAAGATAAAGAAACAGACTGACATAAAATTCCTCTTCAACAACATTGGATTTTGGAAGACAAGAAGACCAAATGCACAGAGAAAATTATTTTGAACCTTGAAGTCTATATGCAGCAAAACAAATAACCATAAATAAAGACATTTTTAGCCATTAAAGACTCAGGTGAATAGTTGCTATGCAAGGGTAATTGTTTTTTGGTCCCAAAGGCAAACATTTTCAAGCCTAATTCCAATCAAATCTAAGAAACCGTCAAAACCTTTTGTTGAACCAAAATGGAATTTTACTATATTCAATACTTTAAAAACAAATAGAAACTTAACTGAAGAAAAAAAAAGAAAAAAAAAATCAAACAAAAAGAACCCTCAGAATATTTGCATTGACTCCCACTGGAAAAAAAAAAAAAAAAAAAAAGACTCCCACTGGACGGAAAAATGAAAAATTAATTAAGAAACAGAAAGATGTGCAATTTAAGAAATAATGTTTAACAAATAAATGAATAAAGGTTTTAATTTAAACTAAAAAAATACTGAAGCATAATGGAAGAACAGAAAGAAGAGGAAGAAGAAGGAGACGAAATAGTAAACTCCCTTGGTACTAAAAACATGGGAGGAGAGTGATTAGGAAGAAAATTTAAAAATATTAATAAATAAATGACAATGAAGACACATATCAAAACTCATGAGGTATAACTAAGGCAGTTGATAGAGGAAATATATAGCTCTGTGTGTGTGAGTGTGTGTGTGTGTGTGTGTGTGTGTGTGTGTTTGCATAAAACTCACTCATATCTATGCACACAATTTAAAATTAATAAGGAGTGACATCAGTGAAAACAGTGAAATAAGGACCTCTGATGTTCCTCCCCTCCACTAAAGAAATTAAAATCTGGCAAGAATTGTTAAAATTAACTTTTTCAGAATTCTGGAAATTAACCAAAGTCTTGTAGCAGTCCATGAAGCAGTTATTTCAGGAAAATGGCTGAATCTCGGTAAGAACAGTGAGTTTTGTGACATTTTAACTTGCCCTATTCCCAACTCCTTCTCCCCAGCTTACTTGCAGTAGCCTTGAAAATCAACACCCTTGCAATCACAGTGAGAAACAGCACCCTAGAAGCCATTGGAAAAGACAGAATGAAACTGGAACTCCCCCAAAGCCCCATTCCCAGAGAACTGTCATAATTTGTCCTTTATGGTCCTCCCCTGGAAAATTCCACTCACAGAGCTTTTCTTTATTTGACCTGACTCAGAGCTTGCTCAGTACAAATAGGATTCCCCTGAGCTTTCATTTAGGAAAAAACAAACAAACAAAAAAAAAAAAACAGCAGCAATTGTTTAACATTATAGCTGCCTGAGGCAGTAATAACAGTTGGGACAAACAACAATCTGATCAAAAAAATTTTTTCATTAAATGAAAAAGGTGGGGAGTGAGATGTCCGTAGGGTCTTTGAAAATGTCTAAAATATTCCTGGGAATCTCAAAGACCACAGGCCTGCATAGGGCTGTGCATGTATCTGTGGTTATTCACACATCCATAAAATACCTGAGAAGGCTGCAAGTGCTCACTTCTGGCTGACTCTGGTGCTCTGCACCCACAAGAGGTGAAGGCTAAGGCAGAGTCATAAACTGCCAGCCTGAGTATTGAAGCATGCTCCCAGCACACACACAGAGCACTTTGGCAAATGCTGGGAGATTTATTGGTTCCAGACATTTACGAAGATCTCTATCCAACCATTAGATGACCGCTAAGCTAACTAAGTAGAGACTTCAATGACTACACATAACAAAGGAAACAGACTTTACAGATTTAGATCAGAAAAGTTTCTAAACAAAAAACAACAATTATTACAAATAGAAAAAAGAGAAATAAAACTTGTGGAGGGGGGAAATCTGATTTCCAAGGTTGCCACATTATATGATTTTAAATGTGCAGTTGTTAACCCAAAAAATTACAAAACTATAAACAAATAAGAAATTATGGCCCATTCACTGGAAAAAAAAATTAACAGAAATTTTCTCTGAGGAAGGTCAGCCTAGACAAAGATTTTAAATAATCTTTTTAAAATATGTTCAAAGAACTAAAGGAAACCATATCTAAAGAACTAAAGGAAAGTATGAGAATGATGTCCCACCAAGTAGAGAAGATCAATAAAGAGATAGAAAGTATAAAAAGGATCCAAATAGAAATTATGGAGTTGAAAAGTATAATAACTGAAATGGGAGATTCACTAGAGGAGTTCAACAATAGATTTGAGCAGGTAAAAGAAAGAATCAGAAAACATGAAGATAGGGCAATTGATATCATCTAATATAAGAAGCAGGAAAAAATGAAGAAAAATGAACAGAGCCTCAGAGACCTATGGGACACCATCAAGTGTACTAACATAAGAATAATGGGACAGAAGGGCAGAGGAAAGGGGTAGAAAGACTATTTGAAGAAGTAATGGCCAAAAGCTTTCCAAATTTGATCCAAAACTTAATCTGTATATCCAAGAAGCTTAATGAAATCTACATAGGATAATTCAATGAGATCCACACCCAAACATATCATAATAAAACAGTCAAAAGACAAAAGAGAATCTTGAAAGCTTCCAGAGAAAACTGACTCATGTACAAGGGATCTTCAGTAAGATTAACAACTGATTTCTTATCAGAAAGTAGGGAGGCCAGAATACAATGGAATGACATATCCAAAGAGTTAAAGGGGAAAAAAAAAAAAAAACACTCAACCAAGAATTCCCCATCTGGCAAAACTGTTCTTCAAAAATGAAAAACAAATTAAGACATACCCAGACAAACAAAAAGTGAGAGAATTCTTTACTAGCAGAAATTCTCTAGAGGAAATAATAAAGAGAGTCCTTCAGGCAGAAATAAAATGTCACTAAACTGTAATTCAAATACACACAAAGAAATACAGAGCACTGATAAAGGTAACTACAGGTATAAATATAAAAGACAGTATAAATTTAGTTTTCATAAGTCCTTTTTTCTTGTATATGATTTAAAAGACAACTGAATAAAATATAAATGTTTCTATAAATTATGAAAGTATATTAAAAGTTTATTTTAAAATGATTATAAATGTACTACTCTGATGATCACAGGGTGTATCTAATTTGTGGTAATAGCATAAAGGAGGAAGGAGGATGGAGATATTGCTGAGGAAAATTTTGTATACACTACTATAATTAAGTTGGTATTAATCTGAATTAGATTGTTGTAAATTAAGATATTAATGGTAAGTCCAGGGCAACCACTAGGAAAATAACTCAAAAAAATATACAGTAAAAGAAGCAACAAGGGAATTAAAATGGTACACTAGAATATATAATTTAATACACCAATAGGAAAATGACAAAAGAATATGAACAAGTAAATTCAAAAAATAAAAATAACTATAAGTGGATTATAAATATATGAAAAATGACCAACCTCACTAGTAAATTGGAAAATGTTTAAAATGGTGACGTATTTTAAATTGATCAAATTAGCAAAACTTAAAGACCATATTGACAAAGTATAAGAAAATGAGGACCCTTGCACCATGCATATAGGAATAGAAATCAGTGCAGCCTTTGCAGAAGAGGTTTTGACTGACTACATAAAAATTTTAAATGCATATGTTCTTTGACCCAGTGAGAACATGACCTTGAACAAGACATATCTCTGAATGTCTTAAAATATTTGTTCTGATAGTTTATTAAAATGATAAATGTAAAAATACTTTATAAATTCCTAACCTTTATAAACAACAAAAATAACAATGTGCCTTTTTTGTCTCTGTGTCATGGTAGCCAGGAAAAGAATCCTTGTGGGGAGATACCTTCTCTGAGAAAAAGTGAAAATTCTTTGCTTAAAACCATTTAAGGGTAGGATCTGAGCTTCTCAAACCTGAATGTTCGCAGACATCTGCCTACAGGAGAAAATGTTACAGAGAAGAAGGAGGAAGAAAGGAAGGGCAAAATAAAGGAGGGCATACTTTATGATGTGTCCCTTTTCCAAGACTCTTCACCTCCTCTTCCCCTAAAAAATCATCAGCAACATGACTAAATTCACCTGAAACTATGGATCCACCACATGTAATTCCTGTGTCCTACACAAGTCCGTATGTATTCCTAGGGTATAAGCCCATCTCACATGCACACACACACACATGCACACACACTGCCCCATGACTCACCCACGCACCAACTACCCGGCACACATAATATTCGTTCTCACTTAGTTAATAATCTTACAGTCAACGTGGAGTTTTCCAATGGCAAGATTGCTCCTATCATATAGAGACTGCCATAAAAATAATGAAAGATCCCTCTTCTGGCGCAGGAGAATTCTTTCTTTACTTTCTGTGCTGGTGAATTGTTAAAAGCTATAGTAAATCAACATTGGCTGGCTCCGGAAGATAGGATGCTCATATCTGTGACATCATCCAGGGGCCTTGGGATTGATCCACACTGTAATGCAAGGTCAAGGTCATCTGCCCTGTAGAGAACTGCGTGATGCCAGTTCTCACCTGGCTACAGATGGCAGGAACCATTACCTATTGGATCTTGAATGGGTCACTTCTTTCCTGCGGTTGGGATGATAATGCAATGAAATGAAATGATGTAGGTTAAACAACCTCATGCCTAGCGTAGAGAAGGTGCTGAGGAAAATAAATAGGTATTTGCTTAGTAAACAAATAAGTAATCTACTCAGTAAATTCACTTAGGACATTGTGTGAAGAATCAAACTATTGCTGTTAGCATCAGTATCAAAAGGTCTTATCCTGGAAGAAAAAAATCTCTAAGAAAAATTCAATTTTCTTTCAGAAGGCAGGGATTAATCCAACAATTATGGAAATCTAAATTTTGGGGAGGATGAGAGAGGCAGAGAAGAGTAGAAAGAGGAGGAGGAAAAAGAGGACAGAATGGTGGGGGGAAGGGGAGGAGAGAAAAGGAAGAAGGAGACCAAGAAATAATAACACACGAAACATTTCCACAGCACCTCCTGAGTGCCAGGCACTGCTCTAAGTGCCTCACGTATATTACCTCATTTAATCCCCACAATAACCTCATGAGTCAGGGACTCATACTATGTCCATTTCACAGATTGATAAATTGAGGTACAGAGTAGTTAAGTCACCTACCCAAGATGCACACTGAGCCAGAACTTCAACCCCTTCCCTCTAGCACCAGAGTCCAGGCTCTTTGCTACTACACCACTCTGCCTCTTGGGAAAATGGAATATGGAGAAAATTCCCAATTCATCCATTGTTCTACTGGAAGATGAGTCCCCAACAAAGCTCTCTCTCTTGTGCCTGCTCATTCACGCCTCTGATGGTACTTTATTGGAAATCTCAGCTTACTAGTCTACTTCCCACTAAACTATTTCTCTGCGGGCAGAAATGCATCTTCCATCTGTGAATCAGGATTGCCACAGGAAACTTGCCTGCATCTTAACACCTGCCATTCATTAGCCACTGAATCCAGTGGAGCTGTTGTGGGGTCTGGAGCCCTTTAGATCGCCAGCACAACATTTCTGGGAGGCTGGTATGTTTGGAATTTTCTTGTCATTCTGCTGGAACCCTCTAGCTTTTCCAGCTGCTCTTGGGGAGTCACCATTCAACAATGCAACACACCTGCCCCCAATACTGGTGCAGACTTCGTAATTCCTTAGGACAATCCTAATTTCATAAAGCTGACTTTTTCTCAATCAAAGCAATTTACTAAGTGTTTAAGAGTTATAACTGTGATTTGTTAAGTCAATATAAGACTTTTTATGTAGATAAATTCGCAAGTAAGAGAAAATCCTTTGTTAGTCCACAGATCTTTTCTTAGCCACTTTGCTAACAATATTCAGGAAGCCATGACCTTAAAAGTCAGTTATATACACACACACACACACACACGTCTGGAGAGAGAGAGGGGCAGACAGACAGAGGAGGGGGAGGGGTGGAAAACACATTTTAAATGTTTTCATCTTTTTAATTACAGAATTAAATTAGAATTAATTAATTAATTTCCTATAAATAGGAAAAAAACAGAAAATGCAATAAGCAAAAAAGAGAAGGAAAAATATCCCCAGCCAGAAGTAACTGGCTTTAGTGTTTTAATATATACTCTTCCAGATATTGCTCTATACGTGCATATTTATACAAAAGTGTGATTATACATGCTGCTTTTTCCCCTTAACATTGTGAATAACATTGTTCAAGTTTTCCATGCTTTTTCTCATTGCTCTGACTGTACTTTATTGGACCTTTCCATCACTTTTTATGACCTCAAAGTATTCTATAAAATGAATGTATCCTATTTACTTTACCAATCCCCTCCTCTTGGACATTAGATTGATTCCAATTTTTTGCTCTTATAAACAATTCCTTAACTGTCCCAACATTCTAAACAAATGCACTCATCTGAAAGAATGGAACCCAAAAACTACACTACCAGCAGTGGTCTGAAATAGTATGGAGTCTACTCTTACCCTGAATTTCATTTTCTCTCTGGATTTTTTATTTTTAGAGTCCTTCTTTCCTACCACCAAACCATTTTACCCATCCAAACCCTCCACTCGTGATTCTTCACGCCCTTCCTGGCTACTCATCTACCGGTTTTTCTAAAACAACTTTTTCTTTTTTATTAGCTCCATTTCTGCATATTCTCTCCTTTGCTTTCATCCACTCATCCTTTGTGCTTTTGGCTCAGACTATACTTAGAAGACTACTGTACAAAAGGTACATGCAAAACCCTGTGGAGATCAAAGGGTGAATACAGCACATCCCGAGCCCTAAAGGAGGTTAGAGTCTAATTGGAGATGCAAGGTACACAGACACAGTGGTATCTCAGTAAATTGGCTCTCCAGTGGGGATGTGTGTGTGTGGTTGGGGAACCTTGATGTGTAGGTTTGCCAATTTCCATGCTATAAAACATTCCTACCATGGCCAAGTTACCAACATGATGTTACAGAGCCCAGAGGTGGGAAGAGATAGATGCACATAAGTCAACTCCAGGACATGACTGCATGTGCATGAAAAGCTAACACACACATATATGTGAGCATACATATGTATGTGTGTCATATACATGTGTGTATATACACATATATGTATGGATTTCAGCTTTTCATATACATGCAGTCCTGTATGTATGTATATACAACCAGACTAGACAACCAGAGATTTATGAGGAGGCAACCATGTCATCATCTTTTTCATCAGCAACATTTATTAAGCATTTTTAATATGTCCAGCCCTGCATTCAATGTTTTATATGCATTGCTTTACAGCACATTCTTAGGATGACTTATCATTACTACTGCTACTTTTACAATTTTACCCTTGCAAAATTGCAGGGGTTTTTTTAAACATCTTTATTGGAGTATAATTGCTTTACAATGGTGTGTTAGTTTCTGCTTTATAACAAAATGAATCAGCTATACACATACATATATCACCATATCTCCTCCCTCTTGCGTCTCCCTCCCACCCCTCTAGGTGGTCACAAAGCGCCGAGCTTATCTCCCTGTGCTATGTGGCTGCTTCCCACTAGCTATCTATTTTACATTTGGTAGTGTATATATGTCCACGCCACTCTCTCACTTCGTCCCAGCTTACCCTTTCCTCTCCCCATGTCCTCAAGTCCGCTCTCTACGTCTGCGTCTTTATTCCTGTCCCGCCCTTAGGTTCTTCAGAACCTTCTTTTTTTTTTTTTAGATTCCATATATATGTGTTAGCATACAGTATTTGCTTTTCTCTTTCGGACTTACTTTACTCTGTACAACAGACTCTAGGTCCATCCACCTCACTACAAATAACTCAACTTCGTTTCTTTTTATGGCTGAGTAATATTCCATTGTATATATGTGCCACATCGTCTTTATCCATTCATCTGTCAGTGGACACTTAGGTTGCTTCCATGTCCTGGCTATTGTACATAGAGCTGCAATGAACATTGTGGTACATGACTCTTTTTGCATTATGGTTTTCTCAGGGTACAGGCCCAGTAGTGGGATTGTTGGGTCATATGGTAGTTCTATTTTTAGTTTTTTAAGGAACCTCCATATTGTTCTCCATAGTGGTTGTATCCATTTACATTCCCACCCACAGTGCAAGAGGGTTCCCTTTTCTCCACACCCTCTCCAGATTTTATTGTTTGTAGATTTTTTGATGATGGCCATTCTGACTGGTGTGAGGTGATACCTCCTTGTCAAAATTGCAGTCTTGAAGAGGGAAACCATTTTCCCTTGGTTGTTCGATGCAGTAAGTCATGAAGCCAGGATGAAATCAAGGCTCATCTGATTCCAGAGCCCAGGCTCTGATGACTGTCCTCTCCTGCTGCTTCATGTGAGGGAGCCAGGCCTCAGGGCTCCACACTGTGGATTCCAAGAGTTCACATGTCACAACTAAGGAGCCAGCCTGCCACAACTAAGGAAGCTGCGAGCCATCACTAAGTAGCCCACCTGTCGCAACTAAGACCCAGCACAATCAAATAAAAAAAAGAAAGAAAATAACTAGTATGAGTCTCGGTCCCTAGAACACTGATCAGCAATATCTGTAGAAGAATCACCTGAGCAGCTTCTTTGAAATGAGGCATCAACCCCAAATATTTTAATTCCATAGCTTTGGGGTGGAGCCTAGGGATCTACATGTTAAACAAGCTGTCAGTGTTCTAATGGTTCTGATAAACTTGGCTCAAGGACCACCAGTTGGGAAATGAGACCTTGGGACCTTGGGTCTAGGTCAACATAAAAGCCCTGCTATGGTTTCAATGTTTGTGTCCCCCCAAAACTGATATGTTGAAATCTTAACTCCCAAAGGTGATGGTATTAGGAGGTGGTACCTTTGGGAGGTGCTTAATTCATGAGGTGGGGAAGCCCTTATGAATGGGATTAGTGATCTTATAAAAAAAGACCCCACAGAGCTCCCTAGCTTCTTCCACCATATGAGGACACAGAGAGAAGATACCATCTATGAACCAGGAAGAGGGACTTCACCAAGACACCTTGATCTTGAATTTCTCAGCCTCCAGAACAGTAAGAAATAAATTTCTGTTGTTTACAAGCTACCCAGTCTGTGGTATTTTGTTGTAGCGGCCCAAATGTAGCAGCCCAAATGGACTAACACAAGCCCCTAGGGCCCAGATGAGATAATAAATAGGTTTGATGCCTGTGCTAATTTCAGTGGGTAGTGGCTTTCCTGAGAATGATCACAAGATCAGCAGATTGATTAGTGCTGCCTGCCACGGGTGCAGGAATAGGAATAAGGGTCTGTTTGATGTGTATCTGCCGACCCTGATCAAGGCCCAAGATGAGCTTCACAGCTGTTCCATACTGCAAGATATCGGTCTTCTGCAACTTCTGGCAAGAGATCTTACCAAAATAAGCTACACTCCTTCCATTAGACACTGACTATTATTAGCATGCATCATAAAACTTTCCGTTACAGCAGTCATTAAGATTAGAGTAGGATTAAAAGCCCAGGTGTTATTGATGGCAACCATCCCAGACCTGCCTTTGTGTTTTTCACAGCCTCTTCTTACAGCTCCCTCACTGATGTCCACAGCAAACCTCATTTTCCTACTGAACGCACATTCAGCAACTCAGCACTGGGGCCTGGGATGCAGTGCTAGTGAGACAGACTTTCTGCTCCTCTTCCCACTCTGCAGGAATTAGCCCAGCCAGAGGACCTAGACAGACTGAAGTAAGATAAATGCCACAGGAAGTGAGGAGCCGTGTCCACCTTGTACACAGCTGTCTGCCCAGTATCCAGTGCACAGCTGAAAGGCTCGGCACACAAAAGACACTGATAAATTCCTATGGGATGAAGGAAGGAAGGAACAAAGGAAAGGGGGAAGGAAGGGGGGAAGGAAGGAGGGAGGGAGGGAGGGAGGGAGGGAGGAAGGGAGGAAGGAGTGAATTGGTATTAGACCAACCAAGTGACAAGTGAAAAACAGAGGCTCCAATGAGCCTGGCCCACTGACCCTCATATAAAATGGCTGATGAGTCCCAAATAAGGGTTTTCTCCCACAGCAGAGGATCTAGGGAGACGTTGCAGGTCCACCCCTACACAACCCTGTGCTAATTGAGGGGCCTGGCTTTACTCTTTCTCTGCTTTTTTGAGATCTTGCAGTTGTTTTGTTTTGTTTTTTAGATAATTGTTTTTTGTTTGGTTTGTTGTTTTGTTTGTTTGTTTGTTTTTGCCATGCCATGCAGCATGTGGGATCTTAGTTCCCCAACTAGGGATCAAACCCATGACCCCTGCAGCAGAAGCACAGCATCTTAACCACTGGACCACCAGGGAAGTCCCAAGATCTTACGGTTTTTAATGGGTGATTTTATCACCAGGGAATTGGATCAGATAGGAGCCTTTAAGACTGATTTTGGGAGTTCTGCTCAGATGACAAGATATACGTAAATAATCACCACCCTCCCGGTATACATAACAACCCTGTCCTTTCCCTCCACTCTCCATGCCAACCATATGAGGTCTGCCCTCCCCAGGCCAACTGGGCTTCTAACTGTCCACCCCCTAATTTTTGCTTTTCCCATGCTACTTCATTTTCCATTCCGAGATCTCAGCATCCTTGAATAACGTTCGTAGTAAAAATTAGAGTAAAATTCACCAAATGCATCTTCTGTCCTCGGTACCATACCCCACTTTACACGCATTCCCTCATTTTATCTTCCCTATGGTTCTGAAAGAGGAACTACTGTCATCCCCATTTTTAGAGATTAGAAAACCAAAGTTGAATCTGTCTCCTCCATGAAGCCTGACCTGACTGCCCCCAGCTGACAGTTTTTCACCTTCCTCTCATTTCCCACCCTTCTCTGGAGCCTGTCATAGCCACGCCCCCAGGCCCCAATGTGTCATTCTTCATCTCTGTCTGAGTATATCTGTGGAGCCCTAGTGACAGTCATGACTAACACATTGCATTAGGGCTGCTGTAACTAATACCACAGACTGAGCAGCTTAAACAACAGAAAGTTATTTTCTCACAGTTCTGGAGGCTAGAAATCCAAGGTCAAGACATCAGCAGGGTTGGTTTCTTCTGAGGCCTCTCTCCTTGGCTTGTAGATGTGTCTTCACATGGTCTTTCTTCTGTCTGTGTGTGTCTGTGTCCTAATCTCCTCTCCTTATAAGGACACCAGTCATATTGGATGAGGGCCCACCCTAATGACCTCATTTTACCTTAATTACCTTTTTAAAGATCTTATCTCTAACTACAGACACATTCTGAGGTGCTGGGAGTTAGGACTTCAACACAGAAATTTGGACAGGACACAATTCAGCCCATAACATATGTGAATCATGATCTGTGGTCCACAGAAAAGAATCACATTTGTTACCTCTTCTGGCTGTACAGTAAACCCAGGCAGTAAGGAGAATAAGCATTATTATTACTGTTGCTGTTATCATAATCGTCACCATCTTCCCCTCCCTGGCCCCCACCTCCCGATATAAAAGTTACAGCTTCACCCAGGGAATAATAGGCAGGGTTGGGGCTGCCGCTTAGGCCTCCTGACATCATGGCCTCTCTTATCTGCATGGCATGGGGATAGAATGGCATTGTTAGTGCCTCCACTTGGTTTTACAAGCTAGCACAGGCGGGTCTCAAGTGTGCCTTTTCCTCTGGGCTGTAACACCAAGTCTCAGGGTGGGAGCCGGGCAGGGTCTCTCCAGTCACAGTGTCACAGGGTCATTCTGTGACCTAGCACAGAACACTTCAGCAAACAACTCTTCACAGTGTTTTTACCTGGAAAGCACAGTTCACTCCCGCTGAGGAAAGAGTCACCTGAGGGCTAAGTAAGCCGACCCAGCAAAGTGCCTGCCCCCAAGCCTGCCCCCAGGAGGGGCTCCCATTCCCCCATAGCACACAGTGCTGCCCTAGAACACAGCAGGCCTGCACTGCCCGGTGCACAGTTAGCCAGTCCCCAGACTAGAAGTGGAAGAAGCCACTAGGAGCCATCTCCACACCCAGACAAGCACTCATAGCCTCAGCAGGTCAACAGTATTGTTTTTACCTATAAAAGGCAGAAAGGAAAGAGACGGTCTGGGCTTCCCTGGTGGCGCAGTGGTTGAGAGTCTGCCTGATGATGCAGGAGACACGGGTTCGTGCCCCGGTCCGGGAAGATCCCAGATGCCACGGAGCAGCTGGGCCCGTGAGCCATGGCCGCTGAGCCTGCGCATCCGGAGCCTGTGCTCCGCCACGGGAGAGGCCACAACAGTGAGAGGCCTGCGTACCAGAAAAAAAAAAAAAGAGAGACGGTCTGAGGCCCTCACTCCCCTGCGTATGCCAGGACCTGTGAGTTTCCTCCTTGGGTTCCTCCTGGCCAGGATGTTCCTCTCTGACAGGGTCACAGGTCTCCCCTGCCCCACACTGAGGCCTGGGTTGGCCTGTGGGAGGGGTGTGGCTGAGCCAGAAACGGCCTGACGGGAGCCTCTGCGGGCAGATGCAGGCTGCAGCCCGGCCTCCTGAAAGGTACTCTTCTTTCCTCTCAGTTCAGAAGCCTGGGCTCCCTCTGAAGTCACCACACACATGGCAAACCTCTTCTCCCCGAGCCAGCCCAGCGTGGTTCCCTCCAGCACATCAGGCCCTGGGGCCTCTGTGTTTATGCCCTGACCCATGGCTGAGGCCTATTTTCTCTCCCGGGCTGTGACCTGACCTCCCAGGATGCCTGCCCTACATCTGTTGATTTTTCTTCTTCCTGTCTTCTCACATTTTCCCCATCTTCCCCATCTGCAAATGGCATTTCTGGGGGTGTGAGAGAGGCCCCAGACCACAGGTATGAGTCCTGTCTTTGCTGGGCCGCAGCCCTTTCCAATCAAAGGCAGACGCCTGCGGTGACCTGTCCTGGTGGGGAGAGAGGACCGCGTCCTGTCCTAGCAGTGCAGTCAAAGGAAACTTTGTGCTTGCGGGGCTGCTCTCTCCTCCCCCTTCACTACTGTTACTTCAAAAAGACTACCTCCCCTGTCTGGGGGCTCCCACTCTGCCTGGGGGAACAAGTTAGTGCAGAACCAGCAAGTGATCTGGACCCCAAGAGCTGTGGGTTCGAATCCTGCACATCCTTTCTTAGCTGCCTGTAACTTCCCTCCTCTGGAAGGAGGGGAGGCTGCATGTGGATGGCGGGGATACAAAGCCACCCCAGCGAGGATCTGGTCAGGATGTGGTGGCAGAGTCTGCGGAAAGGCACAGTGCCTCGGGGGCACACTATAGTGCCAACAGCCTTCCCACCCCACCCCACAGGGCCCAGACCACCACGGGAAAAAAAAGCACCAGGGACCCCATTCATCATGCTCCCACGTGACCTGCCCCTCTCAGTGTGGTGCCCTGTCCTTGGGGATCTGCCCCAGAAAGAAGGCCCCGCATCATTCCACATCAACCTCTCATGACCCGGACTTCTGTTTCTTAACAAAATCACGTTGTCACCTTGTGTGTTGAATAATAAAGTCCTCTTTTTCACAAGAGATAGAGATAAATCAATTTGTAAATAGAAGTCAAATTTCTACCCAGACTGGGTACTTTGTACTTTGGGATTTGAAAGGCTCAGAGTCAACAGGATCCACAAAGCCCCTACCTGCTCCTGTTTGCAAGGAAAACTAGACTAACGTCCTCTGTGTAGCCAGGAGGGGCCATATTTTGTTGCTGACACATGATCAAGGTGGGGTTGCATAAGTATCCCCACCTTAAACATTCCCTCCTTTCCCCCTTCCCCACCCAGTGCATTTCACTAAGCATCTCCCCCCAGTACTCCCTGAGGGGCTCCTGTTGGTGGAAAGAACCCCACTTTTTGAGTTTAAGTCTTTCAGGTTCAAATCCCAGCTCAGTTCCTTATGGGCTGTGTGACTTAGGGAAGCTGCTTAACCCCTCTGAGCCTCAGCATCCTCATTTGCAAAATCAAGAGGGCTGGTGGCAACATACTCCTCTTGGGGCTGACGGTAAGATTGGACAAGACGCTGCCCACAAAGATTGTGGTGCAGGATTGGAGCTGAGCAGAGGGCAGCCTCTGTCATCACACGCTGTCTTCTACCCCCACCCCAAACCGATAGACACTGCCCAGCCCAGGTGCTCCAGCAAGGCAGTGCCCCAGGCAGCAGGACCCTCTGGATCCTCTCTAGATGCTGTCTGTCCACCCCAGCAGGGCCTCCCTCAAGTGAGCCCGAGCCAGAACTAGCCAGGCTTGGAGGGGCCGGGGAAGGTTGCCTGGGAAGGAGGCTGGTGGGCAGCAGAAGGAGACTGGGAAATAAACTGCAGACCCAAATTTGAATTTTCATTAAATCTTCCCAATTATAAAGGTAACACTTTATGGGAAATTTAGGTTGCTATTATGGAAAATCTACAAAGTACAAACGAAGTAAAATAAATGTTTAAAAGCTTATGACGCCCCCCAGAAATAGAGACACAGATGTAGAGAACAAACATATGGACACCAAGGGGGGGCAGGGGGAGGGCGATGAATTAGGAGATTGGGATTGATATATATATACTAATATGTATAAAATAGATAACTAATAAGTACCTGCTGTATAAAAAAAATAAAATAGTCAAAAAAAAAAAAAGCTTATGATGTCCCCACACTGAGCACAGCCCTGTAGAGGATTGGATCCTTTCCTACAGCTTGTTCACTAGTCGGTGACATCCTGTTTGTAACCCAGCTTTGCAGCCTGACTTTGAGCTCTGATAGTAAATGGTCATAAGCAGGAGGAAATGATATTACTATTTCCCAATTTTATTGATAAAGGTATTCAGGCTCCAGAGAACTTGGCCAAGGTCACAGAGGTCAAGATCATATAGAAGAGCCACTTGCATTATATCCACCAGTTGCTGGTGATTGTCTCCACCTCTGGAAAATAACCCCAAATAAAAACAATAGAATTAACAATCAAGATCCCACATGCCACGGAGCGGCTGGGCCCGTGAGCCATGGCCGCTGAGCCTGCGCGTCTGGAGCCTGTGCTCCGCAACGGGAGAGGCCACAACAGTGAGAGGCCCGCGTACCGCAAAAAAAAAAAAAAAAAAAAAAAAAAACCAGGAGGGAAGTGCCCTGAAAGAAAAGGCAGAGTGAGGACCACAGACAACGCGTCTCTGCCTCCAATTCCTCCTCCACTGCAGAGCCCACAGTGAGGTCTCCACACAGCAACCTCAACAGATTCTATGCCTCCAGAATAGGAGGCAGCTCAACTCCTCCCTCTCAGGCCAAACATGCCCCCGTAAAGCCTTTTTCCAGATGATTGATCACGGGTCAGAACCCTAATCAAGCTCCCATTTCGCTGGAACACCGTGCTCTGAATCTCCCTTTAAACGCAGGGGGGCTTTACTTTTGAAATAGCGGTTTCCAGGATGCTTTCCACCCACGCCGTAATGTCCCTGAATTCACATTGTGTACCTGGCAACAAACTTCGAAGTGTTGTGTTCGCACCTGACTCTGACCTCCAGCCAGGGACTCTTCAGGAAGGAGACACATCCCATCCAGGCACAGAGAAGGCCCAGCGGGAGGGAGAGGCTGGCAGCACCTGCCCCCCCTCGCTCCTGAGCGTGAAACAGGCTGGGGAACTGCAGGGACGTTAGGCAGAGTCACGACTGACAAAGAGATGTTCTTGTTCATGAAGAGAATAGCTATCCTTCAAGCACTTACTCAGGGCCCAACACCCAGCTAAGTGCTTTACATTTGTTCATCATATTCTTTCCACTGCAAGGAACAGAAACTATTCAGAAGTCATTGGCTCAGGTGACCCGAAGGCCCAAGGGTGGTCCCAGCACAACTAGGCCCAAAAGCATGAACAGTGAATGGTGTCATGAGGTGTTCTCTCTCTGTCTCTCTCTGTCTCTCTTTGTGTCTCTCTGTCTCTGTGTCTCCCTCTTTCTCTCAGTCTGTCTTTCTCTGTGTCTCTGTCCCTCTCTCTCTGTCTCTTTCTGTGTGTGTCTCTCTCTATATATCACTCTTTCTGAGTTTCTGTCTCTCTATGTGTCTCTATTTCTCTCTCTGTCTCTGTGTCTCTCTCTTTCTGTCTCTCTCTCTCTCTGTCTTTCTCTCTCGCTGTTTCTGTCTCTGTCTTTCTCCTCTCTGTCTCTCATATGCTCAGAGGTATTTATGCTACATGGGTATTTTCACAGAGCTTTCATGTCTGAGTTATCATCTGGGATTTCTATCAGCCTCCGTCTGTTTCCAGAACAGCGTGCAAACAGTAACATGCAAAGCTTAGAAAAGAAGGGACATAAAGCATTTTCATTTGCTCTGACCTGAAAGACCATAGGATCCAGAATGTGTGAAAGGAAACTAGAAAAAGGAAGGAAGAACAGATTGGTAGGCCTGGTCACAGCCCACAGAAGCCTCTCAGATCCAGTTGTGCATAAAACCAGCCCCCCGCACACGCCTCGTGCCCAGTGGGGCAGCCTTCTGGACCACTCCACCTTGCCCATCAGAAGCACACAGAGCCTGGGGTGAAATACTGACTCTACGGCTTTCTAGGGTGTGATCTTGTGCAAATGACTTCACTGCCCTGAAGTCCCCTCCACTGAAAACAGGACCAATGATTCCTACTGTGGAGGAGTGTTGTGAGGATTAAACCCACGTAAAGCCTTTAGCGTGGTGCTAGGCGCGTCACAAGGGCCCCATCAATGGTGATGGTGGTAATGCATTGGTAGCGCAGGGGAGCATGGGAGAGGTGGTGAAGATGGCGGTGGGGGAGGTCATTGTGGTGGAATCTGCCTGGTCGTCGCTCTAGTTTTTACAACCCACTTGCACTTTAGGACTACCGGGCGCGTCCATGATTGAGCCTTCCTGCTTTCAGACTCGCTTCTCCCTAAGGGGCTTTCACCTTGGTGAGTACTGAACCAGGCTCGGAGCTGGGCCCTGGGAGGGCCATCGTGAATAAAGACGCTCTATCTCTCTCTCTCATCCCTGTGCTTGCCATTTCCTGCTTCCTAAGTGCTTATCCTTCCAAGTACAGTGTGGCTTTTTTACCAGCTCCCCCTACTTTTCTCCCCATCTCCCTATCTACTCTGAAGACCTATTTCTTGGTGTTTGTTGTGCATGAGATCTTGCACTAGGGAAACACAAAGTGAACCCCCAAAATACAGATGTTTTCCCCTCAATACAAGTAAGAACTTCCTCCTGCCTTGTCCCAAAGTTACCGTGAGGAAATTCCTCAACACTCAGAGAACAAGCTCTAAAAACCTAGGTGAGCCTCAGAATTGCAAAACCAAATTGGATTTAGAAGAGAAGGATCAAGAAGTAAGTAACAAATTTTAAGACACTATTGACTCAGAAGGCATTTTACCGTAAAGTGAGATGAAGGTTCTTGAGAGATGGAAGAGTCGCTGTCCCAGCAAGGTTTACAGAAAACATGTTGTCTCTGGAGATTTCAATAAGGTTAATAAAAGGGAGGAAACATCAGACCCAGAACCAGAGGCCTAGGTTCAGGTCCTGGCCCTTTAGTAACTAATCATTCAGTCTCCCCCAGGCCTCAGTTCCCGCACTGCAAATTGGAGATAAACGTGAAACTGGTCTCTATCAGGGTGAAGGGGTTGGTTTTTAAACTGTGAAGAGCTCTGCAAAGATGAGCCTTATTTATCCTTCTAATCATTTGAACGTCTTTCTAGAACAACCCAACTTTCATCCCTCAGTGCAGGGCTGTGGCTCCCAACTGTCCCAGGGCATTATCTCATTCTGTTTTCAAGCCCCTTCCCGAAAATCTAAATTGTAATGAGGTCAGTGGTCAACTCTTTTGCATGGGGGTCAGGGCCGAATTGCACTGAACTGTGATCTGGGATGAGTGTTATTAACAGAAGCCTCTGGTGCATTGAGGATGGAGGTCAGCAAATATTTTGCATACATGTGTATCTTCCTGGACTTGGCAGCGTATTCCTGGGGAACTTTCCAGGAAAACAAGGAATGGAGTGATTTTTTTTTTTTAATCTACTAAGCCCCTTTCTGACAGTTCCATTCCCACCAGCCTGGAAATTTGTAAGGGGTAAGGTGGAGAGAGTTAAGTTGAGTAACACCAAAACTTTCAACTGAGACTCACTTAGAGAATATTATTGTAACGTAGCATGAAGATCAATGCCTGATATGTCCTAATTTGAGAAATATTTGGGTTAGCTGATTGCTGGGTAACTGAGCGCCTACATTCACCCACCCACTCTTCCCTCTACCTGCAATTTCCATTGCCTTGGCTGGTTACTTTTTTTTTTTGTTTTTTCTCAAAACTCAACTCAAGTTTTCCTTTTCTGGGAAGCCTTCTCCGACCACCATCCTCCACTCCCATTCCCTCCAAATGGTCGCAGAACAACTTGGACATACATCTCTAGACTCCTCTCCCACTGTACTAGAATCATTGGTTAAGCTGTGTTCCCTCCACTTCACAGCGAGATCCTTAAAAGCAAAGACTGTGCTTTATTTCCTTATATTTCCACATCTCCGAACCCGAGGAAATTGAAATGAAGCTGCTAATTGGTGTCAAGGGCTCATTTGGAATCCATTCTCTCAGCGTTCCAGCATTGCAGGTGACAACTCTATCGATGGAGAGATAACCCAAAATAAAGGTGGACGTTTTGCCTGGAAATTTGTTAAAATGAAGTCCAAAAATCAGTGGTGTCAAGGATACAGGTTAGAAAAAGTCTTCTTCTACCCACGCATGGCCTTAAACACCATGAGCATCAAAGGAAATGAATCTGGGGTCTCCCAAGGATCAGAACCTGCAAAGGAGATGCTTCAGTGATCCTGGCTTTCCCACTAACAGGGTGGTCTGGCTACGGCTGGGCCAGGCTAGCTCTAGACACTTGGCTTTCTCCTTCACCCCACTAATGATCTCTGACTCCTGAGAGAACTGCAGGATCTTCAGCGACGCAAGGGGACACCTGCCCTAACCCCCATCTGTAGCTCACCACTTCTGAAAACATTGGTTTGATTGCATTTGTAACACACAGGAAAAACACCTTAAGCTTCTCATAGCCACGTGGTGCTCTCAGAATCCTCCCCACATTCCACCACGCATCTGCCACTGTTAGAAGTTGGGTCTGGTTGGGAGCCAAGAAATTCTCATGAATCCCGAACCAGAAGACTTTTTTGTAACACATCTGGAAGTACGAACGTTCTTAGCTGTATGTTCGTACCTTGAATCCCAAGCTTTGGCTAATGAGGCCAATGGGACTGTGTCTTCCTGCAAAGCAGGAGATGTCCGTCCACCGACTGAAGAGGAGAGTCTCTTTTAAAATCACAGTACAGATTAACACAGCGGAGGAAGGTGACTCAATCTGCCTTGAGTCTGAGAATGTAGCTGGATGGCTCCCCTGAAGAATGGCTGCACTGGGTTTAATTCAGCCTTGCAAATAACTTTTCAGCTACTTGTCCAGGGCATTGCGGGGTGCTGAAAAAAGAATTAAAAATTATTCCACAGAACAATAGATAAAGGACTTGAAGAAGCCAATTACAAAAAAAGAGGTGCAAATGGCTTAAAAACATACAAAAGTATGTGTTGCTTCATCCATAATTTTTAAAAAGCAAATTAAAATGACAATAAGGAACCATTTTATCCCCAATCAAATCACTACTGATGTTATAGAGTTAAACGAACAGTCTTGGAAAAAGGACAGTAAAGTAAATAAGCACATATTTCCACTGGATGAGGGAATGTGAAATGGCAGCTTTCTGGAAGATTACTTACAACTGTTGAGTCAAACCCTGCAAAATGTACCCATCCTTTCACTCAGCGGTTCCACTTCTAAGAACCTATTCTAAGGAAATAATCAGTGCTTATCTTTGTGACATGTATACAAGGATCCATATTGCTGCATTGTTTAACTAGGAAGAATCTAGAAACAATGGAGTTGAACAATATGAATGTATGAATGTTACAATAGGCGCATATATAGAGCATTATGGAATTCCATGCAGCTCTGAAAAACCATTCTAATAAGATTCAGCAAACATTTTCTGTCAAGTGCCAGAAGGTAACTATTTTAGGCTTTGTGGGCCAAGGGGCAAAAATCAAGGATATTGCATAGCACTCATAATAATGAGAGAAAACAAATTTCCACAAATTTTTTATTGACAAATTCAAAATGCATTCATGATTGAATTTTTTTTTTTTGTAATACATGCCAATGAGTGAGAATAATCTAATTCTTTTTGGACTAATAACATTTGCTGAATTGGGGTTCAAAGACAGTGTTCCTTATCACCAAATTGATTTCAAATATTCATCTGTAACAAGCACACTTTTAGTTTTCAGGCTGAAGATAAACAGACAGGAGGCCAAAACTGGCCATTGTCTGCATTTGCTGGCCCCTATACTGTAAAGGAGTGCTGGCTAACATGGAGGAATGTTCATGAACTATTGTTAAGCAGACTCTGAAATAGTAAGAGCAGTGTGTGGGATGGTCATCCCTGCTGTTCACCAGATATCTCCAGCTCTCTGTCTTTCCAGCCACTGGGTAGAACTGCATTTCTTGGCCCCCTGGGGATTGCATGGGACCACATGACTAATTCTAGCCAATGGGTCTCAAGTGGAAATAACACATGTCACTCCAAAGCCACAGACTGGCAGAAAATATCTGCAGCTCACATATCTGACTCCTATCCAGAATATATAGTTTTTTAACACTCTCAAAACTCGATAATAAGAAAATAAACAGTGCAACTTTTTTAATGAGCAAAAAATTTAAACCGACACTTCACTGAAGAAGACTTATGGATAGCAAATAAGCATATGAAAAGATAGCCAACATCATTAGCCATTAGGGAAATGCAAATTAAAACCACAGATACCATCTCTTACCTATTAGGATGGCTTAAATTAAATTTTTTTAAGTTTAAAACTGACAATACCAAGTATTGGGAAGTAAAAGAAGCCACCGGAATTCTCATACACAGTTGGTGGGAATGCAAAATGGTACAGTCATTTTGGAAAGGTTTCTTATAAATTAAACATATTTACCATATGACGCAACAATCTTGCTCCCAGATATTTACCCAAGTGAAGTAAAAACCTATGTTCACAGAAAAACCTATACCTGCATGTTTATAGCACCTTTATTTGTACTCACCAAAAACTAGAAACAACCCAAATGTCCTTTCCCTGGAGAATGGACCAGCAAAGTGTGGTACATCCATACAATAAACTACTTCTCAGCGATAAGAAGGAATGGAACTCTTGAAAAATACAACGTGGATGAATTTCAAATGTATTTTCTAAATAAAAATAGATCCAAAAGTTTACATATTGTAGAACACCATTTATATTATACGGTAGAAAAGGCAAAATTATAGGGACAGAGAAATGGTTGCCAGGTGCTGGGTGTAGGGAGCAGGCACTGGCTACAAAGGGGCAGCATGAAGGATATTTTGGGGTGTTGTAGAACTATTCTTGATCTTCGTTGTGGTATTGGTTAAAATTCATAAAGCTATACACCAAAAAAGTGAATTGTACTATATATAAATTTTAAAATAAAAATTTGTTAAAGTTATTAATGTCCATACAAAGGAAAAAGGAAAGAAAGAAACACAAGCACCACTGCCTGGACCACAGGATTGGACAGCTCAGCCCTGCTCAATCCAAAGAGCCAGCCTGGCTTCTGGCACTTCTCTGGGTCCAGTGTGGGTATAAGTGGAGACAGAGACCCCGATGGGGAAGTTGACGGAGCATTACCCTCTAGTGCTGAGCCTGTGGGCAAAGGGAAGCCTGAAGTCACGGGAGCTGTCCCATGGGCACCTTCAGTGAAGACCTAGAAAGGCATCTCCCAGCACCTGACTCATTGCCCTCTGCTCAGTCTAATCAAGTGGTTTCCTGTCTGCAGGCAGAGGTTCTACCACAACCACCTGAGTTTTCGACTTCTCTTCTATTAGACCCAAAGCCTCTTGAACAGAAACAAGTGGAAGTCAGAGGTAGCAGCCTAAGTGATCACATGAAAAGATGCTCAACATCACTAGACATTAGGTAAATGGAAAACAAAACCACAATGAGATACCACTTCGTACCCATTGGGATGGCAATGATCAAAAAGATGGACAATAACAAGTATTAAAGAGAATGTGGGGACTTTGGTACCCTCATTCTCTGCTGTTGGGAATATAAAATGGTATGGCCACTTTGGAAAAATGTTTGGCAGTACCTCAAAAACTTAAACGTAGAGTTACCATATGACACAGCAATCCCATTCTTAGGTATATAACCAAGAGAATTGAAACCATATGTTCACACAAGAATTTGTTCACCAATGTTCATAGCAGCATTCCTCACAATAGCTAAAAAGAGAAAACAACCCAAATGTCCATCAACTGATGAACAGATAAACAAAATGTGGTGTATATATATATTTATATATCTCCATCTGAAGGAATATTATTTGGCAATGAAAAGAGAATGAAGTACTGACACATGATACAACATGGATGAACCTTAAAAATATTCTAACTGAAAGATGTCAGACACAAAAGGTCACATCCTGTGTAATTCATTTATATGAAATATCCAGAGTAGAAAAACCAGTAGGAACAGAAGGATTTGTGGTTGGCAGGAGCTGGAGGTGGGGGAATGGAGAGTGACTGCTAATGCGGACGGGGTTACTTTTTGGAGTGATGAAAATATTCTGGAATTAGATGGTAATGATGTTTACACCGTCTTGGGAATATACTAAAACCAATGAATTGTAGCCATTACAAGGGCAATTTTATGGTATATGAATTCTATCTCAATTAACAAGAAAGAGAGAGAGAGAGAGAGAGAGAGAGAGGGAGGGAGGGAGGGAGGGAGGGAGGGAGGAAAGAAGGAAGGAAGGAAGGAAGGAAGGAAGGAAGGAAGGAAGGAAGGAAGGAAGGAAGGAAGGAAGGAAGGAAGGAAGGAAGAAAGGAAAGAATTGGCAGCCTGGGTTGAAGGCCTAACTGAACCCAAGCAGAGTGTAAAGAGGGGACAGCAGTTATTGCAGAGGTAGGCACTTCTGTCAGTCTGACCCTTTGGAACAGTGATCTTCCTCCTGAGCCTCTTCTACCAAGTCCACATCGTTCTGCAGATTAAATGAGACGAAGTGCAATGCTTGACCCCAATGTTGGCTGCTGACTTTTGTCAGCGTGACTTTTGTTCTGCCCCTTGACATAGGATGCCAGGGACGATATACAAGACATGGTGATAGGAGAGGTTTGATTATTGCCTTCCATTCCTGGAGGTTTGGGAGAAAAAAAACAAAAAAAACAAAAAACATTGCAAATCTCTGCATTGCACTTTCTTGCTTTAATAGTGATGGAGGCACTACCAGGGAAATTGCTGTTTTGGCCCCTTTCCTTAAGCCTGTCAGCATTCTAGGATGGGAGCCCTAGTTGAGGATGGAAGATAAAAAAATCAACCAGTGTCTCATGAGCACCTGTGTGGCCAAACATCTCGCCACAGTCTGTGGAGTGCACCCAGGCACTCTCCACACCACGTAGCCCCACCTTCATAGACCCAACAGGTTCAAAGAATGAAAGCTCAATTCTGCACAGAACCGGACCCTCAGCTCCCTGGGAAAGGGCATGGGTCTCACTCACCCAAGTTCCCAGTGAGCTTGGCAGCAAGCACATGTTTGAGTCACATGTGGTGAAGAATGCATGGATGGATGGATGGATGGATCTTACTGCATGCACTGCCACTGCCAGGACAAAAGCAAATGATCAAAATCAGTGGATAAAACATAGCACACAAAGGAGGTACGAGTGGAGGGTTTAGGGGCCACTCAGACTCAAGATCAAATCCGACTCTGGTGCACACTGGCTAAGTGGGACTAGACAAGAGATTTAATCTCTCTCTGCTCAGTTTCTTCATTAGTACAACAGGGGAGTTTGTGATATCTCCCTCATAGGGTTGCCGGGGGGATTAAACGAGGCAATTCATGAAAAGCACTTCGGACAATGGCAGGAACAAAGCAAGTATCAACGAACGGTAGCTATCATTATCATTTTCATAATCATTATCACTATTCAGCGATATCAAAAGAACAGAACAGCCAAAGCCGAAGCAGTGAAACGTGGACGCTGCCTGCCTGAAAGCCATGAGTTCTGCCAACAGGTTTAATGAAAGGGGTCAAAATAGCAAGTTCGCTGGCAGTGTCTCCATCAGTTATAACAAGAAAATGCAATGCAGAGATTAGTAATGGTCTTTTTTTTTCCTCCCAAACCTCCAGGAATGGAAAGCAATAATCAAACATCTCCTGATCACCAAGTCTTATATATCGTCCCCGGCATCCTATATGTGTTGTTGCTATTTGTGCTGTTTGCATGTTTCTCCATCACTCTGGCTGGGCAAATCTGATCTCCTCATGAGCAGCTGGGAAACAACCAGCTGTGATCTCAAATCTTTGGAAGGTCAGCTCGAGAGGCAGCATCTTCCTAGCAACAGTTGCCAGGGAAGATTATGAGGGCGGACTCAACTCCCAGTGGAGATGAAGACATGAAGGGTTATAGAATTGGCATTTGTTTCAGTGGGGCAAGTGGGGGGAGACTTGCCCCTATGAAGGGCATATTCAGTCTCTTTGGTTACTGTGCTGTTCATTCTTTTTGTTAGGAGCTCTGGCTGACCTTTTTGTTTTATTTGATGTCATTTCATTTTCCTAAATTATTAGAACTGAAAAGTACCCAGTCCAAAGAGTCCTAATCCTATTAAGTCCAAAATCCTATTTTTATAGCACATATTTTGCAATATCCCCTTTGCTAGTCTTAATGGAATTACAGATGTATAGCCTACCTAAGTACTTAACTTTAAAAATAAATATAATGCCCTATACCGTAAACAATGAGAAATAAAGCAATTCATAATAAAATAAGATGAATTTCAACATTCAAGTATTTGTGAATAGACAGAAGACATAATGAATAAATCAGAAGCTTAAATCTAGTTTTGATATATTATCCATGTTTATTCTTTCTAGCTGACACTTTGAAATAAGAGCTAAATAAATACATTAACAATCGGTATATAATCACCAAGAACTCAGTGCCTACAAGTGCAGCGTTAGAGCAGTATTGGCACCTCAGACACTAGGAATGATTTTTCATAATGGTGAACAACTCTGCAGAGCTACAAACAAGAGAAAGTCCATGATTTCCTCCATTTACATGTTACTTGCCTTTCTAGAAAATTCAGCATAACCATGAAACAATAGCTTGAGTGTATATGTAAAACAGAGCTGAGTTCAAGGCCCAGGTGATTACAAACAAGTTTTTTACCTAGGTGAAGAAGAGAAAAGTTGGTGGGACATGAGTCAGGATGCCTTGTGCAGTGCAGGATACCGTCACTCTCTGGTCTCCACCCACCAAATGCCAGTAGAACCCAGCCCCATCCTTGTGACAATCAGAAATGTTCCCACAAATTTTCAGAATGTTCCCTAGAAGCATCAGTGATGATGTAGTCCAATCCCCCTCATTATAAAGGGGGGATAAACTGAGGTTCGGAGAAAAAAAGTGACTTGTTCAAGGGAAAGCCAAGATGAAATTCAGACCCTGCTAACTCTCAGGTCAGGGATTAGGGCAATGAGCTGAAATTGTGGGAATCTCCCTCACTCTTCAGATGTGTAAACAACAAGCTATGAGATATGCTGGCATTATTCATGGTTCTATTTATCTCCTCTTCTGTCCATTTTCAAAATTAACCTTGATTTCTGATTGCCGGTAATTTCTTGTCCTGTACTAAGTTGTGAGCAATTTCGAAGCTCTGCTTTTGGCAGAAAACCATTATTCTTTGGAGAAAAGAGTCATTTCTCTACATGGTGCTTATTTCACTTGGGCTGGAACAACAGTAGAGTCTATCAACACTCAGCCAATGGAAGATGATAGAATAAAGACCACACAGTTGGCCACAGTGAAGAGTTTTATTTCATTTTACATGTAAAGAAAAGATGTGATACCGTGATATGGTGCATATTATATATTTGGCTTTCATCCCCAATTCCTGGACAGAGCTCCTAAAACCCTTAGAATTTCTGAGTGATAGGGGAAAGAGAGGCGTCTTTTGTTACTCATAATAAGCCCCTCTCAACCACACCTGAGTTCATGCTAATGGGGTGACCCCTGGAGGATGGGGCCTGGTTGCCAGGGGGACCAACCACAAGATTAGAGGGTTAGAACTTTCAGCCCCACCCCTGACCTCCTAGGAGAGGAGAGGGGCTGGAGGTTGAGTTAATCACTAATGGCCAATGATTCAATCAATCATGCCTACATAATGAATCCTCCATAAAAAATAAAAATTAAAAAAATATTTTTAAAAAAACCCTAACCTAAGGATTTTGGAGTCTAGACTGCTGAACACATGAAGGTGCTGGGAGAGTGGTACACCTGGAGAGGGCATGGAAGCCTGTACTCTTTCCCTATACCTCGCCCTGTGCATCTCTTCCATCTAGCTGTTCCTGAGTTGCATCCTTTCATAATAAACTGGGAATCTAGTAAGTAAACTGCTTTCCTGAGTTCTGTGAACAGCTTATAGAACCTGAGGAGGGGGTCTTGGGAACTTCTAACTTGTAGCCAAGTTGGACAAAAGGAAATAGTCATTTTTGCATTTAAAAGGCATGACCATGTTTTAAGAATAAGAGTTTTATTATCTGATTTACTTTTTTAAAAGTTATTGAAGTCATATAGTAATATTATCATTATTATTAAGAGAGCCTGACACATGTTCAAAGGCAACGTCCAGGATGTTAAGGAGCTAGAATCTAGACACCAAGGTGGGAAGAGAAGGCTGAGTTGCTATTGTCAAGGAGAGGAGGTGGGACAGAAAGGTGGGCTCAGACTCAAAAGTGCTCAAGAGACATCCACGTGGAAACACCGAGCAGGTCTCTAGCAATGTGGTCTGAGCTTTGCAGTAAAGGGGCTGGGCTGGGGGCCCAGATCTCGGGGTCATAACCAAAGAAAGGAGAGCTGGCACCACAAGATTAAATTAAATCACCCTCCGAAATATGTGTTGAGTAAGAAAAAAAAGAAACAGATTAAGGATAGAACCTTCAGGAAAGCCCATGTTTGAGGCATAGATAGAAACAGTATGCCAAGAAAAGATGATGAGAAAGAACAAACTGGAAAAAAACAAAGATAGTGATGTCAAAAAGAAAAGAAAAGAAAAAGATAGCCACCAAAAACAAGGTCTTGAGCTAAGTGCTCTACAGCACACACCATCCTGTTTAATCCTCACTACACTAACGGTGAAGTATTATTATGATCCCCAATTTACGCTTGAGGAGACTACAGCAAAGAAAAGGTAAGTCATGTGCCCCATAATGCACAGCTAGCAAGTAAGAGGCTTAACTAGAATTTGAACCCAAGTAGTCTGAGTGCAAACACTGTACACTGACTTCCAGCTAAATAAAAGAAAACTAAGGATTAAAACTTGTGCTTTGGATCTAGATTTATAACAAAATTCTATAAATAAATAAACAAACAAATAAACAAATCTAAAAACCAAGGTTTCAGCTCACAAAGTTGAGTTGGGAGCTCTGACACCTGCTCCCAGGGAGCCCTTCAGACAAGGGGCAAAGTCAAGGACCAGGACGGGCTCTGCCATTCTTCACCACCACGCTTCTTACACTCACACAGTCCTCAGCAGAAGCATGAAGATGGAAATTTTCTCATTATGGATTACACTGTCTCCTCAATAAAGCAAAAATTACTCCCCAAAACAGATCTTCCCAGACAAATGAGTAAATGGATGAACAAAGAAAACATGTGTCCAGACTATTATGTAGAGCAAATGAATTCACTTTTAAAATGTGGGAAGCAAAATTAATCATACAACAGACACTGATACAATTTCTCGCTCCTATCCTTATCAGTCAGGTCATCCACGTGAAACAGCAGTGCCTACACCCTTAGGAAGAGTTTTCTGGTAGGCGGCAAGAGATGAACTCCAATCCCACCTCACAAAAGAAAACCAAGCCTAGACTAATTTGGTCCAAGCCATCCTGCATCAGTGGTCCAAGCCATCCCACAAGAATTGTTTCCCACCATATTGAATGAAACTATCCTTAGAAAAAAGAGATGAAATCCATTGCTTGTCCTCGACTTTGTGGGATACTTGGCTTTCCCGGTCTCCTCCAGTAGAGGAAGAGACAGGTGAAGCTCAAAACCAAAATAACAATCACAGCCCTACAGATGTGGTGGTGATGGGGATTAAGCAAAGTGGACAGATTTTGAGAGAGACTCTAAGACGTCAAATCAAAAAGACTTGTGCACGCATAAAACGTGGGAAGTGAGAGAAAGGGGTGTTGAGGATGATATTTAGGTGTTCCCCCTATAAACTGGGGTCAGTCACTGATTTGGGAAACCTGGAAATTGACAGACTGAAGCAAGAGAGATCACAAGTGTGGTTTTGGACGTTCTGATCTTGAGGTGCCTTTGAGAGCTCTTAAGAGCTGGTTGGCAATTGTTCAGAAGTTCTGTGGAGTTGACATACAAATAAATGACTGTGCCATTCTCATCTAAGTGGTACCAGATTTACATGACCTACCGACTTTTAAGACTTACAACTGGGGTGAATGAGACTTCCCAAGGATAAAGACAGGAGAGGAGAGAGAGCCTAGGATTCAGTTCTTAAGGAGTTCCGACGTTTAACGCCAATAGAAAAGGGCAATCCTGCAATCCTGCAAAATCAGGAGAGTGGCACTCAGGATAGTCAGAGGAAGAGAGTGCTCCAAGAAGGAGGGAGTGATCGTCATTGTTCAACACTGATGAGAGGTCAAGAAAGAGGACAAGGAAATATCTGGTATTTGCAGTAACAGAAGGTAATTAATGCTCTTAGCAAGAGCTGTTTCGATGGTGGGAGGGGGGTGGGAGGATGAAGAGTGGCAGTAAGAAAATGAAGATGTAGGTGATGCAAAGCGCCCCAAATATATCTCCCATAGCATTTAGACGCATTGAATACATGACAAAGTTTCTGCGCATGCGCGCTCCCGGCAGAGGCGGGGCAAGGTCAGGCTGTGCGCCCGGTACCCCTGTGCCACCGCCTAGGGAAAAGCCAGCGCCCGTCCCGATGTTCACAGCCGTCCATCCGCTTCCCCCCCGGGGTAGAGGGGAGAAAAAGACAGTATCACATCTGGAGGTGCATAACTGACAGGTTGTGGGAGCCACTTTCTGACCTCTACACTGAGCCCAACTGACTGGTAGCAGACACCCCTAGGGTTTCCCTTTCCAAACTGAAGTACCTCGTGCTTTCATGAAAAGCTTCCCTGGGATTTTTCATATGCACACTGGTTTTAATGTCAATAACACTACTCATAACCAACCTTTGGAGCCACTGCTCCAGAGGTTGGTTATCAGAACCTGCATTTCAACAAGACAGCCAGGTGGTTCCTGGGCACATTCGAGTGTGAAAGCACTGGTTTGGAGAATTATTACATGCTTTGATTCTTTATTCCTCGAGACAACCCCACAAGTCAGGTGGATTATCCCTGTGGACTAAGAATGCTGCCTGCCGTATTAGTAAACAAAGGATATTGCAGCCATCAGCCACTACAGCAGCCCACGGTGGTGAGCCCTGAGGGAACTCGGGATGGAAACAGAAATCCTGCCACCAAGCTATCAGCCGCTGCAGCCACCGCCATCCCAGCAGTGCACCCTGAGGAGACTCAGGATGAGGAAACACAGGATAATGGCCCGATAGCTCTGGTGCTATCAAACGAATGATTTCAGTGAGCCCAAACTCTTGCATCTTCCCATACACAGAAAAACACTCAATTCTTTAACTTGAGATGTCTGGTTTCTTTAATTAGAATCCTTTGATGTTCCAACTACCTGGTCTTTGTTGCAAAAACTCCTATATGTCCTGCTTCCCCCCTTACCTCTTCGGAGCAGTCTCTCAGAGCTATTTGAGATGCTGTGCCCTGGGCTTAAGTCCTCAGTTTTGCTCACCAAATAAAACGTAACTCAACTTTTAGGTTGTCATTTTTTTCAGTCGACATCCCCACTTACACTTGGGCAAACAGGTTCCGAGAGGTTACGTGCACAATGCTACAGAGCCAGAGAGTGAAGGGGCCAGGACTTGAACCTTTTCTCTTGACCACTATACACTGCAGTTCTTGCATTACCCCACTGGAAGCTGGGGCCAGCTAGCAGTGAGCCATCCAGGGACTGAGCTGTGCAAAGGAGCTGGCCTGCGGGGACTCTCCCAGAGGGCACAGCTATATCAACAGAGCTCTGAACTGATTAGGACTTGGCCAGCCATCTCTGTGGGTATGTGCATTGGCAAAGAGAGGCAGGACCCTAGGAGGGAGCCACCGGCTCAGCTATGGGGGAGGGTCAGAAAAAGACATAGAGGTTGAGACACTGAGTTGAGCCTTGACAGATCGGAGTCCCCAGGCGGATCTACAGGATTGAGGGCCAGGACAAGGGAGGCTGGCAGCAAAGGCCTGGATGCAGGAAAAACTGGGGAAAGGCTGACCAGTGGTGACTTACTGATCTTGGCATGCAGCAAGGTTGCCTGGGGAACCTGATAAAAAATTAAAGGTCTCCAATCCATTATATGCGGAATCTAAAAAAAGGGTACCAAGGAACTTATCTACAAAACAGAAATAGAGTCACAGATGTAGAAAACAAACTTATGGTTACCAGAGGGTAAAGTGGGGGGGATAAATTGGGAGATTCGGAATGACATATACACACTACTATATATAAAATAGATAACTAATAAAGACCTACTGTATAGCACAGGGAACTCCACTCAATACTCTGTAATGACCTATATGGGGAAAGAAGCTAAAAAAAGAGTTGATATATGTATATGTATAACTGATTCACTTTGCTGTACAGCAGAAACTAACACAGCATTGTAAATCAACTATATTCCATAAAAAACAAATAAATAAATTTTTTTTAAAAATTAAAGGCTGATTCTCCAGCCCAACCAACAAAAAAATTCCAGTTCCGTAGATCTGGGAAGGATCCTGGGAATATGCATTCTAAACTCTCAATATAATCCTAGGTAAAGTCCACGCAGGTGGTCCCCAGAAGGAGCCCTAAGCAACATAACTCAATGGGTGTACTTAGTGGCTGGCCTGTAGGGAGGAAGGTGGAAGATGCAGGAAATGAGCATGGAAATAAACAGGGTTTTTATTCCTGGAGACTTAGAGATCAGTGGAGAGAAGATCCAAAGAGTCTGAGGTCAGACTGTGTCTTAGAAAGAGCACGCTGATCAATGGCTGCCTCTCCCACCAAAATAGAAGCCCCAGGGGTCTGTTTTTGCTGCTACTGTATTGCTACCGGAGTGTTTAGCACATAGTAGGTGCAAAGTAAGTATTTCCAGAAGAGAGGGAGGTGGGAAGGAAGGAAGGAAGAAAGGAGGGAAGGAAGGAAAGAAGGAGGGAAGGAAGGAAGAGAGGTAGGGAGGAAAAAAGGGAGGGAGGGAGGGTGAATAAGGCAGGGTAGAGAATGGTTTGGAAGGAGCTTGAGGGCTGGAAATCTCTTACTGTGGTCCAAGCACAGGATAAAGACCTGTCTATGGCAGAGGAGTAGGAGTGGGGAGAAGGGGAAGAACTTACAATCATTCTGGCATTTTCGAGGCCACAGAGACCTCACAAGACTTCTCGGAGGCATTTCTGTATTTCTGGCATATTCGGGAATGTCTATGAAAGTAAAAGACTTATGAAACATAATCAGGACTGAAGTGTACTGCAAAGCCAGTCCTCCCCCACACCCCAACCCTGGGAAATCTTCTTCTTCAAGCACAGACAGCTGGGCAGTGGGACGGGACTCCTGCTCTATCCAGCCCAGAGCACACCCAGACGAGGCGGTGCTCTCCTAGCTCATTCCAGCCAGAGGCTCCATTCTACGTTTGGCAGTCGTTTTGGGGTTTTTGTGTCCTGGAGACATTTAACTCTGTACTTAATTTATGTTTAATAGGCAGCTATTTTGTTAAATAGAGACCGGCTGAACTGATTATTTAAGACATCATTATGGTTGCTTAACAACTGTGTGGTTTGACTGCTACATCTCAATAAAGGTTTCCCAGTACTCGGCTATTATTACAGTTTTGCATGGGGTAACTATCCGCACCTAGCCGATGACCTCTCTTTAAATATTGCCTGAGGGCCTGGAAGCTCCCAGCTCTGCTTCTTCCCCTGGTCCCCAAACGGCTGAGTGTCTGAGAATCCAGGAGTATCCACAGAGATCAGGAAACTGGAGAGGAGATCACGTGTGGTTGTGCAGGGCTTGAGATCATGGCTGAGCGCCAGCTCCAGTTCTAAACCGCCTGTCAGCAGCATTTGGGACTTGCCTCCCGATGGCAACGTGGCTTTGTGGGGAAGCTCAGAGGCCACGGCTGAGCCCAGGAGGTGACTAAGACCTAGGAGAAAAGAATCTGTGTATAAAAAAAAAAGAGAACCAGGAAGAAAACTATAAGGGTACTGATTTTCTAGAAGTTTCCTCTAGTGTAGTGTTACTTAAAATGTGATTCACAGACCAGTGCCCGTCTGAGACCTGTTCTTACCGGTCCACAAATTGGGAATGAGCACTTAGGAACTTGTGCAGCAATCTGAAATCGCCATGATATCCAAGCATGAGATCAAGGGATCTGGCTGGTCGATCAGCACGTAGACCAGTGTGGACATCACTGGACTCACGCGCGGAGGTGTACATGGCCCAGGCTACAAGTCTTGTGCACTGTGACCACATATCTGTCCACCAAGGACTGGAAATGTGAAAACTGGTCTTTCAGCTCAGAATCTTTGAAGACCACCGTTTTGGTGCTATATCTCTCAGCTTATTCGTTTCTCCAAACTTCCTGCACACTTTGGGGCAAATAGCAGGTCTTTAAAAACTTTCCTTATGTACATTTAAAAAATCAATAAAGACTGTAAAAATCACTGGATTGTACACTTTAAAAGGGAAAAGTTTATGGTACAAAAGGATCATTTCATAGTAATTTTATGTGAATTATGTCTCAATAAAGCTGCTATTTTAAAAAGAATTAGGTAGATAAACAGAATAGATAGAATGGTGGATGGATGGGAGGATGGATGGATGGGTGGATGGATGGGCACACCATAAATGTCTTTCTGTGTCAAAACAAAATCAAAAAGGAGGTGATTACACACAGTGTGTTTTACATAACCTATGCTGGATAATCCCCATTAGCACCTCCAGATCCACTTCCCCACTGCATCACTCTGATGGATGCCTTCTGAAGATTAGAGGTCAAAAAAAGAGGTCAGGGCATTTACTCTCCAGCACCCTCCCTGCTGGACCGCAGGTTGGTAGTGGCTGTGTTATCTCCTATAGCTACAACTCTAGTTCCAGTAACCATGCCCTCTGGGTGGTGACAGCTCCTGGCTGCTACTAGCGCCAGGGTGCTTCACCTTCCCCAGTGGGTTTCCCTTATCACTGCTCGCATTAAAATAGTCCTTTCACTAAAGCTTTCCAAATAACCTTTTGGCTTGTGCCATCTGCCCCCTGCCAGCTCCCTGACAGATACACAATTCACACCAACCTCATGAATCTTCTCCAAGTCACACCTACTTTTGTCCTATTCTATTAGAAATAAAACCTGCTCTTCATGAGACATAAAATGATGGTTCATAAAAAAATCAGGGCAAGTATAAAATAGATGAAAATGTTAGCTCTTGTAGAATTATTGCATGGCTTTATCCTGGGTAAATACATAACTTCTGATAGATGTTTTAAATCTGCTATCATGCAACCTTACAAATGAAGGACATACTCTACTCTTACCCAAGAGCCACAAAGACATTGAGCCAGACACTTACCTGCTGGTAGCTCTACAGAAAAAGAGAATATCACTTAGAAGAGAGTCCCAAAGGGACCCTCAAGTCCACCACTGACATTCATTGCTAAGCTCGCGATTCCTATTTTCAAACTGCCCACTGAACATTGGAGATCCCGTAGGTGCCTCAGAACTCCACATACACGAGACTGAGGCCGGAACCTGGATGCCCACCCCCACCCCGCCTTCCTTCATCTCCCAAAGGCAATCAGTGATCGGGCTTCCCTAAACATCTTAAATTCTATTCAATCCAAGGATCCAGATTTCATTCTACATGCTTGGAAAGTGGACCATGGATGGGAATATGGAACGTACAAAAAGATTTAAGTATTTGATAATTTTTTATCTTATCTCTTCACTGCCAATTTTTTTTCCATTTAAGTGTATTTTTAGTTGTCCCATTTTCAAACTTGACATTGTGTAAAAAACTGTGGTAATACCAGTCCCGCCATCAGCAATTCATTAAGGAGCAAGTACATTGACCCAATTCCATCAATTAATGAGATACGAGAGAAAATTTTCTGGGGACTTTTGGAGAAGTTTTCTTTGTCCTTAAGGAAAATCAGATAATGAAGTGGTCCCTTTTTCTCCCACTGGAGGTGTATTTGGCACCAATTACTCCTGGCAGCCCTCCTGCAAACGCCCAAGGAAACAGCCTTAGGAGGAAGCCAGCTGCATTAGTTTTCTGTTGCTGTGTAACAAAATACAACAAACTTACAGTTTCAAACAACACTTGCAATTACCTCTTGGTTTCTATAGTCTGGTTACAGTGTGGTTGGATTCTCTGCTCAGGGTCTTACCATAGGAAAATCAAGATGATTCTAAATAGCCAAACTGTTTTTGTGATGCTAATGACAATGATAACAGCTAACACTAAGCACCAAGCCCTGTTCTGCACTTTTACCTATATTAACTCGTTTAATCCTATGAGGTGGGTACAATCTACCCCATTTTACAGATGATAGAACTGAGACAGAGAAAAGTTAGGTCACTTGCCAAAGACAATACAACTAGCTAATAAATTGTGAGTCTAGAATACAAACCCAGCTAGTCTGGCTCCAGAATATATACTCACTGCATCATTTCACAGTTGGCAATATTCCGTACCTCTCAATTTCCCCCGTATGTGAGGGTGTATTTCCTTATTGATTAAGCTGGTTCTAGGTGAATTTTCTTTACTTGCAGCCCAACGCATTTTAATTGATACAAGTGCAATCAAGAAAAGTATTCATTATTTGAAAGACAAATACCATATGATTTCACTTAACCTGTGGAATCTAAAAAACAAAACAAATGAAACAACATAACAAAACAGAAAGAGACTCAGAGATACAGAGAACAAACAGGTGGTTCCTGGTGGGGGGTGGGCAGTGAAATGGGTGGGAGAGATTAAGAGGTACAGCTCTCCAGTCACAAAATAAATGAATCACAGGGATGTAAATGCACCACATAGGGAATATGATCAATAATATTGTAATAACTTTGTATGGTGACAGATGGTAACTAGACTTATCATGGCTATCATTTTATAATGTATATAAATACCAAATCACTATGTGGTACACCTGAAACTAATATAATATTGTAAGTGAAATACACTTCAACAACAAAAAAAATTGTAATATACCCTCTCGTTCCCTATTATTGCTTTTTATCCCTTTTAGCTACTGTCCCTCACTGAAAGATTTTACTGTTTTCTTTTCTAGATGATCCTGAGTCTGTAATCGATCCTGTCTAGAAACTTTGCATGCCCACCCAGAGCAAATGTTTCCAACAGGGCAGAAACTCATCACAGGGAACTTGCTAGAAATGTGGGGAGGTTTTCATTGCCATAATGATGGCAGGGCCCAAGGGCTACTGGCATTCAGCGGCCAGGAAACAGGGATGTCAGATGTCTCAATGCAGGGACTGTTCTGCACAATAAAGAATTGTCCTGTGTCCTGTACAATTGTCTAATGTACTTAGAGACAGTCACATAGGTGAAAAATCTGCTTATAATAACTGAGCTTGAAACTAACTCCATTTTAGATACAAAAACAAGGAAATTTTTTTACATAGATAGTTTTCCAGGAATGTAACTACTATGAAAAAAAAATGATTCTTTTCCTCATTTATGAACAAATGCCAAAAGTTGTTCACCATTTCGGAAAATCCTGTTACCTACTGTATCACAGTATCCTGATTGCCAATAAGCACACCTGAATAGGTGCTTCACAACATCTAAAGAAATTGTGTTCATGGTAATCCTACAGATGTGTATAAATATATTAGCCCTGATTTTAAAAGGTCAAATATTGTTAAAGTTTCAAAATTATTCAGTTGAATATTGTCTTACATCTCAAAAACCAGAATTCATTCACTGAAACACTTCTACTTCATTATTAAATACAAAATATTTTCTTATAAATATTTCTTGCTATTTCTTCTTTATTTAACAGTGAAGGCCTTATTCTTTTTAGTTATCTGGGTGGGTAGGTTATGTAAACTACAAGTTTCATTTCAGCAGAGTAGACAGGGCGTGACTACATACTTGCCCTGGAAAGGGCAGGCAGGTCTGGCAGGGCTGGCTGTCACTGGCCTGGATTACCACCACCTCATATACACCACTGCAGGGCACAAATGGATAATTTCCCTCTCTCCCTCTGCATTACAGGAATATAAAAAGAAACTGGATGGCCAGCGAGTTCTTTAGAGGACTCACCGTACAGGCATTTGGTGAAACCATCTTCTATTAGCTCTTTTTACAAATGAAGAAACAGAGGCCCTGAGAAGTCAGGGCAGTCACCACCTAGTGCATACCTGGCAGCACCCATCTCTGTTCTCCTTGCCCCCTGCAGCCTGGCCCAGACTCTTATGGTCCACCCAAGACCTCCCTGTTTGGGATAAGTCCCCACTGAGACAAACAGCATAACAGCAACCTTGGCTCCACAGACCAGGGACAGATCACTGATTCTCTACTAGTCAGAGTTCTCCAGAGAAACAGGACCGATCGATGGAGAGATAAATAGATAGATAGATAATAGGGATTGGCTCATGCAATTACAGAGGCTGAGAACTCCCACAATCTGCCTATCTGCAAGCTGAAGAACCAGGAAAGTCCATGGTATAATACAGCTCAAGTTCAAAGGACTGAGAATCAGGGAGCTGATGGTGTAAGTTCCAGTCAGAGTCCAAAGACAGAAGAATCAAGACTACCAATGTCTAAGGGCAGGAGGAGTTTGATGTTTCAGCTCCAGCAGAGAGCAGATTTACCCTTCTTCCACCTTTTTGTTCTATTCAAGCCCTCAACAGACTGGCAGATGCCCAACCAGCACTGGTGAGGATGCTCTTTACTCAGTCTACTGATTCTAATGCTTCTCTTCTGGAAAAACCCTCATAGACACATCCAGTAATACTGTTTTCCCAGCTATCTGGGCATCCCTTAGCCCAGTCAAGTTGACAATAAAGTCAACCATCATACACTCACTCAGTCATTCAACAACCATCTCTCGATTCTGACTATTCCTCCCTCACCAGCCTGGAGACTAAGGATTGGCCTAAAACACAGACCCTGCCCTATGGGGTCAATATGTACCAGCAAAAGAGAGAAATACATGAACAAAATAGACAACCAACAAGGACCTACTGTATAGCACAGGGAACTATATTTAATATTTTGTAATAACCTATAAGGGGGCAAAAATCTGAAAAAGAATATATATATAAAACTGGATCACTTTGCTGTACACCTAAAACTAACTGAAATTGTAAATCAATTATACTTCAATAAAACAAACAAATAAGTGACTCTTCAGGTTGAAAGCTTAACCAACCATATGAACAAAGAACACTGAAGAGACAGGAATAAATGCTTGTTTTGTTCACAGCAAGGACTCTACATGATCTGAGACAAAGATGGACCACTTCTCCCCTTCCAGTTTACACAGATGCATCTTGACATGGCTTTGGGGATATAATATTTTGACCTCAGTCACTTTGTCTGAGTCCATGCATGAGCCAGGGCTGCTCTGAGTGCCTGGGCTCATCTGATAAGTTAGCAACACTCCACACCTCACTGCCCCAGCCTGGAGCTTTGGAGCTCTGATGACTTGGACTACAACGGGTTTGAGGTGTTAAAGCCCGAGACAAATTTAAGTGAAGAAGTCCTCTCTACGGGCGCATCTCAGGCCACGATACTGAGCATCGGAAACACATTTTTTAATCTGAGGCTTCGTGAAGTGAAAAAACCAAAGGGGCATAAATCCCAGGAAGAGCAACTTAAAAAATAAAATTTAAAAAAAAACAAAAAACTCTGGAAAAGTTATGATGATGATGCTCCAGCAGGATCTTTCCAGTCACAGAAAAAGACTCATGATCCAAACTGAATTGATGGATAGAAATGTGGGTGAAAGAGTTAAAAACAAGAACTTCACCAGCAGCTTCTCAGAAGGAGGAAAATCAGATTTGGGGAAGCAAGTTCTCAAATGGTGTTTATTTCCTTGACAATAAGCAGGTAAAGCCTTGGGGAAGTGTAGCTTTCTGAACCCCAGCAAAGAAATCAGAGGTCAATCTGGAATTATTTACACTTACACTTATCGGGGCCAGCCTAGCATGGATGATTTCTACCTAAAGGCAGCCCAACCATCCATCAGTCTCCACCTCCACTAACCTCCTCCTGGCACATTTCTCACCAGACCCATTTACACACCACAAAGTGACCCAACTTCTTTGGTTGGGTCAAAACCAAAATTTGCATCTTTGGTCCAGAAAACACTCTCTGCCCAAAACCCTTATTTAAATTTTATCCCAAACATCTCACTTTCTGTTTAAAAAGAAAAAAAAAAAAGTTATTGTAGCTAAGACAACTTATAACTGAAACAGCTATTTCTAATTTTTGCTAGAGAGTTATTGACTAATTTGTGAGTCCAAAAGCTGGTTTTAGCCAGTTCCGGCCTAAGTGGGATGCGCCCCCCACCCCAGCTCGCTGTGCTCCAGGCACACGACTGTTCCATCACAAAACCCCTGGCTCTCGAAAGCCAAGTCTTCCCTATAAATTCTGAAAGAAAAGACTGGCCTGGGTGTCTACATCACCCCAACCCGTGTTCCCAGACAACCCACAGGCATCTTGCTCTGCGTATGTCTCCCAGAAGGCCCAGCACTGCAGACCTGCCAACAGCTGAAAGTTATAAATAGGACAGGGAGGGTGGGGGATGGAGGAGCAAGATCTAATACGTATTCAGATGCAAGGGGCCAAGAAAGCTCTTTGGAGGGACAAAGAAGGAAACTATCGTGTGTGCTTCTAAAGCCAAACAGAACGGTTCACGCAAACTTCATCCATCTAATCTGCTGGTCACAGGGAATTGACTGTCAAAGAGAGGAATTTCTCTATTGCAGTGACGTTACTTGGGGAATGTCACTTTCTCAAGTAAGATCCTATTCGGGCTAGTGGCTAGTGTGGGGAGGGTACCAGTGGGCCCCTCCAGAACAGGAATTCTACAGGAAACCTGAAACTAAACTTGAAGCAGGACCTCATGGCAGTGTGCCCATGGCAGGGCCAGGGATTGGCATTGGGGTGACTGGTTAACATCTGTTATGATGCTAATCTCCCCACCTAGATCCCAGCTCAATCTCTGTCCTGCTTGCTACCCAATCCCCAGTGCCAACTACAATGCCTGGCGCATCATTGGCACTCACCATTTCATGCCCTCCCTGCCCCACCGTGTGTGCTCGCCACTCAGAACTCTCACTGTGTTGAGATTCCATGTCCCCTTCTGTCTCCTCGTAGGCATTCATCTTAGCGTCATAGCCCAGCTCCCTGCAGGTCACCTGGCTTACTCGTGGAGCGACTGAATTGCTCCCTAAGGAAGACACACACAATTTAGATAAGATCCCATTTATGATGCTCTACTATTGTTAGGGGAACCACTGACCGAAACTGCTTGCCCTGGCCAGGCAAGATAGTAACCACTTGCAAGAGTTATCTTACAACAGGAGTTCCCAGTAAGGAACGCAGGACTAACAAGCTACCATCAACCAGAAGAATTAGGGAACAGTCAAAAGGAGAAAGGAAACGCCAGTCCATGTGTCCTACTAACCTCCCAGAATCCTTCTCGCTGGAATCCACCTTGGCTGAGCGATGCACGTGCCACCAGAAAGGACCCTGAGTCAGAATGATTGGCCAGAGACAACCCAGAAACTAACCCCATCACCATAAAACCTGAGACTGTGAGCCACGTGGCAGAGCAGTTCTCCTGGGTTTCCTTACCCTGCTGCTCTCTGCCCAGGCTCCCCTTCCCGATAAAGTCTCTTTCTTTGTCAGCAGGTGTGTCTCCTGGGGCAATTCATTTCCAAGTGTTAGACAAGAGTCCATGCTTGGGCCCTAGAAGGGGTCCTCCTTCCTGCAACACTAGTATACACATTAAAAATTAAGGACTTCTCTGTTTATCCATGATGTCATATATTCCTTCCTCACCAATATCTTCTGCTTGGGAAATATGAGTCAGCTGTTCCTTTATAAAACAACCCGGGAGAGCCGAACTGCAGGAGGGATGAGAAACTGTATAAAGGAGAAGCAACATTCTCATATCCTTCTCGAATCGCCTCCTTAGACGTTTTCTGACATCAGGGTTGGGGAGTTTTGCGTGCCTGCAAGCTTCTCCACTCTGGGACTACCCACCACTTCCTCTTACAAGGAGGTGAATCTTGGGCTCTTAGGACTCACCCTGAAGGCACAGGAAGCAGATTCTTCCTCTGTCCTCCGACAACAGTGAGGCTCATTCCCAGAGCCCGGCTGTGAGCGGTCCCTATTTCCGGGTTTGCCCGCGGTCCAGGGAGCCAGTGCCCCGGGGTGTCAGTTACCTTTGCTCCACATGGCTGACCCCATGCCATTGGAGGAAAGTGAAACATCAGACACAACTAAAGTAAACACCTGCCTGCCCACTTCACCCCCCAGGTCTGAAAAGCCTAGAGGGTGTGACTGAAGAAAGGGGACGGGTCTGAATGCATCTGCCCGCAAAACAGAGGGCAGCAGGGCTGATTTATTTCCCCTGAGTTTTTCAAATTATATTTTACAGTAAGAAATTCATTTTTAATCACCATCCAGTATACACACTTTTTCGGATAGTTTTATGCATCAGCTTGGCCAGGCTACAGTCCCCAGGGATTCAAACACAAGCTAGGTGTCCTTGTGAGGGGTTCCTGGAGATGGGACTAAACTCTGTCATCAGTTTACTTTATTTTTTTGCTTTTTTTCATTTTATTTTTTAATTGAAGTATAGTTGATTTACAATGTTAGTGTTAGTTTCAGGTGTACAGCAAATTGATTCAGTTTTATATATATAAATTATATATTTATATAAATCATATATATTATATATTTATATAAAGTATATATTATATATTTATATAATAAATATATTATATAATAAATATATGTTATATATTTATATATAATATATAGTTTTATATATGTATGTATGTATATATTCCTTTTCAGATTCTTTTCCCTTATAGGTTATTACAAAATATTGAGTATAGTTCCCTGTGCTATACAGCAGGTCCTTGTTGGTTATCTATTTTATATATAGTCGTGTGATTATGTTAATCCCAAACTCCTAATACATCCCTCCCCCCCTTTCCCCTTTGGTAACCGTAAGGTTTTTTTGCTATGTCTGTGGGCCTATTTCTGTTTTGTATATAAGTTCATTTGCATCATTTATTTTAGATTCCACATATAAGTGATATCATATGATATTTGTCATTAAATAAGGAAGATTACCGTAGATAATCTGAGAGGTCTGGTTCCATCAACTGAAAGGCTTTAAGCACAAAGCTGAGGCTTCCCTAAAGTAGAAGAAATCCCACCTGTGTACAGAAACTTCAACTTGTGACTGAGAGGTCCAGCCTGCTCCTCCTGCTGGCCTTTCCTATGGATTTAAGAACTGCCAAGGGGGCTTCCCTGGTGGCGCAGTGGTTAAGAATCCGCCTGCCAGTGCAGGGGATACGGGTTCAATCCCTGGTCTGGGAAGATCCTACATGCCGTGGAGCAATGAAGCCCGTGCGCCACAACTACTGAGCCTGCTCTCTAGAGCCCGCGAGCCACAACTACTGAAGCCCGCGGGCCTAGAGCCCATGCTCCACAACAAGAGAAGCCACAGCAGTGAGAAGCCCGCGCACAACAATGAAGAGTAGCCCCTGCTCACCTCAACTAGAGGAAGCCCGCGTGCAGCAACAAAGACCCAAGGCAGCCAAAAATAAATAAATAAATTTATAAAACAAAAAAGAACTGCCTAGGCAGACCCCACAATTACCTAAACCAATTCCTCAAAATCAATCTCTCTCTCTATATATAGATATAAATATATAGATATATATACAGATATGTATTTATATACAGATATGAATGCATATGCACAGATAGATATGCATACCTTCTACTGGTTTTGTTTCTCTTGTGGACCCCTGATTGCTACCCATACGTACACACCTACAAATAACAATAGATGCTCAAGACACTACTTATCCTTCGTGTTTATAATGAACTTCGATTCTATATATTTGATGTTCGTCCAGACCTAAAATCAATTTTATATCCTATTAAAGGGTCATAAGTTGCCGGTTGAAAAACTATACAACAACAGTAAAACTTCACACACTTCACTAGGAGGTCTGGGTATTAGAAAAGACACCTTCCTGAAAGGAATTCTTCATATGTATATGTATAACTGATTCACTTTGTTATAAAGCAGAAACTAACACACCATTGTAAAGCAATTATACCCCAATAAAGATGTTAAAAAAAAGGAATTCTTGAGGGGAAATGTACCCAGACTATACCTATGGTCCCACCCACAAAGCATGTGCAAGACTCTGCAGGGCAGCCTCTGGAAAAATGGAGATGCCTACCCCCAGGGGAGGGGAGGGAGGCTAGAGTCAGTAACCCCGGGGTCACCCAGGAGACAGAGAGAAAGGTAGATGCACTGAAGAGCTCCCCAGACCGCTCCTTCCCAGGAGCAGAGAACAGGCCAAGAGAATCCTTGGCAGAAAGCCAGTTGGAGACAGCATCCTGCAGCCACAGTACAAGGTTTTGGCACTGGGAACAGTGCGGTTCTCAGTGGCAGGCTTCCCACAGAGACGAGTATTCAAAGGACCTCACTGGCTGGGTTGCTAGGCCCAATGCAGATAAGTTTAGTTGCTCCCACGCACCCAGATGGAGGATGCCCAAGAACATTAATGGGAAAAGAAATCTGAGGGTTTTAGTTTATCGTGGGCTCAATCTGAACCAATTGTGTTAAAAAAAAACAACAGCTCACAAAGTAACAGCAACAAGTGGCAGATAACATGGAACACTCTACCTAGTTTACACAGAAAGGGAATTAGGTCCTTATGAAACTCATGGCAGGGCTGGAGGAGCAGACCCAGAGCTGAGCTTCTAGAAAAGACTCCAGACAACCAGCTGCTGCCTTGGTCATGACCAGCTGATGAGGATACCACCGTCTCGGCTGTCAGTGCCAGGGTCACCTCCCACCCTGCTCGGGCTCCCGGGACCTCTAGTGAAGCTGTCACAGCCCACACCTCACGTGGTCACCTTCTCCTTCCAAATCTCAGGAGCTGCAGTGTTTGGGGGCAGCCAGAGCCTAGCTGCAAGGACTGTGGGTGACAGAGCCCACACCTGGGCAGCCTCGGGGATGGACCACAGCTGCTCCCACCACACTTCCCACTTGGGAATCTAGGAACACACAGCAAAGCAAGCTTACAAACAAAATCCCAGAAACTCTAGCACCTCTGAAAGCTTGGACCTCATAGCCGACCTGCTGCTAAAATCTTGGAAGAAGTGATATCAGATATAAGACCTATACAGTGTATTTTGGGGCACAGTCAGTGGTGGGCAAAAGGCTTTGCTCTGTGTGAGAAGCAAATCCGTGGATTAAGAGGAAGTAAGGAGATTCTTCTTGGAGGTCAGAAAATAATGCAACTATACTGGACAGAGGGGTGCTGTTTTCAGAGACGACCAGAATACTTTTTATTTTCACCCCCCAAATACCACCTCCAGCCCACTTGCAAGTCATCAACACAGATGATTTTAATGGCCCAAGCTCTGGAGGCAGATGGCCCAAACTTGAATCCTGGCTTCACCACTTATAGCTGTGTGACTTTGGACAAATTCTTAACCTCTCTGTGCCTCCGTTTCCTTTTCTGGGGGAAAAAAGAGAAATGAACAGAGAAGAAGAAATCATTATATTTCTCTCCCTAAGTGAGTTAATATATATAAAGCTGTTAGCAGAGTGACCAGCCTGTAGTAACAGTCAGTAATTATTAGCTGTTGCTATGATAAATTATATACCCCCTCCAGATATATTATACCCACTCACAGTCACGAAAGGGCAGGATCTAGAATAGGATTGTTCTGAGAAGGTGGCAGCAACAATTTTAGCACTGTCATGCAAAGGACACGCACACTAGCGCGTGTCCTGCAGATAGAAAATTGAGGTCCTCTGGGGAAAACAGGAGCACATGGCAGTGTCTGTGGGATCCCACACACTCTTGTCCCCAGCTTAGGTCAGGCATGGATGGACTGCATGCCAAAGCTCCAGGAGAGAGAAACCGGTCCCCACTAAGCTCCACCTATATGTAGGGCTATGGGGCAGCTATAGACATGCAACTCTGTAACAAGAGAAGCTCCTTCACCAGGAGAAGGAGGGCAGCACCCCAAATTCAGAGGCTGACACCAGCGGTTCTGCCACTGATCTAACTCAGACCCGCTAAGACAGCTCGATGCACCACTGCCAAAAGGGAGGAGGAAAGGAGCCCCCAGGCACACAGATTTGTCCCCCCTCAGTGCACTCCCAGGCTCTTCGAGGCTTTTATTTTTTTAACATCTTTATTGGAGAATAATTGCCTTACAATGTTGTGTTAGTTTCTGCTATATAACAAAGTGAATCAGCTATACGTACACATATATCCCCATATCTCATCCCTCTTGCGTCTCCCTCCCACCCTCCCTATGCCACCCCTCTAGGTGATCACAAAGCGCCAAGCTGATCTCCCTGTGCTATGCAGCTGCTTCCCACTAGCTATCTATTTTACATTTGGTAGTATATGTAAGTCCATGCCACTCTCTCACTTTGTCCCAGCTTACCCTTCCCCCTCCCCATGTTTTCATGTCCATTCTCTAAGTCTGCGTCTTTATTCCTGTCCTGCCTCTAGGTTCTTCAGAACCATTTTTGGTTCTTTAGATTCCATATATATGTATTAGCATACGGTATTTGTTTTTCTCTTTCAGACTTACTTCACTCTGTATGACAGTCTCTAGGTCCATCCACCTCACTACAAATAACTCAATTTCGTTTCTTTTTATGGCTGAGTAATATTCCATTGCATATATGTGCCACATCTTCTTTATCCATTCATCTGTTGATGGACACTTAGGTTGCTTCCGTGTCCTGGCTATTGTAAATAGAGCTGCAATGAACATTGTGGTACATGACTCTTTTTGAATTTTGGTTTTCTCAGGGTATATGCCCAGTAGTGGGATTGCTGGGTCGTATGGTAGTTCTATTTTTAGTTTTTAAGGAACCTCCATACTGCTCTTGGAGGCTTGTTAACTGCAAGTTCCTCCACAGACTTTGGCTGACACCAGGATGAGTGGTTTTCTTAGCATTGCTGGGGCAAGGTGTCCACAGGTTCCCTTCAGGTACATCAGATAGAAAGTGGACATACCCACCACCATGAGGAGTTGGCACTGAGTCCCTGACTGGGACAGTTATGGAAAGCCATTTCAGATGGTGCATATCTATGCTTGAATAAGGGAGAGTCATTCACATATCCTGCTGGCCCAGGACAGATATGCTCACACCTTTCCAACTGAGGTCTCTCTCCACCACCCTTTGGGGATGAGCCAGATGGTTCCTCCTTTCTCCCAAGAGATGACTTCAAGAGGGATACAGATGCAACCATTGGTCATCATAAGTGATTTTAAAGCAGAGGCGAGGGCTGTAGAACTACCCAAGGCAAAATCAGGGTCCAAGTTCATGTCTGTTCAGATGTCCTGCAACTGAGCAGTAGGAACCATCAGATGACATTACGTAAATTTCCATCCACCTGCTGAGATCAAAGAAGGTACAAAGAGAGAGGAGAGTATGGCTCCTCTTTAAATGTGTCCTGCTCAAAAGAAAGGAGAAGAGTATACGGTCACTCCCCGTGTTCTCCCTGTGCCCCAGCCCTGCCTCGCTGGTGTCCAGGAGCCCAGCCAGGCAGCAGGGCAGGGCTGTGCACAATGTATCAATAATTGGCTGAAGCCAGCCAGACCAGCGGGCCCTGTGGAAGTTGTCTCTGGAGACACTGGCACAGTGGCATATAGCCACTTTGCAGGGAACGGTGGCCTTCCCCTTCAGCATCCCAGCCCCATGCCTGCAGTGGATTCAAGCACAGATCCAGGCCTTGGAGTAGAGATGATAGCCTTGCTTGCTGATGGGTTGCTTCCCTTTAGGTATGGTTGCTTCATATGGACGTGTACATGGGTAACAAAGATCAAGTTCGTGATCAGCTCCTTGGATTCAATTGCATAGGAAAATACCTCCTGTGAATATGATCTTAGCGTTCCAGCACTGGGTGTCTGGGGGCCTGAGCATGTAGACTATTTCAGTAAATTGGGGGTCAGTGTATCTTATGGCCAGGGTCCTGACCCGAAGTCAACGCATTGGGCAGAGTTTCCTCTGCCACGAGTCATCAGCTACTTAGCACCATTAGAGTTGAGTGGGTGGGACATTCCAGGGGATTTTCCCATCTCTGGGCTGGCTGTTTCACCAGTGCTCTCTTGTCAGTGTTAGAAGAAGCAAGTGTTACAAGAAGACCCTCCGCAGAGCATCAGTTTGGGTCGAGCGGTTGGCGAGGCTGTGTTTCAGGCTAATGTGTAGACAGCCACCTCTTCAGGATGGCTAAAGTCTCTAGGCCAAGCTTGGGTGCCATTTCCATCTCACGGTGGAATGTTCTAAAATTTGTGCCACCTTATGGCAATTGAGTTCCACCAAGAGTCCAGGAGAAATCAGGACAGTTAAAGGCATGCTCGTTGCAGGAGGAGCCTACAGGCTGTGTAAAGGAAGCAAACACACCTCAAGTGTGCCCAAGGTCACCGACCAAGTGCAGTAGCAGCCACTCCAAGGCAAGCAGGTCATTCACCAGAGGTGGATTTGCTGTAGCAGAAATCACTAAGGAGGGGCTGCTAATAGGGAAGAGGAAAGTGGGCTCTTCTGAGTCTGGGAAAAATTTGCAAGATGGTGTACACTTTGTGGCTGAAAGCTGGGGGACTAAAAGAAAGGGACCAGATTGCAGTCTGAGAATAAAGTCATAGATTTAAACATTTGTATTATTTTTAAAAATACTAAATAAACATTCAACTTGAGAATTTTTAAGCCCAAGGATAGTAAATGAGAAGGCATGATAAAAATAAACCAGAACACAAAGAAATTAACCACTAGTAGAAATGATCAGTAATTCCAAGACCAGGTTCTACAAACTTGCATTTGGGTAGAAAAACCTCTGAAAATCCTAACACCAAAAAAAGAGAGAGAGATCACAGAAAATATATAGGAATGAAAAACAAGACATAAGAACAGATATGCAGGGGGTTTTTTGACTATAAGAGAATAAGGTGGTACAACTTCATGCTAGTATATTTCAAAGTCTCAATGAAATGGATCATCTTCTGGGAAGACACAAATTACTAAATTTGTCTCCAAGAGAAGTGAAAAAAATTTTGCAATCACCAGCAAGCATGGAAGGAAGCAAACAAGTTTCAAAAAATTCCCTCCCCAAAAAAGGCTTTAGGGTCAGACTGTTGTCACAGCATGTTCTTTCAAATGTTCATGGAACAGATAATTCTCACATTATGTAAACTGTTCCAAAGTACAGAAAAAGAAGGAATACTCTCTAATTTATTTTACAAATCTAGCACAGCATTAAGAATAAAACCTAAAAAAGGATATAGCCGAAAAGTGAATAAATTCATTTCAATAATAAACAAAGATACAAAGCTTCTAATGAAATCCTAATTCGATATAAGCACGCTGAATTCAACAGCACAACAAAAGACAATGACAGTTTCTGGAGAGACATGCAGATTCCACACACTCCTGCCATGTGCCCCAGTAAGGATGCCTATGCTTCCTGGGGGCCAAATGATACCTGCACGGGGGCGGCGGGGGATGGTGCCTTACCCAGAAAGGCAGCCCACTGAGCGAGAATCACCCACCCCACCGCCCAGCAAGAGGACAGAGCTGAGTTTGCTGGTGACTTGACAGGGGATACAAAGAACCTTGTCTCCTGCATCTGGGAACAGTGCCAGGGGGAGCTCCACAGTTTCCCCCAAATAACTCCTCTACGTTCTCCACAAGATCACCAACATTCTCGTGCCTGCCACAGAGGGAGAGCCAACAGACAGGTAGAATGGGAGGCCAGGGCAGTCCAGGTAAATAAAGGAAAAAGTCACTTTGCTCTCCCTGCTCTCCATCCCAGGGCACTTGAAAGGGAGGGGAGGAGAAACACAGGACCGAGAGGTCCCGGCTTGAGCCTGTGCAGAGGGAGGCAAGGAGACAAGATTTATACCGAATCTGAGATCCAAGAGTTAAACTGGGCTGCATTTAATCACTCAGAGGAACCTGAGTGCCCCAGAATCAGCAGGGGCGGCAATCCAGAGAGAGTCTGGCTGAAAGAAGTGCCCAACAAACTGGCTGTATTTGTCTTCTTTTCATCGTCTGTGTTTTCCTAATTTTCTACAGCAAGCATATATCACTTTTATAAACGGAAAAAATTTTTAAGATTGAAAATGACACTGTGGATTGTGTGGAAAACAGAAGTTTGCCATTTAGGGAAAGTTTCAAGGAGACTGTGATATTGGACCTTGAGAAGATTTAGAGGAGGCTTACCATCACATATCTAAAGAGGTAGCCTTTGTAACAGTCAACTTCATAAAAATATAAACTATAAATAATAATAATAATACCTGACGAAAAGATAGGCTTACTCTGGGATCTTGCAGGTGCCAGAGCAAAGGTTATTGATTTCCAACCTCAGGGAGACAGATCTCAGTTCCAAGTGAGGAAAACCTTTCTATGCACTAGGGCAGCCCAGCAAGGATCAGGCTCCAAGTTAGAGAGTTACAACTTGATTTCCCCATCAGGCAGGGGGTAGGGTAATGTGCAGGCTCCTTGACAGGCAGAGACACCCTGCCCAGCCTCAGCACCCCCATCATTCCTCCAGCTGCTACCCACATTCCCAGTCCTCCATCAAGTCCATGCCCTTTCTTGGGCCCAGGGCCCCCTCACCTTGCTCGCTGCATCACCCCTCAAGAATCCCTTCAGTTTTCCTGAATGTCTCCTTACCCATCCAAGTCACATTTTGCTGTTCCTTCCCTGTCCTCTCCTAGTGACCTGGGCACAACTCCCTAGTGACTCCCTCACCACCACATGACATTTTCTCGCCATTGGCTGCCACTAGGCTGTGAGTCCCGTGGGAGTAGAACCTCTGACCTCTCAACTCTGCATCCCTAGGACCATGCCTGGCACACAGCAAATGCTCAGCAAGAGCTGGCTGGCTGGCTGAATAGAGGAACCTCACCATCCATCGTAGATGCATTTGTTTTTTAATCCACGGAGGGAACAGTACCCTGAAGCCAAAGTGACTGTGTTTGGTGGCACTGAAAACCCTGCTCACTCACTATCCCTCCTGTAACTCTCTAAAGCAAACTCCATGCCCCATAAATCAATCAAGGGGGACGTGATTATCGTGCACTTTGGTTAGTTGCAAACCCCATCATTTCCCATTAAAAGAATGGCATTTTACATAACGTTGAAACGAGCCACGGGTTTTGAAAGTGCATGTAACGCGGTTTCCAGATGGGCAAAGGAACTTCAGGGAAGTATTTATTGTGCTCACCGATGACATTCTAAGCTATGGTCCCTGTCCCTTTTTATGACATCATAAAGATTACTTTTTACTGTCAGGCTGGCTGACATCTTCATCAAATCCCCTAAAGCGCATTCGCCACGGATCATTTGTGCCAATGAGTAACATTCAGCAACATTCGACAAAGGTTTATTGAGTGCCTGCTATGAGCTGGACCCTGAGTAATGGGATTTGTCTCCAAAGCTTTCAAATCTGCTAAAAATATTCTCCATTTCACAAGCAGTCAGGACAAAAAAAATAGTTTGCTCTGGTCTCCTCTCTGGGGCCCACTGGGTGAAAATACACCTAGAGCTGCCCAGAGAAACAAAACCTCCCTTCAAGGACCATCCAGATCTCCTGAAAGGTTGTGTCCAGCTGGCTCTGGAGAACCTGCCCGTTAAATTCTGCGCACAAGCTCTGTCTCTAAGCAGCTGAGCTTTGGGGCACGCTGCAATCCCTCAACCCTGGGAACTTGCCTGGTCGCCTCCCAGAGACAGACTGCCACCAATCCTCATCTGTCCCTAGGTCCAAATTCAAAGGCACCTTCAAAGCAGGGGAAAGAACACAGTTCATGAGCACCTCGGAGGGTCAGTTTCTTCATCTGCTAATGGGGTAGTACCGACTTACATCCCAGGAATGTTATGAAAGTCAAAGATAAACTACCTAGCTTAGTGCAAGGCATCAAGTAGATGCCCAAAAAAGACTCTTCTCTTTGCCTTTCTTCCGGCCATGCTGGCCAGATAAGACCTCACTCTCCCTGCATGTCAGGCTACCACACCGAAGTGGCAGAGAGATGGAGAAAAGAAGACAGACAGGGGAGAAGTGTGTCAGAAGGAGAATCAACTGGCCTCAGTGACAAGCCAAGAATGGGAAGTGGAGGGGAGGGGGAAGAGAAGGGTTGATGCTGGTGCCAAGGCTTTAGCTGGGTGACCTTGTGGATGATGACGCCAGGGACCCCAGCTGGGAGAGGGCCATCCTTGCTTTGAGAGCTCTCTGCTCTGGCTTTGGCTATAACCTCTGTCCCATCTCACATCCTTCTTCATTCACCAGAGTCTGTCCCCCTTATAGTCACAGTGTTTCCTCCTCCAGGAAGCCTTCCTTACCATCAAAGGGGGAAGGAACCCTCTCTCCTTTAGTATCATGTTGGTTCTCAGCGTTCCATCAGCATGGATTCTGACCCCTCTCCGTTGGGTAGGGGTGGTATGTCTGGGTGTCTGGGACAAGCAGGCGGAAGACAGATGGGGCTGAACACACCGTGAATGAACAAACCGTACCCATCAGCCCCCTGGCAGGAAACAGAATCTACCTCAGGTGGTTCGAATGGAGAGGCTCTACTTAAGGCAGAGTTTCAGAGGAGTGACAGGGGTGAAAGAACCAACAAAGGAGGCTGAAGCACTCAGAGGCCAATGCCAGGGAAGCAGTTGCCCCCCCTGGGGGGAGAGGGGGAACAGTGATGTTAGCAGAAAAGAGCAGGTGGGGGAGAGATGCTAGGGCAGGAGGAGGGTGGAGAAAATGGTCCTTGCCTCTCCCCCGCCTCTCATCCCCAGCCCATGCCTCCTACTGGCTGCTATTAAGGGCTGAGCTATGCCTTCCAAAATTCCTGTGCTGAAGTCCAAACACCCAGCACATCACAATATAAGTGTATTTGAAGATAGGGCCTTTATAGAGGTAATTAAGGTAAAATGGGGCTGTTATCCAATATGACTGGTGTGTTTATAAGAAGAGGAGATTCGAACACAGACACACAGATGGGGGCTTGGGGGTAGCTCATGTAAAGACACAAGAAGGAGAAGATGGTCTCAGCTGGTCAAGGAGAGGCCTCAGGAGAAACCAACCTGGCCAACACCTTGATCTCAGACTCTCCTGCCTCCAGAACTGTGAGAAAAGAATTTCTGTCATCTAAACCAGATGGTGGTATGTGTTCCGGGTACCTGAACAAGCTAATACAGCCACAAAGCTGGAAGTCAGCGTGCAAAGCAACGTGGCCACATGGTCCTTAGGGGTCAGCCTCCTGGAGCCCAGAGCAGAGCAGAGAAGGGCAGGGCATGAAGGGGGCCTGGGCAGGGGGTGAAGGCAGAATAATCTACAATGAATCATCAGTTCATACTCAATGTTGAACGCACATCTGAGAGGAGTTGAGTTCTGTGCTCAGAACTCAACATGAACCTGGAAAGTTGGAGCTGAGTCAGAGTAAAATGACTTCCCCTCCCCCACCCCCACCCCCCCACGAATCAGGTGGTTCCCTTGGGGAGAAGGGAGGCCCAGGGCTGTGAGAGCCCGGGGAGAAGGGAACACAGATTACAGTGCCCCACAAGCTCCGAGGGGCAACAGGCAGGCTGGTTTACCCTGCACACCTAGAATGCCAGCAGGCACAGCAGATCTGGCCCACGGGCCCTGGATCTGGTTCCGTGCAGACTGCACATAACCAGGACGGAGGCGCTGAGATCCTCGTTATGTTCCGAGGGCCAGACTGTGCACTGCATCTCACATGTGTGATCTCATGAACTTATCCCAAGATTTCATGATCCCAAGATTTCTAAGCAAATACTGAGTTCTAATTTGCAGGTAAAGAGACTGAAGCTCCAGAAAGGGCCTTTCTTGTACGTGCCAGGAGGGAATCTTGACTATGTTCTATAGCACTGGAACCCAAACTAGTGAAGCTAAAAATCACCTGAGGGCTTCCTAGCGGTGCAGTGGTTAAGAATCCGCCTGCCAATGCAGCGGACACGGGTTCGAGTCCCGGTCCGGGAAGATCGCACATGTCGTGGAGCAAGTCCGTGGGCCACAACTACTGAGCCTGCGCTCTAGAGCCCATGAGCCACAACTACTGAAGCCCACGCACCTAGAGCCCATGCTCCACAACAAGATAAGCCACCGCCATGAGAAGTCCGCGCACCACAATGAAGAGTAGCCCACGCTCGCCGCAACTAGAGAAAGCCCACGCACAGCAACAAAGACCCAACACAGCCAAAAATAAATAAATTAAATAAATAAATTTTTTTAAAAATGAAGAGTGCATTGAACACACAGATTCCTGGGCCCCAGGACAGGAATTCTGATTCCGTGCATGTGTGGAGGGGCCCCATAATGTGCATTTTAAATAAGAGCCCTGGGAGGCAGGTGGTCACTTTGATTACAGTGTGACAGGGCAGGAGGAGGCATCTCAGGGCTAGAGCAGGGTCTGACACCACTGGACTTGTTAGTACGTCCAGGGCGCTGGACGTCACGTGACGGCTCGGATGTGCTGTGGCCACGGAGCGGGCAGAGCAACTGCAGTGAAGTTAAGCAGAGCAACGCCTGTGATGATTAGAGGATCAGAGAATGCGAGGGGCGGAAGGCAGGATTGCCACACATGGATGTGTCAACCAGATGTGGGAGTGAGGCAGTGGCCTGCCATGATGGCTTGGTGGATGGCAGCACCAATTACCAAGGCAGCAAGCACAAGGGAGGATGAAGCCTGGGATGGGAGCGCAAGTGGTGTGTCTGGAGGCGGAGGGTGAGCAGAGGTCTGAGCTGGGACCTGATCGTGGAGGCATCAGGGCATGGATGTGGGTGACCAGGAAGCAGAGGGGATCATCCAGAGAAAGTACGTATAGGCAGGAAGGAAAGGAGTTGCCATATGTTACTAAGCAGAATGGCCAGAGGGAGCACGAAATAAACAAAGGACGGACAGACCAACACTGTCACATGCTCCTGAAAGGACAAGTGACATACGGAAGGTCAGAGCAGAGTGAACATTCCCCACAACTCTCGGAAGACTGTTGGCTCCAGCGGGCCTGACAGCAGTGAGTTAAAGTGGGACTGGCCATAATAGCAGTGCTGGGATGGGGTAAAGTGGGGACCCAGGTGCACATCCATAGGGGATGTGTTAATAAATTACACAGTGGAGGGATTTGTACATCAATGGAACGACTTGTAGAAGTTAAAAATAGTGACTTAGGTCTGTATGTGCTGGTATAGAAAGAGCTCAAAGATGTATTAAGTGAAAAAACAAATTGCAGGAAAAATATATGTAATATATAGATATGATCCAAATGTGTCTGATATATATACAGAGAGAGAGAGAGAGAGAGAGAAATAGGAGAGATGCACCAATATACATTTAGCCACACGCTGAAAGGTCAAGAGTGAAAAGAATATATATACGTTCAGCTAAAAGAGGTCAAATCCAAGTATCACCATGTAGAATGAACTTCTGGGATCCAAAAATAAATCTCAAAGTCTACAAAAATTAATTGTAACTACCATTTTACTATTAATTTAGTAACCAAATTGTAAGAGATAGGCAGTGTACATTATAGGTAAATAATTATTCATACACACACACTAAAGCTATTAGGAGGCCAGTTAATTTTTTTCTAGTTCTACCAGAATGGAGTACTGTTGATGGCGAAGTTGACACAGGCTGTGACACAGTCTCTTCTTTCTAATATATGGTAACCATCCACAGAGAACTTGCATCTTCTCCTCTGCCTTTGAGGAGACTGGGTTGTTATTCCTTCCTTGCCCACCTTTTTTTTTTAACTTTTTTTTTTTTTTTTTTTTTTGCGGTGCGCGGGCCTCTCACTGTTGTGGCCTCTCCCGTTGTGGAGCACAGGCTCCGGACGCGCAGGCTCAGCGGCCATGGCTCACGGGCCCAGCCACTCCGCGGCATGTGGGATCTTCCCGGACCGGGGCATGAACCCGTGTACCCTAGCATCGGCAGGCAGACTCTCAACCACTGCGCCATCAGGGAAGCCCCCTTCCTTGCCCACCTTCTGCCATGTGACTTTGCAGACCCTCCCTCTAGAGCCCCACCCCAGCTGACTGAGCCCACCCATGTGACCTGCTTTGGCCAATGGCATGTCAGCAGACTTAACAGGCACAGAGGCTCTATATGTGCTTGTGTGCTTTGGGTTGGCCTGGAGGCTGCCACTACTTGCGTGAGGACTTGCCGTGCGTAGCCACTGGTCCCAGAATCATGGAGACATGGAGCAGACCTGAGCCCAATCTGAAATCTAGGGTCTAGCAGGGCCCAGCCAAGCCTGCAGTCAACTAATAATACAACAATATACTAAACAATTTGAGAAAGACTAGAATTACAATACGAGTTCATTTCTATTTTCTTTCCTTATATTATTATTTAAATGGTTACTAACTTTTGTAGGCTCAAAGATAATATATTTATACCCTAGACTTTCTTTTAATATTTGAATTAACTGTTGATCTATTTTCCTATTCAATTATTAGAAAGTTCCTAATAATTGTGTTGCACATAAAGTGAATAACATTGACAATCCTCAACAACTGCAACAACTTGTCCTGCAATAATAAATACACATTGACATATTTAGCAACAGTTCATTACATGAAACACATAAGAGATTTTCATTTCAGATCCCACTCAAATCCCTACCTATGGTTGAAGTGACTATTTGGGTATCAGCCGCAAATCTCAGTGCCATGCTTTTTTCATAATGTGGACATTATTCCTCTGCTTAGATGTGATGATGAACTTTTATGAGCACACACTCATTGATCACAGACAAGTTCAAGAATGCCGGATCTTATATTGAGAGAGGCATGAGACTAAGGCCAAGGCAGAACCAGTAGCAGATTTTTGGCCAGTTACTGAGGGAAAACGTGAATTCAAGTGCCACCTCAATAAGTATTCATGTGTGGACGCAAATGCATATACAAACACATACACACCACTGGGGAGGGGACAGAGATAGGGAAGGGGTTTACCCTCTTTGCTTATATGCTCCAGTTTTATTTTAAAAGTTTTTAAGGACTGTAGCCACATATTTCATGTATAATAAGAAGAGTAAAAAGGAGCTAAAGGGGGTAGATTATTCTTTCTAGGAATTGCTGAAGAGCAGAAGAGTGGGAGACAGGGAAAGAGAGGATTGCTTTTTCAGCTTTATTGAGGTATAATTGACAAAGAATATTGAGAGATATTTAGAGAATACAGAATGATGATTTGATATACAAATATATTGTGAGAGGATTCTCCCATTAAATTAACACATCTATCACCTCACATATTTACCTTTTGTTTTCTTTTTTTAAATTGAAGTATAGTTGATTTACAATGTTGTGTTAGTTTCAGGTATTCAGCAAAGTGATTCAATTACATAAAATATTTTTTCAGATTCTTTTCCTTTGTAGGTTATTACAAAATATTGAGTGTATTTCCCTGTGCTATACAGTAGGTTCTTGTTGGTTATCTATTTTATACACAGCAGTGTAATCCAAAACTCCTAATTTATCCCTCCCCTCCCTTTCCAAAGGAAACCATAAACAAAACAAAAAGACAACCTACAGAATGGGAGAAAATATTTGCAAATGATGTGACCCACAAGGGATTAATCACCAAAATATACAAACAGCTCATACAGCTCAATATGAAAAAAAAAAAACCACCCAATAAAAAGTGGGCAGAAGATCTAAATAAACATTTCTCCAAAGAAGACATAAAGATGGCCAAAGGGCACACAAAAAGATGTGTTTTTTTTCTTTTTTTGGTGAGAACATGTAAGTTCTACTCTCTCAGCAAATTTCAATTACACAATACAGTGTTATCAACTACAGTGTTCTCTCTCACGAGAGAGGTTGCCTCAGAATGAAAGTTTGGGCAAATCCCTTGACATTTCTGCTGACTTTTTTTTTTTTTTTTTTTGCGGTACGCAGGCCTCTCACTGCTGTGGCCTCTCCCGTTGCGGAGCACAGGCTCCGGACGCGCAGGCCCAGCGGCCATGGCTCACGGGCCCAGCCGCTCCGGCACGTGGGATCTTCCCAGACCAGGGCACGAACCCGTGTCCCCTGCATCGGCAGGCGGACTCCCAACCACTGAGCCACGAGGGAAGCCCTCTGCTGACTTTTAATAGAGGATTGTACTCACATATAAAATCACAATCATAGCCTCGTTTTAGAAATGTGAATGTCCAGTCCCCAATAATGATAATAACTCCGAACTTTTAATGTCAACCCTTCTCCCCTCCCCCACTGGGCTGGCTGCTCGTGGGTGGGGAAGGGAGGATGTGACACTACATTTCTCTTTCTCTTGTCCAGTGTTTCTGCCCTTCCTCCAGGCCATAACTCCTGAGTGACCCACCGGGGCAAGGCCCGTTAGGGGAGAAGGACCCAGACCTGTTCATCCCTGTCATTGCCCAACTGCCGTCAGTCCTGCACTCTTCACCCCCTGGGTCAGGACCCAGACCTCACTGCTCTGTGTTCTCAAACCCAGGAGACAGTGGACTCCCCGAAGGTCCCTGTAAGGCCTGCCCTCTTCTGATGAGGCTTTAGGAAGGGGAGCTCCACCCTCCCGTACCCCTTCCCAGCCCATCCCCACAGCCCTCTCCAAGGACACCCACTTCACAGCCCTTGCCCACGGACTCTCTACACCTTCCTACCTCCTCGGGGAGGTCCTGAGGGGCTCGGGGCTCTGAGATCATTCCCAGATGCCTGACTGAGCAGCTCTCTTAACTGTGGAGCATCCGTGGCAGCCAAAGTCTCTGCAGAAACATCCACCGTAACCTCCTGTTGACCACACCCCATCCAGGACCCTTGGTGACTTTAGTAACAACGCCCCCTCCCTTTGCTCCTTTACTCTTTCTGTTTGATGACTTTAATTTATGTGGCTCCCCCTTCCTGACCATCTCTGAGCTCCAGGAGACCCTTCCTTCCTACCTATTGAAGGTCAGGCTCCATTACCTCTCAACCTGTGACTTGTCTCTGCTTCCAGATCTCATTCCCCACCTCGGGTTTCTCCTCCAGCCACCAGCCGATCCATCCTCTACCAGCCAATCCTACTCCTTGGCTTCAAGACCTTCAGTGCCCACCCCGCTGACTGTCTCAGAAATAAAGTGTCTAAGAAATAAAGTCCAGACTTCTAAGTGCTTCACAGACTGGCCTTGGCCCCTTCCCTACACAGCCCTTTAGGTCCCAGGCACAGGAACTCACCTCTCTACCTGGAGTCTGCTTCCTGGGACCTCTGTGACTCTGTACTGCTCTTCCCTAAGCCCGGATGCCCTTCCCGACCCCTGTTCCTTCCAGCTTGCCCCACCGCGAATGTCAAGCGCTTTGCAAATCTTCCAGGTGTCAGGCAGGCTCCCTTGGCGGCCTCCCAGGACAATTTTTACAGCCCTCTGTCATCATCGCTATCTCACCATGCGACAGTCTGTTAACATGCCCATCTCCCCCTCTGAACTGTGGAGGGCCCAGGGCTGTGTCCTCTCTACACGCCCAAGACCTCGCCCAGTGCCTGGTGGTAAAGGCATTTTAAACAGATGTACCAGGACTTCTGTGGCCGTACAGTGGTTAAGACTCTGCACTCCCAATGCAGGGAACACGGGTTCGATCCCTAGTCAGGGAAGATCCCGCATGCCACTAGGCGCAGCCTAAAATAAATAAATAAATAATAAATAAATAAAGAAAATGGCACCAGAGGAAAAAAAATAGATGTACCAATAGATGGATCTTTTCTCATAGTCACCTCTAATCCTTTCAGAAGACACGAGTAAACAAAAGATGATGACAGTATAACAACAATGATGATAATAAACCAGCTATTGGACAAACGCCTTCCATGCAGTGGGGATGGGGGTGTCTCATCTCCTAGCCTCCCCCACCCCTCCGGCAGGAGATCATGATGCTTATCAGATCCTCTGCACCTGGCAGAGGTCACCTACAAGAACCTGCTCCCCAGTGTTTGTCCCTGGCCGCACAGCAGTCACCAACCTATGCACACTGCTCCCTCACCGTCCCTTCCGGCCGCTAGGAGCACACCCTGGAACCTGACAGTCTCTGCCTGTCTCCTGACCCTTCTTCTCAGATGGTCACCGTGCAGGTTACCCCAGGGCCTGAACTTGTCATGACAACAGCAATGGGACCCACAGGGGATTCCTAGGTGCCACCATCCCCTCTGGAGGTGAATCATGCTGCCACCTGAGCAGACCCAGGTCTGGCTTCTGAGATGCAGAATTCCCATCACCCTTGTCCAGTGGACTTTTTGAAGCTTTTTTGACAACTAAATACTTTCTTCAAATGGGAGCCTATTAGCAAAATAGACACAAGGCAGACTCTGGTTGAAGCTGGATTGGGTTGCCCAGATGCACCCTTGCTCAGGGGCCACACCCCCGCCACGAGGCATCTCCACCAGGCCACACGGCTCTGTGGCATAGGATCCAAAATCCACTGCCTTCCTCCCAAGTCTGGGCTTGGGGCTTGACCTCCTCCCACCCACTGGAAATGTTCAGGCATCCTTCCTGCTGTCCCAGACCCATCTAAAACCATTGTCCTAAGTGAACCCCAATAACTTAGCTGGGCTCCAGAGACCACACCTGCCCCCAGCAGGCTCCTTGCCTCCTGACACTAGGGCCCTATTGTGAATGGAGTGATGGTCCCGAATGAAACTCAAAGCCCTCTCTGCTGCTGGGCCCTTCCATGTCTCATTGCAAGATTTCCTTTTTTTTTTTTTTGCTTTTTTTTTTTGGCTGAGTTGGTTCTTTGTTGCTTGTGTGTTGCTTATTCTTTGTGCGCAGGCTTCCTCTGGCTGTGGCGAGTGGGGGCTACTCTTTGTTGTGGTACACGATCTTCTCATCGTGTTGGCTTCTCTTGCTGCGGGGCACGGGCTCTAGGCGCGTGGGCTTCAGTAGTTGTGGCACGTGGGCTTAGCTGCTCCGTGGCATGTGGGATCTTCCCGGACCAGGGCTCGAACCTGTGTCCCCTGCATTGGCAGGCAGATTCTTAACCTCTGCGCCACCACGGAAGCCCCCCGTTGTTTTGCTTTTACTGATTCAACTCATCCAGGGTCCCAGTATTCCTTGGGGGGACACCTCCCCCATTCTCATGCCCCTTCCATATCATTGGGATGGGGCTGACTCCATCTCCCCCCATCTCAACAAGGAAACACCCGACCGAAACCAGATCAATCCAAACATCCATCCTTGTGGCCACGGTGATTGGTTCAGGCATGAACAAGTGGTCCAACCAACACAAATGAGATTCAGTTCTGGAACTTCAGCCAGAACTTTCTTTCAACTAATATTGCTAAGCTATAGGAATGAAGCCACAGCTGCTAGTAGCCACTGTATGAGGAAAACCTGTCCAACAATGGAGTCACACAAAGGAAAGAGGAAAGAGATGAAGAGACAACGTCTGGTACATCGGAGCATTGTATCCAATCATGCATGATGCTGGCCAGGCATCTCAGCAATATGAACCAATGGCATTATTTTCCTTTACTTACCAGTTGGAGCTGGAGTTGAGTACGATCCTCTTAGCAACTGAACAGTCCCTGACCTTGCTTTGCTCCTGACTTGCCCAGGCAGCTTTCTGGCTTGGAGTCCCAGCACCTTGCCTCCTGGCCACTGCCTACTGGGACATCCTCTGCCCTTTTCTCCTCCAGGGGCCATTGTCACAAGGAAGCTCAGGGCTTCCTCTGCCCACGCTCATCTTGCAATCAAGGATGGCACCCCTTCTAGCCCTGAACTCAGTACGATTTGTCTTTGATGACTGAATGGATAATGAAACAATCCACTCAGAAGAAAAGAGCAACATTCTTTCCACATGTCTCTTTTCAGGGCCTGACACACAGCCCGGACTGTGGGCCACAGCTATCACTAGAGTAAGGGCATCTGAGACAGAGCTAATGGGGACGATTAAACTGGTGGGGAAAGCTACTGATTGCTGATGTGCTGCTGGCTCCTTGGGTTTAGAATATCAATAGCTCCTCAATGCCTCCTTCTGAGGGTTTAACAGCTTGCCTCCTTCTCCACTCCAGACAGTACCAGCTCAGCTCCGACCCCAGGAAAGAAACGAAAGCTCAGCTATGTGGCACAAGAAACAGATTTTCTTGGTTTCCAGTGATTTGTTTCAAATGATCTGGGTCCCACGGGCCCAAGTTTTAGCCACCAGGATCTCCTCATTTAGACATTCATTCCCCTCACACCTACTCCGATACTAAATACACTGAATTCAAACCCCTGTCCCTCTACCAAGAAACTGAAACCCTGCTTACTTAGGTGTCCTGAAGCATCACAGCAAGGCTTGCATGCAGGTCCACAGCTGATCCTCAGAGTGACACAGTTTCTCACCTGGTTACAAGGGATTCAGTTGCCTCTCAGTACCATCAGGGCACTGGATGTGAGAAATTTCAAATGCTGTTGACTAAACAAGCCCAGTGTCCATTTACCTGTAATCTCCCCGGGGAATCTCAGCCATTATTGGCATCCACTTCGGCTCTGAAGCTGAGGCTGTTCCCTGGGTCTGAACCTATGTCTGATGGGACAACATCTTTGAGCCCCAAACTGGAACTCCCTACCTTCAGAGCATCCTCAGGTGACCTGCAGACGCCTCAAACTCAGTATGTCCAGTATGAACTCTGTATCTTCCCCCAAAACCTGATCATCTAACCACATTTCCTGGCCCCATCTATATGGAACAAGCTATGTGCCATATTCATGAAAATTATTCTCAACTCCTCCTATAACCAGCTGCCACCACCTGTTGGTCCTAAATGCTTGATATCTCTGTCACCCACTCCTCTCCATCCCCACTGCAGCCGTGGCTGGGCTAGAACAACAGCCTTCTTTCTTTTTTTAATTTAATTTTTATTTTATATTGGAGTATAGTTGATTTACACTGTCGTGTCCATTTCAAGCGTACAGCAAAGTGGTTCAGTTATACATACACATGTATCTATTCTTTTTCAGATTCCTTTCCCATGTAGGTGATTACAGAATATTGAGTAGAGTTCCCTGTGCTGTACAGTAGTGTAACGGGAAAGAGCCGAATCTGACTACATGTTGGATCTGTTTCTTTTACTTTAACCTTAGCTTTCCGCTGCTTTTGTTCACTAAAAGGATACTGTCTGTACATAATGGCCTGCCTCGCCCCGCCCCTCTGCTTGAATGTTAAACCAAAGTGCCTTTGTTCAGGGGAACATCCGGACCCTGTCCACCTGTGATGGCTACAAGAAAGAAGAAATTAACACATCCCCTCCCTGAGGATGGCCATTTCTGGGGATATTTGCAAAACGTATGGCCTTTTTACTGTAATTCCTCATCTCCTCCCCTTCTCTGCACTATAAAAGAAACTGGCATCCAAACCCCAATATGGTGGTTATTTTGAGACTTTAGTCTGCCCTCTTCTCAGATGCCCGGCTCCTGGAATGAAGTGGTGTTCCTTGCCACAATACCTCCTCTCCGATTTATTGGCCTGTCGTGCAGCGAGCAGAGCAAACTTGGACTCAGTAACAGTAGGTCCTTGTTGATTATCTATTTTATATATAGTAGTGTGTATCTGTTAATACCAAACCCCTAATTTATCCCTCCCCACCACCTTTTCCCTTTGGTAACCATAAGTTTGTTTTCCAAGTCTGTGAGTCAGTTTCTGTTCTGTAAATAAGTTCATTTGTGTCATATTTTAGATTCCACATATGAGTGGTATCATACGATATTTGTCTTTCTCTGTCTGACTTACTTCACTTAGTATGATAATCTCTAGGTCCAACCATGTTGCTGCAAATGGCATTATTTTGTTCTTTTTTATGGCTGAGTAATATTCCATTGTATATATGTACCACATCTTCTTTATCCACTCCTCTATTGACGGATACTTAGGTTGCTTCCATGTCTTGGCTATTGCAAATAGTGCTGCAATGAACCTTGGGGTGCATGCATCTTTTGAGCCCTCATTTCCTCTCCAATCTGCTTTTCACCCTGTAGCCAGAGTGATCTCTAAAATGCAGACCCAACACTGACCTGCCCAGCACTGACCTTCCAGAGTAAACTCTGCTTCCAAAACCCGATGCTCCAACCAGACAGATCTGCCTACAGCTCCCCAAGAGGTTTCATACCCCCAGGCCCTCATTCAGGCTGTCTGCTCATCTGGGCTGCCTTGCCTGACTCCTTTCCCTCAATGTTGATTTCCCCATCTTCTGTGTCCCCCGTCATTCGAGCTTGGCTCTAACGTTGCACTCATCGGATGCCTCTAGTCCTTCACTTCTGGGTCAGTTTATTAAGAATGTGAGCTCCACATTTTACCCCCGGCCGAATCCCCAGCATCTAAGCAACTTTCAGAAAATCCCTCCTGATTAAGGATCGGAAAGAGAGCTTCTGCCTCATCAATAATGTTTCCCTTCTTCCCATGATGATCCCCAGACTGACCTCAGAAGGCAGCACCAGTCTCGGTGTACAGACCCCTGTGGGCAAGAACCCATGGGGCAGATCAGATTGCTGGGCTAAAGGACAGTGCCCCAAAAGTTTGCAAACCAGCAACCTTCCCTTTACGGGAAAGAGAAAATGGTACAAGCCCCTTCCCTCCCTGGAGAGCCCATTATGCTCTGAAAACTTCTCTGGATCCCCCATGCATTTTCTCTGGTCACCTAGGAACACTGCTTGGTATTTATGAGTGTAGGGAATGCTGCTCTCACAGCGCTTTGTCCTTCCGTTTCATTAGCCAGGAAATCGTTATGGTTTGATGCTTACTTTTCTTCTCCCATGCAGAAATGTTAGTGGCTTCCTTCCGTGAAGAGCATTCTTAATTCCCAGGGTCGTTTCACCTGGAAGTAATCTACACAGGAGCGTGTTCAAGAGCCTCAGCCTGACCTCTGGACGAAACACAGGATGTGGTCCTCAAACCTCAGAGGCCCCAAATCAGAGGACAGCTGAGCTATCAGATGGAAATTAGAGATGGAGCGAAGGGGAAGAATCCACCCTTCTCAACAAATTCCAAACTTTACCATGTGATAGTTCCTCAAAAGCTATCATAACACACATACCTTGAATTAATATTTTCAAATGAGTGCACTCATCACAAAAATCACTGCACTGCCATCAGCCTTTGCTCAAAGCACTTGGAATCCCAAGGCCAGCAACAGACCTTGGGTCGAGTGGCCAGACAAGGCAGCGGGGAGGCCGAGGCAGGAATAGAACCAGTCAGTCAGTCAATCAATCAACAGTACTAAGCTCCCACTATGCAGCAGGCACATGGGATTAGTGGTAGACAGGACAGAATAGTCCCTGCTCAAAGAGCTCTTATTCTCCTGAGAGGTGGTAGACAGTGGAAAAGACTGGGAAGTGCCTTACAGCCAAGAGGAGTTTGGATTTCATTCTAGGGACAGCCAGAAGTTGTCAAGGGCTTTTAGGCTAGAAAGTGACATTCTCTGGTTCATACTTTGAATGGGCCATCTAGCAGTTAAGGAAAGGATGGACTGTTGGGACACAATCAATGCGTTGTAGGATCAATTAAGAGTTGGAGAACGGACTTGAGGACATGGGGAGGGGGAGGGGTGAGCTGTGACAGGGCGAGAGAGAGGCATGGACATATATACACTACCAAACGTAAGGTAGATAGCTAGTGGGAAGCAGCCGCATGGCACAGGGATATCGGCTCCGTGCTTTGTGACCGCCTGGAGGGGTGGGATAGGGAGGGTGGGAGGGAGGGAGACGCAAGAGGGAAGAGATATGGGAACATATGTATATGTATAACTGATTCACTTTGTTATAAAGCAGAAACTAACACACCATTGTAAAGCAATTATACCCCAATAAAGATGTTAAGAAATAAATACATTTTTTAAAAAAAGAGTTATTGTCGTAGATCCAGCAACTGAGGGAGAGCATTAGACAGGGGTGGCTCCTGGAGGTGGCGATTTGGGAATGGACTTCAGGTGTACCTTTGGGGTCCACCAACGTGGGGGATGACATAAAGAAAAGTGAAGAGTGATTCTTCACTTAGGCAGTGAGGGAGCTGTGATGCCATTTGTGTGATGGAAAAGACTGTGTATAGGGAGGAACCATTGGTGGGGAGGGGCAATCAGAGTCTTGTGTTGGATATTTTAAGCTTGAGACATCTGCGTAGTGATGCTAAGGGAGCAGGCAAATGTGAGTCTGCAACTCGGGGGCTGGGATTGGAGTTTCGGGGTTGTGGAGGTGGGAGGGTTCCAGTCTGAACTGGAACCAGAAAGAAACTCAGAGACTGCAGAGCAGAAGTGTGATGACATCGTCTATCCCAGAAGGGAACACAAAAGATGAAAGAGCCCCCAGAGTTCCCATTGAGGCAGGCTTGTTTTGGAGTAAAAATAAGAAAGGGTATTGAAGGGAAGGAATCACCCTCTGCACTAAATTCCAGATTTCCTATAAGTGGGAATGTGGGCAAACCATCCATCAGTAGAATCTGCCCCCCAACCCTGGTCCTGCCAATATTCCCTGTGGCCTCAGACAAGTCACTGTCCCTGTTTAAGCCTCAGGATCCCCATCTGTGAAATGAGAGTTCGTCTCAATGGTGTAAGTGTAGTCCCTTTAACGCCTCACCTCGGAGCCCAAATCACTCTTGTGCTTACACCCTTGGGCCGGCACCCAAGTGCTGGGTCTGGGGCCATGCTCGGGAGCATTGAAACGGTTCCTGAATGAAGAAACTCAACCATAAATTTGGAGAAGCCACCATGAGTGAGGAATGGCAGTAGAGTCCATGGTGAATGTCTCCGAAGGTACATGACGTCAGGGCACTGTCCCCTTCTCAATCCCTGCCTCAGAGAGCCATAGACCCATGCTGCTCTGATGATGTGCAAACTCCTCTCTCTGGGAGGAAAGGAAAATGTCTCTTTGTGTTGGAGGCAGCTGAGAGCCACTGGGCACTGTCTTGTGAGCTACAATCTGTGTTGTAGGCAAGGCCACCACGGCATCTAAGGGGGGCGGGGGATGGAGAGCGTTTAACAAAGTCACTTGATAAGTCTTGGTTGTGTAAGCCCAGCAACAAGATTCAAACTTCTTGTGTCGTTTCTAGTATTACAACGCATCACCAATCTTCTCAGCGTCAATGAACTAACTCAGTTCTAATTATTTTTTTACACACTTATATAACATTGTAATTTGCTTATGAATATTTTTTGCAGAAAGAAAATAAGAGACTAAAAGAAAGTATGTTGCAAATTTCACAATGAATAGTAAATGCAACTTATTGCAGCAGAGTAAAAATGAATATCTGTCATGTAAAAGAAAATTTAGGACAATTAAGTGCATAACACATGTTCAACAAATACACAGTGAATTTTATAAGAAGTTTATTCTCAACAATCAGAAAACAAGAAAATTAGTTGTCTGAAATCAGAATTGTGTCCAACAAACATTTTTAAACAATTTTGAACAGATCTGAGCTTATAACTTTGGCCAGCTATAAAATGGTTTGGGTTTCTGCACAAAAAGAGAAACATTTTTAGATGGAGAGATGGTAAAAGAAATTGTTATTTCAGCTATGGAAGTTTTGTTTAAAATTATGAAGAGAAAAATTAAAACTGTTTTCCCCAGAAGTGAAAGACCTTCAATTAAGACCCAAACCATTCCTGTAGAATATAAGAGCTTTCAAATAACATCAAAGATGTGTTGATTCAAAATTTGAAAAATTGCAAGTACTTATTTTTAACTTGAGATAAATAGTGCAATATGGGAGATACCATTCAATGAAAAAATTTTCACAGTAAACAATGAAATTCAAATGCAGGCCAAGTATTTCTAGTGAAGATTTCGCATCTGAATTGAGATGTGCTATAAGTGTAAAATACACACTGGATTTCAAAGATTTTGTATGAATAAAAGAATGTAAAATATTAATAATTTTGAATATTGATTATATGTTAAAATAATATTTTAGATATATTGAGTTAAATAAACAACGCTATTAAAAAATGTTTTAAACCGCCTTGACAATCACCCAATGCAAGAATCTGGTTCCACCGTGGGGGAAACTCCGGGGAGGAGAAGGAGAAGCAGAGGAGGGGAAAAGGGGAAAGGTGATGTTGAAACTAAGTGTAAATAACTATTGATTCCTAAAAATAAAATAAACATACACACACAGTCTGGAACCAAAATCCAACTTAAGAAGTGACAGGGTGGGCTTCCCTGGTGGTGCAGTAGTTGGGAGTCCGCCTGCCGATGCAGGGGACACGGGTTCGTGCCCTGGTCTGGGAAGATCCCACATGCTGCAGAGCGGCTGGGCCTGTGAGCCATGGCCGCTGAGCCTGCGCGTCCGGAGCCTGTGCTCCGCAATGGGAGAGGCCACAACAGTGAGAGGCCCGCGTACCGAAAAAAAAAAAAAAAGTGACAGGGTGAAAAGGGAGTTGGGAAGTAAAACGGTGCTGAGATTCGGCCATAAAAGGAATAAACTACTGACTCATGCTACAACATGGATGAACATTATGCTAAGGGAAATCAGCCACCTACAGAAGACCACATATTGTAGAAGTGCATTTACATGAAATAATTGAAAAATCTAGAATAGATAAATCCACAGAGACAGAAAGTGGATTCATGGTTACCTAGGGCTACAGGGGAAGAGGGAATTGGGGGTGGGGGGGAGCGTGATGACTAAAGGATCCAGGGTTTGTCTCGGGACTGATGAAAATATTCTAAAATTGATTGTAGTGATGGTTGCACAACTCTTGGAATATACTAAAAACCATTGAACTGTGTACTTTGAGTCTCGTGCTCTATCGACTGAGCTAGCTGAGTGGCTTGAACTGTATTTTTTTTTTTAATTTATTTTTTTTGGCCACGCCGTGCAGCTTGTGGGATTTTAGTTCCCTGACCAGGGATTGAACGTGGGCCCTCGGCAGTGAGGGCATGAAGTCCTAACCACTGGACTTCCAAGGAATTCTGAACTGTGTACTTTAAATGGGTACATTGTATGGTATGTGAATGATATCTCACTAAAGCTGTTATATATTTTTTTTTTTTTTAAGTGTACTGAGGCTCTCTCTTATATTTGTTATACAGAGGGGGGTTGGCTCTAGATAATGATCAGTTCTAAATGGTGATGAATGTAATGCTGACTATTAACTCAATTACTAAAGTAAGAGCCACTCCTCTGTCAGGAGAGCAGAGACTAATCAAGAAATGTTGCTCTCAAAAACTACTTGCTGAACTCGTTTTATTCCTAGATTTGTTTGGGGGTTGGAAGGAATATCATAGCTAGTTGTCGGGGAGATGTGATAAAGTGAAATACATATTTTATAATAAATGTCACTTCTGTCAATTCTGGCAGTTGCAATATGTGCAAATCCAGAACTCTACCCGTGGGGTGTGAAAGTGAGAGCTCCGCTTGCAGGAGCTGTGGAGCAAAGCCAGAATGATGCAGGACGCTATGGTGGAGAGGATGCTGGAGGGACACATGGGAAGGTGGGAGGGGGGAGTACAGGGGACGGGGATGGAGAAGTCATATGCTTTGCAGCTCATAATCTTGGGGACCACTATACAGCAGACATGACAGATATTAAAACTGAACTCTACTTACACTTTCTATTATTATCTTAACACTTGGTCTTGCTCTAGTCCAGTGGGCAAACTTGAGTGCGCACCAGAATCTCCTGGAGAGCTTGTTAGAACACAGCTTATGGGGACCCACCCCAGAGTTTCTGATTCCGTAGGTCTAGGGGCGTGGAGCCTAAGAATTTACATTCCTAAGGTCCAGATGATGCTGACGCTGGTGCTGAAACTGAAGCAACCAATGCATGGACCATACTTTGAGTAGCAACAGCGAAAGGAACGTGCCTAGTGCATCCTGGAGCTGGATGAGGGCACAGTGAGGATGCTTCAACAGCCATTTGTTAATACCCTTCTTGAGATGCTCCAGGGGCAGAAAGCGTTAAGGGAGGGGCATTGTTCTGCCCCAGGAAAACCAGCTGGTGTGAGCAGTTTACATTGGATTCTGGGCTTCTTAATTATTGATTGCAATCAGTCAAGTTACCCTGTAACAAATTGCCTTAAATTATTGAAATAGTAATAGGCACAGCTGGGTAAATAATGCACGGATGGTGCGGGTCTATATTCATTAAGAAGCTGCCCACACTCCATGTCTCCCACTGGATCTGACTCAAAATGATTTGTTCCCACCTGCCTGATATTTCACGGTGCTTGCCGACTCTACAGAATCTCCATTTGAGCAGATTGAAATCCTTCATGCATATCGTACAGGTCTCCGAACGTAGCCTTCAGGGTTTCACCACACATATTCGTGGAGTGGCCAAACAGACACATGTCCTAAGTGTCTTTAAGATGCCTAACAGCATGTATGCTAAGCGTTTCATCCATCCTGATGATAATTAAACTCATGACGAGAAACAAGTTGCTCTCAATTACAGGCTACATTAGAGACAAATCAATGAACTTGAACCCAAGAAGCCTTTGTTTTCAAAATGCAAATTTTCTTTTTTCCCAACTTTATGGAGATTCAATTAACAAAGAAAATTGTATAGATTTAAGGTGTACAATGTGATGATTTGATACACTGATACTCTGTATTCAGTTAACACATCCATCACCTCGCATAGTTACCATTGTGTGTGTGTGCCTGTGTGTATGTCAAGAACACTGAAGATCCGCTCTCATAGCAAATTTCAAGTATGCAATACAATAGTGTTAACTATAACCATCATGCCTTACATTGGAATTTTTGCCCTGGCAAGAGGAGCATTAAGAAATACAATGTTTTCTTAAGGAAACTTTCCCCGTAATGAGATATGGCAGAGACTAGCTGTGGTAGGGCTGATGAAGATTAAGATAGGCTCCTTGGAAAGCATCATGAGACAGAGCATGCAAATCACCATGGAAACCAAGCCATGTTTTATTGTGTAATAGGTTTGCTAATTATCCTAAAAAGGTAAGAAAGCCCACTGCCTAAAGGGAGATCGAGGTGGGTATTAATGAGTAATACAGCAAGATAATGGAGGAACGGGGCAGCTGGGAGCGCACATTTCTCCCTGACCTGCCAGGCACGACTGGGCAGGAGAGTATTTTGCTGCCCTATTAGATGCAGGGATGTGAGAGCTGGACATGGACTAATGCCCAGTCTCCCCAACTTCTGAGGCTTGCTGCTGCCTCTCTGATGTTTCCAGCAGTACCCATGGGGCTGCACAGATTTGGGGGAAACAAGTGGGAGCAGCCAGCCTGGCACTGTGGGATACACCCTACAGATGAGAGGCTGGACCAGAACAGGAAGACGGGGAAGGAGGCTGCAAACCCATCCTGGGCACCTGCCCTAGGAAGTTTCACCCATGCTGGCTCATTGAATGCTCTCTTGAAACCTGGTCTGGACAAAACTTAACATTTGCTGAATACCAATACGTGCCCAACACTGAGGCTTTTCTTTTTTTAAAAAATAAATTTATTTATTTATTTATTTACTTTTGGGTGTGTTGGGTCTTCGTTTCTGTGCGAGGGCTTTCTCTAGTTGCAGCGAGCGGGGTCCTCTCTTCATCGCGGTGCGCGGGCCTCTCACTGTCGCGGCCTCTCTTGTTGCGGAGCACAGGCTCCAGACGCGCAGGCTCAGTAGTTGTGGCTCACGTGCCTAGTTGCTCCGTGGCATGTAGGATCCTCCCAAACCAGGGCTCGAACCCGTGTCCCCTGCATTGGCAGGCAGATTCTCAACCACTGCCCCGCCAGGGAAGCCTCAAGCCTTTTCTTTTTAATTCCAACAATCTCGAGCATAAAGGACATGAGGTAAGGGATATGACAATCCTCTAGGTCAACACGGACTAGATTTCACATATATAGGTTCGTCACATTCATTTTACTCCTTTTTATTTTTTAGCAAAACCTTTCTGATATAACTTCAGCAACTTCTGAAACAGTCACTACAGTTGTGTAAATCCTTCCTGCCATGTCTCTATGCTTTTACTAATCTAAGTATTTACCCATAGAAAGCAAATAGTGTTGTGTGTTTTAAATTTTAGGAAATTGGTATCACATTTTATTTACATTCTGCAGCTTCATGTTTTCACTTGACATTGAGTTTTCAAGAACTGTGGGTATTGACAGTGTAGATTAATAAGTGAGTTCAGCAACATTGCTGGGTTTATTCCATGAATGCAAGGGCAGTTGCAAGGAATGGAGTCTGCATGATATATATCCTAGGACTTGAGACTTTAAGGCCTGGAATACAGTCAGTTTATGGAAATGTTCCATGTGGGCCTGAGAAGTATGCCTCGTCTCTGTTTCTGGGGTTCCACATGTGTCTATTAGATCAAGCGTGTAAGTGGCATATGCTTACTAAATGTGTCCACTTAACTCTAGTTTCTAAATAATTATGTTTAGAATTACAGTATAGGCCTTTACCTGTATCAGTGATTTTGATCATCACAACTTTTCAGAAACATGTATGATATGAGTCTTACAGATGAAGAAATGGGAATCTCAAAGCTGGGAAGTGACAGACTCCGGATTGGCACCTGTCTGCTTTTAAAAGGAATCAGTCATCCAGGGACTTCCCTGGTGGTCCAGTAGTAAAGAATCTGCCTTCTAACTCAGGGGAAGCAGGTTCGATCACTGGTTGGGGAACTGAGATGCCACATGCCGCGGGGCAACTAAGCCCACACAGCACAACTACTGAGCCCGTGCGCCTCAACTAGAGAGCCTGCGTGCCACAAACTACAGAGCCCATGTGCCCTGTAGCCTGGCACCACAACTAGAGAAGAGAATATCCGCATGCCACAACTAGAGAGAAGCCCACACACTGCAACGAAGAGCTCGCGTGCCACAATGAAAGATCCCACATGCCAAAAAGATCCCACGTGCCACAACTAACACCCTATGCAGCCAAATAAATAAATATTTTTTTAAAAAAGGAATCAGACTTCCAGAAGTCGGTATCTGCAACTGAAGAAATGATCTAGACGCCAGGGCAAGTAGAGGCAATTCAGCCTGTGTTTAAATCCAGATCGGTGAGGACACAAGATGATTGGTTCAAGATGACGAAGTAGAAGGATGTGCGCTCACTCCCTTTCCCAAGAGCACCAGAATCACAACTAACTGCTGAACAATCATTGACAGGAAGACACTGGAACTCACAAAAAACGATACCCCACATTCAAAAACAAGAAAAATCTCAAATAAACAATCTAACCTTACACGTAAAGGAACTAGATAAAGAAGAACAAACAAAACCCAAAGTTAGTACAAGGAAAGAAATCATAAAGATCAGAACAGATATAAATAAAATAGAAACAAAGAAAACAATAGCAAAGATCAATAAAACTAAAAGCTGGTTCTTTGAGAAGATAAACAAAATTGATAAGCCGCTAGCCAGACTCATCAAGAAAAAGAGGGAAAGGACTCAAATCAATAAAATTAGAAATGAGAAGAAGTTACAACAGACACCGCAGAAATACACAGCATCATAAGAGACTCCTACAAGGAACTCTATGCCAATAAAATGGACAAACTGGAAGAAATGGACAAATTCTTAGAAAGGTATAACCTTCCAAGACTGAACCAACAAGAAATACAAAATATGAACAGACAAATCACAAATAATGAAATTGAAACTGTGATTAAAAATCTTCCAACAAACAAAAGTCCATGACCAGATGGCTTCAAAGGTGAATTCTATCAAACATTTAGAGAAGAGCTAACACCCACCCTTTTCAAACTCTTCCAAAAAATTGCAGAGGAAGGAACACTCCCAAACTCATTCTATGAGGCCACCATCACCCTGATACCAAAACCAGACAAAGATACTACAATAAAAGAAAATTACAGACCAATATCACTGATGAATATAGATGCAAAAATCCTCAACAAAATACTAGCAAACGGAATCCAACAACACATGATCATACACCATGATCAAGTGGGATTTATCCCAGGGATGCAAGGATTCTTAAATACACAAATCAATCAATGTGATACACCATAATAACAAACTGAAGAATAAAAACCATATGATCATCTCAATAGATGCAGAAAAAGCTTTTGACAAAATTCAACGCCCATTTATGATAAAAACTCTCCAGAAACTGGGCATAGAGGAAACCTACCTCAACATAATAAAGGCCATATATGACAAACCCACAACAAACATCATTCTCAATGGTGAAACACTGAAAGCATTTCCCCTAAGAACAGGAACAAGACAAGAAGGTCCACTCTCACCATTATTATTCAACATAGTTTTGGAAGTCTTAGCCAAGGCAATCAGAGAAGAAAAAAGAAGTAAAAGGAATACAAATTGGAAAAGAAGAAGTAAAACTGTCACTGTTTGAAGATGACATGATCTATACATAGAAAATCCTAAAGATGCCACCAGGAAACTACTAGAGCTAATCAATGAATTTGGTAAAATTTCAGGATACAAAATTAATGCACAGAAATCTCTTGCATTCCTATACACTAATGATGAAAAATCTGAAAGAGAAATTAAGGAAACACTCCCATTTACCATTGCAACAAAAAGAATAAAATACCTAGGAATAAACCTACCCATGGAGACAAAAGACCTGTATGCAGAAAACTATAAGACACTGATGAAAGAAATTAAAGATGATACCAACAGATGGAGAGATATGTCATGTCCTTGGATTGGAAGAATAAATATTGTGAAAATGACTATAGTACCCAAAGCAATCTACAGATTCAATGCAATCCCTATTAAATTACCAATGCCATTTTTATGGAACTAGAAAAAAAAAAGTCTTAAAATTTGTATGGAGACGCAAAAGACCCCAAACAGCCAAAGCAGTCTTGAGGGAAAAAAACGGAGATGGAGGAATCAGACTCCCTGACTTCAGACTATACTACAAAGCTACAGTAATCAAGACAATATGGTACTGGCACAAAAACAGAAACATTGATCAATGGAACAAGATAGAAAGCCCAGAGATAAACCCATGCACCTATGGTCAACTAATCTATGACAAAGGAGGCAAGGATATACAATGGAGAAAAGACAGTCTCTTCAATAAGTGGTCCTGGGAAAACTGGACAGCTACATGTAAAAGAATGAAATTAGAACACTCCCTAACACCATACACAAAAGTAAACTAAAAATGGATTACAGACCTAAATATAAGACCAGACACTGTAAAACTTCTAGAGGAAAACATAGGAAGAGAACTCTTTGACATAAATCACAGCAAGATCTTTTTTGATCCACCTCCTAGAGTAATGGAAATAAAAACAAAAATAAACAAATGGGACCTAATGAAACTTAAAAGCTCTTGCAAAGCAAAGGAAACTACAAACAAGATGAAAAGACAACACTCAGAATTGGAGAAAATATTTGCAAATGAATCAACAGGCAAAGGATTAATCTCCAAAGTATATAAACAGCTCATGCAGCTCAATATTAAAAGAACAAACCATCCCAATCAAAAAATGGGCAGAAGACCTAAATAGGCATTTCTCCAAAGAGGATACACAGATGGCCAAGAAGCACATGAAAAACTACTCAACATCACTAATTATTAGAGAAATGCAAATCAAAACTACAATGAGGTATCACCTCAGAGCAGTTAGAATGGGCATCATCAGAAAATCTACAAAGAACAAATGCTGGAGAGGGTGTGGAGAAAAGGGAACCCTCTTGCACTGTTGTTGGGAATGTAAATTGATACAGCCACTATGGGGAACAGTATGGAAGTTCCTGAAAAAACTAAAAATAGAACTACCATATGACCCAGCAATCCCACTACTGGGCATATACCCAGAGAAAACCATAATTCAAAAAGACACATGCACCCCCAATGCTCATTGCAGCACTATTTACAGTAACCCAGACACGGAAGCAACCTAAATGCCCATCGACAGATGAATGGATAAAGAAAATGTGGCACATATATACAATGGAATATTACTCAGTCTTAAGAAGGAATGAAAACGGGTCATTTGTAGAGATGTGGATGGATCTAGAGAATGTCATACAGAGCGAAGTAAGTCAGAAATAGAAAAACAAATATCGTATATTAATGCATATATGTGGAACCTAGAAAAATGGTACAGATGAGCCGGTTTGCAGGGCAGAAATAGTGACACAGATGTAGAGAACAAATGTATGGACACCAAGGGAGAAAAGCGGCGGGGTGGGGATGAATTGGGAAATTGGGATTGACATATATAGACTAATATGTATAAAATGGATAACTAATAAGAACTTGCTGTATAAAAAATATTAATAAAATTCTAAAATTTAAAAAAAAAAAAGAAAAGAAGTCCAGATCGGTGAGGCTCTGAAATGATAACTCTCAACCTCTAACCTATTGTGCAAAATCTAGCAAACAAAAATCTGGCCTCTCTGAATTATATCCTGCTACTTTGCACTTGGCACTTTGGTTGACCTTGTCTGTCTCCCCGACTTTCCCCAGTGTGGCCTATCCCCATGGATGTCCCAACATGTCCAGGTCCTCTGGGCCTCACACCCACCCTCTCCCACCTGTCAGGGGTACCCTGACCATCAGATGACCGAGCAATGGCAGGTTCCTAAGTGAACACCCAAAGCCCAATCCAGAATGTCTTCCCAGGCTTTCTGATTGCATTTTCTGCCTGATAGAGCAGAAAATGAAAAGGCATTTTCACCGTGACACTAAGGTAGCTTAGACACCAGGCCTCCTCCCTTGCAAGAACCCCTTATAAGGCCCTGCACTTAATTCTGTATTCATAATTTTATCTTCTCAAAGAGGATTCCAAAAATCATGTGAACTTCAGGCCACCCCAAACCTGGATCCACCCCTGGCGAAACTTCTTTCTCTTGGAGATCTCCCAGTGGACTGCTGTGGGAAAGGTGCTGTGGGAGAGTTCACAGGCCACGATCTCAAGATTAAAGCTTAGATCAGAGGAGCAGGCAGAGGCCTCTGTGTGCCCCAACTCCTTTCACTTGTGCGTCAGACTGGGCACCTTCCCCCACCCCGTGGGACGCGTTGGCCTCCATCAGTCCTGCTCCACTATGGCCTTCAAGCCAAGGGAAGGCCACAGCTCCCAGCTCAGCAATCCGCCTGGGCCCCGCCCAGCTCCAGCTGTGTCCACTGGGCTCTTGGGGAAGGGCCAGGCCCAGGCCAGATGATCCGACATGATGAAAAGGGAAATTCTCCACATTCCTTCTGCAGAAGACATCTGCCAAATGCAATGCAGGGAGGGGAAGCAGGCTGGCGATTCCTTGCCCAGCCAAACGCATCTTCAACCAGAGTTCCATGTGGAAAAAATTGGCACACCTCTAATTCAGTCGAGTTTCAGGGGGAACTTAAGCCTGCCGTGGATGGAGCAGGGGCCCAGGGAGGGGGATGCCAAGAAGGACGCAGGACCCAGCATTGAGGTATTCTCCCAATGCATGCGGACTTCCAGTTTTGGAAAAATATCTTCGTATTCCCAGAAATCACCCAATGGAACAATCAAATTACATTATTTTCTCCAGTCGTCAATGCGTGGTGATGGTTTCAGACCGAAAGGACCAAACTCCTATTTTTAACTCTGTCTTGACTCTCACACTAAGCCATCACCCAAAGTTTCTCAACAAGGTCCTCCTTCCCAAATGCTCATTTTCCTTCTTCACCACCAACAAATGAGGTTTGGTGGGGAAAACCTCAATTTGTCAGTTTGAACTTGCGTCAAACTGGGCAGCTTCTACCCAGGACATTTGAGGGGTGTCCAGAAGTCTACCCAGAGCCCTCTTTCCCCCACTACCAGTGAGGGATCTATGGCTCTAGAATCACTCCCTAACAGACCCTCTTGGAAGCCTGTGTACTTTAATCATTAGAAACATTGCATTATCTGGTCCCCTTGGCCACGCCAAATAGTCCTTCAAGACTCAGCAAATCACATTCTTCAAGAAGCCCTGGTAGGACTCCCTCCTACGTTGAGGCTGAACCAAGCACTTGCCCTGCTCCCAACATTTCCGTATAATATCATTTATGATTTTATACAACTGTCTATATCAATTCTATCTCCCTCACTAGACCGGAGGTATCACATTCCCACCCTCCCCTCCCGTGGTGCACTATACCTCTACCACCCTTTAGGGGTCACAGAGATCTTTCACTTACTGCCCATTTAACCTTTACGATTATGAGCTACCATTTTACAAATAAAGAAGCTAAGACTTGGAAAGATTGTATTTGCCCAACGTCCCAACACTGGTAAGTATCAGCATGTAGACATACACCCAGATCTGATTCCAAGTCTACTGTCCCTTTCACAGCTCAGTGGCTGCAGGTAACAACGCTTTAAGGAAATGAAGATATTAAGAGGAGGGGCTTCCCTGGTGGCTCAGTTGTTGAGAGTCCGCCTGCCGATGCAGGAGACACAGGTTCATGCCCCGGTCTGGGAAGATCCCACATGCCGCGGAGCGGCTAGGCCCGTGAGCCATGGCCTCTGAGCCTGCGTGTCCGGAGACTGTGCTCCGCAACGGGAGAGGCCACAACAGTGAGAGGCCCGCGTACCACAAAAAAAAACTTTTTTAAAGATATTAGGAGGGAAAAAATTCAGAACATTGCTTGCCTGCCTTCAAACAGAAGATTGGATGATAAATCGTGGGCAGAGGTGCAAAAACTACAATAATGTCACAAGTTTAAATGCCTACAGAGGCCAGGCAGGGGCTGTGAATGGCTGAAGCAAGCCAGGTAGGGACTGTGACCTACCTGAGAAGGTGTGTCCACCTACAGGTCCCAGGGCTTATTCAGAGCAGAGTTACTAAATTTTTTTGGTAGTTGGAAGTCTGGACTTTGATATAAAATCTCCAATATTTTTTTTGTTGGCACCTAATCCATATGTTTAAAAAAAAAAAAAAAAACACTGAGGACCAAACAAGCACATCTGCAAGCCAAACGTGGCAGATTGTAAGCTCTGGTGAAGGCTCACTGCCTAGGCCTGGGATGAACCAATGTAAATTAATCTAACTCAGCTCCAGTGCCCCTGCTCGCTCCACATGGCTCTATCTTGCCAGGCAGAGACTGGGTGAAATACCCGATTTCCTAGCATGCTTCCTGCATCACTTTTGTTGCTACCTCTCTTGGAGGACTGGCATTTCTGAGGATTCAATCCCAGAAATGGCACCCTCAACAACAAGGTTGCCTGCTTCAACCTAACTTCTTGCTTTTCCATAGTATCTTTCTCCTCAACTCACAGTAGAAAAACCTCCTAATTTTGCTCAACCAATGGTCCATTCAGATCAGTCAGCCTCCCAGAAGGAGACTATTTTTTTACTTGTGTCAGATTTGGCATTTCTTTTGCTTCCATCAGCCTTTTGACTACTTTCTTATAGAATCCCTTTAAGATTCTTCCTCGAAAATCCCACAAAGCTTCACACACTATTTGTGCAATAGTGAACATTTCAAAAATGTGAAAAAGGAGAACAAAAGGCCTCCCAAACCTTCAGCCCACTCTCTCTTCTCTGTCCCTGTGCAGGCATTTCTGCCTGAGACCAGCTGAAAGGCTGGGTTTCCAGAAGCTTGATATACCTCCACTGCTCCCATCATTACTGAGTACCAACCAGGCGCCAGGTCCTATTCTTCATCAAATCTTTGAAACAATCCTCTAAAGACCAATCCTAGCTTGATCCTATACTACAGGTGAGGAGAACAAGGCCAGAGAAGGAAAAAAACACTCAAGTAGCAAACGTAGGATTTAAACCCAAGTCAAAGCAATTCCAGAGTCTACACCCCATGGTGCTAGCTGTACAAACTTCATGGGTCCTATTATTTTCCCTGTTTTCCAGATGGAAGAAGAGGCTCAGAGAGATTACAAAACTTCCTAAAAGTCCAGCTGGTATAAAAGAAGATTCGCGGGCTTCCCTGGTGGCGCAGCGGTTGAGAGTCCGCCTGCCGATGCAGGGAACACGGGTTCGTGCCCCGGTCCGGCCGTGAGCCATGGCCGTTGAACCTGTGCGTCCGGATCCTGTGCTCCGCAACGGGAGAGGCCACAACAGTGAGAGGCCCGTGTACCGCCAAAAAAAAAAAAGAAGATTCGCAATTACACCAGGAGCAGTTCTAGATCCACTTCTAAATTTTAACACAAGCTTAGTGGAAATGAAAAAATGATTATAATAAGCATAAGAAAAGTGTTTAATGCTGGCTTTGCTATAATCCCTGCTAATCGTGCCTTTAATTAAAAAGCTAAAAAAGAAAAGCACACATGAGCTTAGCATGTTGGCTCTTCCCCTTCATTTGTAAGTCTGATTTCTTCCCTATTTACAAGTATGAGCTTGTCTCCCAGCCTTTCACTACTTGATGTGTGGTTCATGGGCCAGCAGCACCAGCATCATCTGGGAGTTTCCCAGGAATGTGGAATCTCAGACCCTACCCCAAGACTCCCTGAATCGAAATCTGCATGTTGAAAGACTCTCCAGGTAATGTGCATGCACAGGAAAGTTTGAGAAGTCCTGGACCCCAAGAGATCTCAAATATCAGCCCCTTTATGGACAATTCTCTTCGGTGTACCCAAAGACAACCTTGACTAGTGAGTGCTGGTTTTTAAATACAAAAACTCTACCCAGAGACACAGCTCCCAAACAAGACCAGCCTGAGGGGACCACAAGGCAATGTCTCGGAAATCTCAGTTTCCAGGTGAGTGAGCCCGCTTTGGGGGACCCCGAGTTACACCCGAATCCTCAGCTCCTCTGGCCCCCAGCCATCAGTATCGTCTGCCACAGCAACTCCGCCTCTACACCCAAGATGCCCACCCACCCCTCTCCAAGTGCTCTGGGTCTGTTTTTTCACAGAGCAGCAGGGAGTATGTCATGGCTTTCAAACTCCTTGCTGAAAAACTAGAGGAAAACTGATCTTTTGCCACATGGAAAAACGCACCCAAAAATGAAGTAATGGGGGAATAGCAATGAACCTTAGGGGCCGTCCACAAAGCAAGCCTAGGATGATGGGTTTGAGAATGTCCTTATAAAGTCACATGGCGATTCCTCGGTGGCCGAGCTGTGGATGGTAAGGGGCTGATACCAGAACCGTGGAATCCTGGGTTATAAGAAGGTCGGAACTGCTTCGGTCAGAGGCCAAATCTACAATTAGCCCTTGGGGGAGATGCCCGGGAAGGGACCCTTGGCCGGAAGAAGGACCCAAGCCCGGGAAAGCCAGGAGCCTTCTCCAGAAGGCGGTGCTCCGCTTTTCTTGGGACCTGCTGGAATTTCATTATCCTGTTCACACTGTACAGATGGGAATTTAATAATTAATAAGGGAATAGCTCACCCCAGAGCCTGTGCAAGAGGATTATGCAAATCAACCAAGATGTGTGGCAAGGGGCTGAATATTTCATGGTGTGTTTAATTTGCAAATACTACCCACCGAGAAGGCTTAGGCAGGAAACCTATCATCATAATAATTACCATTGCTCATGCAAAACTACTCAAGTTTCCATCAGACGTCCTTCCTTTCAACTACTTTTGCCAAACACGTCTCCTGAGAAATGTAATTTTTTTTTCATGGAAGAAAAAGAAAGTAACTGCAATGCAAGAGAATATTAGGCATAAAACAAACCTGGTTGGATAAAATAAAAACTAACTTTGCTCAGCATACAACTCTTTTTAACACTCAAATAGCTTCTATCCTGTTCATTTTCTCTGACATGCACTAAGGTTACCACCTGAGTTAGGAAGTTGAACCAAAAGAAACCAAAATATTACTTCTTGTGCACTCCACACAACACTTCATGCATTAATTAAGCCACCCACCAATTCTGAGTACCCCCAATATCGTTCCTATAAAGTCATCTCTGCTTAAATAAGCTCCGGGTAGTTTTCTATCTCCTCCCTACAAGAACCCTAAATGTTCTAGCTTGTGTGGATAACAAGAGCTAGAGGACCACGTACCCAAGGGCTTCTAGCTAATTCCATCTGTTCCACGACCACCACCACCAGCACTGGTTGCAAACTCAATCATCTAGAACAGGGTCAACAAACTTTTCCTGTAAAAGGCCAAATAATAAATATTTCAGGCTTTGCTGGCCATATGGTCTCTGTTGCCACACGGGAAAGCAGCCGCAAACAATGTGTAAACAAACGAGCATGGCTGTGTGCCAATAAAACTTTATTTATCAAAACAGGTGGAGGGCCAGATTTGGCTGCCATCCAAACCTCCTGGTACTTCATGTCCTGCTATAACATTTCTTAAGACTTCACGTAATTTTATTTAAAAAAAAAAAAGATGAACTCTCTCTGTGATTCTGAGCATGTGTATATGCAGAACCAAATATATTCGATTAAACCAGTGGTTCTCACATTTGGAAATGTCTGGAGACCAGGATCAGTTCTGTGGGCTTGTAACTTGCATAGTTGAATGGGATACCACACTTAGAATGGCTCCAGTCCCACACTTGATTTAATCCTCTTCTGTCACAGTCTTAAAATTCTTAATAATTTTTATATAATAAGGGGCTCCGCAATTTTATTTGCACTGGATCCCACAAATTACGTTGCCACTCCTGCTGAAGATGTAGAAAACATCAAAGATTGTCACGACTGGGGAGGTGCTGCTGGCATCTGGTGAGTAGAGGCCACAGATGCTGCTAAACATCCCACAAGGCACAAGACACTCCCCACCACATAACAAACAGTTATCAAAATGTCGATAATGCCAAGGTTGAAAAGCCCTGGGTTAAACCATGTAAAATTGCCAATATTCTACCATGTCTGACCTAAAAATAAAGTCATTTTGCATAGGGCAACCTTATTTAACTATGTTTTACATCTTTAAAGGACGTAACAAAAACATTTACAAACCAGGAAAAAAGCCCTCTCTCAGTCTATGCCTTTCTGATTTCTTTTTGTTCATCACAAATAAACCTCTTTTAATCTGCCCCCAATTAGTGTACTCATGTATTTGTTTCTTGATTTTTCAGGAGAAGTAATGCTTGCGAATGAAACAAATTTTAAGGTTCTGAAACATACTCAGTAAAAACATGAATCTCCCACCTACCCCATCCCCCATCCTCTTCCCCTTCTAGAGCAATCCCATTTAGTGTGTTCTCTTTTGTCCTCCACAGCCATTTTGTAACTGGGGACCTTCTATATGCTCTATTTCCCTCCTGGTTTCTTTAGGGCATCCTTTATCTGCCAGCCTAAAATGTTCCCCAGAGATCTATTGCACCAGGTCCAGCCCTGCTTTGTTTCCCACTTTTCCAGGACCGCCTACTCCCGAAACAACGAATCCAAACCTTCCAGAGCCCCGCTTCCCCTTTTTTGAAGTCCTGGCTGAATGAAAAGTAGTGTTGCATTTTCCGTTTTCCAATTTCTCTCCCCCGGTGCTCTTTGTCACAGAATGTATATTGTTCTATTTAAAGTCTGTCGGGACCCAGCGCCTGTCAAAGTTGTTTGAACAGAATAAAAAGCTCTAGAGCTTGATGCAGGCCAATTCTCTATACATAGACTCGGTCCTCATCTCTGGTCCAAAAAGAGCAGGAAAGAGACAGCCTGAGGTTGGAGGCTGTAACTTCCCCGTATTGATTTTTGACTCACAGAGTGACGGAGGGGCCTGGGTATACGTGACCACAGACATGCTTATAAATTCTTAATACCACTTTTGAATTAAAAAGAGAAAAAGAACAGCAAAAGCAACCAGAAAAGCATAAGCCGGCCGAGAACAGCAATTCAAGAGATTGATTAATTATTTTGAGCTATTTAACCACAATCTTGATTCAAGGGCACCATTTGAGCTGGGAGAAGTGAGAAGCTTGTAGGAAAACGTGGCTCTGACCCCAGGCAGCAGCAGATGTGGCTGCTGGGGGGAGCAGCAGGTCCCTGGGGATCTGCCCTTCTCTTCCTTCTGGACTTCTCAGCTCCCACAATCACGGGACTTTGTCTCCCAGGAGGAAGGCTGCAGGCTTCTGTTTCCCCTAACCCTCCAAGGAGGTGAGAATGAGATGGCCCAGCTAAGCCATTCTGGCTGTTTGATGTCAGAAATGACAGCTCAGTGATGGGGGAGAAGGTTGAGCCAACAGTGGTCTCCGAAACCTAGGTGGGTCTGGTGTTCACCTCCCCCAAGCACTACTGTCCTCACACTCCAAAGGGACCCTGATGGTGGAGAGGATGGGACCGCAGGAGGGGAGACTGATTATGGCTTGGTAGGACATCCCTCCAGCGGCTCTTCTAGCTGATCATTTCCACCTCCCAGTGTTGCTACCGTATTTCCTTCAGGACTCACAGGGTCCCTTCCAGTTCTAGCCACATCCCTGTCTAAACAGATGCCTTGAGGTGGTGATGCCGGGAAGAAGGGTGCAGGATAAACTGGGGGTAAAAGAACAGAAAATAAGCATTTGGAATGGCGAAGTATTCTTAAGTTTATGTTCCCAGACTCATTGCGATAGAAAAGCCTGTGCTGCTTTTGTGTGTGTGTGTGTGTGTGTGTGTGTGTGTTAAAATACACATGACATTAAATTTACCATCTTAAAGTATACAGCTCAGTGGCATTAAGCGCATTCATACTTTGGTGCAACCATCACCACCATCCATCTCCAGAACTTTTTAATCATCCTGAACTGAAGCTCTGTACCCATTTAACAGTTATTCCCCACCCACCGCCAGCCCCGCCCCGGCTACCACCATTCCACTTTCTGTCTGTGTGAATCTATTCTAGGTACCGCATTTAACTAGAATTATACAATATTTGTCTTTTTGTAACTGGCTTATTTCACTTAGCGTAATGTCCTCAAGGTCCATCTATGTTATAGCATGTGTCAGAATGTCCTTCCTTGTTAAAGCTGAATAATATTCCATTGTATGTATAGACCACATTTTGTTTATCCTTATATCCGTACACGAATGCTTCCGTGGGTTGTTTCCACCTTTTGGCTACTGTGAATAATGCTGCCATGAATATGGCTGTACAAATATCTATTCAAACTGTGTAACTTTTTAAAAAACACATATCCCCAACTCTTAATTCGTGAGATTTTATTTCACTAGCTCTGGAGTGAGTCCTGGGAAACCGTGTTTCTAACAAGACCCACCCCTCCAGCTGATTCTAATGCCAGACCAGGTTTGGGAAACAAGGAACTGAATCCCCGAACAATTTGTGCTAATCCCAGCTCAGAGTCCTCTTTGCAGTTCCTTTGCAGTCAGGTGGGTTCCCTTGCAATCCCACCCCAATGAAAGTAAAGACAGTTCCATTTTGTAAACGTCAGCTCCAAGAGTCTGAACAGGGGACATCTGATCTTCCTGTTTACAATACGGAGACTGCAGCTCGACGACCAGGATTCAAGCTCATCTCTCTCATCCAAAAACCATGCTATTAGGCTCATGGACTAAAGCCCTCTGACTCCTCTACACCAGTGGCAGCTCTCCTGGGTCACGCGGGGTATCATCCAACACCACGAGGTAAGAGTAACAGGAGAGAAAAGGGCTGCACCCCACAGGCACTGCTGTAGGAGTGGGCTCTCAAAGTGTGAGAGCAGCATCTGTCAGAGACCTGCTTCTTCATTTCTGGAAAGTTGTCATCCACAGCTTGGAAACAGTGAGTATGGCATATGTTTGTGTTTTAAAACTGTATGTCAGCTTCTCACTGTCTTTAACAAAAAGAAGACGAGGGCTTCCCTGGTGGCACAGTGATTGAGAGTCCGCCTGGCATTGCAGGGGACGCGGATTCGTGCCCCGGTCCGGGAAGATCCCGCATGCCGCGGAGCGGCTGGGCCCGTGAGCCATGGCCGCTGAGCCTGTGCGTCCGGAGCCTGTGCTCCGCAACGGGAGAGGCCACAACAGTGAGAGGCCCGCGTACCGAAAGGAAAAAAAAAAGAAGACGAAAGGACAGGAAAAGGCTCGCTGCCTTTTGCCACACCAAGACCCTGTTGGCCGCAGCGCATACGCTCGGGAAGTGAGCCACTGGAGGCGGACCAGCGGTGAGGTGCAGGCTGGGAAAAAAAAAAAAATCCTGTTCTTGTCATCGAACACGCGTGATCTTAAAGAGTCCTCACACCAGCCTTTCAAGGACAGATTCTCTCCACTTTGTAAATATGAACATGAGCGATAGGGAAGCTGCATGATTTGCCCACGGTCACTCAGCTGATGCTAGAGCCAAGATTGGCAACCAGATCCCTCTGTCCTGGTTGTGAGGTCCTGTCCCTCTCACTCCGCCTTCCCACCTCCCAGCTCCAAAGCAGTCCCAAGGCCTTTTGGCCTCCTCAAAGCATTTCACAGATTAAAAGGGTTAAAAATCATAGGATTTGAAGATGGATGCCATCAAGGATCCCAGGGAAAAAGAAGGTTCTCGTTTTGGCAAACATTCTGCTAAACTTCTTATCTTTCAGCCATTGGAGTTTAGACTCTGGAGGTCCCAGAAAAGGGGCCTTTGTCTAACCAAACCTACGGTGTGTCTCTGAGCCCTTATAACAATTACTACCCTGTTGCTTAATACGATTCTACTGGGTATTTTCAGGAAGCTACAGTGTGAGTCCATCAGACTTCCCGTGATATTTTACAGATCATGTCCAATGCCCTTTACAGTGCCATGTACACGTTCATCTCAATAAATTCTTACTGACTAGAGGAAGGAAGGAAGGAATGTATGCATGCTTCTCATATGTCTTGAGTTAACCTATTTGAGTGCTGTATTAGTCAATGTTCTCCAGAGAAACAGAATGTTTATTTAAGATATATTTATAAATATATGATAGATAGAGATCTTAAAATCAATCTCTCTCTCTCTCTCTCTCTCTCTCTCTCTCTCTCTCTATCCATCTCTCTATTGGCTCACATGATTTGGGGGCTGGCAAAAAACTTGTGGGGCATGCCAGCAGGCTGGAAACTCAGGGAGGGTTTCTATTTTCCAGGGTTGAGGCAGAATTCCTTCCTCTTCGTATACCTCAGTCTTTGCTCTTAACGACTTCAACTGGTTGGGTGAGGTCCACATTATGGAAAATAAAATGCTTTACTTAGAGTCAACTGATTGTAAATGTTAATCATATCTGAAAAGTACCTTCACAGCAACATCTAGACAAGTGTTTGACCAAACAGGCACCATATCCTAGCTGAGCTGACACATAGCATTCACCACCACAAGCACATACCTCCTAAATCTAGAGATTTATAAAAATGGAAGTTGCTATGGATACTACTAAAGAGAAGGAAAATAAGGATGTTCAAGATTGACAACTGTTAATAATAATATGACTATGAACTTGTAATTACAAGGTCTAGAGTTGGGATGTTGTTACTATTTATATCCTGTTTGCTTACAGAAAATATTTGAAGAATCAGAGTCAAGAGCAAAAATCTAGAAATTGTCAAGAGAACTAAAATTATTGAGCTTCCCTGAACGTTCACTCTAGTGAGTAATAAAATCACATATTATTGTATCTCCACTAAGTCATAGGATTTTAGAACTATGAAGGACTTCAATGTGAGACCACTGTTTTACGGGGGGGAAAAAATCCAGGACCAAAAAGATCAATGTACCCTGATCAATGAACCCTGATCAATGAAGGTTGTACCCTGTTAAGCCACGTGTCCCAGCCCCTCTCTGCAACCAGGCCACACCTCTGAGTACCTTCCACATGCCAGGATTTCTGCCAGACACCTTGCTAGGTGCTGAGAACACATGCCAGGATTTTTTAAAGCACTTCATATGTATAAAGTCATCTAATCCTCACAATGATAATTTAAGGTGTATACTATTATCATCCCTGGTTTATAGAAGAAAACATAGAGGCAGAGAGAACATAAGAAATTTGCCTGAGGTCACAAGGCTACCAGGCCAGATTGATGGAATTCAAACCCAGGCAGCCTTGCTCCCAAGTATGTGTTCGTGTCCATTACATGGTACTGTTTATGGTCAGGAAGATGAAAAGAATAAACAAACTTTTTTTGTTTTTGTTTTTTTAATGTGTTGGGAGGGGTGATATTAGACAGGGGTCTTAGAACGAGCCTGGGAATCATGCAACTAAGAGGTGAGGGGAGAAGTGGGGTAGGGATAGATCTGGATTTTGTGGGGCTAATGTAATTTGGGGGCTCTCCTTTAACTATAAAGTTACAAATACAATATTACGTGCAAAATGAATACTTACTTAGAATAAAAAGAAACTCTACAAACTGCAAATTTGTAAAATTGATCAACTATCACAAACATTACACTATCCAAAAATCCAGTATTTTTATTAACTGCCTAATCCACCTCAGCAATACTTTTCTCCCTACGCATTTGTCCTGCATGTTCTTGGATTGCCTCTTCCTCTGACAATGAAATATTTTCTACAGAGAAAATAGATCCTTCAGTTCTCCTTCTGACATGGTTGATAGAAATTTTATTTTTATTCTCAACAGTTTAGAAAGAATTCTTTCCAGTTCCCAACTAATTTCTGGTTTGGTCATGTAAATTGTAGGATTGTTGTCAAAACTGAGAAAACCTCTCGGTTTATATATGAGCTGTGAAATGTCAGGGTATTTCAAGTTTTCTTAGGTAGTGACTACTCTCGTAGTCTTCAAATTCTTTGAATTGATGAAAGTCATTAACCAGTTTGGTGTTGATTTCCTTATTATAGTGGATATTATAAGTTTAAACTATGTTATCGACGTCAGTATTCTGGAGCAAATCAGCAAGAAACAAACCTTTTCCCAACGTGTTCATATGATTCAGTCCTCTTAATTAACTGGATTATCAAAAAATCCAAGGAGTTAGCCATCCCTTCTATTAGAAATAGAATATCTTTCTCTTGATGAACTTCTGCCTTTGAAATATCTAAAAAATTTTTCTTACCATTTTTTAATGTCTGAATGATTTCTATTGATTTCATTATTTTGATTATGTTTTTTCATAGTCCATTAAGTTTATCTGTTGGCTCTCAGATAAACAATTAAACTAATTTAAAGATGACAAAATAGATTCATTTTCATCTACATCCAAATTAGGAGTCTGTAATTTCTCACTTCTGCTATTGAAATGTTCCAAAACATCTTTCCAAATTCCAAGAAAAATGCATATTCAAGGTTTATCGACTTTTTGAATAAGCTTTTTCCTCTCGTTTATGTGTAGGCCCCTCTCCCAAGTCTTCAGAAATATATTTTAGAGTCCTAGACGCATCCCACATTGCAAGACACATCTCGCATTGCTTCATAATGGGCAGATCTTCTCATGACACTTAAACTCTTGAAAGAAAAATCCAAGCTTGGCCAACCTGGAAAGAAAACATGGAACAGATGCAACGTATCGAAATAGTCAACAACTTTAAGCATAGTAGAGGCAGCAGGAGGACCAGGAAAGAAATGCCCAAGGTCATACCTGATTGCTGATAAAATATCTTATTTTTGCAAATTTACCAAAACTTACGGGGGAGGGGAGGGGGAGGGATAAATTAGGAGTTGGGGATTAACAGATACACACTACTGGGTATAAAATAGATAAACAACAAGGACCTACTGCATAGCACAGGGAACTATATCCAATATCTTGTAATAACCTGTAATGGAAAAGAATCTGAAAAAGAATACATATAAATATACATATATCTGTATACACACCTGAAACATTGTAAATCAACTATACTTCAATTAAAAAAAAAAAACTTATGGCCATGTAAACATATTGCTAGTACCCCTCCCAGGACTTCGGAAGGACCCTGAAACTGAATCTGCAAGGCAGAGAGAAGTTGAGTGTCCCAACAAGGAGATAACATCAACAAAATCCCGGGGGGGCTTGATAAGGTAAGACAGGGGTCACAGGGGTGCCAGTACACGGGCAACAGCAGAGCAAAAGTAGTTCAAGGACACTGAGAGAGCTTGCTCTGTGGTTGATGAGATGCTCAGGAAGGTTGTTTGGGGTTCTTTATTTCCAGATTTAAAAAAAATTGTGGGAGGAAGGGAGAATGGGAAGTTACTGTGTAATGGGTACAGAGTTTGAGTTGATGAAGATGAAAACGTTCTGGAGATGGACAGTGGTGATGGTTGCACAACCATGTAAATGTAATGTCACAGAACTGTACACCTATAAACGGTAAGATGGTAAATTTCATGTTATGTATATTTTACCACCAAAAAATTTACTAGAAAAAAATGTTAAATTTTAACAAAAAATTTTAATTGAGATCATTGCAGATTCATAGGCAGTTGTAAGAAATAATACAGAAAAATCGCGTACACTTTATCTAATTTCTCCCATGGTAATATTTTGCAAAACTCTAGTACAACCAGGATGCTAGCACTAATACAATCTACCCCCATCTTATTCAGATTTCTCAGTTTTACTTGTACTCGCGTTTGTGTGTGTGTGTGTGCGTGTATTAAGTATAAACAATTTTGTCCCCTCTGTAGTTTTCAGTATCCACCACCGCAGTCAAACTACTCAACAGTTTCAACACCAAAAGGATCCCTCATGCTGCCCTTTTTATAATCACACCCACCTCCCTCCTACCCTCCTCCCCCATCCCAAACCCCTGTCCTCCATGGACAATGACACAAAATGAAACAAAATGTTATCACTTGAAGAACGTTATATAAACAGAATTGTACATTCACATCACTCAAATATACCTTCTTGGTTTGCCTTTTTACCCTCAGCATCATTTCTCGGAGATTCATCTAATTTGTTACATTTATCAATAGTTTGCCCCTCGTTGTTGCTGGATAGTATTTCATGGTATAAATGTATCACAGTTCGCTTAACCATTTACCTATTGAAGGATGTCTGGGGTATCAAAGGACAGTTTTGGGGGATTATGATAAAGCTGCTATGAACATCTGTGTATAGGTTTTTGTGTGAACATAAGTTTTTATTCCTCCAGGGTAAATGCTCAGGAGCGCACTTGCTGGTTCCATGGTAGTTGCATGTTAGGTTTTTTTAAGAAACTGTCAAACTTTTTTCCAGAGTTGGACCATTTTACATTCCCACCAGCAACGGATGAATGATTCAGCTTGCCCACATCCTCGCCAGCGTTTGTTGTCACTATTTTTTATTTTAGCCACTTTAATTGCTGTGTAGTGGTATCTCGTGGTGATTTTATTTCCCTGATGACTACTGATGTTGAGCACCTTTTCATGTGGTGGAGTGTTAAGCCCCAGAGTGGTGTGGCAAATGGGCACTTCTGAAAGGTCACTATGTGGAAGTGGTTTCTATTGAAACCTGATAAGAACCAGTGGGGGCCTGAACCAGGACATAAGAGTGAAGGGATAGAGAGGGGTGGACTGGGGGATTCCAGCAACGCTTTAGGAAGTAAAGTTGGCCAAATATGGCGACCAGTGAGACAGGGAGAGGCACTATTGAAAGAGAGGGAGGAATCCGGTATAACTTTCAGGTTTCTAACTCAGACAGAGAAAAAAAATGGTCTGGAAATGTTGAGTTTGGGCTGCAAGACATCCATATAGCCCAAAGCATTTGGATACGAGCATTCAAAATCAGGGTCAAATCTGGGCTGAAGATATGGAATTGGAAACTCGGCAATTCCCATCACTAAAATTAGTGAGGGGAGGGGGCCTGATTTTTTAGGCTCGTCTATTGGTTCCCTTGTAGGCCACGCCCCCCAGTGTCTGGGCACTGCTGCAGGGGCCCACCAATCCCCTGCAGACTAGTATTTTCCGTAGCACAGGACACGCCTAACACACCTAAGTGCTATTTTTAACTTGTATATAGGTTCGGTTTTGATTTCACAAATTCATTAAGGAATTTTTAATTATAGATTTTTTTTCCATTATGTGCATTTTTCAACCAGATAATAAAAGTGTTAAACGGTGTGAAAGCGTGCAAAATGTTTAATCATTGAGAAGTAGCTGTGACTTCTGACCAGTTGGTCTTCCCAGGGACAAGGGTTCTGGGCTCTGAACTGCCGGCTTTCGTGTCCCCTAGGTATTCTTTTGCTGAAGGCGATCTCCCACCTGCTCTCTTTCCGGGGGATTCCTTGGCCTTCCTGCCCGCCCCCAGGCCTCCCGACCCCAGGCCTCCTCTGCGGGTGACAGGTGGCTGCAAGCCTTCTCTTTGAACTGGAGAATCCCTCTCCCTAGCCCACCCGCTCGCGGAAACCCACAGGCCCTAGGGCCGATCAGAAGGTGAGTTGTGCCTGGACCACCTCTGGGAAATTCAGGGCTGGGCCCTGGCCCTCCGGGGAGACCGCGCCAGCGGCCCTAGAGCTGCCAGGCGCCTCTCGTCCCCCGCGCTTCCAGCCCAGCTACGGGCTCACCTTTGCAACCTTTAAGAAGATTTTTAAATTACATTTCCCAAGCCCTTCTGATCTCCAAGTGTACAACACCCACACACACCCCAGCCCCACCCCCAGGTACTCAGTATGATCGAAAGCTAAGCACCGCCCCCCCTCCCCGGGATGGATAGAAATGCAAACCAAGGGGTCTCGGTGGGGACTCAGCTCTAGAAACTTCGCCTATTCATCTGTAAGACAGCCCTGGGGGGCGGGGAGCGGGGGCAGTCAGGGCCCCAAAACACACTGACTGTAGATTCCAGCTTGCCTCTGGTATTTCATAAGGTTGCTGTTTAAACATAATTCCAAAGAAATTGAGGTTATCCTTGGGAGGGAGGGAAGGGTGGAAGGAGAGAACGGCGCACTTGTCCTGTCCTATTAGCGAACTGCAATCACTGATCCTTTGTGACACAGAAGTCATAGGTCAAATTCAAGATCTTACTGCAAATCACGCGGCGGGGTGGGGGGACGGGGGAGCAGGGAAGAGGGGGATTGTTCTCCCAGGAATATGAGACTGTCCTCTTATTTCCTAATAACACCTCCAAAGTCTCCTGCCCTGAGAATTAGCAAGGATGATGACGCAGAAAGCGATAAGGGGATTCGGCCTCCTGCCATTGCTCTGCATCCATTTCATTGATTATACAGCTCTGGACTCCAAAAGCTCCACCACGCATTTCTTTTCCCCAACAATAGGGAAAATAGTGAAGCTTTCTTTTTACTTATATTTATCTTTTTGATTTATTTTTGGAGTTTTCTAAAATTAAAAGTTCAATGTCCAGACCCTGGTTATTTAAAAACAAGCTACAATAGTTAACTTCCGCTGCATAAACTGGCCTCCTAAATAATTTCTCTGGAGGCCCCGAGATTCCTAAAATGAATCCATCTGAGGAAGCCACAGGTAGGGAGGAAGAGGAGAGAACTAGTAATTGAGGAGATGTTGCTCTCACTTTGCCTCAGTTTTCCTTCCAGAATCTTCTCAGGCCTGTGATCAGAGGACCCTCCTCTGTGCCAAGGCAGCTTCTCCCATGGGCTGAGCCGTGCCCACCCCACCACCGCTGCACCAGCCCTGTGGCCTAGGTGAACCCCACCTGAACTTGGCAGCACTGCCGCCTCCTTACGGTGATGCCAGAGGAGCCCCAGTTCCCACTGTTAGTAAAGCAAAGGCCTTCCCAGCATTTGAAGTAAGTTGGTGTCATTCTTTTGGGGCTCACTGTAGAAAGTGCAGCAAGCTTCCCCTTAAGACAGAATACATAGCCACAGGTACATGGAGAGCCTGTCACCAAAAACAGTGGATCCAATGATTTGGGGAGTTCACAGATAATGAAAAAACATGGGGAAACAAGTATGCATTTGCTAACTTTTTATTTTCCCAAGAAAGGATTTTTTTAATTGAAGTACAGTTGAGTTACAATGTTGTGTTAGTTTCAGGTATACAGCAAAGTGATTCAGTTATATATTTTTGCAGATTATTTTCCATTACAGGTTATTACAAGATATTCAGTTTTGTTCCCTGTGCTATATAGTAAACCCTTGTTATCTATTCTATATATAATAGTGTGTGTATCTGTTAATCCCCTCTTCCTAATTTATTCCTCCCCTGACTCTCTTTCCCCTTTGATAACCGTAAATTTGTTTTCTGGGTCTGTGAGTCTGTTTCTGTTTTGTAAATAGATTCACGTGTATTATTTTTTAGGTTCCATATATAAGTGATATCATATAATATTTGTCTTTCTCTCTCTTACTTCATTCTGTATGGTAATCACTAGGTCCATCAATGTTGATGCATATGGCATGATTTCATTCTTTTTTATGGCTGAGTAAATATTCCATCATATATATACATGTATATATATGATGGAATATTACTATAATAATACCACAACTTCTTTATCCATTCATCTGATGATGGACACTTAGGTTGCTTCCATGTCTTGGCTATTGTAAATAGTGCTGCTGTGAACATTGGGGTGCATCTATCTTTTCTAATTAGAGTTTTCATCTTTTCCAAATGCATGCCCAGGAGTGGGATTGCTGGATCATACAGTCGCTTCATTTTTAGTTTTTTAAGGGAACTCCATACTGTTTTCCATAGTGGTTGCACCAATTTACATTCTCATCCACAGTGTAGGAGGGTTCCCTTAAGAAACGATGTTGTTAAAACAATTACTTCCTATTATCACCATTATTTCTTTTAAGAAAGAGTGCTTTAACTCATGCACATAAATGCACACACACACACTTGGAAAGATAAACCCTCAGGGTAAAGAACTGCCCTTCAGTTGATAATGTCGAGATTTCTGGAAAGCCAACCACTGAGAAAGCCTGGTGTGGGGTATCTGTCTCATCCTTTGGCTGTGCATGGGGACCTAGGCTTCATCTACATCACCTCTCAGCAAAGATTAGTGAATTTGAGAGCCCCAATTTTCTGCGGTGAACTTCTCCAGTACATGAGAATAAATCAACTTCTCTGAAAGCCATCCCCTCCCTGGATAAGGAGCAGAAAGATAAAAGACTAACGACAAAAATCTTGTGCCCATTATTCATCCATTGTTCACCACCACTCCAATGTGCGTTTCCAAAGTCAATTTAAGTCTGAAACTTCTGATTCCATCTCAGTGGTGACAGAGGCCTGGCCCAAAGCTTGGCTGGAGCTGTGGTGTGGCCTGCTCCCAAGTCAGCCGCAGAAGGAAGTGCTATCTGCGAATATTCCACTATTAGACCTAAATCACTCCAAATAACTCACAAAGACCCAGGAAGCCATCTCTAGACCCAAATTAGACTGGGATGCTTTGGTGCTTGATGGACACCTATCTAATTGCAGTTTGATTGGCTCTGAGCAGGACTGCAGAATGGAGAAATGGACTCCTTCGTTCTGATAAAGATACTGATGCCCCAGCTTTGTGCCAGGCGAGAGATCCGCATTGTCATTCCAAAGCAATTTGTAAGGGATTAGAATTATTTGAAGGGGGGATGCACCCGTGACCAGGGTTGTATAATTCTGGACTCTTAGTCACAGTTGACTGGCCTTCACCAAGGCACATTCCCAAGCATCACACTGTCCAATTTGTATTCTAACGGCGAGGAAGGGGTGGGCCTCTTGGGAGCTTGGAGTGCACAGCAAGAATCAATTTCATTCATCCTTGCAAATGTTCTCCCACCTGAATGTGGATGAAAGTGGAAGCTGACAACCAAGAAATAACACCAGGAGATGAGGCGCTCATTTTGAAAAGGGGCCAAAGACATGAACAGGCCATTAGAAAACGATCAGGGCTTCCCTGGTGGCGCAGTGGTTGAGAGTCCACCTGCCGATGCAGGGGACACGGGTTCGTGCCCCGGTCTGGGAGGATCCCACATGCCGCGGAGCGGCTGGGCCCGTGAGCCATGGCCGCTGAGCCTGCGCGTCCGGAGCCTGTCCTCCGCAACGGGAGAGGCCACAACAGTGAGAGGCCCGCGTAACGCATAAAAAAAAAAAAAAAAAAAAAAAAAAAGAAAACGATCAAAAATGTAAATACAAATGGCCAACAAATAGAATTTAAATGTTCAGTGCCTCTGGTGACTTGTGAATCCATACAATGAGATACCATTTTTAGGGCATCTGATTGGCAAGATCAAGTTTTGATAGTCTTGTTTCCCAGGCTCCAGGGAAACTGACACCCCATAGGAGAGAGTAGAAAAAAATCGCAATTTTTTCCAGAAGTCAGTTTTGCTTTACATATCAAATGTCAAAAACATGTGTATCCTTTGACTCCATGATTTCACAAATGTGTTCCAGGAAATAATGGAGAATGCGCAAAGATGTCCCTCTATGAGAACGTTCACTAAATATCTAACAGTAGGAAGTTGTTTAAGTCAGTTATGGTCTCTCTAAGTAGTGGAAGAGTGAGCAGCTTAAATGATATGGTAGTTGTGTTGAAATAGACAGGGATTCAAAATTTACTGTTGTTCTAAAAGGGCTACAGACAGTAAGCACACTTTTTATTGTTTACTCATTGTTTCATTCAACAAATATTACTAAGAAAGAGGAATACATAAAAGATCAAGGTAGTTCCTTGCTCTTATAAAAATTGCATTTACGGGAGTGATGGAGTCTGGGGATTGGATAACAATGAATAAATTAGTGAGAAAACTATAAAGTTAGTGACTTAATTAATAGATCTTTCTGACATTTTATACTGAGATCTGAATAACAAAGAAGAGAAAGTAATGAGAGCATCCCAGGCATAGAAAACAGCTAGTGCAAAGGCCCTGAGGCAGGAGAAAGCTTTAGATGACATGATTAGATACAGCTGGGTCATGCAGCTAAAGCAAAGTATAAGAGGGTCAGAGTGGTAGATGAGGTCAGAGACTGGGCAGGAGCTGGGTCATGTGGGTTTGGCAAACCAGGGTAAGGAGCTGGGATTTTATTCTATGTGCTGTGGGAAGACATTGCAGATCTCAAACAGGAGACAATCTCATTAATGTTACTAAACTTCTCTCTGGCTGCTGTGTGAAAGAATAGATTTGAGAGCATAACAATAGAGGCAGAGAGACCAGTCACCGGGACTGCTGCACTGGTCTAGCCAAGGCTTGGAGGTGGCTTGGATTAGGATAGGAGGTGGAGAGGGAAAGAAGTAGGTGCAGTCAGGATTGACTTTGGAGTTAGAACCAACAGTACTTGCTAATGGATGGATGACTCCTAAGATTTCCCATCTTTCCTCCTATTCCCATCAAATGCCTCCAGCTCTAATTCTGGTCCTTCCCTACCAAGATTCATCTATACTTCTTGCCTTAGGTTCTGTGGGATGACTTGGACCTAAACTAAATCTCCCTTTCCTCAAAGCTAACTCAAGCTGGTTTTCATTTCTTGCAACCTTGACGGAGGCCATGCAGCAATAGCCCTCTAAGAAGGGCACAGCAGTTGAAGCAAGCAAAGCTCAGAGAGGTAAGGCAGCTTGTCTAGTTCAGAGCAGCAGAGCAAGGATTCAAACCCAGATCTTCAGGGTCCAGAGCCAGCGCTTCCTCCTCTATGCCACGTGCTAGATTGACACAAAACACCCAGCTGCTAGTTGTCCACCAAAATCCAAGCCCAGCCCCCTTGTTCCATGGAAACAGAACAATGGCTGCTGAACTACATTAATTTCCCAGCCTCCCTTGCAGCTAGGAGTGGACCTATGTCTTCCTCCAGTGGAATATTAAGAGAAATGATGATGCAAGCAGAAACCATTTATTTATGGCTTCAATTATGCAGATCACAATAAGGCTCTGGGGGATAATGGAACAATGACTTGGAAAGAACTTGAATCACAGAATGACCACATGGATTACCAGCCTGGAGGGCCTACCCTGGACTGTTACATGAGAGAAAAAGAATATAAACTTTATTCTTTAGTTTATATTATTGTTTGGTCTCCTGATTACCCTATTGTTCAGTCAAGTCTTACCCTAAACGATCTTTTTTTTTTTTTTTTTTTTTTTTTTTTTTTTGGGTACACGGGCCTCTCACTGTTGTGACCTCTCCCGTTGCGGAGCACAGGCTCCGGATGCGCAGGCTCAGCAGCCATGGCTTACGGGCCCAGCCGCTCCGCGGCATGTGAGATCTTCCCGGACCGGGACACGAACCCGTGTCCCCTGCATCAGCAGGCGGACTCTCAACCACTGCGCCACCAGGGAAGCCCTGATCTATCTATTTTAAAATACAAGTCACCTCTTTTGTTAAAAAATAATTGAACCCCATAAACAATACCTGCAGACAATGGGTAGATCCTTGAGTGTCCCTACTCCAATCCTTGGCTGAATTTGTCTAATTAGTGGACTAGATTCTATGCCTGGTGCTCTCCCAGTTTGGGAGACTTTAAAACCCAGTTTGGGGGACTTCCCTGGTTGTCCAGTGGTTAAGAATCCACCTTCCAATGCAGGGAATGCAGGTTCGATCCCAGAGAACTAAGATCCCACATGCCCTGAGGCAACTAAGTCTGCACGCTCTAGAGCCCCCGAGCCACAACTAGAGAGAAGCCCGCGTGCTACAATGAAGAGCCCATGCACCACAACAAAGATCCCGCGTGCCACAACTAAGACTTAATGCAGCCAAATAAATAAATATGTATATATTTTTTAAAAACCCAGTTTGGGTTGGAAAACAAAATCAACAAGACCTTCATGCATGAGGTATGAGAATTTTTAACATACTATTATTTATTTATAAAAAATATTTGAATTAAGTATGTATTCCTTGTTCTTAATAAATGCTAAACAATTGATAAAGCAAATTTTAAATTATGCAATCTAATATTAATTCCACTGGAAAAGAAATAGATTTTTTAATTAAGCTTATTCCAGAAGGGCCAGACTCTGGGGGTCATGAGATCTGGCTTTCATATGTTAAAGAATCATTTTACTAAAGATGTTGGTACATTAGTCAAGGAGCAAGGTGAAAACCCTAGTTGATCAATGAGAATTTATTTATATCAGCCATTGACCTCCTTCCCAGAGGGTCCAAATTTGAATACCATCCTAAGAGCCCCAGAGATGGGTGTGACTCAGTCGCTTTGGGGGAAGCGCATCTGAATATTGAGAGGAACCCAATGTCTCCCTGACCTTCCTTGTGGTTCACAGACTGACAAAGCTTTCCAAAGTCCACCAGAAAAACATCCCACCAGGAGAACTTGCTCTGTGGATATCAGGTGCATTTGGCTGGAGGTGATAGCGCTACTTATATACTCCACCAGCCTTGCCAGTGCTGCAGAAAATAAGGCACAAGCTTGCTCCCCAGAGCTGTGGGTGTAGATGTTTCTGGCTTAAACCTAAGCAGGAGAGGTGGAGAAGGACAGTAGGGAAAATGGGCCACATGCTTAGTGGGAAATGCACTGTTTGGGGACTCAGGTGGATATGGATTTGAATCCTGACTCTGCCACGTGTTCATCAACTCATTAACTTCTCTGAATCTCAGTTCTTTATAAAATGAGAATTGCACCCACCCCAGAGAGTGTTATGAGGAGTAAAGAAGCATCTATAACATAGATAGAATGTGCTGGCACCGTCAGCATTCAGTAAACAATAGCAAAACAAAACCCAAACTGATCCTGCCTTGAGATAAAAAAGTCAGCAAGCCTTGCCCGCCTGGCTACGTCACCATGATGGAACGCAGCATGCCAGCTGGCCCCAAGGTTTCTGAATTGTCAAGGACAGGCTTCTGTGGATGCTGTTGAGGGGTGGGTGGATGTGCTTGCCGACCACATCCCAGCTGTTCTCCTGCAGCTGTGGCTGCCCAAACCTTTGAGCTCTCCTCCTGGCTGAGCCAGCCAGCAAAGCCTCACAGAACAGCCTGCTTTCCCACCACCTTATTCCATTGTTCAAATGCATGAAACGGCAATGAAGAAATGTGTTGTTTGCTTTCTATTCCTGAGGCTGGCAGTTTGCTTATCTAACCAAAAAAAAAAAAAAAAAAAAAAAAAACCTTTATTTTACCTTATTTTCGTCCTTACCACTAGACAGCAAATGACCAGCCTATGGGAAAGAAAGCTGCAGAGAAACAATGAATGAACTAGGTCTTCTTTTCTTATGATGAGCACAGGCACTGGGTTTTAGCTTAAACACATGTATGTACTATCAAATATGGAAAATTGGGTGATTTTGTCAGTATGGTTTTAGGGCTCCCTCCCATGTGGAGACAATGCTGATTGGTCCAATAGCCAACCACCCCCTTCCAAGATTGTCCTCATATCTGACCAGTCTCTATAATGAGCACTTACTCCCTCTGACACATTGATACTCCTCTGTCTCCCATTTCTGCAAAGCATGTGGGTCTTTTACCAGCCTCATACCTCCCAGTACACTCAGCACCCTGGGTCATGCTCCTGACAAAAACATGCCAAGATTAATAGAAACTTCTGGATGGTCTTCCACCTCTTGTTTCTCCAAACCATCTTCCATTGACCTACCTAAAGTGCAGCTTCACTTACATTATTCCTCTGCTCAGTAACCGTCAATGGCTCCCTATTACTCATTCTGCAACCAAGCTTTCCCACATTATCACCCTAACCTGCTGTCTCCATGACATCTCTGTTCCAGCACACGAATTCCAACTAGATTTAACCACTCTTTAATGAACTTGCCCATCTTTTGCTATCTCCAGGCCTTTTTTCATGGCATGCCCTGCCTGGAATACTCTCCCTCCTTCCCTATCATCCATACACTAAAATCAAGTCCATCCATCAGAGACCATCTCAAGCAACACTTCTCTAAAGACTTTCCCAATCCTTCCAACTAGTAATGAACATGCCTTCTAAATCCCGTGACATTGCGCACTTTCCTTCTGTCTCTTCTGCTCCTCTACCTTGCCGTGTCAACTCCAAAGAGTCTGTAGGGGCTTCTGACCAGCAGTCTCATTAGAAGGGAAGGCCCGAGACTGGCCTTAAAGCTGCATTTGCTCCAACAAACAAAAATCCAGGACTAGACGGCTTCACAGGTGAATTCTATCAAACATTTAGAGAAGAGCTAACACCCATCCCTCTCAAACTCTTCCAAAAAATTGGAGAGGAAGGAACACTCCCAAACTCATTCTATGAGGCCACCATCACCCTGATACTAAAACCAGACAAAGATACTACAATAAAAGAAAATTACAGGCCAATATCACTGATGAATATAGATGCAAAGATCCTCAACAAAATACTAGCAAACAGAATCCAACAACACATTAAAAGGATCATACACCATGATCAAGTGGGGTTTATCCCAGGGATGCAAGGATTCTTCAATATATGCAAATCAATCAATGTGATAAACCATATTAACAAATTGAAGGAGAAACCCCATATGATCATCTCAATAGATGCAGAAAAAGCTTTTGACAAAATTCAACACCCATTTATGATAAAAACTCACCAGAAAGTGGGCATAGAGGAAACCTACCTCAACATAATAAAGGCCATATATGACAAACCCACAGCAAACATCATTCTCAATGGTGAAACACTGAAAGCATTTCCCCTAAGAACAGGAACAAGACAAGGAGGTCCACTCTCACCATTATTATTCAACATAGTTTTGGAAGTCTTAGTCACGGCAATCAGAGAAGAAAAAAGAAGTAAAAGGAATACAAATTGGAAAAGAAGAAGTAAAACTGTCACTGTTTGCAGATGACATGATACTATACATAGATGCCACCAGAAAACTACTAGAGCTAGTCAATGAATTTGGTAAAATTGCAAGATACATAAATTAATGCACAGAAATCTCTTGCATTCCTATACACTAATGATGAAAAATCTGAAAGAGAAATTAAGGAAACACTCCCATTTACCATTGCAACAAAAAGAATAAAATACCTAGGAATAAACCTACCTATGGAGACAAAAGACCTGTATGCAGAAAACTATAAGACACTGATGAAAGAAATTAAAGATGATACCAACAGATGGAGAGATATACCATGTTCTTGGATTGGAAGAATCAATATCATGAAAATGACTATACTACCCAAAGCAATCTACAGATTCAATGTAATCCCTATCAACTTACCAATGGCATTTTTTATGGAACTAGAACAAAAATTCTTAAAATTTGTATGGAGACACAAAAGACCCCGAATAGCCAAAGCAGTCTTGAGGGAAAAAAACAGAGATGGAGGAATCAGACTCCCTGACTTCAGACTATACTACAAAGCTACAGTAATCAAGACAATATGGGACTGGCACAAAAACAGAAACATAGATCAATGGAACAATATAGAAAGCCCAGAGATAAACCCATGCACCTATGGTCAACTAATCTATGACAAAGGAGGCAAGGATATACAATGGAGAAAAGACATTCTCTTCAATAAGTGGTCCTGGGAAAACTGGACAGCTACATGTAAAAGAATGAAATTAGAACACTCCCTAACACCATACACAAAAATGAACTTAAAATGGATTAGAGACCTAAAGGTAAGACCGGACACTGTAAAACTCTTAGAGGAAAACATAGGAAGAGCACTCTTTGACATAAATCACAGCAAGGTCTTTTTTGATCCACCTCCTAGAGTAATGGAAACAAAAACAAAAATAAACAAATGGGACCTAATGAAACTTGAAAGCTTTTGCGCAGCAAAGGAAACCATAAACAAGACGAAAAGACAACCCTCAGAATGGGAGAAAATATTTGCAAATGAATCAACAAGCAAAGGATTAATCTCCACAATATACAAACAGCTCATACAGCTCAATATTAAAAAAACAAACAACCCAATCCAAAAATGGGCAGAAGACCTAAATAGACATTTCTCCAAAGAAGACATACAGATGGCCAAGAAGCACATGAAAAGCTGCTCAACATCACTAATTATTAGAGAAATGCAAATCAAAACTACAATGAGGTATCACCTCACACCAGTTAGAATGGGCATTATCAGAAAATCTACAAACAACAAATGCTGGAGAGGGTGTGGAGTAAAGGAAACCCTCTTGCACTGTTGGTGGGAATGTAAATTGATACAGCCACTATGGAGAACAGTACAGAGGTTCCTTAAAAACTAAAAACAGAATTACCATATGATCCAGCAGTCTCACTACTGGGCGTATACCCAGAGAAAACCATAATTCAAAAAGACACATGCACCCCAATGTTCATTGCAGCACTATTTACAATAGCCAGGACATGGAAACAACCTAAATGCCCATCAACAGACAAATGGATAAAGAAGATGTGGTACATATGTACAATGGAATATTACTCAGCCATAAAAAGGAACGAAATTGGGTCATTTGTTGAGACATGGATGTATCTAGAGACTGTCATACAAAGTGAAGTAAGTCAGAAAGAGAAAAACAAATATCGTCTATCAGCACATGCATGTGGAACCTAGACAAATGGTACAGATGAACCTGTTTGCAGGGCAGAAATTGAGACACAGATGTAGAGAAAAAACGTACAGACACCAAGTGGGGAGAGCCGCTGGGGTGGGGGGATGGTGGTGTGATGAATTGGGCGATTGGGATTGACATGTATGCACTGATGTGTATAAAGTTGATGACTAATAAGAACCTGCTGTATAAAAAAAAAAGCTGCATTTACACAAGCACCATGTTTCACTATAATTACAATATATGAGGAGAGGGGCTGATGAGATGAAAAATGGAGCTGCTCAGGCACCCTCCAAACCCCAACTACTGAGACCTCTTTGCTTTGCTTTTCTTTCTTCCACTGGACTGCAAGTGTCTTACAGACAGAGGCTGTGTTCCTCAAGCAAACGCCTACTGCAGGGTCAAGCACAGTGCCAGCCGTAGAATAACTGCTTGACACAAAACACACTAGATTTATTAGAGCAGGTGATGCCTCTGGGACGCATCCAGTTAGCACAACGTCTTCTCGTCTATGCAAAACAAGTAAGCCCTCGGCACCCATTGCCTCGCTGCATCTGACTGAAGCCAAGGATGTGGCAGCCGGCCCCTCTCTTTAACAGGCTCCTACGACAGCTCCTGACCTCCTTCTCCTTTAAGCTGCACTTTTACTTTTGAACCTGAATTTACCCAGAAAAACATAATCGGGTGACACCCAATCCAAAGGGACAGCTCCTGGTGCCAGCCCTCAGTGGAGAGTCATGCCAATCACTTTACGTTGTTTTGCCAGCTGGGATAATCAATTTCACCAGGAATCCACTCTCTGAGGGTGCCCTCTCGCCAGCAGGTGCCATCTCTCGTTGGAAACAGACAGCACATTGCCCCACCCGCCAGTAGCACAGGCGGTCTCTGCACTGGGGTGGCACCTCCTCCCACCAGCTGGAGCCCCATCAGCCTCACTGACACAGCACCCTTCCTGGAAGACTAAAGCTCTCTGCGAAAACCGAAGGCTTCCGCAAGGGGGTTGGAGAGGCATCCGGGACAGTACCTACCCCTTCCAAACAAGAGAAAAGAGTGGCCGAGAAATGGACACCCTAGCACTCCTGTTTTCCTATTTAAATGTGAAGCCAGATTTTAACCACTCCCTTGGCAACTCTGCATGGGACAAGAGAGAGACTAAGAAATATTAGTCTTATGCTGCATTAGACATTCATTCCCCCCACCCCTTATTTCATAATAGCCTTAATCGTTTTTTTAACTCTTGAACCCAGGTTAGCCCACTTCCTGTGCAACTTTTTAAGGAATTCAAACCCTTTGCAGTAAAGAAAGGCAAGAATTCCCTGGAGCTTGATATTAGGAATGTTTCTAGATTGCTGGTTCAGAGCATGTACATTTGTTAATTTGCAACCTAAACACACCCCACGGCCTCATTTAACTCTGAGTGCTCGTGTGTGCATTGCAACTGCCTATGCCTGGTTCCAACTTAATCAAGCACTTAATGAGTAACATTAATATTCGTTGTCTTCTCCATGGGAGCTGATGCTCATCAAGGTAAATAGCTGCTGGCTGTCTCCACAGCCTGTGGTTAAGCTAAGAATCGTCTGTCCTCATCTAGACAGTGGACTGTTTGTCCCCCCAAGATGGAAAAACCCTGCTGGGTACTTTCCAAAGGTTTCATTTTAAAATGTTTCCACTTACAGATCTTTTAAAAATACCAAGGGATTTGGAAGAGCAGTAAGAAATCTACTATCTGGGTGATAGTCATTCAGAGATTCTTGCAGGGTGCCTATTACATGCCAGGCACTAAAATAAGCGCTAGGGATGTAATGATGACCCCAGGCGGTCCTGGTTACTGCCCTCAAGGCACATACAGTCTGATGGGAGAGGCCCAACTAGGTAAGGGTCATGCTAACCAGTGCATAACTGCAAAGTGAGATCAGTGTTAGGAAGGAAAGCATGCAGTGCTGGGAGAGCCATCCCGAAGGAGGCGAGGTTAGAGCTGAGCTGAAAGATGGATAAAGGAAGAAATCTGTTGTTCACCAAGTATTAGGGCTGGATCTCTCTCTCTCTCTCTCTCTCTCTCTCTCTCTCTCTCTCTCTCTCTCTCTCCACCCCCAACATCCAGTACAACTCCTCTACTTATAGATGAGGAAACTGAGGCCCAACAGAGCTAAAACTCTTGCCCAAGGTCAGAGCTAATTATAGAAACCAACGATCCCAATACCCAATCTCTTTCTGCTAAATCACATGGATTTTATTTATATCCCAGCTATAGATTACCTCAATGCCAATAAAACACAGAATATTGAGTTAAAACCACACCCCTCAAGACCACAAGCATAAATAAAGATCGCGTTTTAATGTAGATGATACCTTTTTATTTTGAAAATCCAAAGAGTTCTCATCGTATCAAAATCCAAGACAGCTTGTTTTCTGTAAGAACGGAAGGCCATAACCCTGTTTGAAATGCACTAGCAAATTTCTCTAACCGTGCAATGCTAATTTAGGCGTGAGCTGTGTGTTCAGGCTGACTTCATGCCCCGGCTAGAGTTTCAGATTTGCACAGGGCGATTGGGTGGCTCTTTGCTGTTTCACTGCAAAGATCTTTCTTTCCCTGGACTCCGGAAGCCTCTGGGGAATTTACCGCGGCCGAAGTGGCCGTGTTCTCGCCAGTGTGTGCATGCGCGCTGCATGGCGAAACATTCTTTTGAAAAGCCCGTGAAAATCCACTCGCAATCCGTGCGTGTGCACGTAAAATCGCAGAGCAAGGACCGGAAAGACCCGCAGCGGAGCGCACCCTGACCCGAGGTTACTTCTGGGGAGCCGCAGTCATGGGGAGGGGATGTGATATGGTCTTCTTTTTACTCTAGATATGCCTGAGCTTTGTAAAATTGTACACAAGAACGTATTCGCGTATTACACATTTAATACATTTATGTTCATTTTTTAAAAGAAGATTCTTAAACAAACAAACATCTCAGTACAACAAAGGTGCATCGCTGCAGAGAGCAGCAGCGTTTCTCGTGGATGTGACTGTCTATTCCAGAAACCTCAGAGTAACACCCCGCGCCCGCCCACCCTTGGACCATCATGGAACTGATGATGGAAACGTACTCTCCAGGACATCCCAGCGGGAGATTAGGAAAGTTGGAGGCGCCTCGCGGGTCGCCGCACTTGCCGCCCGCGCCCCCCTAACCCTGCGTTTAGGGAAGTCTTGACTTTGCAGCTTGCGTACCCCACCGCCGCACTGGTGCTGATGCGTGAAGGTGCTGCCGCGGCGGGCGGGGCAATCCGAGCCCGCACCCCCACCTCCTATCCCGCCCCCTCCCCGCCGGCCCCGCCCGCCTCGCCCCCAGCCTGCGCCCCGGGCGGCCGGCCCGCCCCTTCCCCTCCGCGCGCAAACGAACCTCTCGACGCCGCGTTCCGCGGCTGCCGGCTGGGGCCGGGCGAGGGAGGGGGCTAGCCCGAACAGCCCGACTCTGCAGTAGTCTCCCGAGCGCGGGCTGCGCCGCCAGAGCCGCTAGGCTGGGGAAGCACTAGCCGTTCGCTCACGGGCCGGCTCCTCCAGGCGCTCGCAGGCATGCAGCCCGGGAGCAGGCGGCGCGCCCCGGGCCGCTGCTGAGCCGGCCCGGGCGGCGGGGACCATCGCCTGCCTAACCCCTCCCACCTTGCCCCGGGGCCGACGAGCGGCGCCCCGGCACCCCCACTTCGCCCGCAGCCCCGCCAGCGCCACCCCCAGCGGGCTGCAGGGGCTCATGCAGCCGCCAAGGTAAGCGCGGGCCGGGAGCGAGACGGACCCGGCTCTTGACATCCCGGAGGCGCCGCCGCCACTTGCTCGGGGCACGACACCGCTGTGGTCCTCCCCAACCCTGCGTCTCATCTTGCTCCCATCTTGCCCAGATTTGGAGCTTTGCTGCGCCTCGATCCCTTTAGCTCTTGGCAGCAGTAAAGTTTTTGTGGTTTGGTATTTGCTCTTTTTTCCTAAAATGCTCTCGCCGGGCAGCCGGCAGCGCGCGTGGTTGGGCAGACCCGGCGAACGTCTGTACCACTGTGCGCGTGCTGGGAGCTCCCTTTCTCCCGCGCGGCCGTTGCAATCGGCCCGCGGAGCCTGGGACTGAGCGTGCCACCCGGCTGTCCAGCCGTGAACCCCATTGGCACGACTCGCCCGGCCCCCTCCTCCTTCTCTGCGTCCGGCTGCCTAACCAGCTGCAGAGTCGCGGCTGGAGCGCCTGCCTCGGGGGGCGTCGACGCGGCGCACTGTCTGAGCTCGGGTGCGAGCGGTCCTTCGCCTGGGAGGGCAGGTGCGCAGGAAGGTGAGGGGCTTGGGATGAGTGTTTAAGGGATAGGATCCCCGAGTGGCCCTGACGTTCCTAAGTGGACAGGTGGGCCCGGCGGCCCGGGCACAGCGACGGCTGCGCGCGTGGCCTGAGCCGTGGCTCATCCCAGGGAACGAGTGGGGCAGGGGAACAGGTGTATTTAGGGGGAGGGCCGATGTGGGGGACGCTCGGATGCAATTCTTGATTGCATCCTCTTAATGTAATTGCATAAGATTTGCTCGGAGGTAGAATCAGTTCCCCCAAATTGAGTTTTTTAATGGGAGCCTGCGAGCTGCTATTATGTGGTGTGGTTTCGGAAGGCGTTGGATTGTATTTATTTTATAAATCGGATGTCTTGCGATCGGATTAGGGGAAATCGCGCCATCTAGCGGAAATGGTACGCTGCGCCTTTCTTTTAGGCCGAGAAGTTGGATGTTCTCAAAGTAGGAGATTCCGGCGCGTGGCGTGGAGGCAGGAACCAGCAGGCAGGTCCTGGGATGAGTATTTCTAGGTGTATTTACAGTCCGGCTGAGCGGGAGTTCAGCGACACCCCCAGCTCCGCACACCGAGCTCAAGGGCCAGAATTGCAGCTCGTACTGAGTGATAGGTTGTCACCTCGAGGAGATCGTCACCTTCTCCTTCTGGCTTGAGGGTCCTCTAGCAAGAACATAGCGTAAAATGTTGCCTGCCGGTGAGTCTGTGCCTGTTCTCTGGGCATCTGTCCCAGAAATCGGAAAAAACCTATGCACGGACCGTGGTCTTCTCCCGTGTATCACAGATGAGTGATTTTTCAGGCGAATCTTGAGCCATAACCCCTAGAAAAGAGATTGGCTGTGCTCTAAAGGGCAGCTGAAGGAGAGAATTGGGAAAGAGTCTGGTGCAGATCTGTACAGGAAAGATATAATATACCAAAATGGCATTTTTTTTTTACACAAAGAAGAGGCTTTCAGCTGTTCCATTACCACAGCGAGTGACAAGCAGGCCTCCTTTATGAGAGGGACATGATCTCCAGTTAGCAACTGGGGCGGACTTTGCTGGACAGCAAGCTGAGCCGACAAAGACTGTGGGTGGGGCTCCCTGTCCTTGGTGCCTGGTTTTTGCTGCCACCTTCCAGGCCAGATGATATTAGCACTGAGCTGGACTCTCCCTGTTCTGAAGTGTAGTCTGCTTCCTTGTAGAGCAGTGTGGTGTTCTCCTTGTGGGGAGGACCCTTGCCCCCTTAAGATCCTCTGAGCTGTGGTGGTGGTGAGGGAGGTCCCAGCCTCCTTTTTTCAATAGCCCTGTTCCCATCATTTCCCTCCCAGGTGACAGGGGCTTATGCTCTGAATAGACATATGGAGTGGTGGGTGGCTTATCTGCTTACTCCCCACGCTATCTCAAACTGCCTCGCCGTTTGCAGGTGTTTATTTAATAACTAGATTTATGACAAAGAGTGTCTTGCAGTAACCTGGCATCTTATTCAAAGAGGGCTTCTCTGACCTTTGCTAAGAAACCTCTGTCTGCTTTCTTTCCTTACAAGCCTCTCCAAGGCGTGACTCGCTCCATCCCCAGGGGGTGTAATAATACAGAATGGAGGATGAAAAGCTCCTGGTTAATATGACCCTTGACTTGGCTCTTCACCCGCCCTGTGGGAGCCCAATACAGGAATTCTTAGATGAGGAGACGCAAAATAAAATGAATAGGTAGTCAGCATTCCTAACATTGGGACAGGGAGATTTTCAAGTCACTCTCACAGTGATGCTCGCTGCTTCTAGGAAGCAGGCAGGAAGAGGTGCTGGCACTTCCACTGCTCAGAAGAGGAAACTGATGCCCAGAGAGGTGCAGAGGAATAGCCAAGGTTCTGTGAGTTTAAAGTGCTTTTTTCCCTACAGCCTTGCTACCAAATGAATTAAACTCAAGCACTTGGTTTTACCAAGTATGGTCCCCAAATAGGGCATGCCATAGGAGATATGTTCACCTATCTCTCCAGAAGCCTGCCATCCAGAAAAAGAGACAGAATATACCCAAATGAAACTGATCATAAACAAAGTTCAGGCTTATTGGAATCTGTTATTTCTGTGAAACAAGGAGGCACTCCTACTTAAAGATCACTGTTCTAGAACTTGACTTACAACATCCCAAGTGTAAGTTCAAACCACATTTACGTGTCTGCAGTGTTCCTGTGGCTCTCTGGAGAATGACTTTGCTTTTCAAACAACATTCATTGTTTATTCATTCAACAAACATAACATAGACTTAACTTGAAGGAGACCCAGGCTTTCTCACCTGTGGTTTCCAGCCCCATTCAGATGACAGGCTTCTCTTTTTCTTATTTTGACAGAATGACACCACAATTTCAGCTTCTCTTCCCTTAGCAACAGAGATCTGAAGAGCAACGAACGGGGCAATGGAAAAAATGAAGAACTGTCTTGCCCAAGTGTGCAGACAAGGTCAGGCAGAAGTCAGTTTCCTTGGTGACAAATGAACATCTTTTAAAACGATGCCAGTTTCTTAGCCAGGTCTGACCTGTGAGTAGAAAATGCTGTATCACACTAGAGCCTCTGGGTCAGGAGGCAAGAATACCCACTGAGGTGTGAAACTTCATAATCTGTGGGCAAGAGGAAGAAGAAATTTTGAGATTTGGGCAGAAATCAGAAAAAATGCTAAATGCAAGTACCTTTTATAGCCCCATTTGAAAGATTTAAAGTCACTGCTACTTGACAAACATAAATACGCATTATGTACCTTATAAAATTATTATATCCAGATTACTACTGTAAAAAATTAAAGTGTAGCAGGCACTGTTTTTGTGGAAAATAATGACAAGATTGCCAGTTGAGTTTACTTCTCATTTTTCAACTGTTTGTTTAAAGCAACATTCCAAGATGGAGAACTTTCAGGAATCAGGACCCTGGATTTGCCAGAGTCTGAAAATCTGGCAGAAACTTGAAAACAAAAGATTCTGTCAACAATCTGGTGAAACAAGACCAATTCTTACAGATTCTGTGTCCTCCACAGGGCATAACAGAGATGAGTGGGTATGAGTACCAGTGCCCTAAAACTTGTTGATTGGTATCTCACTAGGGTATCATTTAGTAGTTACCATCTGATGTGGTTTCCACTTCCGTTTTATTTTTTTGTCTTTGGAGATGCTCCGAGCTCAAGGTCTCTGCAGCAGCTTGCCCTGGCTGACAACAACGATCCGTCCTGGTTCCTGATGATACACACTCTATATCTGCCCTTGTGAGCAGAGATATTCTCCCTCAGTCCTCAGCAAGAGGCTCGGTACCATTACTTATTCTTTTTTTTATTGAAGCGTAGTTGATATACCACATTATATAAGTTACAGGTGTACAATATAGTGATTCACAATTTTTAAAGGTTTTACTCCATTTATAGTTACTATAAAATATTGGCTATATTCCCCATGTTGTACAGTATATCCTTGTAACTTATTTTATACATAATAGTTGACATGTCTTAATCCCTTATGCCTGTATTGCCCCTCCCCACTTCCCTCTCCCCTCTGGTAACCACTAGTTTGTTCTCTATATCTGGGAGTCTACTTCTTTTTTGTTATATTCACTGGTTTGTTGTGTTTTTTTAGATTCCACATATAGGTGATAGCATACAGTATTTGTTCTTTGCTGTCTGACTTGTTTCACTTAGCACAATGCCCTCCAAGTCCATCGATGTTGCTGCAAATGGCAAAATTCCATTCTTTTTTATGACTGAGTAGTATTCCAGCATGTATATATATCACATCTATGGTTGCTTCCATATCTTGGCAGTTGTAAATTGTAAATAATGCTGCTATGAACATGGGGATGCACATATCTTTTAGAATCAGTGTTTCTGTTTTTTTTCAAGTATATGCCCAGGAGTGGAATTGCTGGGTCATATGGTGGTTGTATTTTTAGTTTTTTGAGAAATCTCCCATTACTTCTTCTTAGCACACTTATTCTTCTTGAAGGTGGATGCAAACAATTTTTCGTCCTCTTTAGGAGTTTTCTCCTTGATGACTTCTTTAAATGAGACCAGGTGGAAACATAGGAACACACAAAGACTGACCTATGATGGCATCCTAAACATCCGTCATGGTATAAGTCTTGTCGGTTACAATGTGAACACTCCACCTGAGAATTCGGTCTCCTGACAGACTTTTTAATACATTTCCCAATTGATCTGGACCACAGTGTGTATTTTCCTCCAGGTTCGCTATTTAAAATCCATGGTATCTAGTTGTTCAAGGTGCTTTCACTGTTTTATCCTCTTCATCAAAGTCCAATCCACTTGTGAGACTACCACATCTTCCTGGTTGCCCCTTGCAGGAATGCATTTACCTGGCTGTCAAAGAGGCTAGCTCAGGAAGCATCTGCTGGGCCATCGCAGTGACTTGGAAATTTGCTGCCAGTGTGCATTTTCGGCCCCAGAATAGAATAGAATAAAATAGAAGAGATGATTCTTACAGGAACAAGTCCCTTGGACTGCTTGGCTGAAGGTGCTGCTAAGCTACCCCAGGGTATTGCTGCCTCTGCATCCATTTTGTTTGGCCAAGTGGCCTGTGAGGACCTTAAATTGACAACAGCCCCCTCATACGAGTGCATGCGCTAGGTAGCAGCCAGCCCTCGTGACCCACCGTCTCCCCTCCTCCCCAGGGCCTACCCCTTGTGCACCCGTCAGCTAAGATCTCCATCAGGCTCACCGAAAACTCACTCTTTTGGTTTGAATTGACCTATCTGGCCTTAGCTCAGGAACCCCAAAGCACTCTGCCCACAGACCCTAATCAAGACATGTGCCACAGGGCTTCCCTGGTGGCGCAGTGGTTGAGAGTCCGCCTGCCGATGCAGGGGACACGGGTTCATGCCCCGGTCCGGGAGGATCCCACATGCCGCGGAGCGGCTGGGCCCGTGAGCCATGGGCGCTGAGCCTGCGCGTTCGGAGCCTGTGCTCCGCAACGGGAGAGGCCACAACAGTGAGAGGCCCGCGTACCACACACACAAAAAAAGACATGTGCCCCAGGTCCTGTTTTCTGTTTGCACTGGGCCTCGACTTCCCCATGTGGCCCCTAGAAGTGCACCAGGTACTTCCTGCAGGACCTGTGAGTAATGAACTTCCCTATTTCAGTTTCTCTCGTGGTCTGTAGTTGAACCCTGGCTCACCATCCAGCACCTTGTGCTCCACTTGACAAGTGTGAATGTGACAGATTCATAACAGAAGAGCACGTGGAAATGCATATTTCATTCACAGAATCGTAAAAACTACCAGCTTTCTTCAAAACAATTGGTACCTTGAAAAGGATAAGAATTAATCGGAAAGAATAAGAATTAATGTTTGTTTGGAAGTTTTGGTATATAACTTTCATTTACATTTAATTTAATATCCTTCATGGAAAGAGGTAGAATATAAATAATAAATAGATTTTTAATACAATTGCACTTTCTCAGATGGGCTTCCATTTATGCAAGCAAAAAGAAATGTAGAGCTTATGGGTGTTCCCTGGTGGTCTTGTGGTTAGGATTCGGGACTTTCACTGCCATGGTCTGGGTTCAGTCCCTGGTCGGGGAACTGAGATCCCGCAAGCTGTGTGGTATGGCCAAAATAAACGAGAGAGAGAGAGAGAGAGAGAGAGCTTTGAGCGCAGACTCACCTGTAGACGTGACGAGGCTCATGAGGGCTTCCCCTCACAGGTCCAGACCTGCTAATAACCCCTCACTCCTAAGGTTGGTAGGACATTCTGCCCCAGAGCAAGGGATTCGTGGGAGTTTAATTTGTGTTGTTTTACATCAGTCAGTGCAGCTAAAATAGTTTGAAATTCAAATTTCGGAATACTGATTTCAAAGTGCTTCCCTTACTATCCTGAGGCATACTTGGTTTTGTATCCTTGGGTGTCTCAAGATCATATGGTAAGGAAAAGCTAGATGCCACCCTCTTCGATGCTGTGAGGGTTTTACGTTGCTTTTTTTTTCTCTGCTAAGAGCATTTTGAGAAAGGAGATCCCTAAACTCCAAGCATCTGATTTCTTCATGAGCAAATGGATGCTATTGGCAGAGTCTACTGACTTCAGGGGTTCATTGCTAGGGAGCATACTGCTCCCTACATACACACACCTGAGCCAAGAGTCAATGAGGGCAAAGCAAACCCAAGCCAAAATGGCACCCAAACCAAGATGGTACCCAAGTCCTCCCTTTCTGGGTCAATGACCAATCTCTAGGGGTGGAAGCCCATCTGGCTTTGAATTTAATTAAGACATGCTCTGAATAGCTTGAGGTCTGATCGGACTGCGGTGAATTGATACTGTAGATAGATTTACCTAAACGTCTTGTTGTGTTATATTTACCTGTCGCTCAGAGGCTGTTAAGTCAGGTAAGCACTCTATGAAACGTTGACCTAAAGATACCATTTAACATCCAAAAGAAAGAAGAAGAATTCTATAAGTATTTCAACTTCATAAGTTTTTGGGGGGGTAGGGGAGATGGTTCTTTCCTTAAAACATTTTAATATTCTTGTTTGTTTATGGAAAACAGTGTATCTCTAAACATGCTCACATCTCTAATGAATGACCCATCATTATACATATGGAGCATAACAGGAAAAAGTAAACCCCGGTGAAGATGAGAAGTAGCTGTGATTTGGTGGGAAATACATTGGACTTGGCATCACAAGGCCTGGTTTTGAGCCTCTCTCTGCCATTTATATTCTTGGTGACCTTGGACAAGTCACATAATCTCCCTGAGTCTCAGTCTCCTCATTTTGAATTGGAGACAGCTGTGCCCATCCCATAGTTGAGACCACCCTACAGTTATGTGGGAGACTTTGTCTTATAGTGGTTGATCAACAAAACTTGAGTATAACTGATCATGCACTTAGAACCCATCCAGAAGTCAAGGTTATCTAAAAGTCCTTAGGCACTAATTCGAAAAGATATGTGCACCCCAGTGTTCATAGCAGCGCTACTTAAGATTGCCAAGATGTGGAAGCAACCTAAGTGTCCGTCAACAGATGAATGCATAGAGAAGACATGTCATATAGATAGATAGATAGATAGATAGATTAGATATAGATATGTAGATATATATACACACACACACACTGATATATACATACACACAATGGAATATTAGTCAGCCATAATCAAAGAATGGAATTTTGTCATTTACAGCAACATGGATGGTGTTGGAGGGCATTGTGCTAAGTGAAATACGTCAGACAGAGAAAGACAAATACTGTATGATATCACTTATATGTGGAATTTAAAAAAATACAACGAACTAGTGAATATAACAAAATAAAAAGAAGCAGACTCACAGGTATAGAGAACAAACCTGTGGTTACCAGTGGGGAGGGGCTGGCAATACAGAGCTGGTGAAGTGGGAGATACAAACTATCGGGTGTAAGATAGGCTACAAGGATGTATTGTACAACATGGGGAATATAGCCAATATTTTGTAATAATTGTAAATGGAGTGTAACCTTTAAAAATCTTACTAATATTTTTTTAAATTTAAAAAATTAAATAAAAGTCCTTGGGGAACGCTACAGATTTCCCCACCGTCCCCACGCATACAAAGGCTGTAGCAGAATCAGGTACATAGTAGATACTTTGTTACAATCAAAACAATGGTTCTTATCCATGATATAAAACTAACATTGGCAACTACTTATCAACACTTATTCTATGCCAGGCATCTGCTCTAAATTTTCTATTACTGTGTTAACTCATTTAATCCTCACAATAATCCATTGAGGGAGCCAGAGTATATCCCCATTTCTCAGAAGAGATAACTGAGGTTTAGACAGTCTGTTCAGACTGCATGTTCTTGGCCAGCATGCCATATTGCCTCTGTAATGTAAAAGTGCAGACATTCCCTCAGCCTCCAGCAAATTGAAAAAAAGAATACCATCGTGGTAGAGGATAATGTCACATAAGCAACACATTTGTTCTTTCTCGATTGGCACCCTTTCCCCACCGCCCATCAGCTGGGGATCTTCTTTATTTCAGCTTTGCATTAGCCATTCTAAACAATTTTGAATTTGATGAATAACTTGGTCCTCTGTTCCTATTGCTAAATGTCTGTGGTATTTGTGCTCGGCACCGACTTGTTCATTAATCCAAATACTGCGGCCTTCTGCTGGTTGGGAGAGAGACACAGGCTCGCTGATCAATTCAAATAGTTGCCATTTGGTGGATAAATGGGTCCAAGTTGGTTCTTCTCCCAAGAACTTACTGGAATGGGGAGAAGTAGACACTGGGTGGTCTGTCCTCCCTTACAGGAACCTGGTGCATCTCAGTATGGGTACCCAGAAGTTGCTTTAAAACAAGAGGTTACTAGATGTTTACAAGGTGTGGTTTCAGGTATACAGTAGTATTGCTGGGTATGACTGCTGAAGAATTTCATGCTGACACTAAAACATAGAAGTGTCACTTTTCAAATAACATTTCCTACTTGCTCAGCAACATTTCGCTTGGGAGAACCCAGAAATGTTCCAGATGAGGCCCCAGGATGGGTCCTCAGAGTCAGGTATGGGCAAGGCCAATTAGTTACAAAGCCAACACTAGTTCACTGAATTCCTAGAGATACCAGACCGTGAAGCTGGGAGACCACCCTCCCCCCCGGGGGGGCGGGGAGCGGTGGGATGTGGTGGGCAGCCAGGCCACGATTCTGCAGATTGAGAGGCTGCAGGTCCAAAGGTAGGAAAGGACAGGGACCACACAGCTAGAGTTAGAACTGCTCCAAATCCCAGGTCTCTCTCTTTCCCCACATCCACTGCAGTGTCTAAAAACTCTCAATCTCAACACCGACAATGAAGCAATTCACAAATACTATCACTTTCGTACTGGGCTTTGTAGGCAGAAGAATTTGCAACTGTAGACCAGCTAGTAGGTGTGCACTGGAGTCGCAGACAAGAGCTCAAGAGGAAAGTGAGGAAGACTTTCGTACATGAAACTCCAGATATGTACTAGCTTATAATCCCAGTTAGCAAGGAAGGGGAGAGGTATCAAAAGTATAAGTGAGGCTGCCCCAGGAGCTTACTGAGAATCTCAGAGGTCAAGAAGAAGAGGTGCAAAGGACGGAAGGAGGGGCTTAAATTATGGAAATGTGACCTCAGAAACTGTTAGCATGTCATCAGGAGGGCTCCAACCCAGCCTGGGCTGAGGCTGGGGGACCTCAAAGGGAGTCCTTCCTTCTGTTCTGAGTAAGAGGATGAGTACAGAGATGCACGAGGGTCAGTGGAGGCAGAGAGAAGACCAAACATCTCCATGCCTGGGAAGGAGTTAGTGAGCTCACCAGAGGCGGTGTGACAGCTGGGAGTCACCCAGACCTGCCCAAACCCCACTCTGCCACCAAGCCAGCTGGGTCACCTCAGGCAGGTTACTTGCCTTCTGCAGTGTAAGTTGGGGTAAATGAGGGTTGTCTGACTTATGGATGAGAGAAGAGAGAAGACGTGTTTTCGAATGAGAATTGAAGTCCAGGAAGAAAAGAGGCTGTAGTTTTAAAAGGCATTTGGCATTCCTCTTATGGACTATTTTATTTTATTTATTTATTTTTATTTATTTATTATTTTTTAAGTGAAGTATAGTTGATGTATGATATTATATGTTACAGGTGTACAATATAGGGATTCATAATTTTTACAAGTTATACTCCATTTATTGTTATTACAAAATATTGACTATATCCCCCTTGTTGTACAGTATATCCTTGTAGCTTATTTTATACTTAATATTCTGCACTTCTTAATCCCCTACCCCTATATTTCCTCTCCACCCTTCCCTCTCCTCACTGGTGACCCCTAGTTCTCTGTACCTTTGAGTCTGCTTCTTTTTTCACATGGACTGTTTTATATTTAAGTCTGTCTCTACATACGTACATCCCCTTTGGCTGGGGAACTCAGTTCTTCTTGGAGTCCTCAGCTCCTGACATAATGGAGGGACTCATAGGGCTGTTTCACTGAGAGTCAGAATAAAAAAGGAAATACCCACTGGGGAGGGAGCAGTTGAGGGCTTGCTAATACTTTTTGGTAAAATGATAGCTAGCTACATAGATAAATAGGTTGATTGATTGATTGGTTGATTTTTATGTGTGCTTATGTGCATATGTAAATATCTAGAAAGATGCACATTAAACTGTTGATAGTTATGGCCTCCAGGGATAGTCACCTGATTTCATTTAACAGGAAATTGGTTTCTGAACATGTGTGTATATTACTGTTTCAATTTCTTGAAATAAATTTGATGTTAGATTGAAGGAAACGGAAAGTCCAGAAAATTTGTTCTCCTAGCATTTTCTTTTTTTAAAAAATCCCTTTTATATCTTTCCAGCATCATGAATATGCCCATGCCTACCAAGCAGGGGTGTGCTTCTGGAAGCTTCTGAGGTGGACACTCCATGCTGATGTCCCATGCCAACCTGGTCCTCCAAAGTGGACTCCTGAGCAGGGATGTTGCTACCCCACGGAGCAGTCTGACGTGATTTGTCCACAAGGTGGAATTTTGACAGATGTGTACCAGACAGTATGAGGCCAATGGTGACGCAGTTGTCACCAGATCTGGTACTAATGAAGTCTTGCTTTGCAGTCAGTGGTCCAGTTCGTTAAAAAAGCTACTGACAAAGACCCCCCATTTTAAAAGATTCTTCAGCCTGGTAAAGTCCCAAGTTAATTTGAGGCAACAGGGATGGGGAATAAACGTGGGGCTGCTGAGACACCACACAATCACCCCTCTCAGAGTCCTCAGAACTAGAATTATTTGTCTCCACATCTGCCTGCGCCCCTGGGCTTCCTGGGGTTGGGGGGCGACCTGTCTGCTGCTTATCCGAAAACTCCCAAAACCCACTCAGAGCCTAATACTCAGCGAATGCTTATTGAATGAATGAAACAGAAAAACAAATAAATTAAAAGAATCTGCCTTGCATGTGCGAGTGGGGCGGGGGGTGGGGGGGGGAGGTCGGTGGGGGGGTGGATCTTAGTAACCTGATCACAGACAATAAAAGACATGTCCAAGAGCAAATAAAATCTGCTAATGTTTTAAATCCATTGAGAGAGTTCAAAGAGAAAGTGACGTATTTCTTCAGTTTCTGAAGAGAGCTGTTGGAATGTCAGGGAAATGCGTGTTTCAAAAAAACCGTTAAAATATTGGAATAAGATCTGTATGTTTTAATTACTAAGAATAAGCGTCCCTCAGGGTGAGGGACAGAGCTCATAAGCCAAGGAAGTAGTGTGCACGCACAGAGAAAGTAAACCTACAGCAAACAAACAAAACCAAGATAAGCCGAAGTGGGAACACATTGGACGGCTTTCCGAGATCAACAGTAAAGAGGTTCCTTGATGCCAGAGTAAGGACAGTGAGACCCAAAAATGCTTTGGAAGAAGAGAAGCAGAGAGATTCCTAAATTGTCATGGAAACAAATAGGTCAAGGACAGCCTGTGGCCCTCTACCCCAGGAACGTCTGGAGAGAAGGGAGCAATGGCAATTAAAAATGGCAGTCATATCCTTGTGGCCAAAATATGCAACTTTCCTTCCACACCTGGCCTGCACCCAAGGGCCTACATGCTGGGCCCCCTGCCCACAAAGGAAGCCCACCTATCCAGGAAGGGTCACTTTTAATAACCACTTTGTGGAATAGATACTTAAAAAGTAGTATCAGCAAGCATTTTGTAAAGTCCTCATTAACTGGCCAAAGCACAACACGCTTTCTGAAAGGAGAACATGAAACTGGACCAATCTATTAGCATTCCTTGAGGAGGTAGAAACAGGTCTGGAGAAACCCAGGGATGAATTATGTTTAAACGTTCAAAATTCCTTCTGACAAAGTTCCACCCCAAAGGTCATTTCCAATAGTAAATTCCTCCAAAACATAAAGGGAAATCTCCATGGATCGGAATTGTCCTTAGAGACAGGAAAAAAAAAAGAGGATAAACAGGTACTTTTCTAGATGAAGAATTATAAACAGTGGGGATCCCCAAGGATCACTGGTGCTCCCAGACTTTGTTTAAACGTCCATAGATCATCTGGAGGAATGACTGGTTCCAGGTCTGCAGATGAAATGGTTCCAGGCTCTCCAGAGAGATGGCAAACAAATGGTGATTAACTGCAGGACCAGTTTATGAGTTTGCAAGAAGATACATATTAAGCTTTTGCAGGGGCAAGCCTCAGTTAATACATTTAGGAAAACAACCCAAATTACAAAAATAACGGACTGTGTCCAGTCTGTTTATAGCCCCCAAGGGATCTTGGGGGTCTTTGCAAAATGTTTGTTTGCCCAAGACTGTGCAGGACCAAGCGTTCAGAAATGGTATTGGAAACTAAGCCAAAAATAGTCTTCTCCCTGGGCTCTACCCAAACCTGGCAATTTTATGACCTTCTCCTAGAAACATGTCTCAAAACTGTAGAAAGGTGAGTAATCACCCAGGCAGAAGGCTTTCCTGAGAAGCTGGGCTGCTTTGTTCTTTAAGGACGTCAGTGTGGAAAGATGAAGCCAGAAAGGTGATGTGATCAAAGTCTATAAAACCTTAAAGGTTATGCAGAGATTGAGCAGCTCTGGTTCATCAAATCTGAGATGGACAGACCCAGTGTAGCCTTGAAGTTTGAAAGAGGATTTTGAGGGACAAATTACAAAGAAGGATTGGGTCCCACTCTGAGCTGTAAATGAAGCAACTGAGTTCCTCAAAATGTGGTATAGGGCAAAATTTTTTCAAAGGTGGAGAGTGGAGGGGATGGGAGTAGGCTCAAGGAATTTTGCCAGTAAATGGATAATGGATTAAGAGCCATCAACAACACATCCCTGCACTTCTGAGGATGGCTAAAATACTTCTTGGGACCAGTTGGACCTCAGCTTCCTCCTGATTGGTCAAGAATCTGTGCATAGATGTGAGAGGAACCAAAATCAAACCAGTTTCAGCAAAACAAGGACTTTGTTGGCTCCCATAGCTGGAGCAGGTCCTCGTGGAGCTCCGAGGAGCTAAGAAGGAGCTTCAGGGAGAACCATGTGCTGAAGAGTGGCATGGGGATGGTCAGCCCTGAAAATCGCCATCAGCCCCTGAAAAGCTCACCAGACACAGTGCAATTTTAGTATAAACAGTATGCCAACTCTGCAAACACAGCTTCAACCCACAACACTCATCAATACTCACCTTCCTGTCGGATTACTATCCCCAGACCCATCCTATGGAGGAATCAGAGATCAGAACTGGGAGCTCCCTCATGGCCACAGTCTCAGGACAGATTCTGATTGGTCATCTTGGGTCATGTGCCAGTCACTGCTTTAATGAAATCAATTATTAGGTTCTCTGTCTTGCCTGGACTTTAAGTCCAAGAGGATAAACTGATTGACTCATCCTGGGTCTTATGTGCACCCACGGTTGATGGAGGGTGATGGAACTTAGAACCTACAAGTCCCTACACATTAGTCACCCAGGAGAGCTGACTAAAAATGCTGATACCCAAGGCTCTACCTCCCGAGATCCAGATTCAGCTGCTCCGAGTGGGGCCTGGGCATTTGTATTATTGTTAAATCCCCCATGATGATCTCCCAAAAGAATATACCCCTCTCCTTTGTGAGGCTTTGGGTGGGGCTTCCAAGTGCTAAAAATGCACACCCTAGCAGAGCATGTGCTGGCCTTTCCCAGGCTCCTGCTTTCTCTTTCTGCAGCCTCACCTCTTTCTCCTATAGCCATCCTCAAGCTTTTCCAGCTCCTCAGGCAAGCCACACCTTGGTACATGGTTTCTTCAGTGTTCCTTCTACCTGGAAGCCCTGCCCTCCTCCTCCTCCCTTGCCCACCACCTTCCCCTGGTACATTCCCAACTGGGAAAACTTCCCTTCCCACGCTGCACCCCAGGCTGGGCTGGAGGCCCCTGGCGCCCGTGTTCTGTGCCTCCCCAACAGCATCTGTGTTATGCCTTATTGAAAGTGATTGTTAAGTTATCTGTCTTGACTTTAAGCCCAGTGTGGACTTGCACCATTGGAATGAAAGGCACATACAGCATGTCAGGGGTGGGGTTCGGTGTGCTTGGCTCTGCCGTTTATTAGCTGGTAATTGGGTGAGTACTTAAACTCACTCAGCCTCAGTTTCTTCATCTGCAAAATGGGGATAGTAATAGAACCCACCTTAGCTTAAAGTGTCTAGAAATGTAAAGCACTTAGCCAGCACCTGACATAATGTAAGAGCACACTGAAACATGAGCCATTATTACTATCATTCTTAGTGAAAATGAATCCTTGAAGATACCTCGCAAGATACACCACCCTTTCGGTAAAGCCCTCCCCAGGTAGTTAGTTGTTCACTCCTCACCTCTGTTTTACCCCTCACCTTCCTCTAATATCTGTTTCTACTAGCAGTTCAAAGATAGGAGTTGTCTTATTGATTTCTTTATACCCCAGGGACTAGCATGTACTAGTCCTAAATATGTATTTATTGACTGATGACTCAGGCCCTGCATTTGAGAACACCCTGTTCATACCCAGAGGCAGGGGAAGCCAGACTCCTTCCCCACCGCTGCCCCTGGGAGGGCTTCTTCAACCATACGTAAACCTCGCCTTTCAGAAGCTCCCTGCTCCTTCATCACACAACCCCACCCCCCGAAAATGGAGAGGGAGAGATGGGGGGGCGAGGGTTCAGTGGTGGGGCCTCCACAGCCAGGACTGGCGGAAAGGGAACAGGAGCATGAAAAGGTCTCTGCCCCTCCGCCCAGGCTGCATCCAGGGGAAAATGCATAAGTGGTGAGACTCTATAACGAGAGCTGTCAGTCTGAAGTCAGCTACACTTTGCGGTACGCGTGCCTCTCACTGTAGTGGCCTCTCCCGTTGTGGAGCACAGGCTCTGGACGCGCAGACTCAGCGGCCATGGCTCACCGGCATGTGGGATCTTCCCAGACCAGGACTCGAACCCGTGTCCCCTGCATCGGCAGGCAGACTCTCAACCACTGCGCCACCAGGGAAGCCCTGAAGTCAGCTACACTTTGATTTAAGTGAGTTTCTGTGGCAAATAGAGTGCTGAGTTCCAAAACCCAACATTTTAAGAATTTCTTATTTTTGCAAAGATTTGGGGAGTTGTCAATAAGCTGGTTGGTTTGGCCGGTATAGACAGATTCCTCAAGGTCAACACAACCTCATATTCCTCTATTTGTGGCTGGATTTCTCTTCATAGTCTAAACTGTGTAAAAGCCAAATCTCTACTTCTGTGATGTCCAAATTCAGCCTCACACATTTCTCCTCTGAGAAGGAAGCCCTTTTCGTCCCTTTCCCAAATGATTTGCTTATGCCGTAGGAATTGGATCTCCTCCCAAAATGACAGCCAGTCCCCTGGCCGGAAGGCTGGGGAGCTCCCATGGCCCAGTGCCCCTCCCAGATTGTACAGGCACACCTCATTTTATTGTGCTTTGTAGATACTGCTTTTTTTTTTTTTTAATTGAAGGCCTGTGGCAACCCTGTATCCAGTAAGCTTATCCATGCCATTTTCCCAACAGCATTTGCTCACTTTGTGTCTCTGTGTCACATTTGGGTAATTCTCTCAGTATTTCAAACTTTTTCTTTATTGTTCTGTCTGTTATGTGATCAGTGATCTTTGATGTTAACTCTTGCAAAATGATTCCAGCTCGCTGAAGGCTCAGATGATGGTTAGCATTTTTTAGCAATAAAGTTTTTTAAATTAAGGCATGTATACTGTTTTTTAGACATAATGTTATTGCACACTTAACAGACTACAGTATAATGTAAACATAACTTTGATATGCACTGGGAAGCAAAAAAATGTGTGGGACTTGCTTATTGCATTAGTTGCTTTATTGCGGTAGCCTGGAATGGAACCCTCAATATCTCCAGGGGATGCTTGTATTCAGTTGCAGTCTTGGGGTGACAGTATTATCAGCCTGCCCCTTACAGACGAAGAAACTGAGGTGTAGAGGCTGCAGCCAAAGGTCCACACTCTTGGGCAAGGACAGCACCGGGAGGGCCTGCTTCTAGGCCTTCTGAAGCCTGCACAGCCTCTCTGCTGGATCCTAAGCCACGTTCTACGACCCAGAGATGCTGCAGCTGTGGTGGTGGTGAATTTACAGTCGGGGCTGCTGGGAATACTAATGGATCCTTTCTCTCTCATTAGCGAGAAGCTTTAGAACTAACTTGTGTAAGGCAGGATCTAGCAAAGGGTGTTCATTGGTGGACCTCAAAGGTGCGTGTGTGCAGTCTGGCTCTGTGCCTGCCTCAGTGTGCCAGGGCTGCCCTGTGATTCTAGAGAATAAATGGTGGATCTGGCTCCCGGATGGGCCAAGCCTGAGAGGAATGCGAACCGCGATCTGGATTTTGAGGTGGTGGCCTTTCACTGGACAAACCTGTAGCATTTTGCCAACGGGGGCTTAAAATGAATCCCGGTTTGGGGGAATGATAATTAGACAGAGCCTGTTGGACTGAGACCCACATTTTTTTTTTTTCTTTTTCTTTTCTGTATGCGGGCCTCTCACTGTTGTGGCCTCTCCCATTGCGGAGCACAGGCTCTGGACGCGCAGGTTCAGCGGCCATGGCTCACGGGCCCAGCCGCTCCGCGGCATGTGGGATCTCCCCGGACCGGGGAACGAACCCGTGTCCCCTGCATCGGCAGGCGGACTCTCAACCACTGCACCACCAGGGAAGCCCCGTGAGACCCACATTTTTGAGGGAAATACGGTGGCACCCCAAACTGTAAAGCCAGCAGTAGCCATCACGGCATTTTGCCCTGAGGAAACAACAGCTTGTTTTTGCCCCATGGTACGGTGCTTGAGGCATTAGTCCCCTTTCGTACTTGTTTTGTAGAAGCCAGATTCAGAAGTATTACTGCTTTGGGTTCCATCTACAGACCTAGGGTCCTCTTCCCCTAGCCCAAAGCTTTCTCCTTCAGAGCTTCACTCCCCTGCCAGCAGGCAGAGTCCTAAATGCAGACGCAGCCCTGCGGCCTCTGTGGCCTTCAGCAAGTGAGGAGTGCCATAGTGCTTAAAAGAAACATCTAAATTGGATAAAAACTCAGACTTTTTTCCAAAGAACCAGATGAGTTGGCTTGGAAGTGAGGTGAGGGGGGCCAAAGGAGCAATTGGTTTGACTAAAAACACTTGCTCTGGCGTATTTGTGTTCCATCCAAAAGATGCTTCTCAGGGGAAGTGACCAGTTTTAAATATCCCAACAGCGGCAGGAGAGCTGCGGGGCCTAGGGAATCTTGGGGAGGAGACATTTTGCTCCTGGAAAAATAAGTGACCAAGTTAAAGGAAGTCACCACCCTGATGCTCTCCCAAGAGCGGCCTTGGTGGCCTTGCCCTGGTAGCGCGGAGCGTCCAGGCCCTGCGCACCGCGGGGCCCGCTGCATCCACACCTCCTGGGGTGGCAGCTGCCCTGCCGCCTCCGTCAGGCTCTTAGGCCCCCGACTCCGGAGCGCGGCCAGTACGAGTCCTGGGGCAGCAGCGAGGTGCCTGGAGGGGATGCTGGAGGTGGCCGAACCCCGGCGGGGTGGGTGGCCCGGGGCCAAGGTGGGGGGGAGGTAGGGAGGGAGCCTCGAGGTGCTTTAGTGGCCGACATCCATTGGGCCATCCCGCCCAACCCCGGACAACTCGGAAGCGGATTTTTCAGCCTCCTGCACTGGAGACACATCTGAGTGAGAGCAATGAGTCGGGGTGTCGGTGGCGTCTTCGGAACAGCAGTCTAGTTGTAAAGGGATCCTGGGGTTTTTCTCCAAGCTCAGTTTCTACTTGTTGGATACGTGTAGGGAAGATGGGGGAAGGGGGCGCGGCCGTCCTTGCTCTTTGCCGGCCTTGGCTGTCCCGGGGCATTTGGGCCTTTTCTGCGTGGAAAGCCGCGGGGTTCGGGGAGCCGGGGCGCGCCCACCGTCCTCCAGCCCTGGGTTCCCCAGGTCCCCGCGGCCTGCACCGCAGCCCGGCCGCCTCGGTCCCCGCCCAGCTCTTCTCCCCCAGCCCCCAGCGGGCCGCGCTGAAACCCGAGCGCGAGGGGGCGGAACGCGAGGCGGCTGGGGCAGCGGGGCCGCGCCGACATTGGAGGCGAACTGGGTGATGGATGGCGAGGGAGGGGCGCGCGGGGAGGGGGAGCGCGCCGGGCGCCCGCGGCCGAGATGGACCGAGCCTCCCGGCTCGCTGCTCCCGCCGGCGGAGCGAGGCTGCCCTTTCTCCGCAGCGTGATTTATTTTCTTCTTTTCTTCTGAACTCTTCTTCCAGGGAGAGGCTAGTGGTAACAGGCCGAGCTGGATGGATGGGTATGGGGAGAGGGGCAGGACCTTCAGCCCTGGGATTCTGGCCGACCTTCGCCTTCCTTCTCTGCAGCTTCCCCGCAGGTAAGGCACTGCCCCCGACCCGGGGACAGCCGGCCGGGCGCGCGGGGCCCGTTCCCCGGGTCTCCTCGCAGCGCCGGGCCACAGGTCGGCGAGTCGGAGCTCAAGTTCGCCGGCCCCCCGCCTCCCATTTCCACGCGTCTTTGTTTCTCCCGCGTCCAGCCGAAGGCGCGATGGATGCGGCAGTGGGGACCTGGGGGAACCCCTCCCAGGCTATAATGAAAAAGAGCCAGGCGGGGAGGTCGCAGGCGCCGGGGACGTCTCCCAACTTGCGAGAAAAAGGGGATACCGGGATGCGCCCCTTAGGGGCCCCCGAGAAGGGGGAGAAGAGGAGGCACGGACTCGGAGCAGAGGGCACTTTCTCCAGCTCCTCGCCCAGCAGTTTGCAAACCTGCCGGGTGCCCAGGGGTGGAGCTGGGGGCGCCCCTGAGGTCCCAGGCCTGACCCGGACCGCCTCCTCCAGCGGGACCCCGTCCCTCCCCCTCGCGCTCGCCCACGCGGGGAAGCCCACGGACTGGGCTTCGAAGGGCCCTTATTCCTGTTTGATAACATTCCGCGTCGCCCCCTGTTTGTTTTTATTGCGTCAGAAAGGGAGAGAATTTCAGAATTAAAGCTGAAAAAGCCCATCTGTTTCCAATGAATCCCCCATAGTTTTTCACAATGTTTTTGGCAGATCGCTGCTTTCAAATTCCTCCGAGCCCGGACCTCTTGTTTTTGTTGGGGGAAGGGAAACCAACTCCACAGAGAAGCATTTGTTCCTTCCCAAACGCTCCAGTTTCTTTACTTTTTTTTTTTCCCCCTTTCGGAGGGGGAGGGGGAAGGCACGAAACTTAAATCCCGGGTCTGTTTTCCTTATAATGTTTCGAGAAAGTTTATTCCATTTTTGCCATATGCTACTCACAGCCTCGAAATGCCAGTTAAACCCTCTGTACCCATTTTCCCCTTGCTAAAAATACAAATAAACCCAGCGTCACGGGTCAAATGCTCGCCGATGCAAGGCGAGATTTCCCGGCTGTTTCCATTGTGCTGCGGGATGCCGAGGTGTCTTTTTTGCAAAAATGAGAGCCTGTTTCGCTCCGCAGGCGGAACGGATCCGCAGCCGCAGCGCTCTACGGAGCTCTGCAAGAAAGGACTTGAGTTAGACCGGGATTGGGTTGTTTTGTTTTGCTCCTCAGCCAACTGGGTTTCAGGAACTGGCAGAACTGGGCAGTCCGGACTCGGCCTGGCTGTAAGTTGCGGCTCCCGGTGGGAGGACATGCAAGGCAGCTGTAAGGGAGGAGGAATCCGTTTACTTTCCCGCCCCAGCCCTGCTCCGGGGCCCCCCAAAACCCACCCGGCCCCGCGCGCCCCAAGGGCGTCCCCGGAGAGTCGCAACCTGCTCGCAGCCTTGTATTCCATTGGGGATGCCCCGGCCAAAGACAAAATGGGGGGTGTCAATGCCTTACAGAGCCTTTAGACCCCTTGCACCCTCGCCCCAGAATATTACAACCTCCGTAGAGGGTCAAGCAGCAAGGAGTCCTACTCTCCCTCCCTTTTTTTTTTTTTTTTAAGGCAGTTTCCCCACCTATAGAAGGTTCTGGCTGAAAGGCTGATTTGGGTCCCTCCCAAGAACTAAGAAACTAAAATTTGAAATGATCCTCTTAAAAAAAGAAATCCCCCTTTTAGAGATGCAGCAGTTTGTACTGTGTGTGCATCTCGGTTTGGTCCAGATAAAGATCCAGCCCATTGGAAGTTTTATCAGATGGGTTGATAAATGGCTTTTGTCCCTTAGCTGCCATGGGGGATGTGATCTCAGCTTGGAGCTGAAATTGAGAAGGGGGGCTTAGAAGCCCTTAAAACAACACCTTCCCGCTCTTAAAGCGGCAGCACTTGTTAACTTCTTGGGCTGGAGGGAGAGGAAGGGAAGGGCTGGCAGGAAGTACTCAGAGGTAGGAGGGAGCTGTCAGGGCTGGGTGGTGGAGTTTTGCTGTTTTCATTTCTCCATCTTAAAAACTTTATTTTAAAAGTCTCCCCCATAGTCTGAGGAAAGCTGGTGGGTTATAGAATTCATAACCCGAATTCCATCACTTGTTTCCAAGAAGCCCATTTCTTTTTGGCTTCAAGGCTGGTAACTAAAACCTGGCAGATAGAGCAGATAGCTGTTGCGCTGTCATGCCAACTGGCTAATGTTTCTTCTAATTTGAGGCCTTGACAGCCGCATTTAGTCAAAATTGCCCACCTTGCTGAAAACTGAGCTTCCAGTATGCCCGCATGAAATAATACACTGGGGGCTCTGGAAACGTGTGTGCTCCAGAAACCTGGGTCAAGAAGACGGTTTCTTAAGAGATGAAATGGGTCATTTCCACCACAAAGAGGTGGACTGTCGCCAGAGGGGCTGCTTGGGGATCAAGTCAGAGAACCTGCAGGTCTGGTGGGCAGCTGGGTGGGCGTTAGAGGAAAAAAAAAAAAAGAAAGCACTGGAGACAGTCAGGGGCCCTGTGTGCCAGCCCCTCCCTCTAAAGACAGGTGGAATCTGGCTGGAGCAGCCTCGTGAAAGCATAGGCTTGTTCAGTGCTAGTCGACTTGAATGGCTTCCAGGAGTAAACCCATAGGAGTGCAAATTAAATTGGACATAGTTATGTGGAGAAAGATGCCTTAACCTCTGCTAGACTGAGAGGGTTTGTGTCTTTTGAGAGTGTTTACATGTACTCGGTGTGCGTGGCACACCTCCTGTGGTCCTGACACAGGGACAGCATTCGGGGCCCTCATCTGAGCAAGGTTGGCGTCCGCCTTCAGTCCTGGTGGAAGGACAGGGGCTATCAGGGTGTCTGCATGGACCATGCTGTCCCTTCAGCAGATGGACAGAGTGGCCACTGCTGTGGTCTAGCTGGGAGGGGGGCGTGGCAGGAGGCCAAGAAAAGCTTCTTGGGAGAGTCTTTCACTAACAGCGTCTGCTTCAAAACACAATTAATAGATACTTTTTTAAAGTTTAAAACCACCCTGGCTTAATAAAACATTTCTAAGAGGAACCCGTCAAAGTCACATGTTGTAGACATGCTGGCATGCTTCCCATTGGCTACATATGGATGCTATACTCCAGCTTGGTGGTTCTCAAAATGTGGTCCTTGGGCCGGCAGCATCAACCTCCTCCCTCCCCCCCACCCCAGGAACTTGTTAGAAACCTACCGATGCTGATGTTCTGGGGGTGGGATGTACAGTCTGTACTGTAACAGGCCTTCCAGAGGGTTCTGATGCACCTCAAGTGTGAGGACCACTGTTCTAAAAATTATTGCCCTGGGCCTTTCTTTTTTCCTCTTTCCCCTTCCTTTTAAACCACAGCTGTCTTAGAAAGATTAGTCCTCAGTGGGGAAACTAAGGCTTGCAGAGACCCAAGTCCTCTGCAGTATCCAAGTACACCTGTGTCATTGTAGAGATGAGAATATTTATCTCGGAGCTGCTATTCAAAAACGTACAAGCAAGTCAACCTACTTACCATGTTATTGTCCTTCCAGTAGGACTTTGTGTCCCAGAGGGAAAGACTGAAATGAGTCCCACTGCAAGAGCAGGATGGCAGCAGCGTCAGCCAGTAGGCTGGTGCGTGCCACACCAAGGGGCCTGCAGGGCAGAGCCCTGGCTCCCAGGGAGGGCGGGATGTAAAATCCTGCAGATGGTTGGTCCCTTTGGCCCTGAGGATGAGTTGGAGAGTAAGGAGAGGATCTGTGGTCTTCTGGTTTAAGAAGGGAAACCTCTGCAAGGTTGGAGGAATTGCTAGCAGTCACCCCAGTGCCCAAAGGAGAACTGGGGAGAGGTGATCCATGGGCTCAGATAAGGTTGCTCCATGAGATGGGGAACTGGGGTCCCGGGTCTCTGTGGAGGTGAGAGGGTCGCGTGGGGACCACTTTACATTTTGGAGGTCATATGGTTCCTGCTAAAATTTCCCTCTCGGGTGCAATGTTCAAGGCCCTCAGCAGAAGTGGGCAGAAAACCCCAATTTGTGTTTGGTTGAGTGATTGGGGGTACCATGCCGTTGTAATGCCTGGCTACACTCAACCTGCCTAAAACTGAAGGCGCTGTTTCTTCTAGGGTAACCAACTCATCTCAGTGGACCCAGGACTTTCCACTGTTTTAAAATTGAGAGTCCCGTGTCTTTAGAAGCCCTCTGAGTCCTGGGCACACCTGGATGATGGGTCTTCCTAGACTCTCCTCCTGTCCCCTGGACTAGTGCCTGGCCTGTGTCTGTTAGACCCCACTGCCCAGAACCGTGAAGTCCTGGGTGTGAAGTGGCCTCTCCCTTCTGTCCGTTCACCCGGCGCTGGGCCTCCTTCCTCCACCCTTTCCTGCCTGTTCCCTTTGTCACCTGCAAGCAGCTGAGCTTGGACCTGCCTCCCAGGTGCCCCACCCTCACGCTCCAAGTTGCCAAATGAATCGCTCTAAAACTCCTGCTCAGGCACTCACAGCTCTCTGTGGGCCTCTTTGGAGCATGCAGAAGAGAGGACCCTCTGGCATCTGGTCCCACACTCATCCCTGGCCTCATTCCCTGGCATGTCCCCAGGCTCCAGGTCCCTCCAGGTCTCCCCATACTCTGTCACCACCCACCATACCTTAACGGTGGGCAGCCCCCAGGCCTTGCTGAGGCCCCTGCCCAGTTTGGAATGGGAATGCCCACTAGATTAAAGCCCAAGGCCAGTGCCATCTGTTGGGGTCCAGTGCCGCCCCTCCAGTGACCTGGGTACCTGTCACCTTGGCTCCTGACGCCTGTGCTTCCTTTTGGCCTTGTTGCTTCCTGGGTCTTGGGTTTTTAGTCCTCTTCTAAATCACTGGAGCTGTTCATAAGGGCAGGAGCCCCATTTCCTGTTTCTTTATACCCTTCTCTTTGCACCCCAAACACACCCGGCACAGTCCTGGAAACTACAGGACCCTTGGGTTTTTTGTGTGTCTGTTTGTTTCCTGCTCAACAGACAGAGACCACAGGGTTGGGTTGGGGGATGTCCAGATACCCCAATCTTTTTTTCAAAAACTGTTTCTGCTTATAAAGACAATACTCATTTTTAAATCTAAAGACCGAAAAGGATAAATAAGGAAATGAAAATAACGCAAATTCCGACCTCCCACAGACTACCATCGCTCATTGACATACATGAATAACCTTCAAGACAGAATACCTTCATGTTGTTTTCTCCAAAATATGATCATTTGAACAACGACAGTTTTTTTTTTTTTTTTTTTTTTTTTTTTAAGAACGACAGTTTTTAAAGCGCTTCCATTTATTGAGTGGCCGCATATACCAGGCACTCTGCTAAATATTTGAAATATGTCACCTCATGAGATGGTCACCCCTCCCCTGTGAGCATCATTCCCTCTGTATCGATGAGGAACCAGAGGGTCAGAGAGGTTGCCTGACATCGCACAACTTAGTGGCAGAGCCAGGAGTACAGCCCAGACCCCTGCCCTTTTCCATATACCAGATTTTGGGTAAACACTCGTTAAACGCGCTACGTAGCATTTTACACTTTGAGCTATGTAGCGTATAAGGCTTTAAGGTGGGGGGAAAAGAATAAGAGACTTTGGAGATATAATTAGACAGCAGAATGAAGAGTGACGACACTCTTCCATGGATCTCACATTGTTGCCTCTTCCCAAAGGCCCTCTCTGCTCCCTATCTACCCCTGCCTTAGCATTCCAAAGCACATGCCACCCAGCCATAGGCTGGGAAAACAACTTTGGCAGAGCTGTCATGGTGCAAATTTTCCCAAGTCAGATTTGTGTCTTTGGGGTTTTGCTTATTTATTCATTTCACTCACCACTTCACCTGGGCAGTCAGAATACCGAGACGCCTGTTAAAGTGATCCCTCTGCGCCCAAGTGTCTGCAGAAAGGAGCCCATTATTGTTCCCCACGCTGAGGAATGTTCCATGAACACGGGCTCACGCTCGTGTGTGCACCAGCCAGGCGTGTGCCTTCCCAGTGCGTGAGGAAGGTGGAGGAAGGCCTGCCTGCAGATGGAAGTGGAGGAGAAAAGCCACTTCAAATGAATTTTGACCCGGAGCAGCCAAGCAAATGAGCCCAGGGTTACTAGAAGCAGAACCAGAATGGAAAATTGTCACCTCTAGAGCCAGTCCTAGACTCAGGAAAAGGGGTTATGCCTCCAAGTAGGCCCTGAAAAGTGATGTCTTTGCCCATATACCATCCTTCTCGTGGAACCCAGAGTCGCTTAGTTCTCTGCCCTAAGGCAGGGTGGTCTTGGCATGGAATCCTGTGCCCGGCCCCTGCCGCGCCATGGGCCCCTCTAACCCAGAGGAGCCCTCAGCTGCCTGACTGACAGGGCTGCTTGTGGCCTTGGGCCCGAGGGTGAGCACATGTGCTTTTTCACGTTCTCTCGGCTGTTGATCTGGCTCCGTGTGGCCCCAGTGGGTGTACCCTTTTCCTTGGCACTTGGCCTGGTTTCTTGCAGCGACTTGGCACGTGTGGAGGCTGGGACAGAGCAGCCTGGCTGGGTGTGACGAGGGGGCAGCGCCTCCTGCCTCAGCTTGGTGAGTGGCACTCGGCCACCTGTGCCCACACTTAGCAGTGAGTTAACCACTGCTCCCCCATCTCCCCTCCTCCACTCCCTAAGCCAATGCAGGTTCTCTGAGAAGCTTCCTCCTGCCCCGGGCTTTCTTCTCGGGTAGGCAGGTCCCTATAGGAAGCCCCCGAGAAAAGTCCCAGTGCTCTCAAGGGGCGAGAGACACTTTGGAGTCACGGGCTAGGTCGGTTCCTTGGAACATTCTTAGGCTGAACTGGGAGGAATGCCTCTGAGGAAAGCTGATCGCTTCTGGCTGCCTGTGGGTTAAGTAAGGTAGGGTCGGCTGCACCTGGTGAAAAATCCAGTCCCTCACCTGGGTGTGTTCCTCTCGGTATCTGACGCGAGACACCTGGATGGATCGACACAAACCCGGCAGCCACAGGCATCTCTCAAGCAAAGAGACTCCAGAACACTGCCACGGCGAGAACTTGCCAAATTCTGGCGCTAGATCCATCCACTGTCCCCTCCCAGCTTCGGTGCTAAGGGACAGGAGAGGGTGGAGAGTGGTCCGCTGCTTCTGCTGCTGGTGCCCAGCCTGGGTCTCCCACTGGGCGCAAGCACATTTCCCACCTCTTTTGGGACCCACATCCCAACTCGTTCCTAAGAGACGAGCCCCAGCATCGGCGCTGCCTGGGACAGGTGGGCAGTAAGGACAGGGGCCCGGTGGTGAGGGGCGGGGGGCGTCTCAGGCTTCTGTGCTGCTCCTTCCACAGAGGCTGTGCAGTGAATTCTCTTTGAAGCTGCCCTCCCTCTGCTCTGCCTGCTTCTGTCCTAATTAAAGCCATCGCCTTTTAATGTTATGCCACTTCCTAAAATAGTGTTCTCATCATGCCAGGTACTTACTGAAGGTTATCCAGCGGGCTCCCCACGGTCAGTGGGATCTGGTCTGAAATCCTTAGGCTGGCGTATCGAGGTCCAGTCAGGAAAACAGAAACCACATGGGGTATTGCCACAGAGGGAACCTGATACAGGGGATTGTGTCTAGATGGGCGTGGGAGGACGGAAGAGGCCACAAGGGACCACGGAGGCACACACAGAGTTGCAGGAAGCGACTTCCACTCCTGGGGCTGGAGGCACAAAGGGAAGAGGACCTTGGGGGCCCAGGGCTCGGAGGAGGGCCGCTACCTGGCTGGTCTGGCTACTTCGGAGCAGCGGCTGGAGGGGAAGAAGGGCCAGGGCTGGGTGGTGGTGCTGAGGTTAACCTGGCTGGGCCTCGTCTAGTGCTCCCCGGTGGTGCAATCTAACAGGGGGCTGGGTGAACGGTGAAACGGGGTTTGCTGCATCCCAGCCCCACACAGAGCGGAGAAGAGCAGTTTGAAGCTGAACGACATTTGCTTCATCGCCGGCTTTCACTCGGGGCTTCCGCGCCTGGCCCCAAACTTGCGGCACACTCTGAACCATCCGGCATTTCACCTCCGGCCAGTCCCAGCAGTTCTGGAGCCACTTGGGCTCCTGGACCTCTGCCCTGCATCACCTGTCAAATCCCACTGCCCTTCAGGACCTGGTGGAAAGGCTGCTTCCCTGATAACCCTCTACGCCGCCATCCTTAAGTCTGTGTTCAAATGAACCGTGTCTTCTTCCCTGCATCCCGGTGGTCTGTGTAGCCGACTCCACCTGAGCACAGAAACCAACTGGGGCTTGTTCGAGGAATGGCAGGAGGCACCGTGCCGGGCACCTAGTGGGGTCCAGAACCTTCAGCAAGTCCATGAATCCAGGCAGTGACCCTGCAAACCACGGAGGCAGAACCAACGTGACTGTGGGGCTTGCCTTCAAACGAGCCGTATACTCCTTTAAGAAGAGGCAGGTTTCTCTCTCTCCCGGCTCACCCCAACCGCTCCTACACGGCAACTGAAACCTGATCTAATCCCTTTGCACGGGGGTAATTTATTGGTCTATTGGGCTTTTCTTGGTGGCAAATTGCATTGTCTTTATTCCTGGGTTCAGGCTGAGGAAGGGCTCCTGCATTCCTAAGACTCCTTTCTCAGGGCCGAGCCTTCACACCCCGTGGCGCTCAGCAAAATAAGTTTTATTGGGCTTCTTTGTTATGCAAACAAGCCGGTAATAATCAGGCTATTATTCTGAAAGATTGGGCTTGATTAACAGTTCAAAGGAGGTCTCTGAAAGCGGCTAATGCCGCACTGGTGCATAAATATTTTCATCCTGCCTGGGTTGGTACAGCTGCAGCTTCCAGCTCCTGGCTGCCGCCGCCCACCCCCTCCCCCGTCTTTCTCCTCGGAGAGGAGCTGGGTTGCTATTTAAAGGAAGAGAATTAAGTCAGGCAAGCCGTGTGTGGCTGTGATTTCTCTCTGCTGCATCTCAGACCATGAGGAAGGCAGTCTGGAGCCCACCTCCTGCAGAAGTGAAAGGTTACAAATGTGGGGTGCCGGAGCACAGATGCTTTGAGCGTAGAGTGTGGGAGTCAGGATTCTCAGGGGATTTTCAGGCAGGAGGTGGCACCCTAGCTGGGTCGTCGATGGTTGACAGTTCAGTGAGCCCCACAGAGAGGAGTGGCCAGAGGGTGAGACCAAAGAAGGTGACACAGGGAAGCCAAGGGGCCATCTCCAGTATTCGCAGGGTTACATTTGAGCTTTTTCTGTGTGGCTCTAGAGAAGGGCCAAAGCCCCACGGATCTCCCTGGGGGGCAGTTGTGGGTCCACAGCTGGAGCTGTCCAGAGCAGGAGGGGCCAGCCCTGCCCAGCAGAGTCCCAGTGGCAGTGGAAGCCGGATGCCCACCGGGCAGGGATGCCGCAGGCAGATTTCCTGCCACGGGGGCTGGCTGGAGGTACAAACTGGTGACCTGTGGCATCCCTCAGGCCCCAGGTTCTAAAATTCCATGGTGCGCCTCGGGAAGCCCCCATGGAGTTTGGTCGCCAAGTGATCATTAGATAAAGCGATCTTAACAAAGTCAATTACACAGAGAAGTGGGAGGCCTGGCCCTAACTGCACAAGTTGGGAGTGAGTGGGTCCAGTGGTTGCCCAGGGTCCCAGCCTGCACCCCACCTTTTGAGCCAAGTGTCCGGCATCACGGGGCGCCGGAGGGAATCGGGGTTCCTGGTGGTGAGTCTGGCTGGCCACTGTCTTTGCAGCCTCTGGATTCTCTTCTGTTTGTTCCCTAGCAGCTAATCCCAGAAGTTCTACGTCTCAAGAGGCTTGAGTCAAATCCAAACGTGCCTAATAGGCTTCCGAGGAGCGGGAAGTCTGTGCAAGGGTCTTTGCATTTTCCTGGGAGTCTGAGGTGGAGCTCCAGGTACCAAGAGTCAGAAGGGGCCCCTTGAGAGCTCCCCGTGCCTGAGGACACAGGGTCTGAGATGGAAATAGGAGCTCAGGAGAACTTTAATCACCTGGCTGTGCGCACATGGGCTGCTGTGGCACCATGGCAAGGTGGCCGTCTGCAGGAGCCAGGCAGGAACAGGGCAGCCGGCCGCCTTCTGTCGCACTGAAAGCACCAAGGAAGCCGCGCTCAGAAAAGCTCGCTACCTCTTCCCACTCATACGAGTTGCAGTAAGCTGTTTCAGAGTCTCGGACTTTCCTCTCCTTCTTCCTTGAACACTCACATCAGAAAAGCCCAAGGTTTACTGCCTGGAATTCAGGTCTTTCTTTCTTTTTTTTTTTAAGATACAGCACATAAAAATCAGCCCCTCTGGGGTCTCTTTGGCAGGTGACGCCACAGTCCAGAGCTTTTCCTTTTGATGCTGGGCCAGGTTACATTCAGGTCCCTGACCTGGGTTGGGGAGCCTTCAGTCTGTGATTTACTGGAGTGGAACACAGGGCGGCAGGATGACTCCATGGGGGTTAGGGCCCCTTGGCTCGCCACCCGTGGGGACTGTCCAGCCTTGGCATCCCCAGCACCCTCCCCTGAGGCCCTCAGGAAATGATGGCAGACGGGCCTGGGAGAGCTGCGTTACCACCTGGAGAGAGGGCAGAGGGGATCTCCCCCAGTTCTGGTCCCAGCTCTCGTTACTCTCAGTGGCCTCTTATACACCATTCCCCTACCCTGATCTGTAGCTTCTCCCTTATGATGGGAGCGCCTGGGGTTCCTCTTAGACCCTTAGGAAGATGTGAAAGGCCCAAGGGTTCGGGACAGCTGGGGAAACCCAGGACATCGGGGAAATGTGGGCCCAGGCATCATGGTCCTGGACTGATCCAGGTGGGCTTTGGGGCTGGGCCTTTGGGTGTGAGTGGACAGTGGGCAGGAAGAGCTGGCCAGACCCAGCTGATCTGAGTCAAGGCAGAAGGGCAGTCGGAGCGCCAGCCAGGGCCCTAACCCGAGGAGGAGGGTAGAGGGCTGGGAGCAGTCCCTGGGATTTGCTAGGGAAGAGGCAGAGGGAGGGGCCGGCTCCCATCCAATGCCCTTCCATCCCCTGCCTGGTGACTTTTAACCTCCGACCTCACAGGGAGGTTGTATCTGTCCCCCTCTGAGACCTTTGTTGGGGACCTTATTTGTTGAGTGCCCACTGGGTCCCAGGCATGCCAAGTACATCTCAGTCCTCAGCAGCTTCTGAGGTGGGTGTTACCTCCACTTCACAGCTAAGGAAACTGAGGTCAAGTCCAATTCCCACAACTACTCGTAGGGGACAGGGTGGGACTTTGGACCAGACACCCTCCCTCCAGCGCACACTCTGCCCGCCATCCCACGCGACCAGCGTCGCCTTCAGACTTCCCCACTTTTGGCCCAGCCCTGGACGATCGCATCGAGAATGTTCTCCAGAGGGTTGAGAAATGGGATTGGCAGGACTTCAAGCTCAGCCCCTCTACCGTCACCGCCCCGCCGGGAGGGAGGCCCTGGGTGCGAGGGCAGCGGGAGAGCAACCCCTGTCGCCGCCTGCGGGTGGTGGGCGGAGCTGCCATGCGCCCTCAGCGGGGTGGCCGGTAGCTACCTGTGGCTCAGGAGGGGGCGGGGGGAGCAAGGGGCGGAGCCACGGTGAACAGAGGGATGAAAGGCCTTGTCGCGGAGCGCTGACAGCCTGAGTGCCCCGGGCTGCTCAGTGTTGGCAGCTGGGTCGCAGCTGGGCTTGCTCCTCGGGAGGCCGGTCTCCTCACTGCCCCCTCTGCCTGCAGCCCCCTCGCCCCCCACTCCCCGAGAAGATGCCCCGTTCACACATTCCAGACCTGCGGGGGAGCCGGGGGGTGGGGGTGACGGGCAACTTGGCCCCTCTGTGACGGGCTGTTGAAGAGAAAATGACCCCCAGAGCACCTGACAGCGATGCAGACCTCAGGCCCACTGGGCCCGGCGGAGGCAGAGCCCGGTGGTTGGTGGGCACATTCGAGGAGCACGGCTCTGAACAGATCCACTCGATGACCCCAGGACACTTCGGGGACTCTCTCTGAGGGCACCGGAGTGGGATTTCGGTCATGCATTCCAGACACACCAGAGAGCTCTTTATCTGAGACACTGCTCTGAGCCCAGGTGTCAAGGCTGTGCAGACAGGAGACCCCCCGTCGCCCGTTTGGGGGGAATAGAGCCACGCATGACAGGGGTCGGGAATGGGATGCCCCAACGCGTCCCACACTGTGTGCAGGTTCGCCCTGCCCTGGGCAGCATCCCGACCCCAGCCTTCAAGCCCCTCGCTGTACCCTGAGAAACAGGCCCTGGAAACTAGTCTGTGGAGGCAACGCCGCGGAGCGTGTGGACCATGGGCCTCCTGGCGGGTGGCAGTCTCTCAGCGTCGCAGGAGGGGTCCTCAGGGAGAGGCTGAAGCCCACCTGTGGCGGAGTGTGCCTTTGAACCACCCAGCAGCCGGTGGAGGGAATCGTGAATGCACCAAGGTTGTCCGAGGTCTTGGCATTGCCAAGGGCCTGGGCTTTCAGGTCTGAGGGGCTGGATTCACATCCTGCTTCCTCCTCACAGTGGAACCTCAGTCAGTCTCGCTGAGCCTGGCTCTGCTCTCTGGGAGGCGGGGATGTTGTAGTGCCCACCTGTGAGGCTGCCCGGGGCCCTGAATGAGGTGAGGCTTGCAGGGCCCAGGCCACTGAGCCTGGAACAGAGTCAGTTAGCTGGGACTTCAGTCTGTGCCACCCCAGCTTGGCTCTGGTGGAGAGCTGAGGCCAGCACAGCCCTGCGTGTGCTACAGTGGTCTGGCTGTAAAGGGACGGGCACTGTCTTTTCTGTCCTTTGGGCAAGGTGAAGGCCAGAGGGGGACCCAGGGCTGTTTGGGCAGTGGGCAGAGCCAAGGTAGCTGCCACTCAGCACGAGGCCTGAGTCCCTTTGGGGCAGTTTCCTCTGAGATGCCTACCTCCAGAATTCTGAGAAAGCAGAATGGCAGGTCAGCTCACCTGTAATCACCGAGGCTACCGGAGTGGGCATTACGGGGCGGCCGCAGACCGGAGGTGGGGGGTTGGCAGCTGCAGCGGCCAGTTCCCCTGACCTGTGTTCCTCCACACTGCTTGTTCTCCGCGGCATCCTTTCCACACACACCCCCACCTCGAGGCCCCCTTTACCATCTCCCGCTCAGGCCACAGTAGCATTTGCCGCCCACAGGGATGTTGGGCCCTTGGGCATCTTCTACAGGTTGGGAAATCATGAAGATGGCGGGGCTGGAGACTCTTCTAGCCACCTTTCAAAGGAGACCTGGGCCAGGAACATGGCTCTGTGGGAGGGCGACCACACAGGGGGTCTCCCCGGATGGGCACCTCTTCACAGTGGTCACCACCTATCATTTACCGGATCTGCTTCTCTAGGTCAGCATGCTTCTTCCACTTAAAATGGGAAATCTGTAGCTCTTCTATCAAATCTGTTTTATTTTTCCTAATACGTATTTAAATACGTGACTTGTCAAGTGAAAAGAAAAATGCTCACCCAGATACCTCCTGAAATGACCTTGTTTACCAGAGGTGTGACAAATACAGGTCAAGTTAGGGGAAAAGCCTGAATTTTAGGACAAGCACCGTGTTGATATACTTGGGGCAAGTCACACCAGCTCCAGGAGAACAGCGTCCGCACCTGCAGAGGTGGGAGAGCTCCCTGAGCTCGGTGGCCCAGGCATCCAGGTACGGGGCCTGCAGCACAGACCAGGGCCACACAGGGCAGCTGCCTGGATGGTTCTTTGGCTAGCCTGGCCTCATATACTTCTGTCCCTGCTTTTAGGCACAGCTTGATTTTATAGGTAAAAAGCCAGTAACAGAGAAGTAAACTGACTTAGAGCCAGATGAGTGGCCGAGCCAGGAGTGGCTGGAGCTAGCGCCTCCTTCCCCTCTGTTGATTGGGCTGAGACACCAAAAGCTGCACCTCGCAGCTGGCCTGCCGGCCCCTTTGCACCTGGAAGCCTGTGTAGAAACGTCCCTCCTGCTGCCACTTCTGGTCGCTATGGGCCGTGCAGAGGAATCCAGGAGGCCGGGAAAGGGCAGATTCCATGATGCAGGTGTGTTGAGGTCACAGTTCTCAGGCATGATAATTATCTGTAGCTAATTATCACTAAGGTCTCAACGCTGAAAGTGACCTTAAAAAAAAAGCATGAATTAGAGCAGATCCAAGGTTGCCACTCAGTTGCCTCCCAGCTTGCTCTCCTGAGCAGGATAATGGGGGATGGAGCTACGGAGACCAAGAGGGAAGCTGCCCTGCATCTGCAGACGAAGTGACAGAACCAGGCCCTCTGTGACCAGGGCTAATATAATCACACTAGCCAACATTCATTGAGCTTCTGCTCTGTGCCCGGTGCCGGGATAAGTCCTTTAACACTTTCAGCAACCTCATAGGGTGGATACTATATTACCCCATTTTCTAGATAAGTAAAATGAGGCACAGAGAAGTTAAGTGATTTGTACAAGGTCACACAGTGGCAGAGATCAGAACACATACTGAATAGTGGGGCTTAATTCCCGGCCAGATTTCTTTTGCTGTGCCGAAATTCTTGGCGGTAGTTGTGAAAGTGTCAACAGACGCCAAAGGCCCAAGGGTGGGCGGAGAGCTTGCGGCGGGGGAGGGGAGCGGGGGTGGGGGGCGCCGGTAGTCCTCCGCCAGGCCTTTCAGCCTGCGGTCCGCAGGCCTAGCCACTCATGGTCATTACGGCTGCGCAGAAGAATCGGGAAAGTGGGAAAGGCAGGTTCCATGCCTGCAGGAACACTTCCAACGCCTGAGATGAGGCGTCCTTTGTCCCTTGCACGTGCCCCGCAGCCCTGGCCCACGGGGGTGGAGGAGGCCTGGGCTTACCACTCCCAACGTGACAGCGCCTCCCTTCCTGTATCCGCAGCCACCTCCTCGTGCAAGATCCTCAAGTGCAACTCTGAGTTCTGGAGCGCCACGGCGGGCAGCCACGCACCGGCCCCGGACGACGCCCCCGAGTTCTGCGCGGCGCTGCGCACCTATGCCCTGTGCACGCGGCGCACAGCCCGCACCTGCCGGGGGGACCTGGCCTACCACTCTGCCGTCCATGGCATCGAGGACCTCATGAGCCAGCACAACTGCTCCAAGGATGGCCCCACGTCGCAGCCGCACCTACGCACGCTGCCGCCGCCACCGGGGGACAGCCAGGAACGCTCGGACAGCCCCGAGATCTGCCACTACGAGAAGAGCTTCCACAATCGCGCGGCCGCCCCCAACTACACGCACTGCGGCCTCTTCGGAGACCCGCACCTCCGGACTTTCACAGACCGTTTCCAGACCTGCAAGGTGCAGGGCGCCTGGCCGCTCATCGACAATAATTACCTAAACGTGCAGGTCACCAACACACCGGTGCTGCCTGGCTCAGCCGCCACCGCCACCAGCAAGGTACGGGGGAGGGGGGCCGGGGGTGGTGAGGCGGGTCACGGCACCAGGCCCTGCCATCAGGAGGGCCCGGGCTTTCCTCCCTCCGACCCAGACGCCCCCTGACCCGCCATGTTCCTCTCGTCGGTAACTGAGCAAATTATTTAGGAAGGAATGTCCTGCACGTTCTTTGTCGTCAGGTGAACTACCCTGGAGCCACCTCTGCCCTTTGCCCAGAGTGCGGTGTTTCTCAAACTGCTGCTGTACACCGTCCACTAGGGGTCTTTGAAATCAGCCTTCTGGCGTCAGAAGCTAACACACAGGCACAGTTTGGGGGTGGGTCTGGGTTGGGGGGCGCAGGGTAGAACAGGATAGCCAAACCTAGCCAATATTAAGGCAGTTTGTGAATGCTTTCCCAGTGCAAGAGTAAACGTTTAGGAAACTTAGTTTCTGTTGTGTGCATTTGTTCACGTGCGTGCACATTGGATCTGGCTGTAAATAAGATGGATTTCTTATTAGGGTTAATAGTCCAGAAAGTTTAAAAACACTCCCAGAGCATTCAGTTTCAAACTTCTGGGATAGTCTTTTCTTGCCCCAAACTATGTTTTCGTAGAACTCCAGTGTCAAATCCCAATAAAGGGGAGCCGATATGCAGGTATGTTTCTGTCGTTATCATCACGGAGCTTTCTGTCCAGTGGGAGTCAAACCCCGCCCCAGACAAGCGGACCCAACAGCCTCCTGGAGGTGACGGTCCTGCCCAGGGGTTCTTACTGTGGCTGTACATTTGTGAACCGAGCGGATTTTAGAAGGTAATGGTTCTGGGCCCCCCCGGGCCGCTCTGACACCACATCTCTGGGTGGGGGTCAGATGTGTTCTTTTTTTTAAACCCCCAGTGATTCTGGGGCACGGAGGGCATTGAGGACGCTGGTTGGAGGCCCCGGCTGCTGGATGCTGCTGGTGCCAGTCGGGGCTGCAGGGTACCATCCTGCCCTTTGTCTCTGTCCCACACTGACACAGTAAGGCTGCAGCCTCAGAGCAGAGAGGGCCGTGGTGTCTGGGCGCAGGGAAGATGGAACAAGTGAGGACAGGGCATCAACCCACTGAGCACCCCCAGGGCCACCCATGCAGCCCGTCTGTCCAGGGCAGCTCCGGAACCTGAGGCTCTAGGAGGGAAAGTGGCCTCCCCACCCAAAGTGCATTCGGCTGGGAACCAAGCTGGGATTTCACCGGAGCCAGGGGACTCCAGAGCCCAGCGTGTTCTCACTGCCAGGAGAGGAGGTTCCCATCTGGAGCCCTGGAGGCCACCGAGAGCCAGTCATCTTCTGACCCAAGGAGGCTTCAGTGTCTGGGTGGCAGGACTCAAGTCCTACTCACAGAGCCACAGCCAGAGGCAGCCATGATGTGGCCCGTGGCCCAGGCAATGGGACATTCCTGTCCACTCCAGATTCTCCCTCCCAGTTTTCCAGGAGGGTCTCCCATGACCTCACATTCAGACTCAGCCGGAGAACGTGGTCTCAGGTCCAGGAGGCTGGTGGATGATTAGAGTCCAGGCCATGGGGACAGCTCTACCTCCCCGGGGCCTGGGCCACCAGAGCCCCTGGAGTTTCCGGTTTGGCAGCGGGTCTGTTTTCCCAGGAAGAGCACATTGCAAGACAGTGTGTAGGGCAGTGCCAGGCTGGCCCACAAGGGCGTTTCTGTCCCTCCATGCCCCAGAGGAGGACACTGAGGTGACCTGGCAGCCAGGAAAATTCCTGCCACCTCCCTCTGCTCCGGTGGCCCTTGCATGCCCACAGGGGTCTCTTCCTGGGACCAGCTGCTGGGTAGGAAACAAGCAGGCCTTAGCCCCACGGATGCTCTTACAGGCCTTTGGCACCAGGCCACGAAGCCTAGTGGGCAGCAAATTGCGGCCGGGGCTCCCTCTTCCCCCTCCCCCCTCTCAGCCCTCCACAGACTGAGGGGGGCCTGAATCAAGGTGCCGGCCGCCTTCTGTGCAGCGACCGCCTTCACCTACCCGCCTCCCTCCCTAGAGCCAAGATAAATGAATGTCTGGAGCCTGAGGCTGCGGCTTCCAAATTCAGCAGCAAACACACCGTGGAAGGGGGACCCCGCCTCCCTGTCCCAGGCTGGCAGGGGGGCACACAGGAGGTCTGAGGGGGCTGTGGACCTCAGGAGGCCTACCCCTCCTGACAAGGGCGGTAGAAGCATCAGATGTGATAACAGACCTGGGAGGAGTTGTGGTTAATGACCAGCAAGGGGGGCTTGCTGGCCCCTTTGACTGGGGGTGAAAGCTAGAGAAGGAGCCTTTGGGTCACATACTAGTGGGTCCTGCAGGCCGGGATGAGGTGCCTGGGCTTAGAACCCCTGGATGCCACCCTCAGCTCTCTATTGGCACACAGTGGGACCCTGAGCTCAGCGAGGCCGTCCACAAACCAAATGGCTTATTCATTCATTCATTCATTTGTTCTCGTATTCCTTTCATTCACTTAGCCCACGTTTTTCAAATGCTCACTCTGTTTCAGGCTCACTGCTGGGCACTGGCCAGCAGCACTGCCCAAGTAGGCATGGGAGTGCCTCCCTTCCTGTCCCAGCACGAAGCTTCCAGAAGGCTCTGGGGCTCTGCAGCAGAGCCCCTTGATCAAGCCAACCCATTTCCGCGGTGACCTAGGGCCACCTTGATCTTCCCAGCAGGTGAAGAGTTTTAGCAGCCTTCTCTTACCTCCCCGTCAGCCAGGAGGCAGCCCGAGGCTCTGCTGGAGGCCGGGCGGCGACAGGCTCCGTGTCTGGCCAAGCCAGTCTCAGGCCTCAGGGCCGACTGGGGTCTCACGGTACCCGGGTGAGAGGCATGGGTGGCTGGTTCCCCAGTGCCCTCGGCCCGCCTCTGCCTGTTCTCTTGGGCCTCCATTACTCAGGTGTGTGTGTTCCTTCGCTGATTCAGAAAACATTGAGCAAACAGCTCTTCTGTGCCAGCCTCTGTGCTCGGCGATGCCTCCCTCTCAGCGCTCCCAGGCTAATAGTGGAGCACGAAGATAGCCACAGCATGCCGGTGACGGGTGCTGGGGCAGCAGGATGGAGGGTCTTGGGGCGGGGCACTGGCTCTGCACAGAGCACTGGGGAAGGCCTCCTGCCTGCCCTCGCCCTGAGCTTGCCCCCGAAGGACAGGACGGGAGGGGCAGCAGCAGAGCCAGGCAGAGTGTGGGCTCTTATCCCCAAGGTGGTGGAACCTGGGCTTTTGTGATTTCCCACCCCCTCAGCCGTGGTGCCTTGCCCAGGAGCACGGTATTCTCACTGTCCAACCCTGCCTAGCCCTCTGTTCTTGTGGAGGGTCGAGATCTAGTGTTTTCCAGCCCAAGCTGACATTTCAGCCTCCCGTTCCCGTGGGACTGCCTCCCATGCCCGCCCCCTGCTCTGTCTTCCTCTTTCTGGCTGCGCTGGTGGCACCCCGTTTTGAGCCTCAGGGAGGAGAGGAGCTCGGATCTCGGTGCCTCCCCCCACGGCGGCCCCCTCGCATGTTCCCCGTTGCACTTCCATTCCATCACACGGCATCCTTCATCCGCTTAGTCTGTGACATCACCTTCCACCCCCGCAGTGTCAGCACCGTGAGGACAGGGGTCTTGGGCTGTTTCCTCCCCTCATGTGGACACAGCCCCCAGCCCCAGGCCTGGCACACAGTTGGCGCTCCATGAATAGTTCTGATGACACTCGGGCTCTGCCCTGTGCCCAGCAGTGGAGAGGGCGCGAGCCCCTCGGGGAAGGGGGGCAGCCGAGGCGGGAGCGGCAGCCACGCCTGCGGCTGTGTGGGCAGTGAGCCGCCTGGCTTTCGACAGGCCTCCTTCATGCTGTTCCTTGTGGTTGAGTCCCTGGCACCGGTGCCAGGAAGAGTCAAGCAGCCTGTCAGCCTTCCAGGAGACTGTCTCCGCGAGAGATGGCGGTTAGAGCGAAACCAGCCTTTCCTGTTCCAGGGAGGCCGATGGCACTGGGAATGCCACCCCCCTACTCCCCCGCCCCCAGTGTCTGTGTGGCCCTGCACACCAGGCAGGGACACCGGAGCCCCTCATTGCACACCCCTCCCCCCATGGCAGGACCACCCACTGCCCAGACCACCCCGGCTGGCCCATCTCCCGGCCCCCCGCAGGCAAGCAGGCAGGCAGGCGAGCGGCCTCATCAGGGCAGGAGCCTAGGATGGAGACAGGAAGCAGCAGGAGGTGGATCCCTGTGAAGTCGCCACGTTCATAGGTCTGGGCAGTGAAGGAGCGGCAGTTTCGTGGGGTTCGATGATGCGTGGGGCTAGGGGCAGGATAGAGGGGCTGCAGCCACCTTGGACATCCCACAGCGAAGCAGAAGAGCCTCGTCCCGGGACCAGCCTGTGACCTCCAGGGAGGAGACGGGGAAGCAGAGCCCCGGGCTCAGGGAGCTATGCACGCGGGCCTCCCGCCGTAGGCCGCTGTGGCCTCTGGCAGGACCTCCGGCTCTCGACCTCAGAGCACCAGCCCCTCCTCGTGTCCCATGAAGACCGTGCAGAGTGCCCCCTGCACACCCGTCAGGCCCCACAGGCGCGGTGCCTTGGCCCCAAGACTTCTAGGGCCACGAGAAGGCTTTCCTTCCTTTTAAAGTCAGAAGGAAAAAGCCAACATGATCCAACCTAGACTATATTAGTCTTTACGCCAATGCAGTCCCAAAACGTAGCGTCTTTCTTTTAAAAGAATTTTGCTGGCGTATAGTTGATTTACAATGTTGTGTTAGGTTCAGGTGTACAGCAAAGTGAGTCAGTTATACGTATATCCACTCTTTTTTGGATTCTTTTTCCATATAGGTCGTTACAGAGTATTGAGTTCCCTGTGCTACACAGTAGGTCCTTATTAGTCATCTGTTTTATATATAGTAGCGTGTATATGTCAATCCCAATCTCAGCCACGAATGTAGTTTTTAATGTTTCTGACGGAGGAAGGGACCCAGCAAGGCCCAGGTGCCCTGGAGTTCCCAAAAGTCATACTGTGGCCTGCCCCTCTCAGACTTCCTCTCATCCCTACGTCTCTCAGGAACGGGGTGAGAAGGGCTGGGGTCTTCTCTGCGTTCCCTCTGAGGGCCCCTCGTACACTCCCTGCCTGGTCACCCCTGAGCTTTATACTGGCGTGAGTGGACGCGCAGAGCAGCCGTGAAACAGAGCCGGCGACACCTCCAGCCCAGCTCTTGCTACTTTGTGGGTTTGCTCAGCCTAGAACTTTCTGCAGCCCCTAGGCTGCCCCTCTCCAGTCCTCAGGCGTCTCAGCACCTGCTCCTGGGGCCCCCAGCCAAGGCCACTCCCTGCCGGCTTCCCCCTCCTGGCTGTGTCCCCAGCCACCCCGGAACTGCAGCCAGACACTCCCTGGCCCATGCCCCACCGGCACCTCCCCCTCCGCCTGTCTTGGCCGGCCTCTCCCTGACCCTCCTGCCTGAGCTGAGGTCCTGTGGCAGCTCTCCCCGCCTTCCCTTCCCCATCGGAGCTGCTTTGGGTTTCCTCTTTGGTTTCTAGCAAGTCTGGGGCCTCGCCTTTGTCATACACCCACTGTTCGGCCAGAAATTCTCCTAGTGCTTTGCTGCATTGCCCTCAACCCTGAGAGCTGTCCAGGCCATCTTCATGCCCCTCAACTGCCACGTCCCCCTGGGGTGCCCAGGCAGAGAATTCAGCCACGGCCGACCATACATGTCGTCAGCAGCCCCCCGCCCTTTGCTAGAGCCCCTTCGGCCTACAGACGTTATGAGAACATGTGGTACCCCAGCTGGTGAGGCCCTTCTTCTCCAGGCTTGGTGGTGGGGATGAGGGGACAGGGCCTGGGAATGGTGGCTGGGGGCCGTGAAGAGGTTGGGGCCGGGCCGGAGGGGGGTGCTTTTAGCGGGAGGTCCCAAGATGCCTGGGCACCATCTTGCCCCCATCGCCCCGCCTCTCTCCCTGGCTTCAGGCTGAGAGGAACAGGGCGGGGGCGAGTTTCCCAGTTTCACTCATGTCTCCACCCCATCTTCCTGGTTAGGGTTACTGAGGAAAGAACAGCCAGACGTCTCACCCAGGGTGACAGAGGAAACACATCACTCCCCGGACTGTTGGTCTCTTGTCCTTCTCCCAGGCCTCCCACCCTATGACTTTTTGGCCAGAAATGCCCAGGGACTGGAAACCAAGAGCCTAATCCCAGCTCTGCCTCTTGCTGGCTGTGTGACCTTGGGCAAGTCGCTTTACTTTCTGAACCCGAATTTCCTTGTCTATAAATCCGAGGTAATGTCCCCTTCCCTGCAGCGCCGCACAGGCCCAGAAGTAATCAATGCAGCAAGTGTGCCTGTGTCTGTGGTTTGCAGGAGGACGGTTACTGATGGAGCCGCTTAGCCCTCTGCTTCTCCAGTAACTCAGCGCAGCCCCTCACCCCGGCTGCAGGCTCCAGCAGAAATGTGCCTCGCTGCTCCCCTGGCCAGGGCTGCCCGTTAATCTGGAGCCCCTGTCTCCCTTTTGCTGACTGGCACCTCCCTCCCCTCCCTCTTCCTCCTGCTACTGCCAAGGCCTGGCTGGGAGACCCCTCAGGGCAGCCCTGCTGCGGTGGCCTCTGCTGACCTCTGCCTGCCTGCCTGCATGGATTTTGCCTGCTCGTTCTTTCTTTGAACATCAGTCTCTTCTACCTGCTGTTATGTTCAGCCTGTGGCTCATGGTCCTTTGGTTGTGGTCCATATGCGTTTCCTGTTGCAGCTGTAACAAGTACCACAAACTGATTCAAACAAATAGAAATTTATTCTCATACCTCTGGAGGCGGAAGTCTGAAATGAGTCTTAAGGGGCTAGCATCAAGGTGTCAGCGGGACCAATCCTTCTGGAGGCTTCAGGGGAGAGTCTGTTCGTTGCTTCTTCCAGGCCTCTCCTGGTGGCCAGCATCCTTCAACTTGTGGCCACAACCCTCTGGTCTCTGCCTCTGTGGAAACCCCGCCTTCTCTTCTGCCTCCGTCTTATGAGGACACATGTGATTACATTTAGGGCCCACCAGGATAATTTCTTATCCTTAATAAGTTAAGGATAATTTATCCTTAACCTAATCTCAACTGCAAGCTCCCATATGTCATATAAGGTAACATTTACAGGTTCCAGCGATTAGTGCCTGATATCTTGGAGGCCATTCTTCAGCCTACTACAGTGGATAACGACCTTTCATTTTTAATTAGCCATGCTTTTCTTTTTATGTTTCCTCCCTGTATATAGTAAATGAGCTGGTTTTTATTTAGGAGAGGAGTATAAAGTTCCCTAAGTCAAAAAAATTTTTGAGCAAAAATGCAAATTGTTTTAAAGAAAAATATTAAACGTGTAATAGGGCAGGTGGCACTGCACAGTGACCACAGTGGGGAAGGGGCGGTCTGGGACATCCTGGGGGCTCTTGCCATCCCTCCGCTCAGTCCAGAGCATTGTACGTCCGGGGCTGGGCCTTGTCCCCTCCACAGTTCCCGGTACTGCCTCACCCCCTCTCTTTGCCCCCTTGCCCCACAGCTCACCATCATCTTCAAGAACTTCCAGGAGTGCGTGGACCAGAAGGTGTACCAGGCCGAGATGGACGAGCTCCCTGCCGCCTTCGCCGACGGCTCCAAGAACGGCGGCGACAAGCACGGGGCCAACAGCCTGAAGATCACCGAGAAGGTGTCGGGCCAGCACGTGGAGATCCAGGCCAAGTACATCGGCACCACCATCGTGGTCCGCCAGGTGGGTGGCTACCTGACTTTCGCGGTCCGCATGCCCGAGGAGGTAGTCAACGCCGTGGAAGACCGGGACAGCCAGGGCCTCTACCTCTGCCTGAGGGGCTGCCCACTCAACCAGCAGATCGACTTCCAGGCCTTCCGAGCCGGCGCCGAGAGCCCCGGCGCCCACAGGCTACCAGCCGCCAGCCCCGCCCCCTCAGCCCCCGACACCTTCCCATACGAGACGGCCGTGGCCAAGTGCAAGGAGAAGCTGCCCGTGGAGGACCTCTACTACCAGGCCTGCGTCTTCGACCTGCTCACCACAGGAGACGTGAACTTCACGCTGGCCGCCTACTACGCCCTGGAGGACGTCAAGATGCTCCACTCCAACAAGGACAAGCTGCACCTGTACGAGAGGACTCGGGAGCCGCCGGGCCGGGCGGCCGCCGCAGGGCTGCCCCCGGCCCCCTGGCCCCTCCTCGGCAGCCTTCTACTCCTGCCCCTGCTTCCTGTGCTGCTGGAGGCCACCTAGGACCGAGAGCGAGGCGTCACCGAACTGGTCGGCGGCTGCACGAGGGCCGGTGGTGGCCTCCCGGTGGCCCCGCAGTCCCTGCAGGGGTCAGGAGCCCCGGCGGCCACGCACCTCCGCGCTGCCTTGGGCTGCCTGCTGGCAAGGGCTGGGGGCGTGGGACGTCCCCTCCCCTCCCCCGGGGCCCGGGACAAGGTTGTGGTGACCAGTGCTGTGACGTTTGTGACATAGAGCTGTGCAGAGGGAGAACTGCCCCTCTCCGCCCGCCCCGCCGTGTGAACGTGCAAATCAGAGCCCCTCGGGCCTAAGCCCTCACCCCGACAGAGACACTGGGCGTGGGCAGACTCGACCTGCCCTCACCCCTGCCATGCACTGAAACAGGCCCGGCTGACTGCTGCACGCGCATCCCGGGCCACCTGCGCCCACCCCACGCACACACACTCGCACACACTCGCACACACAAGGACGGGGGCGCGGAGGGAGCCTCGAGGCTGGACCCCTGGGCAGGGCATCCTTTCCTCTTGGGCTTTAGGACCCCCGGGGTGCTGCTTGGCATCTTTAGAAAACTAATGTAACCCTTTGGCCAAAAAGTTGTGTCCTCCTGGTGCCTTCCCGCCTGTGGCCTCCCTGCGAGCCCAGGAGAGACCACCGTGTGTGCCCCGGCTGGGCACAGGCTCAGGCCCCAGTTACCAGGCCCCGCAGGTGGGGGACACGACACGTGTCGTCGGTACGTGCTCTGAGCAATGCCTGCTCTGGCGCCTTCCCCCACTGCCCATCCTCCTGTCCCCCGGTCCCCACTGTTCTTTGGAAGTCGAGTCTTTGCTTCTTAATGTCTAAACAGAGAGCTCCCCCCTTGATTTCTGTTCCATCCTACCCAGCAGGTGGCAAGAGGCGGTGAGCAGGGGAACTGAGGCGGCAGGGTGCGGGCTGGAGACTCAGCGGATGGGGCCAGCTGGCCTGCCCTGATCCTCTGCTTTCTCCTCACCTGCCCCCCAGATCCTTGCTCCCTGCCCTGTCCACCCAGGTCTGCATTCTGGGGAAAGGAGCAGGGCCTGGAAGGTGTCTCAGCCTTTAGCATCCCTGGCAGGATCTCCTCCTTCTAGGCCTTTCTCTTAAGCCCCATGGCCACACAGCCAGGAGACTTTCCCACCTCACGTCAGCCAAGCTGCCCATCCGAGGAGCCCCGAACCAGTCCCACCTCTGCTGCTGTTTCAGAGAACCCCGGGGACCAGCACCGAGCTGGGCTCCACTCCTAAAGGCGCGGCCGTGTCCCGGAGGGCGATCCTCCCAGGAGCCCCGCAGGCCCCACTGTCCCCGACCGCCCCTCTGCTGTTGCCCAGGGACCTCTCATACACTGGCCCGGGAGGCTGCGGACTGGTCCCTGCCTCCCCCTCCGAGAGGTTCCCTCTCTCTGCCAAGCCGTGGGCTAGGCGGGCAGGTGGGTGGGAGGCGCAGCCCCAGCCCCTCCCTGCTGGTTTTTAGATGGTCCCTATGTTGGAAGTAAAAAGTGAAGCACTTTATTTTGGTTGTGTTTGATCACGTTCTGCTTGGAAGTGGAGGCCCCTCACTGTGTCCCGTGTCTGCGACCTGTGTGGAGTGTCACCGCGTGTACATACTGTAAATTATTTATTAATGGCTAAATGCAAGTAAAGTTTGGGATTTTTGTTTTGTTACTTTCTTTTGGACTACGTGTTGGAGTTTTTTATCTGAACGGACTTTGTTTCCTTTCGGGGTGGAGGGTTGACTTTGGTGGTGGCTGACCCCTTACAGTGTATCTACCAGGGAAAGGGGAGCGGGCAAGAGCGCGCGTGCGCACGTGTGTGTGTGTGTGTGTGAGTTGAGTGTTGTGAGTGCCTGCAGAAGGAGAAGCAATTAAACAACCAAAGCCCCCTGCTTCTCTAAAATTACTTTTTCTCCTTGTGTTGAGCTGCCTTTGGGGCTTGAGGGGTCCAGGTTCCCTCGCAAAGCTGGAACCGTCTTGGAGACAGATGATCACATGGAGGGAGGGACATGAAGGGCCTTCTGGGGTGAGGTTGGGTGGGCTGGCCTGAGATCCAGGAGGAGTCCATCAGTCTAGGACCCCAGAGCTGGGACTGTGGCTGCCTCCCTCCCCAAAGGTCCCCCTCCTTGCCCGCAGCCCAGGGAAAGGGTGGTGGCACTGCAGGGGGTCCATCAGTGTGCACAGGACTGAAGCTTACTTCAGGTCTTCACATTTCATCTTTTAAAGTTATCCAGGGTTTCCCTGGTGGCGCAGTGGTTGAGAGTCCACCTGCCGATGCAGGGGACACAGGTTCGTGCCCTGGTCCGGGAAGACCCCACATGCCGCGGAGAAGCTGGGCCCGTGAGCCATGGCCACTGAGCCTGCACGTCGGAGCCTGTGCTCTGCAACGGGAGAGGCCACAACAGTGAGAGGCCCGCGTACCGCAAAAAATAAAAGCAAAAATAAAAGCAAAAATAAAAATAAATAATAAAAATAAAGTTATCCAGTGAGTCAGGAACAAATGCATGCCCGTTTTACGGATGGGAAAAGAGAGACTCGGGGAGATGGACTGACTGGCCTAGGGTTCCTTAGCAAGGGCAGGGCCAACATGTACACCTAGGCCTGTTCTGCCCCCAAAGTCCCTGCTGTTCATACTAAACGCCAGGCAGCAGAATAGCAGCCCAGTTAAGCCAGGCCACGTCCCAGCTTCTCCACTTTCCTAGCTCTGTGACCTTGGGCGAGTCAACCTCTCTGAGCCTGCATCCCCTCCTTTGTAAAGTGGGGAGTGTCCATCCCATAGGGTTGTTTGAAGATTCAGTGAGTTAATTCCTGTGAAGTACGAAGGACAGGGCCTGGCGCACAGTGAGTGTCCAGTGTTGGTGTCACTATTATCCCAAAGCAAGAGGGGTTGAGTGAGACGGTGGGTGAAAGGAGAGAGGAGAGGGCCACGTGGACCCTGGAAGCTCGGCGGGGAGGTGAACCGAGAAAACCAGAGAAAGCATGTATCCCAAGCCGAGGAGGAAGTTAAAAATAGGAAGGGAGAACTTTCTAGAGCCCTGTTCTTAAGCAGGCTCCCAGAGAGAACACAGGAGTCCGGGCTTTGGGAGGAAGAACCATCCTGGAAGGGACAAAACAAGGCTGGGACATCCCCACGCATCTTACCCAGTCACCCAAATTGATAGGCCTCTCAGCCTCACTAGAAAGTGGGATGAAATGAATACTCATGCAGGGGGTGGGGAACCAACGAGGGCTGTTGGCACTTGGCCAACGCAGAAGAACTGATTATTGAGGAGCCAGGGCCAGGGCACACGGGAGAGAAAAAAAAAATCTCATTCACCATCAGATGAAAAAGCTGCGGCACTGGCCAGAAAAGAGTTTGGGTTTGGAATTTGTTCAGGACCCTAAACTTAACCAGCTGGAATTCTTTTCCAAGTACCATGCTACTAGTTGCCCTCAGTGAACATGGAAATTTGCATTTCATCATGAGTGTGGAACACAGAGTCGTGAGCTAAATGATTCCCAAGAAGCAGCTTCATCTTACTCCGCGGGCTGGGTTTGGAGCAGAGACGCTTCTGTACCAGCTCAGCCGAGGCCAGTCAGCCTGGAGGTAAACGCATTAGCAGACGGAGCTGCGGGCCCCTCTCCGCGCTCCACCACCCCCGCTTACCGAGAACCCACTTGAGCCAGGCCAGAATGGGGCTCATCAGAGCAATGCCGGCGCGCAGGGTGGAGCCGGAGGTTGCACGGACTGGGGCCGGGGGGCGGGGGCACTTGGTCTCAGACGGCAGGCTGATTTGGCATCCAAACTGGCTCTGCCCGTCGCTGTGTGGTCTCCCTTGGATATTTTGAACCTTGGATTCCTTCTTTGTAAAATGGAATTATGAGTACCTACCTCCCAAGGCCATTACAGAAATCCAATGAGCTAACGCTCATAAATTGCCTTGCACACGGAGCCCTGGCACCCTGGCCGAATGGAGAGGCCACCAGAAATGGCCATCTCCTCCCTTTGCAACTGCCCGTGTTCCTTGATTCATTGGATAGCTCTTTCGTGATTGCGGGTGCTGGGGGGATGCGACAGAGATCTGTACACACTCCCTTGCGTTCTTGTTGGCGAGACGGGTCCCTAACCAAGCAGTTACATCAGCGAATGTCCCATGTGACAGCAACATGAAGAAAAGGTTCATGGGTCAAAGGACCCGAGAGAGATGCACCCCGGATTGGGGGATGGTGGGGAGAGGCTTTCCTCTCTGGTGGGGTCAGCGGGGACCTCGGACTAGTTCACCTGCGTGAATCCGGAGAACGGGCCGTGCAAAGATCTGGGGAGAGCGTTCTCCACAGGGAACGGTGAGTGCAGCGGCCCTGGCACAGCAGCAGCCCGGAGAGTGTGGACCGCAGGAAGCCAGGTGCATGGATCAGGGTGCAGGGTGAGGTCACAGGCAGCTGGAGCAGGACAGGCCTTGTTATTCTAGTTGCCATAGGAAGCTGCTAGCAGGCTCTGAGCATGGGGAGACGGGCTGGACTCTGGTTTTAAAGGAATCATTCCAGCAAAGAGCGAGATCACTGCGGGGAAGAAAGGCCGTCAGGGGGTGCGGCACAAAGCCAGCCAGAAGTGGGAGGGCAGTGGCAGAGCCAGAGGTGGCACGAATGACGGGCTTTGGGGTTCACTGTGAAGGTGGAGCTTTGGGGCGCGAGAGGACTTGAGAGCGGACCAAGGTGTTGCCTCCAGGTGTGTGGGCTCAGCACCCGGGGAAGCTGTGGTGTCATTTACCGAGCCCAGGAGGACCACAGGAGGAGCAGGTCCGGGACCCCGACATCCAAATCTTACTTTAGGACACGTTAGAAAGCACACACAGCTGGGTTGTTCTTAATTTTTAAATTTAAATGACAAAACTTCCAAGAAAAACTTCTTAAGAAGTGCAACGCTCACAGAATAAACCTCCCAAAGGGAAATGTGTTACATTTGAACGAGCCGATTGCAAAGCTGTGGTTGGTAAGAGGACTGGCAGGGGTCTCACGGCTGTCACTCAGGGGATAAAGACACCTGAAGGCCACGACCCAACAGAATCTTGGGAACCTGGTGGTTGGGTGGCCCAGGACAGCTGGCTTCACTAAGATTGGGCTTTACGGCAAACACCCAATTACGCATGGACCAAAGTTCTGATCCTGATGAGGACAACAATGCTAAAATTTGAAAAAAAGGAAGTTAAAAGAATAGGAGGGAAGCCTGGGAGGCGCATACTTACTCCCCACAGCTACCAGATGATGTGCTGGAGCCCCTGTGAGCTGGAACAAGTCCCCTTCAAGTGGTGGCCCTGCCACTTGCTGGCCACGGGACCTGTGGCCTGTTTCCTCATCTGCCAAATGAAGCTGGTGGTCCTGCTGCAGAGGTTCTTGGGAAGACAGGCAAAAATGAGAGAGAACACAGAAGGAAGCACCAACGAAACCACAGACCCCAACTAGTGTCAGCCCCTCCCCATCTCATCCCCCCCAGCTCACACCACCTTCACGGACTCCCTCCTCCAGTAAGCCTGCTTGGGGCAGCTCCCACACCAGGAGGGCCCCTGCGCCCGCCCACTCCCCGGCTGACCGATGAGATCTGGAGAGAGGGCGCCTTGAAGGAAAGGCCCACCCTTAGCCTCACATACCTGTCTCCCACCAGACACTCAGGGTGGGGACCCTGCTTGGTTCACGGTCCTTTACCATGTGCTCATCTCTTGAATATGGCCCAGGAATCACATCTCTTTGGTCTGATTGGCCTTAAAACAATTCAAGAGCTCTTCATCCAGCTCCCACACGGGCTGAAGAAGCTCGGTGTTCTGGCCAGTGGTCAGTGGGAACCCCCGGCACCAATCAGGAATCTAAGGACCCCTAATCCCAGGGAGGTGCCCGTTGACCCTGGGAAATCATCACCTCCTGAATCAGTGGGACCAAAGATTCTACCACCTGATTCAACAGCTCCCTCTTAGCTACCTTCCCCACCTTTCCAGGCTTTTCAGCACCTTTGACCATTTAATCCTTTCCTGCCTCTGACGTGGGTTTGGTGCGAGAACCCTGAAGGAGAGGAACAGAAATGAACACGCTCGGAAGGTCCCAGAAGGATGGACTTAATTAAGAAACTGCAACGGGCAGCAGGTGTGCAAGGCATGATGTGCTGGGGGCGAGGGTGTCTCTGGAACCGGGGGACGCAATCCCAGGCAGCCTGGATCCCCGAGGCCGAGGCAGGCATGTCGCCGGGCATCACTCCATCCTTGCCCAGAGCAGTGCGGGGAAGGCTCAGAGATTCTTCCGCATTTGAACTCCTCCTGCCGCTTCGTCCCTCCCTCCCGCAGGAAGCAGAGTCCTCCCCAGGCCGGCCCCTTTAGCCAGAGCAAACTGTCTGGCCAAGCAGATCTGCCGGTGGGGAGAACAAAGACATGCTCGGAAAGGTCTGCTGGAAATGGTCTAGGGCCTGGGTCTCAAGCTCACTCCAAGCTCCTTTTGTGCACAAGTCCAGCCACAGTATCTGCTGTCTCCGGGGCTGGGCACTTTATTAACGTGGATGAACTGGCTGGGGCTGAGGGGGACACCCCTGAAAGCAGGCCTCTAAAGGGATTGAGAGGGCTGGAAATGGGTGGAGAGGCCGTCCCCAAAGCATGCCCTCAAGGAAGCAGTGCAAGTGCTTGGTCTATTGGACCAGACCCACCCTGCCCAAGGCCAAGCCCTCACCTGGGGGCAGGGGGTGGTGCCTTGGGTTGGGTGGGCCTGAATGACCAGGGATGGGCAGTGGTGTGGCCAGGGGGACACCCGGGCAGAGGGAAGAGCCCAGGCTCCAGGACCAGACCTGGCCCAGGATCCCAGCCCTGTCACCCACCTACTGACTGTGTGACGTAAGGAAATGAGGGAGTGAGGATTTTAAATTCTTCAAACATTCTTCCAAGGAATTTTGAGAACTTTAAATGAAACAGTCAAATAATTTAAACGGAGGAGTCCTGTGTCGGGGGAATCATATACCTGCCTCGTCTTCTTGGTTGGGGGTGACGTGTGATCATTCTCAGCCTCACCTCTCCCAGCCAGGAGGGACGATGACCGCGTGTCCTCACGTGGTCTTCCTGCAGACAAAATGCGTACGCCCGCACCTGCCCTGAACTTGCAGTTCCTTTAACCATTTTCACAGCAGCCCTCCCAGGCAGATGCCATCGAACTGGTTTCCAGGTGAACCCCATGCCACCCACCTGCTCCTCCCTTGAGGAGCCCCAAAACAGGGCTGGCATCAAGCCAAGGCTCTGGTCCTGGGGGAAGCAGGGAGTCAGACCTCCACCTGGAGGGGGACCTCAACAGACCCTGAAGAGAAAGAGGATGGGAAAGAAGGACTGAAGCCTGAAGGCCTGAAGCCTGAGAGGCTTGGGGTCGAAGGAGGAGACGGCCCGGGTTGCCTGTGGGGTCTCAGCTGGGTCACCCCAGTCCAGGGGCGGCCATCAGCTTTCCCAGGTTGGGGTCGGCCTTGTTGGCAATCCCCGACATGATCCAGCTGCTGGTGTGGACCCCACTCCCAAATGCATGGGGACTGGAGTCTCCAGCCAGTGCCTTGACAGCTACCTGTTCTGGACACCTGCCGTGTGCCAGGCGCCCTGCCAAGTGTTTGATCCAAGGACTGATTTGTCACAGCGGAGCCCCCTTCCCGCCGCCTCCTTCCTGAAGCTCAGGGGACTGGAATCCTGGGCTCCATCAGAGGGGCTTGGTCAGCAGGGCTCCCAGGTGGCCCTCAAGTCAAGGCCGGGGGCCTGGACCACCAGGGACCAATGCCAAGGGGAGCCGGGCAGCGCAACTTCAGCATCTGCCTGGGTGAGTTGACACATCCTGCCCTTTGCTAATGGTCAGGGTGGGAGTGCGCGGTGAATCCCTCCAGGAAGTGCCCAGGCCCCTCCCTCTGGGTGCTGACCTTCCCTTCTCTCTCTCTTCGGTCCTTGCACAGACACCAGCTGGTGCTTCCCCTGTGGGTCCAGTCATGGTGTGGGTTTGGGGACATGTTCATTTAGTCCACACACATTCGCTGAGGCCCTGTGCCGTGTCTGGGGCTGTGCTTGGTGTTGAGGACACAGCAGTGCTCCCAGGAGATGAGTGTGGCCGCCCCCCGCCCGGATGACTTACAGAGGGTGTAATAGAGTAGGAAGGGGATGAGAACGGCGGCGGGAAATGGCCCTGCGCTGGTCCTCACGTCGCTCACCTTGTTCTCTGGCCTTGAGGCAGGCACACGCTGCCCCTGAGCCTCTCTCTCTAGTCCTGGGTCACAGGGCCGTCGGGAGAATAAGATAATACCAGTCAGAGGCACTTGGGTGACAGTCGGAGAAGCCATTGAACAAGGCAGGGACAAGCTCGGCCTTCAGAGGCAGGAGGAGCCGCGTTGGAATCTGAGCTCCACCATTTAGCTGTGTGATCTTGGGCAAGTTACTTCAAGTCTCTGGGCTTCAGGATCCCCACTTGGAAAATGGGGATAAATCCGACCTCATGGCAATTTTGTGAGGACTCAACGAGAAAACACAATAAACAACAGGCCCAGAGCCTGGCACCCAGTAACCAACCCTCTGTAGGTGGTGGCTTCTGCTCATGGGCCTCTCACTCAAGCTGCTTTACTCACTCACACCCAAGTCAAGGCCGTGACCAGCTCGGGGTTCCCAAAGTTACATAACATACGGATGCTTTCTAGGGGCCAATATTTCCCCAGGCCCTCCAGGGCTGGAGTTCATTGTGTAATTTATGAGTTTAGGGAGAGAATCTTTGTAATTATAGCTCCTTTCAACTATAAAATCAAGATATTTATTAATTAAGCCCATACAAAACTACAAAACCAATAAAACGCAAAGGGACAGCATTAATTTAAGAAATGAGCGATGTTTTGCAGACCCTAAGTGGGCCCTCTCCCTGCGATGGAGGGGGGTGGAGGTGGGAGCGTCCGGGCCAGGCTCTCCCCAGCTCAGCTGCCTGTCATCTGTCCCCCTGCCTTTCAGTCTTCTGACCCTGGGAAGCCCGTCTCGGGTGTGAGTTCCCTTGTCCCCCCGGGGAAGTAGCACTGATTCCTTGGCTCCAATACGCCCCTCCAGTCCCAGCTTCCTTTCTCCCTCCTGCCCTTCCCAATGACCCAGGATTCGCTTCAGTTGATTGAAAAAGATGTCCATCAATATGAAAATATACAAAAATTTCAATTCTTCTAGAAATCTCAAAGGACTACCCTCCCCACCATACATCTGTTGGCCCCAAGTTCAGGAAACACTGAACTAGGACCTAGTCGGGCGACAGTTAGCTAATCTGATTCCCAGCCACACCCACTGTCAGAGCAGAACTCAGGAGGTGAAGGGGGCTGTGAGGCTCTGTGCAGGGGACAGAGTGACGTGGCACGGCGTTCAGAGGGGTAGGCAGAGAGGCCCCGGGTGGGGGGTTGGGGACCACAGGAGCCCAGAGCAATGTGGGAAGAGGTGGCCCCAAAAGGAGGCAGGGAGGCCCGCAGAGCCTTAATCTCCAGCCTCTCCAGGGCAGGGAGTGGGCTGGGCCTCAGGACAGACCAGATCACCAGGCCCAGGCCAGGCTGGTCCATGCTGAGGACCAGCAGCCCCGAGGAGTTGGCCACAGCAGTTAAGGCTCCCCCTGCATGGTGCTTAGCATGGCCGGGCACTGCTCCCCCATCAAGTGGGTGACACTTCCCACCCCCACCCCGAGAGGTTAACACCTGGCCTAGGTCACAGCAGTCGGGGTGCAGCCTGATCTGAAGTGAGATGTTCTCTCTGGTACCCATGCTGTCAGCCAGACTGCTGTGAGGGCCCTGGATCTCCTCCCCGGGCCTTGGGGCCCTCCTGTGTGAGTCCTCTAGGCTCTCCACCCTGCTACTGCCACCACAGACCTCGCTGCCTCTTCACCCTCCTGCCTGGTACAGTGAGCTCCAGGCCGGGCCTGGGTACCTCCCTCCGCAGGTGAGGCAGCCGGAGACCAGGAACCCTCATGCCTGCCGCAGCACAGCCACCCTTCCAGGAGCTACGATGCTGAAATAATACCATCGTGGCTAGTAAATAGCCTCTACTTAATATTTGCCCCAGGCTTCTAAAGACTCATCATGTTTCCGGTCCGTTCCCTGGAGATTCTAAAAATCCGGCAAATGAAGGGTTAATGCCCGGCAGGCCAGGAAGCCTTGGGGAAGTTGTTCTACTGCCCAGAACTGGCTTCTAACTGCTTTAAATGTACCCCTGGTCCAGGAGGCCTGCCGACTGGGACCTGAACTCTGGCCTGAGCCCCCTGCATGTTCATCCTCCAGGGAAGGGAGCACCCCGGCCCTCCTCTCCCTGGGTCCCCTCTCTGTGCACCTCACAAGAGAAGGCTTCAAGCCCAGCACCCACAGGGCCCATGCAAAGTCAGGACTCAGAGCTGGAGGTGAAGGAAACCTGGTCCCCGCTGGGAGCCCCACTTTTCCAGGGGGGCATGGTGGCTATGAGAACATGGGGGCGACAGAGTATGCCAGGGGCTCTGATGGCATCTGTGGGCAGCAGGAAGGGACAGACAGCAACGGGACAGGGACAGCAGGGTCAGAGGAGGCCGCTCAGAGGAAACCAAGCTTGAATTGCATCTTGAGGTTGAACAGGATTCACAGGCACGCGGAGGTGAAGGAGGTGGAGAAAAGAGGGACAGTGGCCTAGAAGCAGACCCTCAAACATCTGAGGGCTGGCTGCAGCCAGGGGCTCAGGGAGACAGAGAAGATGAGCGTGGCAAGCAGGGCAGGTTGTTGCCCACGGCCTCGGACACAAACCAGCGAGCTTAGAGCTAAGGGGAAGGTCACGGGGGAGCAGCAGTGATGCCTGGGCCTTGTGGCTCAGGGCGGACCCTCTTCCTGCCACGCAGAGGTGGGAGGGAGGAGAGGCTGGAGCTGGGAGGAGCCTGTGTATCCCTGAAGGATGGCTGGAGGTGACCGTGAAGCAGGGCTGCCCCGTCAACCCTGGGGGGCAGAGAGCCCACCCGGCTGCCTGAGGCCCCTCCTGAGGCTGGGTGGTGGTGGTCAGCACGGCCCCCGGGCCTCCTGCTGGTGTAGGCAGGTGAGGCCAGCCTCTCCCTGCAGCCTCTAGCCCTCTCCTGTGTCCCCGCCCCGTCGCACTTCCAGCAGGGACAAGGTGCCTCCAGGTCTCTGGCTCCAGTGTGGGCTCACAACCAAGGAGAACAGCCCCCCAGGGGGCAGGGGAGTGACGGCTGAGCCCTCCCAGGGTTGGGTTCAGGTGGTGGCGGAGACAGGCCGTTTGTAGTGGAAATCTGCTGCCCCCTGCAGGACAGTTCTAGAAGCATACTCGCTCAGGGCCCTCCATTGGAGAACAGGAGCTGATCCCAAAACACACAACGCAGACCCCAGCTGGGTGGCAAGAATCGTCTCCCAGGTGCAGTTCCCAGCACCGCAGGATGTCCCAACATCCCCCTTTGATAATATCGACAGGTGCCGAGCCCATCAGGGACCCCTCAGGGACCTCACTCAGGCCACCAGAGCCTGACCAAGGGCTCTCATGCGGACTTTGAATCTGAGGCTTGGAGAGGCAGCAAGGTCGCCCAAGAACACCATCTGGTTCAAAGCCAAGTCTGTGCAGCTCACAGACTCATGCCTCCCGTTGGTCCTCACACCTTCCCTGGACCCCTGCCCTCTACTCATCTCCTGGCTCTTTTCTCCCTGGTATTTGTCAGACCTTGTGTCCTCTTATTGTTCGCTTGCCTAGGGTCTGCCTCCCCAATCACCCCAGCTAGGAAATCAACTCAAAGAGGGCAGGGCCCCGTCCTTCCTGTGCGTGTCCACACCACCTAGAACAGGGCCCGGCCCACAGGGAGAACCTCTCTCTCATGACTGTCTAGTTCTAGCTGTGTCTCCCCCACCAGACTGGGAGCCTTGTCTCTCTCTGTGTTTAGATGGTTCCAGTCCCTGCTGGGCCTTCCTCCTTGGGTTTAATCGCCCAGAGCAGGCTTTGCAGAAGCCCCTTTCCCGGGCTCCCAAGACAGGCAACTCCAATTATTTGGCTGGCTCCAGGGTGAGGGCTGCTACATCCTAGGTACCCCTGACCTCCCCTCCTCTACCTGCACCCTCCCCAGCTGAGAACTGATGGATGCTGTCTCCTTTCGGGTGGTCCCCGGGGCTTGCAAACCTCTTCCTTTCCCACAGCTGGAGCTCTCACTTACAAACCACATTAACCCTAGGAGCTGCCTGCTTCGAGAGCAAATGAAGGTGAAAAATCCACCTGCCCTACTGCACACAGGGAAGGACCAAAGGAGACAAGGGACCGACTTCCCTGCCCACCTCCTAGACCATCCCTGCCCCCCAAGGCCAACCCAGTGCACGGGGTCAGTGGGGACCATGCTTTAGTGACGACAATTCCCTCTTGGATCATGAAAGACATTAAGAAAAAGACAGCACGTATGAACCTCTGCGGGGCAGCTCTGGCCCCAGGAAGCGGCTGTCATTCTGCCCATCTTCGAGGTCGGAAGTCTGTAGGTCAGAGACTCGCCTGTGTTCCACATAAAGCCCGGTCACACGGCACAGAACTGACCAGGAATCCCCAAGACTCAGCCCAGGTTAGGACCCCACCACCAGCAGCAGAGGCAGACCCACCAGGGCCCTGGTTTCTACAGGATAAGAAGCATTTATTCCGATAAGCCATGTCTCTTCCCCACTTCACAAAGCAGAACAAATGCAGCTTGGGAGGTGACATGAGCCCAGTAGTTTTCCAGTCTCAAAACGTGATGGAAAGGCTGCCTCCAAGACAAACCTGGTCCTGCTCCTTTAAGAGCCACAGGTTGGAACCCAGAGCCACAGATCTGGCAAACTGTGGGGCCTTGTGTTTCAATAAGTGACCTTTCTGTTGGCGCTAATTGAGAAGGACTTGCCTTGATGCCAGATGTGTGAGGCCCTGCCAGGGAGCGGGGAGGGGCCTGGGCCTGCTCCTTCCAGTAAAAGGCAGGCGTTTTTTGGCAGCGGCCAGTTTAGAAGCCTGGTTGCTATTGTAAATCGTAAGCTGATTATTGCACTTGTTCTTAAAATTTCCCAAAGTTGTTCCAGCCGAGCTGTGAGTTGCAACACGATTGTGAGCTAAGTTTATAGGCAGGAAGACCCCTCAGCTCTTGAGTCTCTGACTCCCACTGCATGCACTAAAACCCCGGCACCACCAGGCGGGCAAGGCTCCCTGCAGCCACGTGTCCTGGGCTGACAGTCACAGGAGTTAAGCCCTCAGCCTTGAGCAGACACACGGGTTTATTTGGTTATTAGCAATTAAGACCTTCACAAAGACCGAAGTTCGGTTTCAGAGTCACCTAAGTATTAGCAAAACCCTTTGGGTCTGGCAAACTTCTCCGCCTCCTCTTCAGACGGCTCGCCAGCCACGGCTGTGCCTCCCTTCCTCTGTCTGGGGCTCGCAGAAGCTGGGCCAGCCCCCGTGCCAAATGCTCAAGTTAACATTTGTGTCAGTGTTTCCATTATAAAGTGCTCTTTTCCCCCCTTCAAGAATATACAGCCCAACCGTAAAATTACCCTCAAGGCTGCAGGCTGGCAGACCCGGTGCTCTGATTTCCTCTTGATGGGGGGCTGCGGGACCCCTGCTGATGGGCACCTGACGGGCACGGGTCTCCCCGGGGTCCTCCCCGCCCGGCACGACCAACGTGGGAAATTGAAGGCGGTCTGCTCAGCCACTGGCGGCAACTCCTCATCAAGTGCAGGGACTCGGGCTAAGACGACTGCTGCTGGGCCGGGGGACTGTCGGCCTCAGCTACTCAGAGAAAATCTAGAATGTGTGGTGAAAGGACCTGGACCCGACAACACAACTGGGCCTGGGTAGGGGGAAGAAACGCGACTTTAAAAGGCTCCATTTCGCAAGCTGTCAATCTTGATGACCCAGCAACCAAGGGAAGGGAGACGAGGAGGCACGCACAGTCGCGGGTCACGCCAATGCAATGCAACGTGTTCGCCCAATTCTAAAAATCCTTAGTAACACTTTTTAATATACAAGAATCAAAAGTACAGCAGTTTTACAATGTAGGAAAATTTAATACATACTATATAAACAACATTATTTACATCAGAAATCACTAGGACAGTGGCATTTTTCACAAATATAAATTAATTACTGTTTAGTCAACAGGTTTTAAAAGTCCACAATTTTACAATAAAGAAAAACCATCTGGCCCCAACCGAGTGGGATACAGATGGACTAAAGCAGCCTGGACCCTTGGCCTGGCTCTCCTCGTCCGATACGGCAGCCCTCGGATGAGCCAGAGGAGCGAGCGCTGGCGCTGGGCCCCGGGCCACCGCTCCTGCTGACGCACTGGTTTTGGTCTGTAGGATTTCAGTGTCACTGTGTGAATTCATAACTGAATCGTGTTTGCACCGCGCACCCTGATGCGGCTCTCAGACATCAGGCTAGAGTGTCTGCAGCAGGACGTGAGAAGTGTTCTGGGTTCCCATCAAAGAGCGTTAAGGAATGCCTAAAAGGAAGGGGAGCCCGGGGCCAGCGACAGATGGCGGGGACGAGTCTGGAGTTACCGTGTCCTCTGACAGGACTAGGACATACACGTGAATCCGGGTTTCTGTTCAACTTCCCTCTTCCTCAGCCCCTGCTCTTTCTACCTAATAACTAAATCTTTCAAAGCTAGGCTCCATGGAATACCATCCTCACAGATTCCAGGGGCAGCTTCTCCCATCCACAAGTGAGAGAATTCCTACCTGTGCAAATTTCTGGTTTTGATATAAGCATACAGTATTCATACTGATTTAGGACAATGAGGAAATGCCTCCTTTCTCCTAACCCACCCCTCAAACATACTCCGACACCTAAAATAGATGCTTTTATGGGGATACTGTACCTTTCATAATCAATTTAACACTGACCTGGCTGACACTGCCTTTTGCTACATCATATGGCACTAAAAATCCTGAATGTGAACAAAAGGAAGTTCCTTTTTCCTCATGATGAGACATCTTTGGGAGTAACTCACATCTCCTACCAACAACTTCAGGGAAAAAAAAAAAAAAAAAAAAAAAAACCTTGATGAGCATTGAAATGCAGGCCCTCCAATTCCTCCTCCTGGCCTCCTCTAACTGAAAGGACACGACCCAACTGCCCACAGGGGAAGCCGTGCTGGGGCCCACCCTGCCCACCTCCAGTGCCCGCGGATGGCTCAAGGATCTGCAAGCCAGGCTGCCCGTCCCCTTTGGCCTGAGCAAGACAAACACAGGTAGTGTCAGTACTGTTGGCAAGGAGCCCAACCCGTGGCCAAAGCAGAGGCATGATTTCCTATCTTCCCCCACGGAGCAGTCTCACACGTCCTCACTGGGGTGACGGTGGCCGGGGGCTCCACTGTGGTCCCTTGGGACTGTGCTCCGGGCACGTGTCGTACAAGCCCAGGGTGAACGACACCACGTACCAGGAGGAGAAATAGATCAGGAGGTGGTGGGCCCACTGAGCTCCCCTCACGAGCTGTGCGGACCCAGACTCTCATGCGGACCTCAGCACAGGCGAGCCCAAGGACGCTCTGGGAAGCAGAGCGTGACGGCCCCCCAAAGCCACCTCTGCTTCACTGGTGAGGCAACAGTAAAGGCATTAATGGTGCTGCCCAGGATACCAGCATGTAAGTGATAATGATTCTATGAAGTCCCCTCGGGTTAGTGCGGAGAGTTCAACCCTGTATATGCCCAATGGAAGGGTTTCCAGCAGCTCTGAGCCTGGACACGTATAGGCACACTGTATGTTCAAGTCAGTTATTCTGTCTCCATCTATAAAGGCCTTTGGATACTCTTAACAATTACTGGCAAGTTATATTTAAAGTGAACAGAACGGAAGGCCCCAGAACCAGTAAAATGAAAGAAGCCTCCTTAACGAATGTAACCAACTTGCCTCCCATCCTGACTCAATTCAACTCTAGTCTGACTCTCACTATCTACAGCTCAGCTACCCTGTCCTTGGATGTTTCCTGTTTTGGAAAAAAAAAAAAAAAAATGAACTGAGGTTTACACTTAACTTGATTTCGTTCTAAAAGATACTGAGTTCAATTCTAATGATCTCCAACTAGCAGTGGAAACGTGCTCACCACAGGCAACTTGTGTCTGTCCACCCACCACATGAGCGGCAGGAGATGTATGACTCTGCGGAATCTTACCTCTTCAAGCTGGGCGAAGGCAACTCCCGACGCAGCTGCGGATGGGGACCAGCTGCCACGCTGGCCCTCCCCAACTTGCCGCACTACCAACCCCCAGGCTGGGAAACCCGTCCGCCCCTCCCCAGCAGCCCGCCCTGGTGCTGCCAGCAACCAGCTCGTCAGCAGGCCTGCTCCCTCGGCCCCCTCCTCGCCAGGCCCAGGACCGTTATCACTCATCCCAGGAATCAGAATCCACCAGGGATTCCCGTGCCCTGGCCACACACACCCAGCCCTCGCCCCGCCTGCCCTGCGTGCAGCCCACTCCCAACCAAACAGGACCCACGCCCACTTCAATGCTGCCCGACTCACAGTCCTCAGAAGTCAGCTGCACAGGCCCTACGTTCCCTGGCACAGGGGGCAAGCGAGGCCCACCTGGGAGACCAAACCTTTGAAATGTACAGTGTGGGAAAACTTAGTGTTGGTGGGGAAGCGGCCGCTGTGGAAGTGTTTCCCCCTCAGTCCCCCACGCCCCAAGCACCACACAGGTGTCACATGATGAGGCCGAGTGTCACTTCTCCCAAGAACACGTTTGAGGGGGGTACCTGCTCCCCTTCAAGTCCTATGATGCGAGACCCCACCCGCTCGCCCCCGCGCCCCGCTCCCCAACAGCAGCATCCGTCACGTCATGGTGAACCAAACCCCGTGCTGTCCAGCAGGTCCCAGCAGCCTTCGTGCACACGCGCCTTCCCCGACCACGCGCCGAGGTCCAGGGCGCGCCAGCCCTGGTGATGAAACATTCACGACTCTAAGATCCTTTCTTCCTTCACTGGGGAACAGCCCGTGAAGCTGGTAGACAAAACGTCACCTCTTCCTCCTAGCACCCATCAATGTGGGAGGCCAGGACAAGGCTGGAATGGGATGGGGTGCCCAAGTGCGGGAGTGGTGACCCAAATCAAAGCTGGACCGAGCGAAAGGCCCCCCACTCCCTGAAGTGCTCCTTCAGCGGCGAGCTGACAGCAGCAGCGTGTCCAGAAACGCCATCACTGGTCTAGGTAACTGGCTCCTGCGGATCAGACCAAAAACATCCAGGTGCTTAGTGACTCTTGCACTCCCCTTCGTTCCAAGCTGTCCTTTATGTTTTTCTAACATTCCAGTTATAATCTGGGTTGTTTTTCTGTTCTAGTGATCTCTCCAAAGGAGACCGATGATCCAGGGGTGACTTGGAATCGTGAGGAGATTTCTGAGAAGGGGGCGAGCGAGGATCTGAGACTGCGGGGTGCAGCGGGGGAAGGGGCTGTTTATACTCCCCCAATTTGTCTGTGTGGAAAGAGCGGTGATGGTCCGAGGGTCCCTGGCCGTGGTAGCCCATAGGGGGGCGGTGATCAGACATTCGTCGGAAATCCTGCTGGTGGTAATTTTGAGGCCTGAATTCATCGGATCGCCTCCGTTTGGAGTCGTGATGGTGCCTGAAACAGAGATGCAAGGATCAGCTGGAGACCAAAGCCGGATTCCCACCCCTCCTCCGTCATCCACTGGCTCTTCCTCATGCACTCATATTTAAGGACGCTTCCAGAAACTCAGATGCAAATACTTACATTACTAGGAATCGAAAAAAAACAAAACTAAAGTAGTAACAAAGGGCTATTTTATACTTATTGGCAAAACACAGCCTATGAAATGGCATAAGCCTCATCAGGTCTGCAGTGAAACAAGTACACACTTGAGTCACTGATGGCTTTGTAAACTCACATTCCCTTCAGGAAAACTGGCAAGATCTACAAACATCCTCATGTTCCTCGACCCAGCCCAGGAGAAAAAGAGCCACAGAAATTATTTTGTAAGTTATTAGTAACAACAAAAATTATAACCTAATATGCAACAATAAGTGTAGGGTTAATTAAATTATTTTAACACGTACTCAATGTGAAGAATATTAAAATTTTTAGTCAGGACCATGGCAAACTGCTTGTTATACTATTAACAGAGAATCTGTGTAAGTCAACAACAAAAAGACAAACAATACAACTCAAAAATGGGCAAAGGAGCTGAAAAGACATCTCTCCAAAGGAGATACACAAATGGCTACTAAGCACATGAAAAGATGTTCAACATCTTTAATGGGCATTAATCACCAGGGAAATGCAAATCAAAACTACCATGAGATACCATGTCATACCCATTAGGATGGCTACATTGAAAACACTAAAGATAAATGTTGGTGAAAATGTGGGAAAATTGCAATTCTAACACATAGCTGGTTGGAATGTAAAACAGGTCAGCTGCAGCAGAAAACATTTTGGTGGTTCCTTAAAAGTTAAACATAGGACTGCCACTGACTAACAATTCCAATCCTAGGTATATACCCCAAAAGCACTGAAAACAGATATTCCAACAAACACTTATATACCATGTTCACAGTAGCACTATTCACAAGAGCCAAAAGGTGGGAAAACTCTAATGCCTGTCAATGGATGAATGGACAAACAAAATTTAGCATGTACACACAGTGGAACATTATTCACCCATGAAAAGAAATGAAGTACTGATACATGCTACAATGTGGATGAACCTCTAAAACATTATGGTAAATGTCAAAAATGCCAGTCACAAAAGGCCCATACTGTATGATTCCATTTATGCCAACTATCAAGACTAAGTAAGTCCACAGAAACAGAATGAAGAAGATTGGTGGTTGCCAGGGGCTAGGGAGAGAGAAGAGTGGAGAGTGACTACTTAGTGGTTACAGAGTTCTCTCTGGGGTGACGGAAGTGCTTTGGAACTTGACAGAGGTGGTGCTTGCACAACACAGTGAATGTACTAAATGCCTCTGAACTGTTCACTTTAAAATAATTTATGTTATGTGAATTTCACCTGAATAAAAGAAAGGGAGGGAGAGGGAGAGGGGAAGGGAGGAAGGAAGGGAGGGAAAGAGAGAGACTGTCCATGTTCCAGCCAAGATGGAGTAACAGGGGCTACACTTACTCTCTTGCTGAAACAATCAGAAAGGGACAAAATGTATGGAACAATGGTCTTCAAGACACCAGATGTCACATAACAAAGAACCGCAATCCCTACGGGAAGAGAAACTAATGAGATAAGCCTTACAAGCACCGGCTCAGGAGAAGCCCAGACTTCCTGCGTTGGGGTGGGGGTGTTCAAAGTGTAGAGTGCAAGAGAAGCAAGTTCTACAAAGAGAAAGAAGTTCAAAGACCAGCAAAGGTTCCCCCTCGAGTGTTCAGCTGGATACCGCTCAGGGTGTATATGTGAGGAAACCACCCAAAGGCCAGGAGAAAAAAAAACACTGAGAAGGATGAGATGCCAGTGCTCTGTGCTCACACAGAGTTGGAACAGTGCCTGTTCTCTTCTCACCAGCCAGATAGGGAAACCTCAAGATCCAAGGGGCACTGGTAGAGTACCAGGAGGGTCCTGGCCTCAGTGCTGGGAAATCATGAGCCTTTGCCTGAGCACTGCTCCAGTTCTGCCTAACAAATCCTAACGACAAGATCTGAAAGAATCAAGCTGTTTCCAAGTAACCTAACTGTGTTTCATAACAAAGCTCCAGAACGTTTACAGGAATACAAAAATGTCCAACACTTAACTAGGTATCTAATCAAAAACTACCTGGCACAGAGAAATAATAGCAAAAATAAACAAATGGGACCTAATCAAACTTATAAGCTTTTGCACAGCAAAGGAAACCATAAACAAAACGAAAAGACAACCTATGGAATGGGAGAAAATATTAGCAAACAATGCAACTGACAAGGAGTTAATTTCCAAAATATACAAACAGCTCATACAACTCAATAACAAAAAAAACAAACAACCCAATCAAAAAATGGGCAGAAGAACCAAACAGACATTCCTCCAAAGAAGACATACAGATGGCCAATAGGCACATGAAAAGATGCTCAACATCGCTAATTATCAGAGAAATGCAAATCGAAACTATAATAAGGTATCACCTTACTCCGGTCAGAATGGCCATCAATAAAAAGTCTACAAGTAACAAATGCTGGAGAGGAGTGGAGAAAAGGGAATCCTGCAACTGAATTTAAGTTGGTACAGCCACTATGGAAAACAGTACAGAGGAGGTTCCTTAAAAAACTAAATATAAGAGTTGCCATGTGATCCAGCAATCTCACTGCTGCGCATGTATCTGGACAAAACTATAATTCAGAAAGAAACATGCATCTCTATGTTCATAGCAGGACTAGTTACAATAGCCAGGACATGGAAACAACCTAAATGTCCGTTGACAGATGAATGGACAAAGAAGATGTGGTACATACACACAATGAAATACTACTCAGCCATTAAAAAGAATGAAATAATGTCATTTTGCTGCAACATGGAGGGACCTAGAGATCATATTACGTGAAGTTAAGTCAGAAAGAGAAAGACAAATACCATATATCATTCATATGTGGAATCTAAAAAAATGATTCAAAGGAACTCATTTACAAAGCAGACAGAGACTCACAGACACAGAGAACAAACTTATGGCTACCAAAGGGGAAAATATGTGGGGGAGGAATAAATTAGGAGTTTGGAATTAGCAGATACAAACTACAATATATAAAATAGATAAACAAGAAGGTCCTACTGTATAGCACAAGGAACTATATTCAACATCCTGTAATAAACTGTAATGGAAAAGAATATGAAAAAGAAGAGAACCAGGAAAATAAGACCCATAATGAGGCAATAAATCAGTCAACTGAAACTGACCCAAATCATAGAATTAGCAGACAAGGATAGAAATACCATGTTGAAACTGTATACCAGATTTCAAAAGGTCAAAGAGAGACATGGAGGATTAAAAAAAAGGACCCAAATGCCAACTTCTAGAGACAAAACTACAATTTAAGAAATACAAAATATACTATCAATAAATGGGCCTCGAGGCAGATTAGACATTGAAAAAGACAATATTAGTGAACCTGAAAACAAAGCAATAGAAACTTTCCAAATGAAACAGAGAAAACAGAATTAAAAAAAATAAACCTAGCATCAGTAAGCTGTGAGACAAATTCAAGCAGCCTACCACAGGTGTAACTGAAATCTTCAAAGGAGAGTGGGGGAACAGAAAAAAGTATTTGAAGAAATAATGGTAAAAAATTTTTCAAATCTGATAAAATGATAAAGGTGCAGATCCAAGAATTCCCAAGCACAAGAAACATAAGGAAAAATATACCATGACACGTTATAATCAAATTGCTAAAAACCAGTGATGAAGAAAAAGACATATTATGTAAAGAGGAGTAAAGATAAAGATGACAGATTTTTCATCAGAAACAATACAAGTAGAGAATAGAGGAACATCTTTAAAGTACTGAAAGGAAGTGTCAATCTATAAATTTATACCCAAAAGAAAATATCTTTCATAAGTGAAGACAAAATAAAGATTTCCTCAGACATACAAATGCTAAAAGAACTTATCACCAGCAGACCCACACTAAAACAAAAGTCCTCCAGGCAGAAGAGAAATGATACAAAGTGGAAATACAGATCTACACAAAAGAATGTAGGGCAAATGCCCACTGGAGTCAGACAAGATGGTACAGAAGGGTGGGGGTGAGGGGTACAGACCCCTCCTAACAGAGGCTGCTGCTACTCCGCCACAGCTGCTGTGCTAAAGCAGCCTGGTATCACCAGATCCTCCAAAAGAAGGCAGGACACGGAGATGTTTATATGAAATTTTCCTATATTAATTTCAAGGTGCAGTCAAAGCATGTCTTTAGCCTAGGGGAAACCAAAGTTGCTAGGAAGCTAAAATACAGCTAAGTCCTGAAATTAAGAATAGATAAAACCTCTTCAGCCCTTCCTGTACTTAGTGCTAACTCCTCTCACAAAACCTTGGCCCATCATATCATGATATTATATAGTTGTAGAGAAGGGACAACTTCAAAAGACTGTGACCGCTAAACTGTGGGCTCCTAGCATGAAAGGACCACAGGCTAGTGCTCGGCCTAGTGTGGCCGACACCATAGCACAGAGCTTAATCATTTTGGTTGCAGACTCTGATACTTAATGGCTACCACTTCTCTAGATTTCCTCAGAGGATGGCAGAAAACTCCCCCTGCACAAGTGTGATGATGAAACCATAAATGGCTCCTTGGCCCAGAGAATAAAACTTAAAACCTGTAACTTGGCATTCAAGCCCCACCCCCACATCCAACCTGTTCATCTTCTGGGCATCCCTTCCTGGGGGCCTATCCTTGGCCTGGGCCTGTGACGCCTAGTCCACCTCTCTCTGCTTAGCTGACTCTCCAGGGCCCAAACCAAGAATCACCAGCCTCCCCTCTTCCTCAGCCCTCAGGAAAAACTCAAAAATCCATTCTTTCAACCGTCCACTCAGCACACAATGTCAGCTGCCTACATCATGATTTCTCCCCAACATTCTGAAGATGCCTTGATGGCAGAAACACAGCACCAGACGTGGGACCACGCCTGGCACATGGGAAGAACGAGCATCTGATGGATAAATGCATGAAGTTTCTGTGGCTTGTCTCTCCACCTATAAATAGGAAGCCCCTGGCAGAGGTCAGTGCCTGGTGTCTGAGGGCCCTCTGCATACCGGTCATAATAATCTCTGTGTCCCCGGTGGTCGCGGTCACTGCTGTACTGGTCATACGGTCTCTTTCTGGACAGGTTGTTGGGTCGGTAGTTCCCTGAACGGTGGGCGTCCATGTGTCGCCGGTCCCCATAATGGTGGTCCTTGTACCAGTGCTGCTCATACTGATGGTGCCTGTCACCACCCCAGGGTGGATTGTTATTGCCACCACCATAGTTGAACTTTCTTTCCCTCTGCCAGTCGCCTCGATCTGCAGAAAGAGAAATAATGATCTCATGATTCCAAGAACTGGCTGCATTTCACTTCCACTAAAGTTTAAACTGAAAAGGCCTGACACATGTTACAAACACTACACTTCTTCCTTCTTGACCTTTTTGCTGCTGGTTATCATACAAGTAATGAGTCCAAAATTCTTTCCCCAAAATTTTAAGGCAAAAGAAAATTCACCTTTCTCCTTCTGAAATTTAAGAACCACTGTTTTTCATTTTCTTTCTTTCTTTCTTTTTTTACTGTTTTTCATTTTCTACACCTGCTTACCTTCCAACCTGGGGCTTACCCTTAAAATGAGATTTCACTGAAAGAAACAACAACAAGGGCTTCCCTGGTGGCGCAGTGGTTGAGAGTCTGCCTGCCATTGCAGGGGACGCGGGTTCGTGCCCCGGTCCGGGAGGATCCCACATGTGGAGCGGCTGGGCCGCTGAGCCTGTGCGTCTGGAGCCTGTGCTCCGCAATGGGAGAGGCCACAACAGTGAGAGGCCCGCATAACGCAAAAAAAAAAAAAAAAAAAGAAAAAAAAACAACAACAAAAAAACCCCACACCAAACATTAATTTGGAAAAAGGCACTGCTGAGTTTCACAGTCACAAGGTAATACCCTCCATTTACACATCTAAGGTTTATTTACCTGTGGGTACCATTAGCTGTGCCTGGTTCCTGAAAATCTTTCCAGACTATACCTACTGATTCTACTCTTCTTCCTTAGCCCACACCAAAAGAATGGCACTCCTCCTGTAAAAAGTGATTGCTCTAACTCTGGATTCTGTAACTCTCAAGGATAGAGCCAAACTGAAATTTGTTTTAGCTTCAGTAAGCCTCCCTTTTCCCCTGAGGAGAAGAATCACACGTATCTGAATCCAAAAAGGCACTGAAGACACAGAAGTAGAGGAAAGGAGGCTATGCTGTATTGAAATGTGGTCTCCAAAATGTATGTCCACTTAGAACCTCTGACTGTGTCTTTACTTGAAAACAGGGTCTCTGAAGTTGTAATGATGGATCTTGAGTTGAGATCATCTTGGATTTACAGTGGGCCCTAAATCCAATGATAGATCCTGTTAAGAGAAAGGTGAAGGGAGATTTGGGAGAAAGAGACAGAGAGGAAGGCCATGGAGAGATGAAGACAGAGAATGGAGAGACAGTCACAGTAAGACAGACAGAATGAAAAGGCAGAGGGCTATGTACCAGATGAAGGAACAAGATAAAACCCCAGAAAAACAACTAAATGAAGTGGAGATAGGCAAACTTCCAGAAAAAGAATTCAGAATAATGATATTATTATCCAGGACCTTGGAAAAAGACTGGAAGCAAAGATCGAGCAGATGCAAGAAATGTTTAAAAAAGACCTAGAAGAATTAAAGAACAAAGAAACAGAGATGAACAATAAAATAACTGAAATGAAAACTACACTAGAAGAAATCAACAGCAGAATAACTGCGGCAGAAGAACAGATAAGTGACCTGGAAGACAGAATGGTGGAATTCACTGCTGCAGAACAGAACAAAGAAAAAAGAATGAAAAGAAATGAAGACAGCCTAAAAGACCACTGGGACAACATTAAATGCAACAACATTCACATTATAGGGGACCCAGAAGGAAAACAGAGAGAGAAACGACCCAAGAAAATATATGAAGAGATTACAGCCGAAAACTTCCCTAACATGGGAAAGGAAATAGCCACCCAAGTCCAGGAAGCGCAGAGAGTCCCATACAGGATAAACCTGAGGAGGAACAGCCGAGACACATAGTAATCAAATTGGCAAAAATTAAAGACAAAGAAAAATTATTGAAAGCAGCAAGGGAAAAATGACAACATACAAGGGAACTCCCATAAGGTTAACAGCTGATTTCTCAGTGGAAACTCTACAAGCCAGAAGGGAGTGGCAAGACATATTTAAAGTGATGAAAGGGAAGAACCTAAAACCAAGATTACTCTACTCAGCAAGGATTTCATTCAGATTTGATGGAGAAATTAAAACGTTTACAGACAAGCAAAAGCTGAGAGAATTCAGCACCACCAAACCAGCTTTACAACAAATGCAAAAGGAACTTCTCTACGCAAGAAACACAAGAGAAGGAAAAGACCTACAATAACAATCCCAAAACAATTAAGAAAATGGGAATAGGAACATACATATTGATAATTACCTTAAACGTAAATGGACTAAATGCTCCCACCAAAAGACACAGATTGGCTGAATGGATACAAAAACAAGACCCATATATATGCTGTCTACAAGAGACCCACTTCAGACCTAGAGACACATACAGACTGAAAGTAAGGGGATGGAAAAAGATATTCCATGCAAATGGAAACCAAAAGAAAGCTGGAGTAGCAATTCTCGTATCAGACAAAATAGACTTTAAAATAAAGACTATTAGAAGAGACAAAAAAAGACACTACATAATGATCAAGGGATCAATCCAGGAAGAAGATATAACAATTGTAAATATTTATGCACCCGACATAGGAGCACCTCAATACATAAGGCAAATACTAACAGCCAAAAAAGGAGAAATCGACAATAACACATTCATAGTAGGGGACTTTTAACACCCCATTTTCACCAATGGACAGATCATCCAAAATGAAAATAAATAAGGAAACACAAGCTTTAAATGATACATTAAACAAGATGGACTTAATTGGTATTTATAGGACATTCCATCTAAAAACAACAGAATACACATTTTTCTCAAGTGCTCATGGAACATTCTCCAGGATAGATCATATCTTGGGTCACAAATCAAGCCTCGGTAAATTTAAGAAAATTGAAATTGTATCAAGTATCTTTTCCGACCACAATGCTATGAGACTAGATATCAACTACCATAAAATATCTGTAAAAACTACAAACACATGGAGGCTAAACAATACACTACTTAATAACGAAGTGATCCCTGAAGAAATCAAAGAGGAAATCAAAAAATACCTAGAAACAAATGACAATGGAGACACGACCACCCAAAACCTATGTGATGCAGCAAAAGCAGTTCTAAGAGGGAAGTTTATAGCAATACAATCCTACCTTAAGAAACAGGAAACATCTCGAATAAACAACCTAACCTTGCACCTAAAACAATTAGAGAAAGAAGAACAAAAAAAAACCCCAAAGTTAGCAGAAGGAAAGAGATCATAAAGATCACATCAGAAAGAAAACGATAGCAAAGATCAATAAAACTAAAAGCTGGTTCTTTGAGAAGATAAACAAAATTGATAAACCATTAGCCAGACTCATCAAGAAAAAAAGGGAGAAGACTCAAATCAATACAATTAGAAATGAAAAAGGAGAAGTAACAACTGACACTGCAGAAATACAAAAGATCATGAGAGGTTACTACAAGCAATTCTATGCCAATAAAATGGACAACCTGGAAGAAATGGACAAATTCTTAGAAATGCACAACCTGCCAAGACTGAATCAGGAAGAAATAGAAAATATGAACAGACCAATCACAAGCACTGAAATTGAAACTATGATTAAAAATCTTCCAACAAACAAGAGCCCAGGACAAGATGGCTTCACAGGCGAATTCTATCAAGCGTTTAGAGAAGAGCTAACACCTATCCTTCTCAAACTCTTCCAAAATATAGCAGAGGGAGGAACACTCCCAAACTCATTCTACGAGGCCACCATCACCCTGATACTAAAACCAGACAAGGATGTCACAAAGAAAGAAAACTACAGGCCAATATCACTGATGAACATAGATGCAAAAATCCTCAACAAAATACTAGCAAACAGAATCCAACAGCACATTAAAAGGATCATACACCATGATCAAGTGGGGTTTATTCCAGGAATGCAAGGATTCTTCAATATATGCAAATCAATCAACGTGATACACCATATTAACAAATTGAAGGAGAAAAACCATATGATCATCTCAACAGATGCAGAGAAAGCTTTCGACAAAATTCAACAACCATTTATGATAAAAACCCTGCAGAGAGTAGGCACAGAGGGAACTTTCCTCAGCATAATAAAGGCCATATATGACAAACCCACAGCCAACATGGTCCTCAATGGTTAAAAAACTGAAAGCATTTCCACTAAGATCAGGAACAAGACAAGGTTGCCCACTCTCACCACTCTTATTCAACATAGTTTTGGAAGTTTTAGCCACAGCAATCAGAGAAGAAAAGGAAATAAAAGGAATCCAAATCGGAAAACAAGTAAAGCTGTCACTGTTTGCAGATGACATGATACTATACACAGAGAATCCTAAAGATGCTACCAGAAAACTACTAGAGTTAATCAATGAATTGGGTAAAGTAGCAGGATACAAAATTAATGCACAGAAATCTCTGGCATTCCTACACACTAATGACGAAAAATCTGAACGTGAAATCAAGAAAACACTCCCATTTACCACTGCAACAAAAAGAATAAAATATCTAGGAATAAACCTACCTAAGGAGACAAAAGACCTGCATGCAGAAAATTATAAGACACTGATGAAAGAAATTAAAGATGACACAAATAGATGGAGAGATATACCATGTTCTTGGATTGGAAGAATCAATATTGTGAAAATGACTCTACTACCCAAAGCAATCTACAGATTCAATGCAATCCCTATCAAACTACCACTGGCATTTTTCACAGAACTAGAACAAAAAATTTCACAATTTGTATGGAAACACAAAAGACCCCGAATAGCCAAAGCAATCTTGAGAACGAAAAACGGAGCTGGAGGAATCAGGCTCCCTGACTTCAGACTATATACTACAAAGCTACAGTAATCAAGACAGTATGGTACTGGCACAAAAGCAGAAATATAGATCAATGGAACAGGATAGAAAGCCCAGAGATAAACCCACGCACATATGGTCGCCTTATCTGTGATAAGGAGGCAGGAATGTACAGTGGAGAAAGGACAGCCTCTTTAATAAGTGGTGCTGGGAAAACTGGACAGGTACATGTAAAAGTATGAGTATGGTGTTAGGGAGTGATCGAATACCATAACACCTTACACAAAAATAAGCTCAAAATGGATTAAAGACCTAAATGTAAGGCCAGAAACTATCAAACTCTTAGAGGAAAACATAGGCAGAACACTCTATGACATAAATCACAGCAAGATCCGTTTTGACCCACCTCCTAGAGAAATGGAAACAAAAACAAAAATAAACAAATGGGACCTAATGAAACTTCAAAGCTTCTGCGCAGCAAAGGAAACCATAAACAATAAACAAGACCAAAAGACAACCCTCAGAATGGGAGAAAATATTTGCAAATGAAACAACTGATAAAGGATTCATCTCCAAAATTTACAAGCAGCTCATGCAGCTCAATAACAAAGAACAAACAGCCCAATCTAAAAATGGGCAGAAGACCTAAATAGACATTTCTCCAAAGAAGATATACAGACTGCCAACAAACACATGAAAGAATGCTCAACAGCATTAATCATTCGAGAAATGCAAATCAAAACTACAATGAGATATCATCTCACACCAGTCAGAATGGCCATCATCAAAAAATCTAGAAACAATAAATGCTGGACAGGGTGCGGAGAAAAGGGAACACTCTTGCACTGCTGGTGGGAATGTGAACTGGTACAGCCACTATGGAGAACAGTATGGAGGTTCCTTAAAAAACTACAAATGGAACTACCATATGACCCAGCAATCCCACTACTGGGCATATACCCTGAGAAAACCGTAATTCAAAAAGAGTCATGTACCAAAATGTTCACTGCAGCTCTATTTACAATAGCCCGGAGATGGAAACAACCTAAGCGCCCATCATCGGATGAATGGATAAAGAAGATGTGGCACATATATACAATGGAATATTACTCAGCCATAAAAAGAAACGAAATTGAGCTATTTGTAATGAGGTGGATAGACCCAGAGTCTGTCATACAGAGTGGAGTAAGTCAGAAGAAAAAAGACAAATACCGTATGCTAACACATATATATGGAATTTAAGGGGGTAAAAAATGTCATGAAGAACCTAGGGGTAAGACAGGAATAAAGACACAGACCTACTAGACAACGGACTTGAGGATATGGGGAGGGGGAAGGGTGAGCTGTGACAAAGCGAGAGAGGCATGGACATATATACACTACCAAACGTAAGGCAGATAGCTAGTGGGAAGCAGCTGCATAGCACAGGGAGATCAGCTCGGTGCTCTGTGACCACCTGGAGGGGTGGGATAGGGAGGGTGGGAGGGAGGGAGACAAAGAGGGAAGAGATATGGGAACATATGTATATGTATAACTGATTCACTTTGTTATAAAGCAGAAACTAACACACCATTGTAAAGCAATCATACCCCAATAAAGATGTTAAAAATAAATAAATGAAGATGTGGCACACCTATACAATGGAATATTAGTCATAAAAAGAAACAAACTTGAGCTATTTGTAATGAGCTGGATGGACCTAGGGTCTGTCATACAGAGTGAAGTAAGTCAGAAAGAGAAAGACAAATACCATATGCTAACACATATGTATGGAATTTAAGGAAAAAAAATGTCATGAAGAACCTAGGGGTAAGACAGGAATAAAGACACAGACCTACTAGAGAATGGACTTGAGGATATGGGGAAGGGGAAGGGGAAGCTGTGACAAAGCGAGAGAGTGGCATGGACATATATACACTAACAAACGTAAGGTAGATAGCTAGTGGGAAGCAGCCGCACAGGACAGGGAGATCAGCTCGGTGCTCAGTGACCATCTAGAGGGGTGGGATAGGGAGGGTGATGCAAGAGGGAAGAGATATGGGAACATATGTACATGTATAACTGATTCACTTTGTTATAAAGCGGAAACTAACACACCATTGTAAAGCAATTATACTCCAATAAAGATGTAAAAAAAAAAAAAAACAACCATACGATCATCTCAATAGATGCAGAAAAAGCTTTTGACAAAATTCAACATCCATTTATGATAAAAAAAAAAACTCTCCAGAAACTGGGCATAGAGGGAAACCACCTCAACATAATAAAGGCCATATATGACAAACCCACAGCAAACATCATTTTCAATGGTGAAAAACTGGAGGCATCTCCTCTAAGATCAGGAACAAGACAAGGATGTCCACTCCCACCACTATTAGTCAACATAGTTTTGGAAGTCCTGGCCATGGCAATCAGAGAAGAAAAAGAAAAAAAAGGAATACAAATCGAAAAAGAAGTAAAACCGTCACTGTTTGCCGATGACATGATACTATAGAGAGAGAATCTTAAAGATACCACCAGAAAACTACTAGAGCTAATTCATGAATTTGGTAAAGTTGCAGGATACAAAATTAATGCACAGAAATCTCTTGCATTCCTATACACTAACAACGAAAGATCAGAAAGAGAAATTAAGGAAACAATCCCATTCACCACTGCAACAAATAGAATAAAATACCTAGGAATAGGGCTTCCCTGGTGGTGCAGTGGTGGAGAGTCCGCTTGCTGATGCAGGGGACGGGACGTGGGTTCATGCCCCGGTCCGGGAGGATCCCACATGCGGCGAAGCGGTTGGGCCCGTGAGCCATGGCCGCTGGGCCTGCGCGTCCGGAGCCTGTGCTCCACAACGGGAGAGGCCACAACAGTGAGAGGCCCGCGTACCGCAAAAAAAAAAAAAAAATACCTAGGAATAAACCTACATAAGGAGGTAAAAGACCTGTATGCCAAAAACTGTAAGACACTGATGAAAGAAATCAAAGATAACACAAACAGATGGAGAGATATACCATGTTCTTGGATTGGAAGAATCAATATTGTGAAAATGACTATGCTACCCAAAGCAATCTACAGATTCAATGCAATCCCTATCAAATTACCAGTGGCATTTTTTACAGAACTAGAACAAAAAAATCTTAAAATCTGCATGGAGACACAGAAGACCCCAAATAGCCAAAGCAGTATTGAGGGAAAAAAACAGAGATGGAGGAATCAGACTCCCTACTTCAGACTATACTACAAAGCTATAGTAATCAAGACAATATGGTACTGGCACAAAAACAGAAATATAGATCAATGGAACAGGATAGAAAGCCCAGAGATAAACCCATGCACCTATGGTTAACTAATCTATGACAAAGGAGGCAAGGATATACAATGGAGAAAAGACAGTCTCTTCAATAAGTTGGTCCTGGGAAAACTGGACAGCTACACGTAAAAGAAGGAAATTAGAACACTCCTTAACACCATACACAAAAATAAACTCAAAATGGATTACAGACCTATGTAAGACAGGACACTATAAAACTCTTAGAGAAAAACATAGGAAGAGTACTCTTTGACATAAATCACAGCAAGATATTTTTTGATCCACCTCCTAGTGTAATGGAAATAAAGACAAAATAAACAAATGGGACCTAATGAAACTTAAAAGCTTTTTCAAAGCAAAGGAAACACAAACAAGATGAAAAGACAACCCTCAGAATGGGAGAAAATATTTGCAAACGAATCAACGGACAAAGGATTAATCTCCAAAATATATAAACAGTTCATGCAGCTCAATATTAAAAGAACAAACAACCCAATCTAAACATGGGCAGAAGACCTAAATAGACATTTCTCCAAAGAAGACACACAGATGGCCAAGAAGCACATGAAAAGCTGTTCAACATCACTGATTATTAGAGAAATGCAAATCAAAACTACAATGAGGTATCACCTCACACCAGTTAGAATTGGCATCATCAGAAAATCTACAAACAACAAACGCTGGAGAGGGTGTGGAGAAAAGGGAACCCTCTTGCACTGTTGGTGGGAATGTAAATTGATACAGCCACTATGGAGAACAGTATGGAGGTTCCTTAAAAAGCTAAAAATAGAATTACCATATGACCCAGCAATCCCACTACTGGGCATATACCCTGAGAAAACCATAATTCAAAATGACACATGCACCCCAATGTTCACTGCAGCACTATTTACAATAGTCAGGACATGGAAGCAACCTAAATGGCCATCGACAGACCAATGGATAAAGAAGATGTGGTACCCATATACAATGGAATATTAGCCATAAAAAAGAACGAAATTGGGACACAGATGAATGGATAAAGATGTGGTACATATATGCAATGGAGTATTACTCAGCCTTAAGAAGGAACAAAAATGGGTCATTTGTAGAGACGTGGATGGATCTAGAGACTGTCATACAGAGTGAAGTAAGTCAGGAAGAGAAAAACAAATATCGTATATTAACGCATATATGTGGAACCTAGAGAAATGGTACAAATGAACCGGTTTACAGGGCAGAAATTGAGACACAGATGTAGAGAACAAATGTATGGACACCAAGGGAGAAAAGCGGCGGGGTGGGGATGAATTGGGAGATTGGGATTGCCATATATACACGAATATGTATATAATGGATAACTAATAAGAACCTGCTGTATAAAAAAAAAAATAAAATTAAATTAAAAAAAAAGAAAACAAACAGATTGGAGGAGTGCAGCCACAACACCAAGGCTTGCTGGTAAGCAGTATAAGCCAGGCTACAGGCGTGCAACAGATTCACCCTCAGATCCTCCAAAAGGAACCAACTCTGCTGACACCTTGATTTCAGAGTTCTGCCTCCTAAACTATGACAGGACACATTTCTGTTCTTTTAAGCCACCCAGTTTGTAGTACACTTTGTTACAACAGTCTCAGGAAACTAATACAGAGGCTTAACTAGTAGGAACTATGTGGCCTCATGGGAAATCCATCTTCCAGCTACAATTTGTTAAGATCAAAGACGTGCCACTATCTCTACTCATTTTGTTGGCCTTCCAGCATTTTTTACAGAGCCAGAGAATAATACCATAAAGGAACCTGTGTAGCTTAGCAATTTATACCATTAAAACAATATATAGTCGACCAGTGGCTTAAATTAATTGCTGACCCAGGGTGGAGCAGGCCAGGGAACCAAGAAGTAAAACACTTTTGACTATTCAACCTAAAAATTAACAAACAACAAAAAGAGACACCGTCACAACATGAAAGGATCATCTAAAGATGGCTTCAAACTAAATAGAAAGGTAGGCTTCAAAAAGGGTGTCAAGGTCTGTGGTAATATGGAGATGGCCAAGTCATACATTTCCAGAGAAAGTAAAAGGCGCTTTTCTTTCTTCTTGAACCCTCCATGGGGTAGATAACTGGTTAGGAAGTACTGACTATTAAGGAGAGGGATGAGAAATCCAAAGTTTAAATAAAAGACTACAGTTAGCTTAATAAGAAGAGTCCTTTCAAAGGATCAGAATATAAAATCAGTGACACCATATGAATGACATAAAACCAGTCTAATCCCAGGAGAAAAATCAGTACAACTGATACAACTACATCTAAGAACATGGAAACATTTCCCAGCCATCTTTTTGTACAGTCATTACCTCCCCCCACTAATAAAATGGTGTTCAATTAATTGAACTAAGATTTTTAAGATTAAAAGACATGGAACCTCTGCTTCCAGGTAATTCAGAGTAGCTGCCACAGAATTACACTCTGCCAAGAACAATAAGAAAACACCAGATAAACAGAAAATAATCTGCTTAAAGACATCAAAGAGCAGCCAAAGCAATGAAAACTAGAAGCACTAAGATTCCGAAGAGCAAAAAAAAAACCCTCAGAAGTAATAATAGTTGACTTGACTTCTGCAGCCACTGGGGAGATCTGTGACTCTGAGCCTGGGCAAGAAGCTGAATATCTGGGCTTTTCCCAGCCAAGAACCACTGTTGGAGAAACAGAGACACCGGCAGAGCTTTTGGTGGTCTTTCTAAGCTAGAGGGACACTGGACACTTGAGGGACTGCAAACACACAGCCAGTTTTCCCTTAGAACATTTGCTGAATCTGCAGGGAGCAGGAGGCTAAAAAGCTAAGCTAGATACCTTCTGAAAAGCAGAGCCGTTCAGGGCTGTCTCACGGTGCCGAGGAAACCAAGATCCTAGTTTAAGACCTGCCAATGGGGTGGGGCAGAGAGTGCAGCAGGCCCTCCGTCCAGTACCCTGGATAGCCAAACCCCAGGAACAGGGGGACCAAACGAGAACTAGATTAAGATGACTGTCTCCTACTCTATGTGCCTGGGGAGGAAAGAATAAATCCTCTCTGGGGTAGAGTGACATCATCTGGGGCTTCTACAATTTTTACAACACAGTGCCTACCATCTAATCAAAAATAACCAGACATGCTAAAAGATAGGGCTGTATGACGGAAAACCAAGGGGGAAAAAAAAAAAAGCATACAATACAAATGGTTCACAATAATTCAGATATTAGAAATAACAGTCAAGGGCTTCCCTGGTGGCGCAGTGGTTGAAAATCTGCCTGCCAATGCAGGGGACACGGGTTCGAGCCCTGGTCTGGGAAGATCCCACATTGCCGCGGAGCAACTAAGCCCGTGCGCCACAACTACTGAGCCTGCGCGTCTGGAGGCTGTGCTCCGCAGCAAGAGAGGCCGCGACAGTGAGAGACCCGCGCACCGCGATGAAGAGTGGCCCCCGCTCGCTGTAACTAGAGAAAGCCCTCGCACAGAAACGAAGACCCAACACAGCCATAAATCAATCAATCAATCAATCAATAATTCTTAAAAAAAAAAAAAAAAAAAGAAATAACAGTCAAGAATTTTTAAATACTTAAAATTAATGTGTTCCAAAACAGAGGAAAAGATGGAGAAAATCAATTTTCCTAGAAGTTTGAGAATTTTACTAGAAGATTAGAATGTACTTAAAAAAAAAAAAGGAATCCTAACATTGAAGTTTAGAAAAAAATGTATACTTTATTTTGATTATGGAACACTTGACTCTCTGTAAAATTTTATACTATGCTTCTATATATATACTATATTCTTTTAAGCTTTTGTTCTATATGTTTTCTTTTTATTACTTTTATCTTTAAAAGTAATTCACGCTCATTGTAACCAGTGAAGTAACAGACAATGGAGAAATTATTAATTTCCTCCAATCCGTCCACATTTTTACCAGCCTAAGATAACTGGTATGTGTATGTTTTCACATCCTTCTCTATGCTTATACAAATATATTATTCAAATATATACAACAGAAAACAGCTTGGTGTTTTCTTGGTGGTTCCTCAGAAAGTTAAACATAGAATTATCACATGACCAAGCAATTCCACACTCCTAGGTATACATCTAAAAGAATTGAAAATAGGCGCTCAAATAGTCGCATACAAATGTGCACAACAGTACGATTCACAACAGCCAAAAAGCAGAAACAACCCAAACATCCGTCAACTAATGAAAAGACAAATTCTAGTCTAACCATACAATGGGATATTATTCAGCCACAAAAAGGAATGAAATACTGATACATGCTACAACACGGATGGACCTTGAAAACCGGATGCCAAGTGAAAGCAGTCAGACACATATTGTACGATTCCATGGGATTCCTTTAATACAAAGAATCCAGAATACGTAAATCTATAGAGACACAAGACAGACTGGTGGTAGTCGGAAGCTGGGGAGAGGGGAGAATGGAAACTGTTTTCCTCTGGGGTGAGCAAAGTGTTCTGGCACTTGATTTAGGTGGTGGTTGCACAACATTGTGAATGTACTAAATGCCACTGAACTGTTCACTTAAAATGGTTACGTTTATTCACGTTATGTGATTTTCACTTCAATAAAGTTAAACACACACACAACAGAGATTCTGTTGTTGCTGTTGCTCTTTTTTCCCTCCAATTTTTTTTTTTTACCTATAAAGCCAACTCATTTTTTTAACAACTGCTAATAATATAGAGTACAAATGTCCTATTATTCATCTAACCATTTTTCTATTAATGGGCGATTTATTTCCAGCTTTCTGCCATTATAAGGCTGTAACAGCATCCTCATACATGTATGTGTTTGCACTACTACAGGACAGACTCCCAGAAAAAGGGCCTACGTATTTAGATATTTCAGATTATTTTCTGGAAAGACTGTAGCAATTCACACTCTTAGCAGCTTGTGTGCATTTCACCCTTTAATTTTTGCAGATCTGAATGGGTAAGAAATTGGTTTAATTTATTGTTACTTTAATGTACATTTCCCTAGCAGCAGTTGTTCATCTTGTCCTACTGGCCACTTGAATCTCCTCTTCCAAATGAATTCCCTATTCCTAACCTTTGTCCATTTTTCTATTTGGTTATCCTTCTGTTATCAATTCATAAGGAGTTTTTCAATATTAGCAGTTTTAATCATTTAACTGTCATATATAATGTAAATTGTTTCCCTGAGTCGTTCATTTGTCTTTTGCTTATTTATGTTGGTCATGTTCTTCTTAGATTTGAATTAACAGCCTTTTGGATCTTTGTCTCATGCTTCATCGCACTGAGAAAAAAGAGGGCAATAAAGTGATGGAAGAGAATAAAGCACAAAGGTCTAGCTACTGTCTTTGGAAAAAAAAAAAGATTCTTCTTTCGGCACTTTTTTTTTTTTTTAAACAACTAAGTTCTGTTTTGTTTTGTTTTTTGGTATATCTATTTATTTATTTTTATTTATTTATATTTGGCTGCGTCAGGTCTTAGTTGCGGTGTGTGGGCCCTTTGCTGAGTCGCACACTCTATAGTTGTGGCATGCGGGTTTTCTCTCTCTAGTTGTGGCACGCGGGCTCCAGAGCGTGTGGGCTCTGCAGTTTGCGGCACGTAGGCTCTCTAGTTGAGGCGCCTGGGCTTAGCTGCTCCGTGGCATGTGGGATCTTAGTTCCCCGACCAGGGATCGAACCCACATCCCCTGTATTGGAAGGTGGATTCTTTACCACTGGACCACCAGGGAAGTCCCCTGGGCACCTGCTTTTAAAACTTCACTTAATGACTCACCTGCATTACTGAAGTGTCTCTTGTTGGGGTGACTATAGTTATCTCTTGGGTGTCCATGCATCTGTGGGCCATGAGAGGCAGGCAAATGAGGCTTCTGAGGGTGAGGGTTGTGCGGGGTGTGGGACTGAGACATCAGGGAATCCCGGCTTGAACCCGAGGCCTCTGGTCGAAATGGTTTTTTACCACCAATCGCATCATCTTTCTTCTTCTGCTCCTGTAGAGTAAAAGGAAACCAAAGACCCTCAGGATCCCAGGTGGAATTCCCAAGAACAGTATAAAGATCATCACCTTTAAATATTTCCCTCTTGACTTTTGACAAGTCCCTCTCGGCTTCCCTGCTGTTTACTTCCTTCTTAGGAAAAATATGCTCATAAATTCCACTGAGCTCCCAGGGCATAGAAAGCCTCACGGAGCTCCATCTGCTGCTCAACCTGCTAGGCCACTACAAAGAAGCCAATCTCCAGTGACCTGCAGCTGTCAGAAAAAGGGCCCAGGCCAGTGGATGTCACTGCACGGGGCGAGGAACAGGGGTCAGGCTGTCAGCACTCTTGGAAATTGCTCTCAGGCCATGTAAAACTGGGACTACCAACTTCTTCAGGCTAACTCGAACAAACAACCCCTGACTAGCCCAGTGGGAACTAGTTCCCATGCCAAAGTCATCAAGCTAAACATCTAAATGTTTAAGTAACACCATACCTTTACCACACGAAATATTTGACATAAAAACATCAGAAAGTACAGTAAGGAAAAAATAAGAACTGTGAAGTGACCTAAAATTTTACCACCAAGGAAACTACTGCTAATAATTTGGTCTATGTCTTCCTGAGCCATTTTGCGTGTTTACACATAATACAGTAGACCCCCCTAATCCATGGGAGACACACTTCAAGACCTCCAGTGGACGCCTGAAACTGCAGATAGTACTGAACCCTATACGTACTATGTTTTTTCCAATACATACATGCCTATGAGAGTTTAATTTATGAATCAGGCACAGTAAGAGAATATCCGAATTGCCAGCATCACTACTCTTGTGCTTTGGGGCTACTATTTAGTAAAATAAGGATTACCTGAACTCAAGCACTGCAATACCCCAACAGTCGATCTGACAGCCAAGAGAGCTACCAAGTTACTAATGGGCAGGGAGCGTATAGTGTGGATACGCTGGACAAAGGGGTGATTCAGGTCCCACATGGGAGAGGGCAGGACGGCACGAGATTTCATCACGCTACCAGACCAGTGCGCAATTTAACACTTATGAATTGTTTATTTCTGGAATTTTCCATTTAATATTTCCAGACCATGACTGACTGCAGGTAACTGAAACTGTGGAAAGCAAACCACAGTGGGGGGAACCGCTGTGTGTGTGCACATGCGTGCGTGCGTGTGTGCGTATTTTTTTAAACAAAAATATTATTTGATATTCGTTTTTTACTTAATGTATTGTAAAAATCTTATGTGAATACTTACTTCCACAATATTATATTTATGGTTGAAAATTCCCTGATATGGATATATCGAGTCATTTCCATATAATCATGTTTAAACCCTTAATTATCTCCTTCGACTAAATTCTTAGAAGGAGAACTGCATGTTTCAGTCTTTTGGTAAATCTTACTGAACTGTCCTCCAGAAAGGCTGTGAATGTATACTATAACCCCAACTCGTGGGACCACTACTTTGATTATTCACCTTATCCTAACTTCTGATACCTAGACTAATGAAGCCCTTTACATCATTTGTCCAACTTCACTCATCCTAACTTTCTCTCTTTCCTAGAGGGCCTTTCCCCAACCATTTCATTCCCTCCTGGGGCGTTTCCTGACTATTCTTTCAGAGACTTTTTACAATGTATAAAATTCACAGTAACGTTCAGCAGTATTACTATATTATTCCTGTGTATTACTGTGCTACCATACTCTTCCATGTAAAATTAAATTATAAACCACCTGAGGCTGCTACTCCACAGCTCAGCACAGTGCTAGGCACAGGATATGCTCCTGCAACAAATACTTCTGAGCACCTGCCCTGCGCCTGGCACCATTCCAGGTGCTGAGGATACAGGAGGGGATGAGCGACATAAGACCTCAGCCTTGACATGGTAGTAAAGGAGGTATTAAATGTTCCTAGACTGGCGCTACATGGCTAATTGGGGTAGGGCCCACGTGGCAAGTCACCAGATCTGCAAACGGACATGCCTGAACAAGGAACGCTGCCCCTGCAGCATTGGCCAAATCACTTCATGCCCATGCCCCTCCACCAAAGAATGGGAGGCAGCTTCTGGGCACCTTCTCACGTTTGCTCCTTTACATGAGCGGCTGGGACCCTACGTACAAAAGCTGGAAGGACACCAAGTACATGTGGCCCAGAAAAGAACAGAAAAATTATGTGCTGCCCATAACTGTTATCTTTCAGGAGCCACATTTATAAGCTATCATAAGACATGTGTATATGGAAGAAAAGCCCTGGTGAATAAATGATTCCAGGATGTAAGAACACAGAGGAACAACTCCTTGTCAGAATTTCCACACTGTCTGGTTCCAATACATTGGCTATTTTACCCATCGGGTCTTAAGTGTTAGTTTGACTACTCGTGGAACACGTGGAGAAACTGCACAGCTAACACAGTGAAAGAGCCCACCATCCAAGACAGGCTGGGCTGTGGTGGGCTCCTGCACCCCCTCTTGGACACAGACCTCCATCTGCAAAGTAAGGGCAGAGAACCCATGCCCTTTCTAGCACCAACAACCTATGAGTCTATGATCATCTCCTTAGGAAAAAAAAACGGTAATTAAGGAATTTTTCTGTGGAAATGGTTTTTATCTGTTTGTATGAATTAGGATTAAGTTTGTATTTTACCTCTTCTTCTTGAGACCTTTTCTTGTGAGCCATCTTGTATAACTTATGCAATTTTCGAGCATCAAATTCTGTAAACTTGGAAACAAAAATCCATAGGTTCCTTAAAAAAGAAAAAATTTGTTCTGGTGAATTACAGGATTTTAAAAATAACTATTCTCTTTATAGATGGCAAGTTATTGAATTTTACTGTGGAATACTCTCCAAGTATAGAAAATAAGTTACAGAAATAATCTTTCAGGTCTTGGCAACAATAATAAATACACCTTTAAATGCTACTGTCAATAGAATTTGACCTAGGGGTCTGGAGACGAGGGTCTGTCTCACAGCTAAAACCCCTCTAATTTATTTCACTGGCACCTAGGGCTCCGGACCTAACGTCTTCCCCCACCTTCTGCACTCCCTGGACTCTGCCAGGCAATCTGTCATTACCGCCATATCACAGGTGGGGATCTATGTACGGTTGGGCATCTCTGCATTGCTGCCCCTTCTTTCCTCCTAGTCGTCACCACCAAGGCCTGTCATTTCTACCTTAAAACTCCAAGGGATTCTTCTCCTCCAATTCCATTGCACTCACTCTAGCATGGCATTACTGTCAACAAGGGAGTGACTGGTAAAACGGGTATGTAGGACAAGGAGTCACAGGTAACCTCCGTGAGCTGGAACAGAAGGCTCACATCCTCCCACACTTCCTGGAGAGCAGTCACACCACACCGTGCCATGCCACTCAGAGGACGCTGCCCTGGCTCCGGGCAAGTAAACCTGCTGCACAGTGTGGAAAACCACTGCCTGCCTTTCTAAAGCCTTCTGTAATAGGGCATCAGTCATCTTAACGAACTGCCTTTAAACCCTAAGACCCTCCCAGTCCCTTCACTGTCCCACTTTCAAGGCTTTGCTGAAGCCTGAGACCTCTCCTCATCTAAGCAGGTCCACTCTGCTCTTCCATGCCGGCTCGAGTGTACCTGCCCAGCCCTCAGTAGACTTCCCTCCCTCACTACTCCTCTGCGTGTGCTTATTCCTTCTTGGAATTCCTACTGTACTTGATCTTCCAATCACCACTTCATCGTGGACAGTTCCTCACAAGTGGGCAAGGAACTGCTTATGAACCACAGAGCAGTCCAGGACCACAGTACCTGGCACATCTAAACACAGACTAGCCCCAGTGCACAGTATCCAGCCCAGCTTCGTGGATCTATACATTAGGATGACGCATTTTCGTTACAGAAAGCCAGATGGCTAGATACAGGGATCTGGTTTGGGAACAGTGTAAAAGGAAAGTCAAGCCACATTTCAAAACTTAGATCTTCTTTTTTTAATGGGTATGAAGCATGCTATGGATAGCATCATGACAGAAGGTTTTCTTAAATCTCTTTTTCACTCAAAAGCCAATCCACTGATATTAGGTATATTATACAAAGATAATTACGTTAACCATGAAGTATCAATATATGAGTTCAACGTAACTGTGGAGTATGGAAAGAGACTTAATGTTACAATTGTCTTTGAGAAATTCCAGTCATGTTTTCTTAAAACATCAAAAGTGAGTATATAAATGAATATATGTAAGTCATAATGCCTTACAAACTGAAGTTCTGGATTAACTGCATTAATCCAAATTACTACTAGAGCTCTTCAATTATTAAAGAGAAGAGAACTCATAGCTCTAGTGGTTTTAGTCTTTGCTTCCTCTCATGAGGTTAGCAGAGAACTAACCAATTAGTTATTATATTATCTCTGAATATTAACCTGAGATGGGTAAAGTAGTGAAATTATAGATGGTTTCTATCCCTTCCAGGTCTAAAGACTGGGTCTTTAATCTGAGGACAGGCCAGCAAATCCAGCATCACGGTATTTCTCTCATAAAGTAATGACATCATCCTACCCATTCAAAAGATTGGTCTCAGAGGAATGGCCTATTTCAGGAAAAGAAAACTGAAGCCTGCAGGTATGCTGCTAAGAGACTGCTTTTGCTGGGAAAAAAATATTTCATTAGGTGGCTGTGTCATGTTGCACAAAACAAAACAGAACCCCTAACACACACTTTGTCATAAAATCAAACCAGGCAATTTGAGGCTGTGGCTGCTTACCTCCTCCACAGTTTGATGTGCTCCTGGTCTGAGTAAGCTTTAAGGCACTCGGCTATCCGGTCCCCGATTTTCAGCAGGCAGTTCCGGGTGTGCTCCAGCTGTTCCTGTACACTGAGCCCCTTGTCAGGTTTATCCAACTGTTTCAGTGCCTTTTTCACAGGCCTCATCCTCTCCTTACACTGGAACAGACCAAGAGTAGAGACATAAAACATCTGCATCAAAGACAGCTTCAGCTGTGCTTACTGGACCCTAAATTCCCAGACAACACACAGCATCCCCCAGGCCACATAATCACTAGATTATGAAGAAGAGAAGCAGGTAATGGCAGGGGAACAAGTATAAATGTTAGAGTCGGAAAAACCTGAGGTTCAAGTCCCAGCTCCATCGCTCAGAGCGATGACTTTTACAGCTTACTTGGCCTCTCAAAATGCTGCTCTGTTTCCTCATCTGCAAGAGGGGCATGATAATCTCCCAAGGCCATTATGAAGATAAATGAGAAGCAAAATTATAGACCTAACCTGAAAACCTCCCATCACAAACTATCTAAAACTACAGGATAAAATATTTACAAGTCCTTGAGACTTGTAAGAAACTGAGGGAACGGCTTCCAGACAAAGATAGTAGACTGAACACAAAAATCTTTTTCTCCCTCTCCCCATCCACTAAAACAACAGTAAAGAAATCGCCGTAAGAAGAGATAAGCCCACAAAGACATGGAAAACGAGAGGAAGCAACAGCAACAAAATATTGGCAGCAAGCGAAATGACTCAATAGACCTGAGACAATGAAATCCTAACCCAGCAGTGGAGAGAACTGAGAACCAACCTGATTTATACTGCAATTCCTGCAGAGGCTAGCTAAGTATCTCTGGAAGTAGGGATGAGGGCTAAAAATAAGGATTTTGTTTTGTTTTGTTTTGTTTTTTTAAGACTGCCTAAGAGGAACAGATTTATAATAGACGCCCAGACTTCCAACTCTGCCCGACAAAAGATATGGAGGTTTATTCCTTGGAGAGGATAAAAGAAAAGTCTCTGAACTGGGCTACACAGGCATAGTTGAGAGGCAAGGCTACTACACTGAGAATAGCACTGTATGAATATATGCATATTAGATAAGCCACCGCCCAGTCTTTCTATTTATTTATTTTTTGCCTCTCAGATTCTAGAACGAAGAAAGCCAGGCCTTAACCCTCCAGTCAGGAGACTGGAGGATTCTTGCCCCCAAAATCCGACCACCCAAGAGGAAGAACCAAATGATGCTGACTCCCCACTGGAAGTTTTCCAAGGAAGCAGCCCAGCCAGATCACCCTACAGAGAACACTCTCAAAGTCAATCAAGCCCAACCCACATGTTCAGAGCTTCCAATCAGATGTTTAGTCCCTACTCTTAGATACGAGCAGACAACCAAGGATTACCAAGCCATTTGAAAAATATCTAACATGAGCAACGGAAAACAAATCTAAGAGAAATATAAAAACATTCAGAGAACCATATGGGGAAAAATGATCTTGGAAATAACACGTGACAAGAGAAATGAAAACCTCAAAAGAAATAACGGCAGATAAAGCTGAGGAGATCTCCAAGAAAGTAGAGTTAGAAAAGAAGAAATGGAAGAAAGTTTAAGATAATATTAGGGACCACTCCCAAAGTCCAACATCCGAAAAGTAGGATAAAATTAAGAACTGAGGAGGAAATTATCACAAAATAATTTAAGAAAATTTCTCTGACCTGTAGGGCATGGTTGTCAGCCACTAAGTATCTAATATAAGGAACTATTAAGGCACATGTCCATGTAACTTCAGAAGAGTGAAAATCTGACAAACTTCCATCACTTTGTGATAATTTCCATAGCTATATACTTACAATTTATTTTTCAGTATTGTACTTAAATTTTTTAAAAGTACACAAAATAAACTGGAAGATACATGACTGTAACAGATAAAAGATTAGTATTGCGAATGGATACAGGATTCCTATAGAAAAGGTAAGAAGAGAAAAATTACCTGGAACAGGCAAAGGATGTGAAAAGGCAATTCACCAGAAACACGAATGCCCAATAAATGTGAAAGTAAATGTTCAACAGCACCACTGGTCAATAGATCATACCTCTTAGATTGGCAAAAATTAAGAAGTTAGAAATTACCGAGTGTTTCCGAGACTGGGAAGCAGTTGGAACTCATATTCGTTGCTGGAAAGAGTGCAAATCTCTACAATCACTTTGAAGACTAATTCCACAACATCTAAAAGCAGTAGATGTGCAGACCCAAAGAAACACCCAGCTTTTCTGCTCAAGCTACACACGAGCGAAGCTCTTACACACGTGTGTAAGAAAATATTTACAATTTCACTGCAGCCAATTTGTAGTAGTAAACATTTGGAAAACCCCAATGTCCATCAATAGGAGAAAGAATGAATCGTGGAAGTCATAAAACAGAATAATATGAAACACTGAAATCAGAGACATAATTATCAACATGGATAAATCTCAAAAGTGTACATGCTGAGGGAGGAAACTCAAGTTACAGGATACACACAGTGTGGCATTTACTGATAGGCTCAAATTTTTGCTCTACATCTTGGACAAGTTACTTAACTCTCCTCACCTTATTTTTTAAGGGGTAAAATAGAGATAATTACCTACCTCATAGGTTGTTGTGGAGAAAAAACACAAAAAGCACACTAATAACGCCTGGCTGTTTATATGAGCTATTACTTACTGTCTTTAGAGACATTAAGTAGTAAAACTCTAGAACCACGCATGAGAATTACGATTTGATCTACAATGAAATTAGAATTGTGGTCACTTCTAGGGAGGTAACAAACCACGATCAGAAGCTTCAACTTTATAGCCTGAGCCTTAAAAAATTCAGACCTGACAAAACTTGATGGTACCTCTATCAATGCCTATTACACTCTTGAAATTTTTCTGTATTTTTAGAAGATATCACAATATAAAAACAAGAGTAAATAAGCCAGTATGTAAATGCAATTTCTTTTCTTTTTTTTTTTTAATTCAAGTATAGTTGATTTACAATGTTGTATAAGAGCAATTTTTTAAATAGTATGGTACCACAGAAGCGTTAGTTATGATTTTCTCTTTTAAACACTGGGCTAAGGAAGAAGCAGGAAACAGATCAGAGAGCTGGTTGTGTAATGAATTTATTCATTTACTCATTTATTGAGCTACTTCTAGCATCTACACGTACTTTATATAAGCCACAGTACTTGCCCTCAGAGAGCTTACAGGAAGAAGAGTAAAGAGATTTAAGAAAAATGAGATAAGTGCGAAGAGAAAAAAATATACACGTATGCATACAGGTTTCTGGGAACACGGGAAAAAAAGGGTAAAAAGAGAGAAGACTGCCTTACAGGATGAGGTCAAAATTCTATGCTTTGCTTCCCCAGAGCAGGAATATTTTGAGATTTGGAAGATCACTTTCTCTCTGAAACTAAATTAACTATTCAAGTGAACAGTGATGTGTGGAAGTTGGGGGAAAGGAAAAGACCTCAAGAGAGGAGGGGAAGGGAAGCGAGTGCAACACAATGAAATATACACGTGCAGCTCCGGTAAGGGCCTAAGTCCCTGAGGACGGCACTGGCCTGTTTCCACCCCATACAAGGCTTGGTCCATGACTCCTCCCCTCACCTGCCCTGTCTCCTATGAGGAGATGGACCACATCCTAGGCCACGTCTTGGCTCCTAGCCCCACAACACGGGAACACATAAGACAGGGCCTGCTCGCCACCGCTCCAGCTCACGCAGCCAGGACCCCAGCCTCATCTCAGGTCATGCTGCTTAGACCGACTGAGGCTGTGTGGCGGGAACTATGAAAGGCAAAGCCGCAGCAAGCACTGTGGCTGCAGACCCCAGAATTCCTCAACTTCAGGACTTACTATGCTGAATGTCTCCTGGTCCAGATCATCATCCTCATCCTCTCCAATGGGGACAGGTTCGCTTCCTGCTGTAATATGGACAGGACCCTGAGATCGCTTTGATTTACTTGAAGATTTGGCATCACCACCTTTAGGCTTTTAAAAAAGAGTTACAAGGAATCATTGTCATTTGTGTACTCCTGGCTTGCAATTTGGACTTCTCAGCTATGTCACATCACTACAAGTGGGTACACAGGATGGCCTCAGTTTTGAGACATCATGAAGCCAAACCTATTTGATTAACAGTTTAATCATATGTCATTCCCACTTCTGTCTCTAAACAGAGCCAATTATAATTTTAGCTTCACCAATGCTATTCTGGCTTCTATTCCCTAATCCATAAAATGCATAAAAATGTCATCAAGAGGTTAAGATTGTGAATTGGCAGAGCCCTCACAGAGTAGCTTGTAGCAACTTCAAAATGAAAGTACACTTTGATCTTGGAAACTGTATTAACTAAAATATTTCAAGTGACTGAAATTTACATAAATCCACATGGGTAAAGTTCATTTATCCATGAAAGGGTGCAGAAGGATGGAGACAGAGATACATATAAAAAATAACTTTATGTATGAACATTTAAAAACATGAAACAATACTACGCTTTGATTACGATTATGTAATATGTAGTAAAAGTATAAAAACATGGGCAGGAAGGTTTCACACGAACTTCAGGGCAGTGTTACGGAGGAGAGAAGAGGGAGGAGAGCAATGAAATTGGGAGAAGAAACAGAGGGGAGTCCCAGTAATGAGTGCATGGATGCCAAATACAGTAGCCCAAAAAAAAACCCACTTGAAGTAAACATGAAAAATGTTAACAACAGCTGCAATATCTGGGTAGTGGACACATGGATGCTGGCTAAATCATTCTTTGTGCTTTTATTTTTTAAATATTTCACCTTAAAAGAAGAATACCTTTCTGCAGAAGCACAGATGCAAAGAAAGGTATCCGTTACAATACAGTTTACAACATTAGAAATTTGAAAGCAATTTCAATATGGGAAACTTAAAATTGTTTCCAAAATGTTATAATCAAACAAAATCTTCCTTATCTATTAAAAATGATTTTAACTTTTATTTATTCACTTGGAAAGCTGTTTGTGATATATTGCTAAGTGGGGAGAAAAGGTTATCCAAACAGTCTGGTCTGATTTTTATTTTATATTTGTTCTTTTTTTTTTTTTTTTTTTGTGGTACGGAGGCGTCTCACTGCTGTGGCCTCTCCTGTTGCGGAGCACAGGCTCTGGATGCACAGGCTCAGTGGCCATGGCTCACGGGCCTAGCTGCTCTGCGGCATGTGGGATCTTCCCGGACCGGGGCATGAACCCGTGTCCCTTGCATCGGCAGGCGGACTCTCAACCACTGCGCCACCAGGGAAGCCCCTATATTTGTTCTTATATGCATAATAAAAAAGTTCCAAAGGTGCTCATCAAGAAATCTGTTAGAGCTATGACTGGATGGTGGAATTAAGGCAGTTATTTGTTTGTATGTTTTAACAATGATTAAAGATTAATTGCAAAATAGTTTCATCAGAAGTCAGCAAGATGCAACATTGTACCAGAATTCTGTGGTTTGGAATGAACTTCATAAAACCCCAACATGAAGATTATATAATAACAGTAGGGCTTTCACCCATTTCTACTCCAAAAGCTTAACTCTTGACAGTATTTGATAGTATTTCACATATTCAGATTCATCTCTGGACTGTGCTTTTCTACCATGAGTCTGAGAACATGTATCAAGTAGTTACCTGTCCTGTCTCATTCCAACACCCCCTCTGAAGTGTGTAATAAAAGAGCAAATAAAGGCTTCTATATTAAAGAACACCACAACTTACACACTCCCCTCTCTCTGCAGGAAGAGGTGCAGGCATCCCCCTGACAGCCCCATCCTTCCTTCTGGGATATACTCATAAAATGACAATTATTTCAGGGCCCTCAAACCCCCTTCTACTTCTAAATCCTAGAAGGGAATTACAAAGGCTGCAGGCATCTCAGTAAGCAGAATGACATCGATACCTTCTCTTTCTTATCTTTTGATTTCTTCCTTTCCTTGTCCCCTTCCTTGTCTTTCCTAGAACTCATTTGTTTCTCCTTGTTCTCCTTGTTCTCTTTCTTCTTCTGTTTCTTTTTCATTGGACTTTTTTCTAAGCCATCATCCTAGAAAACAAACAAGGTTATGAGCTTTTGCCACAAACTTTACATTTCCTTGTTTACTTTCTAGAAAAAAAAGCACTGCCTCCAATGGTTCATCACTGTGTCCACAGAAGCATGTTCTCAAGCATACAGCCTTAAAGCTATCTGCTTGAAGTGAAGCCTGTAGAGGCAGATGCTCTTCACTTACATCTTCTCTTTATTTCTCATAGCAACCCTTCAACACAGGCATTATCATTCCCATTTCACAGATGGAAAAAACTGAGGAACAAAGAGATTATATACCTGCCAGGTAGTAATTGGTAAGGTTGCTAGTATTTGAATTCATGCATGCTTGACTCAAATCCATGCTAGTTCACATACCCACTGCTGATCTTCCTGGAAATAACCTCAAAGGGCAATTACAATTGAAGAGTAACAAAATAAAATCCCATAAAGTTTTCAGTCACGGAAACAACAGACTGAATGCTAGCAAGTTACTTTTCCTTTTGCTTAGACCAGAGGTTACAAGTTGACAGGCCTTGGGCCAAACCTGATCCACAGATGAGTTTTGTTTGGCCCAAGAATGAACTGCATAACAGCTGCCCCTATATATTAGGCATGAGCTCCCTGGTTAACCACAGTCTCCACCACTCCCTATCGCTCCCAGCAATGAGGCTGAGTGTCAATTGCCATTTATCACTGAAATTTGCATGGTTCCCTTCATTTCCTTCCATTACGAATTTACTTCTATTATGAATTTTCAATTGCTGATTTTTTTTTTTTTGCGGTACGCGGGCTTCTCACTGCTGTGGCCTCTCCCGTTACGGAGCACAGGCTCCGGATGCGCAGGCTCAGCGGCCATGGCTCACGGGCCCAGCCGCTCGGCGGCATGCGGGATCTTCCCAGACCGGGGCACGAACCCGCGTCCCCTGCATCGGCAGGCGGACTCTCAACCACTGCGCCACCAGGGAAGCCCTCAATTGCTGATTTTAAATGAACAACTATATTCCTCTCTCACAGGTTAAGCAAAGACATAACATAGTTTCTATTTTTATTTTATTTACTCTGGAATGTAAACCAAACACATTTCAGATAATTTTATACCAGTTGGCACAATAAATGTAACTTAAAAATAATCTCAACTGAAATCCAGCCTCATACCTTTACTTCTCCCTCTTCTGATGGATTATCTGAGTGTCTAGGAGATGAAAACTCAATTCCATGCTCATCTTTCAGCCTCGGTGCTTTGTTTTCCTTCTTTACTCGAGGCTTCCGCTTCTTTAATTTGGCCTGGAAAGGGTAAGAAAATGATGATAAATCAAGTCCCTCAAAAGCATGACCAAATAACATCATGATTCTTTGGAACAGCAGCAGCCATATAATTCAAACAAGGAAACTCAGAGAAAATTCAAAGGAGTGCAACCAATTTTACCTGAAGTAGAAAAAAAAGAAACTATAGGCCTTATAAATCTCCTACGCCACACAAAAACATCCATATCCTTGAACCTACTGATTCCATTTTCTGGAATTCAATCTAAAGATAAAATTCAAAAGAAGAAAAAAAAACCCTTATCTACAAAGATACAAATAAAGATAATATATAAAATAAGAGTAACATTAAAAAAACTAGAAGCATGTTATATCTAAAAATAATGAAAAGGTGTTCTTCTACTCAAACAGATACAGTAATTTAAGCAAGTAAAAACATGATGCAGGGGCTTCCCTGGTGGCGCAGCGGTTGGGAGTCCCCCCTGCCGATGCAGGGGGCACGGGTTCGTGCCCCGGTCCGGGAGGATCCCACGCGCCGTGGAGCGGCTGGGCCCGTGAGCCGTGGCCGCTGGGCCTGTGCGTCCGGAGCCTGTGCTCTGCGACGGGAGAGGCCACAGCAGTGAGAGGCCCGCGTACCGCAAAAAACAAAAAAAAACATGATGCAATCTATCTCCCCAGAGCCTAACTTACAGAATATCCTCAACATACTATGTGAAGAATGACATTATGACACTACTACGCAAAAAAGGACAAGGTATGGGATTGGATTTTTTTCTAAAATTTGCTTTCTTTATAATATAGGGAAATTAATACAAACGGCATAGCTCTAAGAGCACTTAAGGAACATGCACACACAAAGGTTGCTACTACTGGCTGTAACTTACAGTATCTCCTAACTGTGATTCTCATCTTTTTTAAGCCTGAATTGAAATGAAAAGTTGGGGAAATAAAAGCTAAAGCTCAGATGAGTCCATTAGTAACTCGGTTAAAATTTTTCACTGAGCAAGTAAGGCAACTGTAACTGAAGTCCAGTTTCTGAATTAACTGTGTATCCTAATTACCCATTTTATCCCTGGGACCCATGATTACAAGTAGCCGAGTATTAGCTGTAACAACAGGCAAACCCAGTGATATTCACGCAGTACTGAGAACTATATTCCAAAATTGAGGAAGGAGCATAAAGATACAGCAACAGTATGTCTAGACCAGTGGCACTGGGAGAAATGAGGACTATTTTGAGGCAATATTTGAGGAGAATGCCAAGATGTTTAGGTCAATTACTAAATGAACATTACTATCCTTACCCAACCAAACCATCATTACTGGAACCTCAATACCAACACCTGACAAGGAGAGGGTTAGCATTCTGTGGAGATGCCTGGAGAGGGCATCTCTTCCCCTACCTAACCCTGCAGGGCTGGAGCCTCAGACCCCTGGACGGTGCCCGGCTGGCGGCTGCACTCACCTCTTCCCCGCCCGTCACGGCCCCCTCCTTCTCCAGACTCTTCCTGAGCAGCTTCAGCAAGTAGTCCGCTCGGGTCTGCAGCTGCTTTCCCTGGGGCTTCTTATCTGTCTCCACTGGCAGGATCTTCAACAGGAAAGGAAGAGAAGTACCCGCCACGGCCCACGGCCCGGTTAGTGGATCAGGATAAACAGAGATGACAAACAACTGAGCAGTCCTTTCCCTCCCCACCACCCAAAATACAGATAAAGCCTCAGATCCTATCTCATGTCCATGGCTCCCAGTCACTGAAAATCCCTTATGAGCCGTTCTCGTTTTACAAAATGGGATGGAGAAATCCAGCTCTCCCACTGGCTCCTACCTGTGCTGTTAACAGGGTAGAACAACTCAGGTAGGAGGGGCTTGTTGGCTTCATCTGCTAGAGCATCCCAGCCGTCGTGGATTTCCTCCTTCCAGGAGCAGGGAATCCCTGGAGCTAGGTTAAAGCTTCGTTTTAGATTGAAAATGCTTCTTAGAGCATTGCTGGAAAGCACTGAGCTATGCCAGGACACAGCTGGACCTCTCAGGCCAGACTGGATTTGGTCTCAGTGCTTATGGCAGGGTGCTGTCACCCTCTGAGAACATTGCACCTGGGATGAGCATTGTTTGACGTGCCAGGAAAAGCCCTGCCAGGAGCACAACATGGAGCGCATCCTACTAAAATTTGAGCCAGCTTTCCCTGCTTACAGCTCTGAGCACGGCCTTACTATACTTGGTAGCCTGATGTGCAACGGATAGGGTGGGAGGCTCGATTTTGTGGGAGAAGTACAGCCACAGTTTAATGCCATTACAAAAAATACCAAGGTATGGCTCATTCTTTCTTCATGCGTAGAACTGAAATATGGCTGTTTCAAATATCGTTAAAGAAAGTGCCAACAACTAAGGCCAAGGAATGCTCTTATTATTAATAATCTTACCCTGGTATTTGTTGCAATGAGATTTGACCTACAATAAAAATCAGAATTTGAAGGCTTCTCCTATAATTTCCCAAAAATTTCACCTGGCTATAATTGTCATCTCTGAAAATAGTGCCACAGTCCACTAAAGATGGTAATGTTTCCAAGGATAGAGAAATCCCAGGAATTTACTATTGTTCTAATTTCCAATTTGATCCCCACCCCCCAGAAAATAGTTAAAAGTAAGTAATCAATATAAAAATATTATACAACAAATCTAGACATCTCCAGCATCACAGAAATACTTACTTTGTCAGTTAACTTAAGCTCTGGATCCGTTTTAATTAGCTCCCAGTTTCCATAGCCGTGTTCATAAATTCCCAGCAATAGGCGAGAATCATCCTCTACTCCCCACTCGACATCAAAATGTGCAGCTTTGACACGACAGGTTAAGCAGTATCTGAAAAGATTTCCAAAGCAGGAGGACATTAGAGGAGGGGTCTTTCTGATTTGGGAATAAACACCAATGAGCAAAGCACTCTGGTATGTTAGAGAAAAAATAATGAAAATACTACATAACTAACTACACATAACTGTAACTTCAAATCTGTTTTCTAATGGCACAACCACCCATGCATGGGCATGTATTATACTCACTTTTTTTTTTCTTCAGGGTCTACAGGGATAGATTTATGCAGCATCTCAAACTCTTCTTCATGTTGGATAATAGATTTCACATTAACCTGAACCCCAGATATCTTGATAGTTGGGCCTCTCTTTTTCCCTGGTCCTTTCCCTAAAGAACACCAATTTCATATTCGTTAAGTGAGAATTCGCTGAAGTTTCACAAAAAACATAGGTCAACAAATCCTGAACTCTTATTCCCTCAGCGTATATCTCTGGTTTATCGTTAATTCAAAGATATAATCAAGTAAGGCAAAAAATTTTCTCAATTAATATTTGTAAAATAATCTCTAAACAATTCAGATTTTTAAGATTTAGAATTTTTTAATCCACTAGTGTTTATAATTGTATTTTAATCTTCCTATTCCTGTTTTATACTTTGGCTCTAAAATTAATAAAATTTATGAAAGAAGATTTTAAAGGAGTAATATTAATGCTGAAGTTTTTTTCTTTTCTAACCCATCAACAGATTTTTAAGTGCTTTAAAAGATGATCTTCTCTACTAAAAAAGTATGAGATCAAGTTAATACCTAACACGTTTGAAATGATGAACAAAAGAAGTCATGGAAAGGTTACCCTAGCCCGAGTTTCCAATTAAAGTAATCCTAGAAGTAAAAACAAAGCAGTCAATTCTAACCAGAGTCCAAATCGAAATGCATGATAATGACACTTTGTCTGTGAGGGAAAAGATGGCTCAGAGCCTGAGAAAAGATTTCTTTTTTTAACATTCAAGTCGATGAAATGGCACTACAATTATAAACAATTATTTAGGGATTCTCATATAATCCACAAGAATTTCACTTGCAAATGCTATTCCCAACAATACTGATGAGTTCTGGAACGGAATGTGGCAAAACGGGAAAGGCACCTCCTCCGAAGATCAGAAATCTGGGATTTATTCCCGGATCTGCACAAACTACCCCCTGTCCCCTTTCCCCTCTCGCTTCTAGTTATTAACCTCTCTGGGTCTATGTTTCCTCATCTGTAAAATAAAAAGACTGCAACAGAAAAATGGGCAAAGGATAAAGAGACAATTCACAGAAAAGGAAATACAAATGGTTCCATGTGAAAAATACTCAACCTCATTCATGGTAAGAGAAATGCAAATTAAATATATAGACATAGCCTTTTTAACCTCAGGTTGGGAAAATGCAAAGATTTGAAAATATGTCGGTGAGACTAAGAGGAAACAGACACTGCCATTCTAGTCAATGCTGGTGGGAGGATATGGCGCAAATGGCATACACACAAGATTATTTACCACAACACCGTAAAGCAAAAGATTGGAAAGCTAAACGTCCATTAACAGGATACTAATATTGTAAATCCATAACAGATTATGTAGCTCTTCAAACAAACAAAAAAAATCAGGTAGTGGAGAAAAGATCAACCATCTTTAATGAATGGTGTTGAGACATATAGTAGCCATATAGGAAAAATCCAAAATCCAAAAAACCTGGATGCAATACCAGGAAAAACTCCAAGGGAATCAGAGATATAAAAGTAAATGAAATCACATAGGTATTGGTGGTGGTGGGGGGTGATCTTAATGACTTCCTTTATATCCTCAGAGTAGAAAAAAAAATTTTTTTTAGTTTGTTACAATATATTGAATATAACAGGTTCCTTGTGCTCTGTTAAATCCCTGTGGTTTACCTCTTTTATATATGGTGGTGTGCATCCGCTAATCTCATACTCCCAATTTACCCCTTTCCCCTCTGGTAACCATAAATTTGCTTTCTATGTCTGTGAGTCTGTTTCTGTTTTGTAGAGAAAATGTTTTTAACTAATCAAAATCCAAAACAACAATAGGGTAAAAGATTGATAAATCTGGGCTTCCCTGGTGGCGCAGTGATTGAGAGTCTGCCTGCTAATGCAGGGGACATGGGTTCGTGCCCCGGTCCAGGAAGATCCCACATGCCGCGGAGCGGCTGGGCCCGTCAGCCATGGCTGCTGAGCCTGTGCGTCTGGAGAGACCACAGCAGTAAGAGGCCCGCGTACCGCAAAAAAAAAAAAAAAAAAGATTGATAAATCTGACTATATAAAATTTTTTTAAGTTTTCTGTACAAAATACCATAGCAAAGTGAGAGGACAAATCACAAACTGGAGGAGAACACTGGCAACTTTTATCAGAAAAAGAGATCCTGGGACTTCCCTGGTGGTGCAGCGGTTAGGAATCCACCTGCCAATGCAGGGGACACAGGTTCGATCCCTGGTCCGGGAAGATCTCACATGCCGCGGAACAACTAAGCCCGTGAGCCACAACTACTGAGCCCGTGTGCCACAACTACTGAAGCCCGCATGCCTAGAGCCCGTGCTCCGCAACAAGAGAAGCCACTGCAGTGAGAAGCCCACACACTGCAAAAGAGAGTAGCTCCCGCTCGCCACAACTAGGGAAAGCCCACGCGCAGCAACGAAGACCCAACACAGCCAAAAATAAAATAAAATAAATAAAATTTTTTTAAAATTCATTTAATAAATAATACATTTAAAGATTTAAATGTATTAAATCTTCTTAAAAAAAGACAAGAAAAAGAGATCCCAAAAATTAAGACCAACAGCTCAATAGAAAATGGGCATAATATATGTACAGACAGTTCACAAGTGGCCCTCAGAAAAGATGCACAGCATTGCTCATTAAAAGAAAAGTGAGATGCCATTTCCCAACTGTCAGTTTGGCAAAAATCCAAACATTTGACAATACATTCTGTTGTGTATGAATATACACTGTAGGTGGCAATGTAAATGGTATCAGATTTATGAAGAATTTGGCAGTATCTAACCAAATTACATATGCATTTTTCCCAGGACTCAACAATCCCACTTCCAGAAATTTATCCCAAAGATATGCTGGCAGAGATATGAAACAGCATATTCATTAAACTATTTATTCATTGTGGCTTTATTTATAGTGGCAGAAGACTGAAAACAACCCAAATATTTATTACTAGAGGACAATAAAGTTTGAATTAACATCTATCTACACAGTGGAATACTGTGCAATTGTAAAAGGAAGAAAGTATGAACTCTACACAGTAAGATGGAGTGAACGCCATATGTAAAAATAAGTAGATGCAGAACAGAATATAATGTATGATATCTCCTGTATAATAGAGGAAATACACACACACAGACTTAAAATTTTAAAAAGAAACAATGGAAAGATAAGCCCAAAACTAATAGAAATGATTACCTACAGGGGAGGAAGAGAACAGTACTGGGGGGACAGGAATGAAGGCAAGATTCTCTCATTGTGTTCCTGGTTTTGTTCGACTTTGGGCCATGCAAATGTTTTACATAATTAAAGAAACAAAGTTTCATCAAAAGGAGAAAAGTAGTCCCTAGAAACTGAAAGGAAAAGAAAACAAAAGATACTAAACTATATATTAAGTTGGTGGCATAACCACACAGAGAAAAGAACAATTTCAAATAATTTTAAAACATAGTACTTTGTGTACTGCTAATGAGGTGTATTTTAAGGACAAAAAGAAACACAAAGAAATCAAATTCTGCATTAAGAAGTCTTATAGTTAACAGTAAAATTAGGGGGATTCCCTGGCAGTCTAGTGGTTAGGACTTGGAGCTTTCACTGCCATGGCCCAGGTTCAATCCCTGGGCAGGGAACTAAGATCACACAAGCCTCATAGCACAGCCAAAGAAAGAAAGAAGAAAACAAACAAATAAAAACAGTAAAATTGGTATTAATATTTGGAAACGTGTATAATGTATAAGACAAATACATGAGTATGTTAACATTTTTAGGAACAAAATTTTCAACTTAAGCAAAGAGATATCAATAATCTTACATTAGAATTGGAAATGTTAACCTGGACTCAGGAATATGCTAAATGCCAATTTATAGAAAATACAGGTATATGGAAACAAGTTAAGCAATGCCAGAAGGAAGCAATCAACCAGATGCAGAATGTGAACATACAGAGAAAAGAAACATGTGGAAAGGAAGGGACTGTTACAAGGAAATATCTCCAAATATGCTGTGAGATGGACAAAGCAAGGTACAGAACAGTGTGCATGCTACAGCACCAATTGTGTTAAAACAGTATCTATTCATTTTTTGAACATATGTATTTTTATATTTCTAGAAGGAGACAAGAAATAGGGATACCTGTTTTTCATTTTTGAGCCATGTGAATATAATACTTATTCAAAATAGTTACACGGAAAAAAAAAACACTATAAAGTTAAGATTTACTTTTGGATGTATTCTTGGCGCTATAAAAGCACATATTTGGATCACTGTCCGAACCACTCAAGTTATTTAAGTTTTTTCATGGAAAAAAAAAATCTAAAAATGTTTTTGACTATATTCTATTACTTTTAGTAACAGCCTTAAGAAGAAAATTTCAAAGCACAAATACTTCTTTACTTAATGAAATAGCTAATACTGCAAGCCAGATGTGATGACAAGCACTTCACATGTATGGAATTATTCAAGCGACCATCCAAACCCTTTGAGGCACAGACTACTACTCTATTTTGCACATGAGACTGTTAAGAGGCTATCATTGTCTCAGGTCTTGCAGCTAAGAAATGGCAGGACCAAGATTCCAGGTAAACTGGCTGCCTCCAGGGCCTGAAAACTTAACCACAGATGACAGAGCCTCCTGTAACGTCAGTGAAGGGTGACAAAAGAATGGGGGCAATGGCACAGACAAACCACAGTCCAGTGAACTGTGGAATGATCACACCCTCATCTTTTTGTTTGATGTTCAACTATAAGGGTGTCCTTTAACAAGGACCTCAGCTCTCTCCTGACACCTCCTGCTTTTAAAGGACAGGCAAAAGCACTCTTGGTGTATAAGACAAAACATACTATACGTCGAATCGAATTACAGCAAATTCTAGTGCCAAAGAGAGTCTCATTGCAACAAAAAGGTTTACAATATTCATCTACTATTTTTATTCTAACTAATTCTCTAAATCCTTTAAGTTCATCACAACAAAACAATACATGTATGTATATCCAAGATAATTACTGATGTCTGTGGTCTGTAATGTCCTCACTTACAGCCAAAATGCAAATGTGTCCACTCAGCTTTACCCACTCAGGTCTCTACATCATTCAAACCAATCTAAACTTTCTACAGTAACATTAAAAGAAATCATTCCTTTTGTTCATTACTTTGCACCTTCTGCAAATCAACTTCATTTGTGAGTAAATCCTTGGAATCTTAAAACTGACCTCATGTAAAGGCAGGTGAGAATACACACCTCAAAAAATTAGGGATGCATAGGATATAAGTGTGTTCATCTTAAAAAAAAAAAAAGATCCTTAGCAGCAGAGATCCCAATCCACAAGTGCCAGGTCTTTGAGAATCACTGAGGGAGACATGCTGACTTACCCTCGCTGGCATTTTCTTTCAGCTGCTCTTCGTATTCTTGCATTGCTGACACACAGCTGTTGTGAATCAATTCCCCTAGGCGCTTCAGATCTGCTACAGACTTATCTACCAACTCAGCATCACGTGCTATGCACTCCAGCCTGAGGAAAGACAAATACGGGGATACCTCAAGGCCCTGTGCCCACGTTTCTAATGTCACGTGAGCTACCACTTGGTTTCACGTAAGCTTGCTCCTGCAAAGACACTTTCTCTACATGCCTTAATTGATCCTTCCAACAAGAACCCTCAGACAGTGACTGACGACTTACTTTCCATCATAAAGAATTTGACTTGGAATAGTCCACAAAAACAGACTAATTTCAAAAAACAGAGGAGAAAGGGTTCAGCTTTCTTTATTAACTAAATGCGCTGTCTGATAACAGTAGCAGGTGAAGTGCCCCAAAGCTATTTGCACTAGGTTTGTTTCTTTGAGCTCACTTTCCTTTCTCTAGCCTACTTTCATTCACTGCAATGTTCCTAGAAGCGAAGTACAGTTACATGTACAATATGTTTCGTTGATCTCCAAGTCATCTGGAGCAGGTGAGTAAATTAATGTCTAAAAGCCAGGCTGTCAAAAGGTGCCAGACCTTAAAAATGGAAAGTAGAACCAAAAAAAGAAACCTCTACAATACGGAAGTGAAAAAGAGGCGGATAAGGAACTATTATATTACTAAGCTTACCGTTCAAGAGGGAGACCAAACTTCTTATACGCCTTGATGAACCTAAGAAAATAATCAATAAATCACATTAAAAAAAACAGACTTCAGCTATATTAATGCAAACACATCCTGTGATGAATATGAGCCATAAAAACTGTCAAAAAGAGACTGGGCCCAATCCTTGTAACTGCCACTAAATGAACTAAGGTGGCCTTTGAAAATGGCCAGCTTAAAATAATGAGTGCTAAAAATCTATTCAAACCAAAGATTAACTTTATTCTCAGTGACTGGTCATGAAACTGCTTAGCGACATAATTGAGAATGGTGACTTAACTCTAGTACTATCATTTTTAGAAGGTACAAGTTTATGGAGTTTAATACATAATGAATGATTTAAAAACCACAACCTCTTATAATAAAATCCAGTACAGTTAAGTGGTCTATTCAGTCCACTATTGTTACTTTCAATTCCACACTGCAATATTTTCCGTTACTTTCTGGTCAATAATACAAATATAAGGTTTTTAGGACTGCCTCAAATACTTTTTGTAATGAGGCAAAGTAAAATAAACATATGATTTTAAACTTTTTAGGCAAAACTCTTTTGGAAACTGACTCCTTCTGCCAAACATTGTCTCCAGCCAAAACTCTAATCTATCCTTCCACAAGTCTCTAGCCTAAACCATGCTATATGCCAATCCATGTTTAATCCACTCCCCTCCCTACAGCCAACCACTAGACTTTCACTAAAAAAGCAAGATGCCATGATATATCAAGGGCATCACTATAACATGCCAAACTACCCGGTTAGATAAAAATGAAGGGAGAGATACTATGGAGAAAAAAAAAGCCAAGAGAGGGCACAGCAGTTAAAGAAAATGGGGATGAATATAACAATAGCTAAGAAATAATATTAAAGGAATAGCATGGATTAGGAAAGTACTATATGTGAAAGCAAACATGAGAATTATTCCTCCACTCTACATTTCTTCTTCTTGATATATACTGAAATATTTTACATCTGAAATAATATGCCATTTGTGATTACTTCAAAATAATATTGAGACAGAGAAACATTCCAGGAATGGTGGAGTAAGGACCTCTGAAAATCCGCTCCTCCGTAAAAGCAACAAGAACACTGGCAAAACTGTCAAAATCAACTTTGTTAGAATGCTGGAAATTAACCAAAGGCTTGCAGCCATCTTATGAGCATTTATTCAAGAAAATGGCTGAATCTCAGTATGAATAGTGAGCTCTCTGGCATTTTGACTTGCTCTGCTTCCCATGCCCTCTCCCCAGCTCCATAACTGCCTTGAAAACGACACCTTCCCAACTACTGCAGCTGTGCAAAGAAGCAACACAGCAGCCACTAGAGGGAGCAGAACAGGCCTAGAGCTCCCCAAAAGCTCTTTCCCCAGAGAACAGTGCTGTTTTGACCTGACAGCACCCTGAGAAGCTCCATTCTCAGACTTGTCTTCATTTGACCTGACTCTGTATGAAAAACACTGTCTGTAGTTCATTGGTCAAAAAACAATTAGAGGCAAAGTTTAACACCACAGCTGCCTGAGACAGCATTGTAAGTTGGCAATATGAACAGGCTGACCAAAAACTGCAATGGAAAAACCTGGGGGAAAAGATGTGCACAGGGGTCTTTGAAAAGCTCAGGCATATTCCTGGGTATCTAGAAGGCTGCATATATGCAGGGCTATGTGCAGGCACAGAGAAGACCTGAGGAGCTGTGAATCTCTCACCTCTGGCTGGCATTGAGGCTCTGCACAAACAGGAACTGAAGGCTAAGGCAGAGCTGTAAACTGCCTACCAGAACATTGAAGACATCCCCAAAATACACAAGTAGCCCTTCAGCAAAGGCTGGTAGATTTACTGGTTGGTAGACTTAAGGTGTTTAAGGAAGTCTCTGTCCAATCATTAGCTGACCACTAAGCTAAATGAGCAGAGACTTCAAAAGACAGAGAAGACAGACTTTGCAGAACTAGTCCAGAAAAGTTACTAGCAACAACAACAAACAGCAAACACAAAAAACTCATGCTGGCAGGGGGAATCTGATTTCCAGACTTGCCACATTGTATTACTTAAAATGTCTAGTTTTCAACAAAAAATTACAGAAAACAAGAAAGTATGGTCCCTATACAGGGAAGGAAGATGGTTTTCAATGGAAATAGACCCTGAGGAAGTCCAGAAGTTGAACTTATTAGACAAAGGTTTTAATCAACTATTATAAATATATACAAGAACTAAAGGAATCCATGTCTGATGAATTAAAAGAAAATTTGAGAATAATATATCACCAAATGGAGAATATCAACAGAGACAGAAATTATATAAAGGAGTCAAATATAAATTCTGGAGTTGAAAAGTACAATAAGATGAAAAAAATCACTAGAGAGGCTCAGGATTAGATATGAATTAACAGAAGAAAAAAAATCAGTTAAAAGATAGGTCAACTGAGGGACTTACTTCTCTGGTGGCACAGTGGTTAAGAATCCGCCTGCCAATAGAGGGGACACAGGTTTGATCCCTGGTCTGGGAAGATCCCACATGCTGAGGAACAGCTAAGCTCAAGCGCCGCAACTACTGAAGCCCATGTGCTCTAGGGTCCGCGTGCCACAACCACTGAGCCCACATGCTGCAACTACTGAAACTCGCGCACCTAGAGCCCATGCTCTGCAACAAGCCACCACAATGAGAAGTCCACGCACCGCAATGAAGAGTAGCCCTCCTTCCCTGGTGGCGCAGTGGTTGAGAACCTGCCTGCCAATGCAGGGGTCATGGGTTTGAGCCCTGGTCTGGGAAGATCCCACATGCCGCGGAGCAACTGGGCCCATGAGCCACAGCTACTGAGCCTGCGCATCTGGAGCCTCTGCTCCAAAACAAGAGAGGCCGCGACAGTGAGAGGCCTGTGCACCGCCATGAAGAGTGGCCCCTGCTTGCTGCAACTAAAGAAAGCCCTCGCACAGAAACGAAGACCCAACCAACACAGCCAAAGATAAATAAATAAATTAATTAAAAAAAAAAAGAGTAGCCCTTGCTTGCTGCAACGAAGACGCAACACAGCCAAAAATAAACTTAAAACAACAACAACAAGAGATGCATTTAAAAAAAAAAAAAAAGGTCAACTGAGATTATCCAATGTGAAACACAGAAAAAGAATAAAGACTAGCCTTCAAAAACACAGGAGAAATTAAGACATTCCTAGATAAATAAAAAGACAGAATTTGTTGCTAGCAGACCTGCCCTGAAAGAAATACTAAGGAGAGTACTCTGGGCAGAAATGAAAAGACATGAAACAATAACTCAAATCCACATGAATAAAAAAGAGCCTCAGGAGGATACCTGAGTAAGTAGATAAAAAGACAGTGTATATGTATTTTTGTCAGTAACTCTTTTCTTCTCCTAAATGATTTTAACTATCAACTGCATAAGGCGATAATTATAAAACTGTGTTGGTGGGCTTATAAAGTATAAAGATATAATCTGTGTGACAATAAAAGCACAAAAGAGGCGGAAGAAATGTACCTAAACTGGAGTAAAGTTTTAGAATACCGCTGAAATTAAGGTGGTATTAGTCCAAACTAAACTGTTCTAAGTTAAAACATTAAATTATAATCTCCAGGGGGCTTCCCTGGTGGCACAGTGGTTGAGAATCTGCCTGCTAATGCAGGGGACATGGGTTCAAGCCTTAGTCTGGGAAGATCCCACACGCTGCGGAGCAACTAGGCCCGTGAGCCACAACTACTGAGCCTGTGCGTCTGGTGCCTGTGCTCCTCACCAAGAGAGGCCACGACAGTGAGAGGCCCGTGCACTGCGATGAAGAGTGACCCCCGCTCACTGCAACTGGAGAAAGCCCTCGCACAGAAACCAAGCCTCAACACAGCCAAAAATAAATTCATTAAAAAAAAAATTATAATCTCCAGGGAAACCACTAAGAAAATAACTTTTAAAATATAAAAGAAACAAGAGAATTAAAATAGTATACTAAAAAATATGTAATACAAAAGAAGGCAGTAATGGGGGAATAAAGGAACAAAAGAGACCCAAGACATAAAAAATGCAGACATAAATTCTATCTTATAAGTAACTGCATTAAATGTAAATGGTTTAAAGACTTCAATCAAAAGGAAGAGATCAACAGAATGGATTTTTAAAAAACACCTAACTATATACTACCTACAAGAGTTGCAAGCTAGATTCAAAGACACAAATAGATTGAAATAAAAAAGGAAAAAGATACGGCACATACAATACCAAAAGAGAGTTGGAGTGTCTACACTAATATCTAACCAAGTTATAAACTTTAAGACATAAATTGTTACTAGAGACAAAGAAGGACATTTTATAATGAGAAAACGGTCAATTCATCAAGACAACAGATTATAAAGCATACACACCTAACAGCAGAGGCCCAAAACACATGAAGCAGAAACTGATAGAACAGAAGGGAGAAATAAACAATACAGCAATAATAGAGCCTTCAATACCCCATTTCCAATAATGGATAGATCAGGCAGAAGATCAATAAGGAAATGGAAGATCTGAACAACAGTAAACCAAATAGACTTAAAAAACATCTATAGGACACTCCACTCAACTGCAGCAGAATATACATTCTTCTCAAAATAACACTGAGGGTAGGGGAAAATAGAAATATGGCACACACACAAGATTGACTACAAACTCATAATGGTTAAAATAATACCCGGGGAGGGGGTGTGCTAATATTCTATCAATGTTTGTATACATTTACATTTCTCCATAATAAATTAAACAAAGAAAGAATAAAAGAACAGGTATAACATTTAGTGGGAAACAAAGACCTTGTGATTTCAAATACTGACCTAAAAGGACTATCTGATAATAGTTAAAATTTGGGTTAGACCATAAAGTTAATCATTTTCATATTTTCTATTTTCTTCAGCTTTTTAAAAAAATAACATGGCAGCTAGGGGAAAAGTGGTTTGGAAGCAATAATTTTAGATTTTTCTGGAGGGAAAAGGGGTGTGAATCAGACACCAACAAATGTGTAGTAGTACTGACATAGAAAGACACCTAAAATTGGTTATAAGTGACAAGAAGCTGCAGAACGGTATGTTGTATATACCAATAAACCAAACTGATATCAGCACTAACACTGATGGAAAGTAAACTGGGGTTATCTGTACTACTTTAATTTTTTATATGTATACCATTTCTTTTATACACATTGATACATATGTATGTATGTATTTATTCATATTCTTCAATAAAAACAAAAAAGAAAGTTTCAGCCCAAGTTTACCTCCAACAGCCTCTTTCCTCTTGGCTGGACTTTCTTTGTGAAATGTTCAGAACCCAGAACAAGAAGTAAACAAAAAGGAAGAGCTCAACTGAGGAAAACCTTGGAGAAGGGAGAATCATCCTGGGGCCTTGGAGCATGACTCAGTCCCCCTTGCCTTCCTCTGACCTCCCTGTCATCAATGTCAGGGATCCATCAACCTGAGGCTTACAGCATGTCCTTCCAAATGTGAGGGGGAAGGAGAGCAGAGCCCCCACTAACCTCCGGATCTCGGCATCAGTGAATCCCTCCACGAGGTCCTTCCGCACACTTCGGGGGCGCCCTCTGCGCTTGGGCTTCTTGTCGTCATCAGAGTCATCTGTCTCACTCTCAGAGGCAGAGGATCTCTGCGCCTGCCTCTTAGACTCAGTATCAGAGTCACTGTCATTTGTCTGAGCCTGAAAAGGCAAAGTCACTTTGTAGCAAGTGCCAGGTCCAAGAGATCTAAGGACTAAGACCAGCCCATCTTAACTCCTTAATATTCAGAACTTCCCATCGTATCAGGCAAGTCAATTTCCCTTTAAGAAAGAAGGAGGCAGATGGCATATGATGAAAGAAGACCTGCTTGGGATAGTCACTCTGCCAGAGACATACTGTAACGTCATTAAGTAAACTGGAATAAAAATATTTGGATTGTGGCTTCATGCTTACTTCCTTGGGCAAATTACTTTACTTCTTCATGCCTTTGTTTTCCATTTTTGTAAAATGGGGACAATAGTACCTACAATACAGGGTTTTCATACGAATTAAATGAGTCAGTAAGTGGAAAAGCACGAACTTATGCCTGACATATAGGGAATACTCAGTGATAGCTACTATTAGCTAATACTGATTTACTAGGATCTCAGACAAGCCTGAGTCTGTTATCTCCAACAACTGGGTAATAAAACAGTCTATCTACTTAAATGTTGTTGCAAAAATCAAATTAGATAGTGCCTATGATAGAGCTTTGTAAACTGAAGCACCTTTATATAATCTCTTACTAAGTATTTATGCCAAGTGCTATAAACAAACACTTAAAGGTGAAAAGAGGTTTGACTCTGAAAGTCAAAGGCCTTGCCAATTAGAACCAAACTCTTAGACTTACTGGTTCTAATCTCAAGGGCAAAATGTAAACTTCTGTCAAGCTCAAATCCTGTCCAGCCATCTCACAAAGAGCCAATCTGCAAAGATCAAATGGCTCACAGGTATGCGCGTGAGCCTTGTGCATTTTTCCATTTCCCTCTGCTAGGTTTCCTATAACTCTACCCTGGAACCCCCCACACAACCGGACAACAACATAAGGTGAACAAAATAAGAAGTATCAATACTTCCATATCTTTCATGTTACTTGATCACCTTTTTAGTGGAACTCCGAATTCGAGGCAACATATAAATTTCTTCCAGCTCTTTCTGCCTCTCTTCCTCCTCTACTTTCTTCCTTTGCTCCTCTGGAATGATCTCATCCCAGTCCTTGTGAGGACGCTCTTCTAGTTCTTCTTCATCCTCCATTGTTGCGAAGTTGGCAACCTTAAAACAAATGGACAACCCATTGTCTGACATTTCCCTATTTCCCAAACACCATCTACTAACACACCAACTCAAGCACTGTTTTTAATCTAACATGCTATGAATGATAATAGGACTCCTGTGATATTACATAATCAAATAATCAATTTTCTACTTAACGCCCCCCCCCAACAAAATCTACTTGCCAAATCCTAAAGTTCATCAGAAATTTTACTGAAAAACAGGGAAAGATATAAAGCTACAAACTGCCTTATTATAAGTTTTATTGAAAGATTTGCTGTTAAATCATACACACTTTCTAATGTACTAATTAGAAATTTTAGATTTATTTAGATTATAACATTTGAAAACCTAATACTAATCCATTACAAACTTACAGTCCTATATATTATAAATCGCTACTGAATAGAGAGCTCATTTGAAACAACCCGTAACTCAAAGCAGTAGCTATTGGTTACCTTATTCATTTTTATCAAAAGTATAGAAGCTAAAGGTCTGTAACAATTTCATATGCTCCAAACTGCATGTTAGTCTTAGGAATAAAAACAAGAACACAAAATGCAAAAAACTGAAACAAACCTGGAAGAATATTCCATTTATTTAATATCAAATATTTAATATATTTAGACCAGGACACCATCATGAAGATTACTTCTGTTTAAGAAGGGAGCAGTAGCCATAGAAGTGAAATCCAGTTGAAACACTAACAATTCACCTCCATCCTCTGCATCCACAGACACATTAACTCTGATCCTAGAGCTCTGTGATCCACTCAACTCCTTCCTTTTTCTTCCACTAAGACAACTTCTACCTGTGGCCAACCTTGGACTTCATCACAAAATAATGCTTCCTTTCAAACACTTCTTCCTCAGCCCTTATGGGTCTACCACACATAACCATCAATGTAAACTCCAGGTCTTCCCTGCTTCTCTAACATGCATGGAACCAAACCATGATGAATCCATTCAACCAAGTTCTCACTGGAATCTGGGAAACTTTTGCCACTTTGATGACTCTTCGATGCCTCCCAAGCCAATTCTCCCACCTTGGGATGGCCAACTGATTCAACTTCTCTGACCTCAAGTATTTCTGGAGCAAGTCATATGATCCTGCTGACTGGCTCTAATGTGAAGCCCCCATCTTCTAAATTCAGCTCTATACCCTAAACCAAGTTCCTCCTGGCAACTCCTGGCCCCTGGATGGGACTATCCCAAATCTTTTCCACTTCTCAGCAAACACCTCACTTAATTTACTGGTAATTAAGGTCACCAGTTGGAACTCCTACATCTTCTCTCCCCTCTATTCCCTGAAGTGTATACTTTCCTTTTTCTTTCAAAGGCAAGTTCCTCCATCTGTGCTTTTGATTATATCTGTTCCAGTCTCCTCCTGGGCAATGTGCAACCAAATTTTCCTTCTTTCCTTAGAACCTTCAGTATTTCCCTATTCTCAATTTCTTTCCTCAACCTAGAAACGTGGTAACACCTTTAAAAAACTTTGCCTTCCTTGATCCTTCTATCCTCATAAATTACTTTCACTGTTCTCTTCACTAAGCTTTTTAATAATGTCTATACTCAATGCTGTCATCTCCTACTCATCAGGTACCCAGCTTCTGCATTTAGTCCTGATCTCATTTAATTTTCTATCAAATACCACTAACTACCCCATAACTGTCCTTAAAAAAAAATCCCACAAAGTCAAGAGCTTCCCAACTGTCACCTTCGATTTTCATACCTTTGACCTCTCTTTCTTATGATTCTATTAATGTCTCTCCCACAACCTCTCCACCCCTCCCAGAGCTCCACACTACCAAGTTCTCCACCTACCCCACTGACGGCTTATTCTCAGCCCTTGTCACAGCGACTTCTTTTCCTCTGCCCACTGAATCTGGGCAGGATGGACCACTTCAGTGGTGACTCTCATGGGGAGGACTATATGGTCTATACCCACATCATACTTGGAACTCTAGAGAATGATTTTGAGGGGTATGAGTCAACTTCGGTAAATAGAAAAGCAGAGTCCCTTGCACCCAGAAAGTACTGACAGGCATTACTTATTATTGGTTCATGAATCAATGCCAAAGACTTTCTCAGACAATGATTTTCATACCTTAAATTGTGACAGAAGCTCATCTGTTGCACTTGTTGAGACTTCATTCTCTCTGGTTTCAGCCAAGCGCAAAATTTCATCTATATCCATTTCCTAAAAGAACAAGAGCAACACAAACATGGTAAAAAGGCAAGCAGTGGTAAGCATTTACTGAAAATGGTGCAAATAAGCCAACTCTCTTCTCTGATATTCCATTTTCTTTTACACTCTCAGTTTCATGTCCTTTACATCTAATGTTTCAAACTACTATTTATACAAATGATAAGATGAAACTTCAGAAATTACGAGAAATAAAATTGGAATAAAAAAAACCAAAGACAAAATCCTCAAATGCTTTTCTCATTCTTTCCTAGTCAATTTAGTAAGAGCTTTTAGCCCTGTAAGAAAAAAAGAGAAACTATGTTCTGCAAGTAACTACTATTTCCTTATAAAAGCCTCAGACTCAGAATCGCTTCCAGACAATTTCAGACTCTCACAGATGATACTTATCAAGAAATTTTTTTCCCTTATTGTTGACTACCTGAGGCTCTGATTCCTCCCCTTCGAGTTCTTTGAAGAGATCCTCTGCTCCAAATTTCAAAATCGCTGTCAGCTCTTCTTTATTAAAAGGATTTGAACTGCAGAAATAAAATGTAGTTGTAATCTTTTAGGAATGTCAGATAACCTCTATGGAGTTCTAAATATCTATTCTTCATAAAGAGGTCAAATTACTGGTGAAGATATAAATTCTTCCACAAGAAAAATGATCTCACAAATATTTCATGTTTTTTAATCCACAGGATGAGTCTGCAGTGGTAAACCTAACGTAACAAAAGACTAAGAAATCAAGTATTTTCCTGTTGATTCATCTGTTACATGGTTAAGCAAGAAAGATAATTAGCAACATGAGAGAAGGGAGTTCTCTCTTTGTCCTTTGACTCAGAAAGCTATCATTCACCATGAATTTTCAAACTCCTCATCTCTGGTCCAAAATAAAAGAACAAGCTTTTTCTGCCTAGTTTCCTCTTTAATGGAAAATTATTATCATCTAATTAGGAAGGGCTCATTTGATCTCACCTGTAACACAAGTTCTAGGACTGCCTCAGAAGACACTCAACAATTTGGTCAAAATGTAAACTCTCTAAGAGAAATAGTTGTGTTTCCAAATAAAGCCAACTAAAACTACTTTCCTTTTATAGCCTTCTGTTTTCAATAGGAAAGATAATCTCCACACAAACATTTTTACCAAGAAATAGATACCAATTCAATCTGGTGCATTCTCACTGCTGAAAAGTCCAAGGCAACATTGTGCCAGGATGAAAGCCCAATGGGGAGCACACAGCTGCCACTGCTGCTGCTGTGTCATATGTCACAGGCAGGGCCAAAAGCAAAAGGCAAGAGAGGAGGGCAGGAAAGAAAGAGAGAGGGCACATAAGAAAAGAGCTGATATGGAAAAAAAAAGAACCCGAAGAAGAAGGAGAAACAGGGAGAGCAAAATAAAATGAAAATGCCATCTTCTTGCAGTTTTGGCTTGGCCTTTCCCAGGTAATTAATGGATTAATGTCTGTTGTAAAACATCCTATTAGAAAAATGAATTATACCAAATGTCAACATAAAATTGACTCTGCTACCTCTCCCATCTTTCTGGCACTTACTTGGACCTTCCAGAGTTGTTTTCCAGAACTGTCCGGCCAGTGGTATCCATGCGCTGAATCACCAGATGGTCCAATACCATCTTCTTTTTGGCCCGTTCTATGATCTCTTCCTCCACGGTCCCCTTTGTAACCAAGCGGTAAATATTTACCTGTGGGAAAAGGAAATGTTATGCTTATGCCTGATCACACATACAAAAAAGTTACCTCTGCCTAAAACCAAGGGGGAAAATAAAAAAATATTTGTTCTCTGCTATGGCATACCACTTGTAAGCCATCCATCCAAGCAGACAGCTTAAGTATTGTACATGCAATATTTTTACTATTTGCAGCACGTTACATTCTTAAATAGCCTCTAAGGAATTATTATAGCCTTGTTCTAACAATAAAAATGCTGCTAAAGAATGATCTGTCTCATTGAAACTGAATCTTTGGCCACATATGAAACTTAAAGAGGTACCCAGTACTAGAGCAGACTTTGAAATTCATCTACGAAGGAAACAAGTGTGTACGTTTCCAACATACCACAGAGCTAATACTGGTCGTGTGTAATAAAAGTAGACCATCTTGAACAATGTTAGAATATTTAAACAACTTTTCCATAATAAAATAGATAGAAAATTTCAATTCTAAGTCTATTCATCATATACCTTTGAGTAAGCCAGAAAGTTACTGGTGATATACTTTTCAAACAGCAAAAGAGAATAGTTTCATATCTATAAGCTCATCTCAGCCCCAAAGACAGCTTCTCTGTACTAATTAACAATCAGACATCTACCCTTGGGGAAATGAAGACAAAACAGGAAAAAAAAAAAAAAAAAAGCATTTTACAAACATCCTGAAAGGGCTGAATAACCTCCCCTGCCCCCTCCCCTCCAAGCCATATCTAGAGGCCCCTCTCCACTGACCTGCTTCTTCTGACCAATTCTGTGGGCTCGGGCTTGTGCCTGCAAGTCGTTCTGGGGGTTCCAGTCAGAATCAAAGATGACAACTGTGTCCGCTGAAGCCAAATTGATTCCCAGGCCACCAGCCCTTGTCGAGAGCAGGAAACAGAAGTCCTGTACACAATGCAATATACTACTTTATGCAGTGGCCTTCTCAGAAACAGTTTCACAGTCCAATAAGCCCTTATACCTGGAAACCCCTGCAGGTGTGAAGAAAAGTGAGATATGATGGACAAACTTTATGGAGGCTACAAGAATGTCAGGGACTTGATGGCAGAGTGAATTTTCATTTGATTAAGAGAGAGTCAGTGCAATGAACTAAGGAGTAAAGTAGAATCTGATAAGGCAACAGGAGCAAAAGAACTGGTGTTCTCTCCTGGCTAAAACTAGTATACAAGCAGTTAACAGAAACCAGACAAACTTAATTATCATGAGGATCGTTTCAGCAAGCTGCTTAGATACTTATTTCCTGGGTAAAGGTGGATTATGCCATGTAAGGCAGTCAGTATGAGCAAGGAGACTTTATTGGGTAAATGTCCGTTCATTTGTTAGGCTGGTGAGGAATACAGAAACATGGTACTAAGAGATCGCATGACTGAACCACTGGACAGCACAGGATCCTCAATCACCACGGAACATGCACAAAGAAAACCAGAGCAGGTGTGGCCAAACAGCAGTGTGTGGGAAAGACCCAGGCACTGACATATTCCAGTTTCCACAGCAACGATGATAGAGACCGGGCAGGAACAGTACACCAGCCTGCATCTGAGTGCTCAGAAAAAAAATGGGCAGGAGGCAGAGAATAAACTCTGAGCCAGAGAAAACCAAAGCCAGACAGATTTCTATTTCCAGGGAATTTGGTCATGTATCAAAGACTGACACCTTTCTGGCATGGAAATGGCACTCAGAAACTGGTAGTTCTGAGTTACACTTTGATAAATGGGTGTATTTAACACATATACACAGATGCAATGAAAAGGTCTCCACATTCTAAATAACAGTCACATTCACCAACATTATGCCACAGAAATAAAAATGGAGAGAGCTGTCTCACAAGAGCTTTAAACAATTCCAGTAAAGAACTGATTAACAGGGGGGCTGAAGCATAGTCTGTGAGCCTTGGCGGAGATACCAAGCAACACCACACTCTGAAGAGAAGCCTGCAGGTAAACACTTGAGAATAAGACACCTAAAACTTAAATGAAATCTGGGGTCTGAATGATCATAACAAATATTTTCAATGTCACTCTTTATCAAAGACAATATGAATTATATTAAGATATTTGTGCCTATTATCAAATGATAAAATGGAAATATTCATACATAAACATTATGAATATAAATTGTTTGGAAAGAGTGATTTAGCAAAATGTATCAAAAATCTTTTTTATATGCTCATATCCTAGCTTAACATCTGAGAACAATAAAATGGTCAAATAAATGATGGAACAGGCATGAGAAAATATTAGAAATTAGTTTTTTTAAATATTTAATGACACAGGAAAATGCTCAGAGTAGAATTTTGAATGAAAGGCAAGCACAAAACAATATGCAGCATGATCCCAACTGGGCAAACATAGAAAGAAACAAAGGGTTTCTTCCAGGATGAATGGAAACGCACCCAAATAATGTGAATAGCAAGCTTTCTCTGGGATGGAAGTTTTCTTCTTTGTATAGTATTTCTTCTTTGTACTCTTCACCATCTTCCAAATTTTCTAAATGTGTTTATAATACTTTCCCCCAGTAATAAAGTAATTTTTTAAATTAATTAAAAAAAAAAACTCAGAGTTGCAGAAAATGGTAAAGAATCTCTACTCTATATCTAGCCATCGGACAGGGGAATCAACAGAACTACGAAGAAAGCCACTTTAGCTTTTTCTTGAGAAAGGGCGATATGAAACATTCAACTCACACTGTGTTTTAAACTAATAGTAGGGACCACAAAACCAATCTCAACAAATACTGAAGAAGAGAAACAGGTAACACTGATGGGGTGCTTGCTATGTACCAGGCCCTGCGCTCAGTGCTATGTGTGGAGTATTGCACTTAGTCGTCACAGCAGGATTATGAAGTAGGGCATCATGGTGCTTTTACAGTTGAGAAAATAGGAAGGAGAGAGGGGGATGGAATTAGATGGCTATCAATGTTTTTAGTAATTACATTCCTCTTCTCCTTGACCATTCAGAGCCTTGGTCCTGAAGAGATTAGTGCCCAAAATTCCTCAAGGAGAACTAAAATTTTAGGCTGGAGAAATAGGCAGAATACCATAGTCTAACTAGGCTTATGTGCTATTCAAGGGGCAGGAGTCATACCATTCTGGAGTGACAGACAGACATTAAGAGTGTTCAAAGCTCTTGAGAAAGCAGAAAGTTAAGCCTGGTCTATCTATACAGAATAGTGGCCCAGACTTCAGAAGCTCTAACGTTCTCTCCAAAACACTTCTAGTTCTACCTCTGGCCCTCACTACGGCTTTCTTAACTCCTCACACCACTATAGCCTTACTTACACTAAACTTCTTTTCGCCTCTTCTCTCACATCCCATGGTATTTAATAGTTTGATATGCACAAATTACAAGGTTACCACGGTTTCTAACTTGTCCTAAGTGCTCTTCCACATGTACCTTAAAAACAAAATACTTTATAATGCCAAATTCAAGTTGGATACTTAACAGATTAACCAATGTTGCTATTAGCCCAAGCAAGGGAATTAAGTCACATCCTACCGGGGTCCAACAAATCTGAGACATAGCAAATATACTTTTTAAGACTCAAGTCACCAAAAAAAGTATAGATCAGAACCTTCTGATGTAACATACATGTCAAAATTAATCCTACCAGCCAGCCTTCCCCAACCCTCGCCTTGCGGTTCTTCTAGGCCCAGAAATTTGGCATCTGAAAGCCACCAGAGAACCCTCAGTTGATACCGGGACTACTCTGTCATTAATCCAGACCAGGGGAGATAAACAAGCATGCATATGCTTTTCTGGATTGACAAACAACAAAATTAAGAGGCATCTTTAGTGATTTCTCCTTCCCTTATCAGGTAGGAGAGTTGCACTGTGAAATGTTTCTGAAACAGAATACATTAAGCTAGAAAGGCTTTCCCCTTGATACAGAGCCCAAGCTGCCCAAATAACAAAGCCATGCATGCTATACCTCAGACCCATCTGCATTGAAGTGGTCCAGTGCCTGTTTTCGGATTTCTCCCTTGATGGAACCATCCAGACGCTGTAAAAATAAACCATAAGAAAATCATAAGGTAGGAAGATCAGCTACACTCAAAATAGAACACCAGACTTGTAACCTTCATCACTCCAACACCCACTGAGTAAAAATAACCAGAACACACTGGCAAAGTGCTGTCCAGGGGCTATGCTTCAGCAGCACACCCAACTTTGCCCCAAGCTCTCCGGTTACAAACTCAAGGTCAGAAGCTTCTGATTCTAAGGGCCATCTAGGTTTATCCAAGGATCAGAATGGCCACCAGGACATAAGGAGAAAGGTGGCAACCCAAGCTGTGCTTAGAGGCTTTGTCTGCTTCTACATCTGTGGGTACCAAAGAGATTAGGAAATAGTACCACTGGTCACCTCATAATTAGCTCCTGCAGGAAAATGGTGCTCCTTAGCTACATGGCTAAAAGTTGCCCTGTTATTAAGTGCTCCATAAACCAAAAAATTATTTACATAATTTTGTTTGGAAAACGTTTTCCCATAATATTGAAAACGTTAAAATTAAGTGAGTCATATATCCCAGCTTTTCTGAAAATTACACTCTAAAATCAGAGCAAAGTGTTCAAACAGCCAAAATGTATCTTCAAGAGAGCCTCTGGCATTTACTAGCACATACAATTCTTACATTATTAGACTATATGTCAGTTCTACGTCCAAAACCATGTCACCATAGAGAAACCATATAATATGTAAATCCTGAAGAATTACTACTTGTACGCTGTATATAAAGCATTTCTCACTCTTTAAAATCCATTTCACATTACTTCCCCTTAATCACCACTTGAGATAAACTACATCATTTTACCGAAGGCAAAACTGATCAGGCAGATGTCAGCTGACCAGTGATCAGTGACAGGGGAGGGGTGGAGTCTGTGGAAGGACCTACAGCTCGGCGCTCTGTCCACCAAACCCAGGGCCACCTGATCACAGGTAGAATCACACACGGGAACCCCCTTTCTTCTTTCTGACTACCAACTCTACTGAGAGCCTTGACCCAAAGATAAGTCTAAACGGCAGGTTCACAATCAGTATTTGAAATGAGAAAACGCAAATGCCCTCTTTTCAATATTCTAAAAGAAGACATTAGGCATGATAACCTGAGTGGACACCAGACTACTCATTCCCTAGAGAGAAAAGTAATGTATTCTTATTTTACTTGATACCCAAATGAGCTAGACCTAAAAGCTCCCAGGGGTCAGATGTACTGAGAGATCACTGACTCTCTGTACTGTGCTATTTTTGGTAACAACCACAGTATTTAACTATATTCTAAGACAACTGCTGAAAGACCACACAAAGTACTGTGGATATAACAACACCTTTCAGGGTATGCTGAAAGAAAACCTGTTACTGAGTTTTAAAGCTTGGCCTTCTTAGAGAGAATCACTGCCTCCAAGTATCTTCAGTATCAGCATAACTGCATGAGTCCATCCAAAATTAAAGAAAATATTTATTTAATGCAAGGCAGGGCTTCCCTGGTGGCACAGTGGTTAAGAATCCACCTGCCAACGCAGGGGACACGGGTTCGAGCCCTGGTCCAGGAAGATCCCACATGCTACAGAGCAACTAAGCCCGTGCACCACAACTACTGAGCCTGTACAATAGAGCCTGCAGGGCACAACTACTAAGCCCATGTGCCACAACTACTGAAGCCTGTGCACCTAGAGCCTGCGCTCCGCAACAAGAGAAGCCACTGCAATGAGAGGCCTACGCACCGCAACAAAGAGTAGCCCCCGCTCGCCGCAACTAGAGAAAGCCCGCGTGCAGCAACAAAGACCCAACACAGCCAAAAATAAAATTAATTAATTTTTAAAAAGAATCAAGGCATTATAAAAATATTAGGCCAGAAGTCAAGGTAAATTGCACACGTCTATAAATAAATCAGAGATAAGTTTCCCATTGTCTAACACGTAGAAAAATATTATGCTGAAGAAACTTTTTCCCCCTTATTTTTCTCATCTTACAAGAGATTAATGAATGAAGACAAAAACCCAAAATTATAATTCTGCAAAGTATATTCAGGGACGAGCAAGGTTTCAAGTATACTGTTCTCCTGAGTTCCCCAGCCTCACGGCCAGGGTCAGCTTCCTTTGGGGTGAAATATAAAACACTGTCACCTCTCTTTTTCTTTCTTTCTTAGGATTTGGGCTTCTGTCATCAGGTTCACACTTCCCTCCTCGCTACTTTTACCACAGGCTCAGAGATGTAACATACCATCTAACAACACTTCTCTTGCCCAATTTTCCTTTCTCTAATCCCCATCCCTCGCCCACCAAAAAAGAATAACCTCCCATGATCTTGTTCATTACAGGGTAGCCTAAAGGCAGGGAAGTAAAAATTAAGACCCGCCTGGAACCTTAATCTCAATTTGTTTCAAACAAGAAAACTCTTGTTTTCTCCTTTAGGATAATTTAGCAAGCAAAGCATACAACCTAGAGGGAGGGAGTGAGGAAAGGAGGAAGGGAGAGACCCCAAGTACCAAGCATCCTCACCTGGAAAGGATAGTGCTTAATGGTCAGGTACTCAGCCAGGATATCCAACATTCTCACCATCTGAGAGAAGATAAGGACTCTGTTCCCTCTTTCTCGAAGTCTTGTCAACAGTTTGTCTAATAGAATCAGCTTCCCACTGCTCCTGATCAAGGACTGAAGATTGAAAAGACATTCTAATCAACATGTTCAAAAGCGTACTTCAATCTGCCCTTCCTCTCTAATAAGAGTTCATATTTTTAAAATCATCTTTAAGCTTTTGGAAGACTTCTGCAATCTAGCTGACAAGCAATTCCTAAAATGCTCTTTACCTAGTATCTGTGACAATATACTTTCCAGATTTTTCCTAGCTATTTGACTTTTCTCACCTGTTTTTAAAGCTTTTGATGCTTCTTGAAATTACCAAGGAGGAAAAGGAGCATTTTGATAAAAAGCATCTATAGAAACTAAAGTGTCTTTAAGAAAGCAATTACAAACAAGGTAAGCACACACCAGAAGAATCTCCTGTCCATTTTCCCTTTCGTTTTCTTCGGGAGGTTTAATGAGATAACAGTGGTTGCAGCACTTTTTCAGTTCCATCACAATATTAAGGAAACCAGATGTGCTGCCTCTTGTTCCTTTGGCAAGAGCCTTGTAATTTCTAGTCAGAATCCATCTGCAAATTAAGATAATAATGATATTATTAGATTCAAAGAAAGAGAGTTGGGGATACCAGCAGATTATAAAAGGAAATAGTGTTACTGAGGGTGGGAGATGGCGGTGGGGGTTAAAATGGCAGGGAGGGATGCTTTATTTTATATCTCCTGCCACCTAACCAGGAACCCTCACACATCTCCAGTCAGATTCATACCATTAATCATTCTATTGGCTATTTCAACCTGGATGAACACAGGAATATTAAAGAAAATAATAGCAACAAAATATATATATTCATAGAACATATATTACATATATGTATTTTATATAAACAATGACTGTCACTGAAGCAGTCTTTATTGTAGTATAAAAGTGGAAATTAAGCTGTCTCAAATTAGAAAGTCAGTTAAATAAATTAGATATACCAAAGATAGAAGCTACAGGGACTTCCCTGGTGGTCCAGCAGTTAAGACTCCACGCTCCCAATGCAGGCGGGCTGGGTTCCATCCCTGGTGAGGGAACTAGATCTTGCATGCCTCAACTAAGAGCCTGCGTGCCACATCTAAAAGATCCCACATGCTGCAACTAAAAGATCCCTCATGCCGCAACTAAGACCCGGCACAGCCAAATAAATACATAAATAAATGTTAAAAAAAAAAAAAAGATAGAAGCTACATATCCATTTAAACTGTTGTAAAAGGGTATTTTACATAATACAGTGTTCATAATGAGTGTGTTTTATATCCCAGTTTGAAAATATTAGAACTGCTTTTTCTCTGAGTAGTGAAATGTCTTTACACTTTTAGCAATCACACTTTTAGGAATCCATCTCAAAGAGGAATTCTCAAGGATTCTCACCGTAGCACTATTTATAAAAGTATTTGAAACTATCCAAATGTATTTGAAACTATCCAAACGTCCATCACTAGGAGACTAGTTGAATAAACTATGCTACAGATCCACTATTTAGTTGTAAAAAGGACTGTCTCTATAAACTACTATGGAGAGCTCTCCAGCACAGCCGATTCCCATCACTAAGTGAAAAAAGTAAGGTATAGAAAAATGCATACAGCATGCTACCACTTGCACAAGGAGGCAATAAAAAAAGTTAACATCTGCTTATATTTTAAAAATGAAAAAATAAAGGAAAGATAAACATTAAGATTTTTAAATATAAAAGCAATTATTACCTAAGGAAAAGAGGGACTAGAATGGGGGAGACAAGGATAGAAGCCAGATATCTCTGAACATGCCAGGCATGGCAGTTTTGCCTTCGGAACTCTATAAATATTATAAATAATCATGAACAAAATTAAACAAAGCAATCTCTTAAAAAAAAAAAAAAAAAACACTAAAATGAAGTACATAAACTACTGTATCCAGTCAGTACCTAACCAAAGAGAAGAAAAACCATCTCAAGTGCTTTAAGCCTCTTACCATTTCTAGTGGGATATACCTTTAAAAACAAACAAAAAAATACTATTTTAAAAAACCTTAACCTGTTTTTGTTCTTCATCTTGCTAGTGGTAATCCTGGCACCATTATTTTAAGACTGTGTGTGTAGTGTGAATTAGGCCGGTGCACTTGAGAAGTCGAATTTTTGGCATGGGTATAAGTTCATTAAGGTCAAATAAAATTTCTGTAGTACTATTTAACTGGACAAAATTTATGATGTATTTTTAACTTTAAAAACAAACATATTTCCTAACTCTGTCCACTTTAAAGACCAGTGAATAATGTCCACTGCAGTTGCAAAGAGAACCCCCAGTGCCGTCTGTGACCTCCAAATATCATTTTCCAATGAAACAGATGTGAAGCTTTTTGGCTGACTCTAGTTCTGGGGCAGGAAATGAACGAGACGAATCTAAGCATTTTATCATTCCAGAAAGCAAAGAAGCTATCAACTACAACTTGGATTTTGTCAAAAGAACTTGAACAAGCTCCCACTGGCTAAAACTGGGACCATTAGACCATGAGTATAGATAATAACTGCAACAGAATAAAACACAAATAAATATGTTTACTGATGAATCACACAAAAATATTCATAATCATACCAATAAGTCTCATTGGTCAAACCTTTGAAGGAAGATAGATAATCCATTTTTTCTTTTGAAAACGTCAAAAATTCAACATGGATGAACCTTGAACACATTATGTTGAGTGAGATAAGTCAGACAGAGATAGACAAGTAACGTATGATATCATGTATATGTGGAATCTAAAAAAGCCAAACTTGTAACAACAGAAAGTAAAATAGTGGTTACCAGGGGGTGGGGAGTGGGGGATAGGACAGATGTTGTTTAAGGGTACAAACCTGGAATGGGTAGTAAATAATCCCTAATGCACAGTATAGTGAATACAGACAACAGCAATGTATTATATAATCATCAACCTTGCTAAGAGACTAGATTTAACAATCCCAACCACTAAAAAGGGATCATCATGTAATATGATAGAGGGGCTAATTATCACTACAATGGCCATCAGATTAAAATATATAAATGCATCAGATTAACATGCTACACACCTTGAACTGTACAACATTATATGTCAAATGTACAGTCAGCCATCCGCATCCACAGGTTCCACACCTGCAAATACAGAGAGCCAACTATACTTTGCCATTTTATGTAAGGAACTTAAGGATCCATAGATTTTGGTATCCGAGCGGAGGGCCGGGGGGTCCCTGGAACCAAACCCCTGTAGTTACCAAGGGACAACTGTATTTCAATTTAAAAAAACAGTAAATAGATGAAAAATTTTAAATTCGAAAACCAGAAAGAACCATGCATTTATTCTGTCTTTCCTATATGAACTGTTCCTCATTGATGTGGGGAAGTTTCTTTTTACAGAAGTATTCCACCTAATAAACAAAGGAGTAACAAAAGTTGAATATTACCACTTTGTAATCCCTAGTGAATTAATGATCTAGGCAATGCTCATCAACATTTGCTAATATCACAAGAAGACAACCTCCTATGATAGACTGCATTCTGTGAAATACACTGATTCTTGGTCTAACCAACCTTCTACACTTATCTGTGAATGTAAAGGAAACAATGTGTTCTCAGGAAAATACTAAATGATGCCATGGAGCTGGAATGAGCAAAATCCAGGCTGTGAAAAAAATTTATGGAACACAAACCCAGATTCTTCACTCAAAAATTTACAAGGACGGAGGGAAAAATGACTTAAAATAAACTTCAGAGATCTATCAACCAATCATAATGTATGGAGCTTACTTAGATCCCAATGCAAACAAGCAAAATGTGTGTGTGTGTGTGTGTGTGTGTGTGTGTGTGTGTGTGTGTGTCTAGGACAACCAGGAAAACGTAAACACTCACTGTACATTATACAAAGAAAACATATTAAAAGCAGCAAGGGAAAAACAACAAATAACACACAAGGGAATCCCCATAAGGTTAACAGCTGATCTTTCAGCAGGAACTCTGCAAGCCAGAAGGGACTGGCAGGACATATTTAAAGTGATGAAGGAGAAAAACCTGCAACCAAGATTACTCTACCCAGCAAGGATCTCATTCAGATTTGATGGAGAAATTAAAACCTTTACAGACAAGCAAAAGCTGAGAGAATTCAGCACCACCAAACCAGCTTTACAACAAATGCTAAAGGAACTTCTCTAGGCAAGAAACACAAGAGAAGAAAAAGACCTACAATAACAAACCCAAAACAATTAAGAAAATGGGAATAGGAACATAAATATCGATAATTACCTTAAATGTAAATGGACTAAATGCTCCCACCAAAAGACACAGATTGGCTGAATAGATACAAAAACAAGACCCATATATATGCTGTCTACAAGAGACCCACTTCAGACCTAGAAACACATACAGACTGAAAGTAAGGGGATGGAAAAAGATATTCCATGCAAATGGAAACCAAAAGAAAGCTGGAGTAGCAATTCTCATATCAGACAAAATAGACTTTAAAATAAAGAATATTACAAGAGCAAAGGAGGACACTACACAATGATCAAGGGATCGATCAAAGAAGAAGATATAACAATTGTAAATATTTATGCACCCAACACAGGAGCACCTCAATACATAATGCAAATACTAACAGCCATAAAAGGGGACATCGACAGTAACACATTCACAGTAGGGGACTTTAACACCCCACTTTCACCGATGGACAGATCACCCAAAATGAAAATAAATAAGGAAACACAAGCTTTAAATGATACATCAAACAAGATGGACTTCACTGGTATTTATAGGACATTCCATCCGAAAACAACAGAATACACATTTTTCTCAAGTGCTCATGGAACATTCTCCAGGTTAGATCATATCTTGGGTCACAAATCAAGCCTTGGTAAATTTAAGAAAATTGAAATTGTATCAAGTATCTTTTCCAACCACAATGCTATGAGACTAGATATAAATTACAGGAAAAGATCTGTAAAAGACACAAACACATGGAAGCTAAACAATACACTACTTAATAACGAAGTGATCACTGAAGAAGTCAAAGAGGAAATAAAAAAATACCTAGAAACAAATGACAATGGAGACACGACGACCAAAAACCTATGGGATGCAGCAAAAGCAGTTCGAAGAGGGAAGTTTATAGCACCACAAACCCACCTTAAGAAACAGGAAAAATTTCGAATAAACAACATAACCTTGCACCTAAAGCAATTAGAGAAAGAAGAACAAAAAAACCCCCAAAGTTAGCAGAAGGAAAGAAATCATAAAAATCAGATCAGAAATAAATGAAAAAGAAATGAAGGAAATGATAGCGAAGATCAATAAAACTAAAAGCTAGTTCCTTGAGAAGATAAACAAAATTGATAAACCATTAGCCAGACTCATCAAGAAAAAAAGGGAGAAGACTCAAATCAATACAATTAGAAATGAAAAAGGAGAAGTAACAACTGACACTGCAGAAATACAAAAGATCATGAGAGATTACTACAAGCAACTCTATGCCAATAAAATGGACAACCTGGAAGAAATGGACAAATTCTTAGAAATGCACAACCTGCCAAGACTGAATCAGGAAGAAATAGAAAATAAGAACAAACCAATCAAAAGCACTGAAATTGAAACTGTGATTAAAAATCTTCCAACAAACAAAAGCCCAAGACCAGATGGCTTCACAGGCAAATTCTATCAAACATTTAGAGAAGAGCTAACACCTATCCTATTGGCCAATATCACTGATGAACATAGATGCAAAAATCCTCAACAAAATACTAGCAAACACAATCCAACAGCACATTAAAAGGATCATACACCATGATCAAGTGGGGTTTATCCCAGGGATGCGAGGATTCTTCAATATACGCAAATCAATCAACGTGATACACCATATTAACAAACTGAAGGAGAAAAACCATATGATCATCTCAACAGATGCAGAGAAAGCTTTCGACAAAATTCAACACCCATTTATGATAAAAACCCTGCAGAAAGTAGGCACAGAGGGAACTATCCTCAACATAATAAAGGCCATATATGACAAACCCACAGCCAACATGGTCCTCAATGGTGAAAAACTGAAAGCATTTCCACTAAGATCAGGAACAAGACAAGGTTGCCCACTCTCACCACTCTTATTCAACATAGTTATGGAAGTTTTAACCACAGCAATCAGAGAAGAAAAGGAAATAAAAGGAATCCAAATCGGAAAACAAGTAAAGCTGTCACTGTTTGCAGATGACATGATACTATACACAGAGAATCCTAAAGATGCTACCAGAAAACTACTAGAGCTAATCAATGAATTGGGTAAAGTAGCAGGATACAAAATTAATGCACAGAAATCTCTGGCATTCCTATACACTAATGATGAAACTGAAGGTGAAATCAAGAAAACACTCCCATTTACCACTGCAACAAAAAGAATAAAATATCTAGGAATAAACCTACCTAAGGAGACAAAAGACCTGCATGCAGAAAATTATAAGACACTGATGAAAGAAATTAAAGATGACACAAATAGATGGAGAGATATACCATGTTCTTGGATTGGAAGAATCAACATTGTGAAAATGACTCTACTACCCAAAGCAATCTACAGATTCAATGCAATCCCTATCAAATTACCACTGGCATTTTTCACAGAATTAGAACAAAGAATTTCACAATTTGTATGGAAACACAAAAGACCCCAAATAGCCAAAGCAATCTTGAGAACGAAAAATGGAGCTGGAGGAATCAGGCTCCCTGACTTCAGACTATACTACAAAGCTACAGTAATCAAGACAGTATGGTACTGGCACAAAAACAGAAAGATAGATCAATGGAACAGGATAGAAATCCCAGAGATAAACCCATGCACATATGGTCGCCTTATCTTTGATAAAGGAGGCAGGAATGTACAGTGGAGAAAGGACAGCCTCTTCAATAAGTGGTGCTGGGAAAACTGGACAGGTACATGTAAAAGTATGAGATTAGATCACTCCCTAACACCATACACAGAAATAAGCTCAAAATGGATTAAAGACCTAGATGTAAGGCCGGAAACTATCAAACTCTTAGAGGAAAACATAGGCAGAACACTCTATGACATAAATCACAGCAAGATCCTTTTTGACCCACCTCCTAGAGAAATGGAAATAAAAACAAAAATAAACAAATGGGACCTAATGAAACTTCAAAGCTTTTGCACAGCAAAGGAAACCATAAACAAGACCAAAAGACAACCCTCAGAATGGGAGAAAATATTTGCCAATGAAGCAACTGACAAAGGATTAATCTGCAAAGTTTACAAGCAGCTCATGCAGCTCAGTAACAAAAAAACAAATAACCCAATCCAAAAAATGGGCAGAAGACCTAAACAGACATTTCTCCAAAGAAGATATACAGACTGCCAAGAAACACATGAAAGAATGCTCAACAGCATTAATCATTCAAGAAATGCAAATCAAAACTACAATGAGATATCATCTCACACCAGTTAGAATGGCCATCATCAAAAAATCTAGAAACAATAAATGCTGGACAGGGTGTGGAGAAAAGGGAACACTCTTGAACTGCTGGTGGGAATGTGAATTGGTACAGCCACTATGGAGAACAGTATGGAGGTTCCTTAAAAAACTACTAATAGAACTACCATATGACCCAGCAATCCCACTACTGGGCATATACCCTGAGAAAACCAAAGTTCAAAAAGAGTCATGTACCAAAATGTTCATTGCAGCTCTATTTACAATAGCCCGGAGATGGAAACAACCTAAATGTCCATTATCGGATGAATGGATAAAGAAAATGTGGCACATATATACAATGGAATATTACTCAGCCATAAAAAGAAACGAAATTGAGCTATTTGTAATGAGGTGGACAGACCTAGAATCTGTCATACAGAGTGAAGTCAGAAAGAGAAAGACAAATACCATATGCTAACACATATATATGGAATTTAAGGAAAAAAAATGTCATGAAGAACCTAGGGGTAAGACAGGAATAAAGACACAGACCTACTAGACTTGAGGATATGGGGAGGGGGAAGGGTGAGCTGTGACAAAGTGAGAGAGAGGCATGGACATATATACACTACCAAACGTAAGGTAGGTAGCTAGTGGGAAGCAGCTGCATAGCACAGGGAGATCAGCTCAGTGCTTTGTGACTGCCTGGAGGGTTAAGATAGGGAGGGTGGGAGGGAGGGAGACGCAAGAAGGAAGAGATATGGGATCATATGTATATGTATAACTAATTCACTTTGTTATAAAGCAGAAACTAACACAGCATTGTAAAGCAATTATACTCCAATAAAGATGTAAAAAAATTTTTTTTTAATTTTAAAAAAAATCAAGGCAGTGTTAAGCAAAAAAGTTGGATAGTAATTTTTGAAAATTAAATTCTTGTTTTATTCAGTTGTATTAATTAAGAACAAGCAGGGAGTGAATTGGTACAGCCACTATGGAGAACAGTATGGAGCTTCCTTCAAAAACTAAAAATAGAACTACCATACGACCCAGCAATCCCACTACTGGGCATGTACCCTGAGAAAACCATAATTCAAAAAGAGTCATGTACCACAACATTCATTGCAGCACTATTTATAGTAGCCAGGACATGGAAGCAACCTAAGTGTCCATCGACAGAGGAATAGAAGACGTGGCACATATATACAATCGAATATTACTCGGCCATAAAAAGAAATGAAATTGAGTTATTTGTAGTGAGGTGGATGGACCTAGAGACTGTCATACAGAGTGAAGTAAGTCAGAAAGAGAAAAACAAATACCGTATGCTAACACATATATATGGAATCTAAAAAGAAAGGGTGGGGGGGGTTCTGAAGAACCTAGGGGCAGGACAGGACTAAAGACACAGACATAGAGAATGGACTTGAGGGCACGGGAAGGGGGAAGGGTAAGCTGGGACGAAGTGAGAGTGGCATGGACATATATACACTACCAAAGGTAAAATAGATAACTAGGGGGAAGCAGCCGCATAGCACAGGGAGATCCGCTCAGTGCTTTGTGACCACCTAGAGGGGTGGGATAGGGAGGGTGGGAGGGAGACGCAAGAGGGAGGGGATACGAGGATGTATGTATACATACAGCTGATTCACTTTGTTATACAGCAGCAATTAACACAACATTATAAAGCAATTATACCCCAGTAACGATGTTAAAAAAAAAAAAAAAAAAGCAAAGAATATCATTAGAAAGATTACCAGACCTCTAACTTTAAAAGACTGTAATTTTCATGACAATACAATTATTTCCAATCATTCCAGATCCAACTTTAAATCATCAAAACTGAAAGCTCATGACAAGTACCTTATATACCACCCTCTGTCTCAAACCCACCATTTTACCTTTAACATATTATAACCTGAACCAAGTCCATAACCTGCCCATGCCACTTGGAGTGCTAGAAAAAAAGAGTCTTCATCCTTTGGTACAGAGGTGAGTGCTTTTCCTTCTGAACTTCCACACTCCCCTGCATATGCCTCAGTTATAAACAACACTTTGTATTATTTGTCTCTAGTCTGTCTTCTCTACTAAACAACAGGCTTCTGACAGGAACACATTCCATTCACGTTCATATTTCCAGTATCTAGCAAAATGCCTCGCATGTTGCAGAACTTGAAGCAAATGACTGAATGAATGGCAGAGAAGAGAATGAGTAAAACACGCCTGTTTATTAGTAGGGGGATAAGCCTAAGAACATATATTTCAGACCACTAAGATAATGAAAAGTACTGTGCAAATTCTCACCTAAAAAAGAAAGAACAGTAAATCTTCCTCTTTCTGACCATAAATAAATTGCTACTAAGTCTGTCTTGAGGCTTCATTGGAAAAGGCAGTTTATTTGTCGGTTATATATCTCATGGCTTCCTGGTACTGATCTTTTTTTTTTTAATTAATTAATTTATTTCTTATTTATTTTTGGCTGCGTTGGGTCTTTGTTGCTGCACGCAGGCTTTCTCTAGTTGCGGCGAGCGAGCGGGGGATACTCGTTGCAGTAAATGGGCTTCTCATTGCAGTGGCTTCTCTTGCTGCAGAGCACAGGCTCTAGGCGTGCGGGCTTCAGTAGTTGTGGCACGTGGGCTGAGTAGTTGTGGCTTGCAGGCTCTAGAGCACAGGCTTAGTAGTTGTGGCGCACGGGCTTAGTTGCTCCGTGGCATGTGGGATCTTCCCAGACCAGGGCTTGAACCCATGTTCCCTGCATTGGCAGGCAGATTTTTAACCACTGCGCCACCAGGGGAGCCCCCCGGTACTGATCTTTTTTTAAAACAAAAAATTTATTTATTTATTTATTTTTGGCTGCGCTGGGTCTTCACTGCTGCATTTGGTCTTTCTCTAGTTGTGGCGAGCAGGGGCTACTCCTCACTGTGGTGCATGGGTTTCTCATTGCGGTGGCTTCTCTTGTTGTGGAGCACGGGCTCTAGGGTGCACAGGCTTCAGTAGTTGTGGCTCGCAGGGTTAGTTGCTTCACAGCATGTGGGATCTTCCCGGACCAGGGATCGAACCCGTGTCCTCTGCATTGGCTGGCAGATTCTTAACCATTGCACCACCAGGGAAGTACCCCTGGTACTGATCCTAATCCCACTCAGGCTTAACCCAGCCAGTAACTTACTTGTAATACTGTTTCTGTAGGGCTGACATCTCCACCCTGAGAATCTGTTCCACTTTGGCAGGAAGGGATTTCTCCACATCTTTTTTCACTCTCCGGAGAAGGAAAGGCTCTAGCACCTTATGAAGACTCTGATAGCCATTCTCTCTCCCTTTCCCATGGTCTTCCTCAAAATCTTCCCAGAACTCAAACCTAGAGATGACATAGTATAGTGTTACTTAATTACAAAGAAGAAAAAAAGCATTTTTCCAACTAAAATTTATTTTTTAAGGAACCAAATAGGAAAAAAAATCTGTTAAAAAAAAATGAGTCTTCCCTATAAGGAAAAATAAATTTTATCAGTCACTAGCTCTTGAATACAAGAGAGGGGAAAACAAAGAGGCAAGGGAAAACCAACTGAATCAATTCCATCAGTCTACACTAGATAACAGCAGGTTTCCAATTCTGAGACTGGATCTAGAGTTCACAAAATATTTCAGTATATCATGCAAGTAGTATGTAAGTAACATAATAAGTTACTGTGATAAAATGTTAGGCAGAAAAATTAATCATAAGGTATCTTTTAATAAGCTGCAATTGGGGACTTCCCTGGTGGCCCAGTGGTTGGGAGTCCGCCTGCCAGTGCAGGGGACACGGGTTCGAGCCCTGGGCCGGGAACTTCCCACATGCCACGGAACAACTAGGCCTGTGCACCACAACTACTGAGCCCGTGCTCTAGAGCCCACGTGCCACAACTACTGGAGCCCGTGCTCTGCAGCAAGGAAGATCCAATGCAGCCAAAAATAAATAAATAAATAAATAAATAATAAGCTGCAATTTACTGGGAAAACAAAATTCAGAGGTCAAAGAATAATTAGTGGTGATATTACAGCTATCACTAGTCAGAGGTACAAGTTATACAGCTTCCATCAGTAATCCTCACTGCTCATAGATTAAAAAGTTAATGGATTATAATGACAGTAAACAAGTGACAGCCCCCAGACAAGAAGAGCAATATAAGTGATACAACTTAATACTAATAGAACTTGGGGACACAAAATTTATTAATGAATTTTAAAATGTTATCACCCGTAATAATTTTGCCTGAACTCTACAGATAAAAGTTTCTCCTGTTTAAATCTTAATTTAACCATCTTTGGTTCACTAAAGGATTTGTGGCAGAAATCCAGTACGGGACATTATGATCAAATTTCTTTCAAAAATAAAAATTGAAAGAAATTTATTTCATAAGGCTTAGGAAAATATGCTCTGACTTGCTACTAGAAAGCCAGCAAAGCACTGGGAAGAAGTTGTTTAGTTTTGTGTGCAGACTGGAGTCCAGTAGGTGAGGTGCTGCCCCATGGTCTGCTTTCTGACACCAGGAGGCCCAGCTCTGCTGAGGCCAGTGAAGTCCCAGAATAATAAACTCAGTGACTCGACATTACCAAGAGCTATGTCATACGCTCTCTGATAAGACAGAAAGTCAAAGACAGCAAATGCCAACACTGTCACCGGGCTAAAGGATGTCAAGAGAGTCTGCTGCCATTGTCATTTCTGAACTCATGAATGGCCAAGCATTTCATCAGGCACTAGGGGCATCAGTATCAGCCCTAGTGACAGCTGGTAATGCCTGAAACAACCGTGTTCGGAGAAGCAGACAAAATGATCTTTTGGACGGACTTGAGGATATGGGGAGGGGGAAGGGTGAGTTTTGACAGGGCGAGGGAGAGTCATGGACATATACACACTAACAAACGTAGTAAGGTGGATAGCTAGGGGGAAGCAGCCGCAGGGCACAGGGATATTAGCTCGGGGCTTTGGGACGGCCTGGAGGGGTGGGATGGGGAGAGTGGGAGGGAGGGAGACGCAGGAGGGAAGACACATGGGAGCATATGTATATGTATAGCTGATTCACTTTGTTGTAAAGCAGAAACTAACACACTATTGTAAAGCAATTATACCCCAATAAAGATGTTAAAAAAAAAAAAAAAAATGATCTTTTGGGGTAGAGATCTAAAAACATAATTAATGCTTCTAGCTCAACAAAACTAAAGTAAACTGTATTTTGTCACACTGCTATGAAGATACTCTAAGAACATAAAATAAAATGAGGAGTTAAAACTGATAAGAGGATTAAAAGGAACAATGTAAACTAAGCTATCTTAATACCATCTCACACACAAAATGTATGAGGCAACTGGAAATGAGGGACCATCACTATGTATCAGGCCATTTTCTGAAGAACTGGGAGATAATTTCAAGAGAATGTTTTAATTTATGTAACATATATTATAATTAATTAAAACTTTACTAGTCTCAAAACTTAAATAATGAACTTTTTTTTTTACAAGACTTACTTCCCCTACTGTTGTAGGGAACAAATATTTTCACCCACCTAGTGTACTCTTACTACATTAAAGGAGTTAATATGAGATACTATTTCTTTATATACACATTGAATTGTTTATGAACTACCTGTGGTTGCTTTCTGTCTATACAGCAGATAAGTAGCTGTGACAGAGACCATAATGCCTACAAGCTGAAAATGTTTACTACCAGGTTCTTTAAGAAAGAGTTTGCTGTTCCCTGCAATAGACAACCATCAATTTATAACACCACATATATAAAAGGTATATGGTCATCGTGGTGAACTTATAATGATACCACACCACAGCCTAGAGAGTCATTATTTTAGTTATTTCCCTGTTAATCAACTTCTGTATTTAACATGTCTCTCACCAAAGTAGAAACAATTTTGATTATTTAAATTTTCCAGACCTTGGGATTTTAGAAAAATAGAAGCTCACTCTACTGAGGAATAGCAAAGAAAAGAATTAAATCAAAGCAGTGAGAATGTTATACTAGAAGTCATGAGATAAATATGTGAAAGGAAAAGTGCAAAAAAATTCACAGACTGGCCTAGACAGCAGAAGCAAAAGTAAAAAAAGATTTCAACACTAAGAGGTAAGATCTCTGAAAATTATCAAACTGAGTTATTTTGTAGGGTGGGCATGAAGTACATATTTGCACATGATTATCTTTATAAGCTGAACTCTCTGATGTAGTCATAGCTCTATCTTTAATACCAAGCTCCATGCTTTGCAAAATACTACATACAAAACAAAGTGGCTCACTGATATATACCTATAATAAGGGTACTAATAACATACAGTAAGGGTAGGCTCCTGGCCAAGGCCGCCATGCAGGAAAGGTGCTCAGACTGACTCTGCACAAAGGAAACAGCATTTTAGTTGGTTAAAAAGACGACTAACTTTTGGATGTTGAGAACAACGGCCTATCACAGTTGAGGAGGGGAGAGTCCAGAAGTTACCTGAGCAAACCTAATTCTCTTCTGTACAATAACAATTCTTCAGTGGATCATTTCCTTAAAAAGAACAAATGGTTGTATAGAGCCATAATGAACCTCAGAAACTACCGCTAAGGGTGGGGAAAATACTTCACAGGACTTGTCATCCACACAGTAAGCTCAGGCAGAAATAAAGGAAAATCTCCACTCCTTAACTAATGGGGTTCCTTCTTATACATGCAACTTTGTGAAAAATAATGTTTTTTTAAAAATGTTTGAAAATAATAATGTTTTAAAAACAAAGTTTGCAAAGAGAAAAGCCTCTCTTACACACACACACAGTGCATCTCTAACCCCAATCCATCCTTCAATAAGTAATCCAACTGGCCATATGGAAAACTTTGGCAGACACTACCTGAAGGATCATCTCTAATAGAAAAAGTAATTCAAAGTTCCTCTCTTTCCAAAACGTAGCCCATGCTGGGTGGAATGCCATAGGTGCTTAACAGAAACAAAAAATGAATTATGGCCATTTAGGAGCCAAAATCCCTACCATCCACTTCAGTAGCCAAGTACAGAAGAGCAAATCTTAGCTAATCATTCATTGGAGGAAACTAGGCATCACATTTCTTTTTCTAAATATCAAGCACATATGTTCCCACAGTGCCTCAAGATCCCTACTATGTAGAATGCTTTTACTTCATCTCAGTGGTGCTATGAAGGATGCACTATTTCTCTTAGAATTTGAAGTTTAAAGGACATTGGCCTCGGTCACAGAAGACCAGAAACTCAACTCAGTCCACCCACTTATTAACCGTGTGATATGAGACACATTTTCATCATCTCTCTACGATAGCATATTCTTATTACAATCTGAGGCTAAACGTATAGAATGTATCAAAAATTAGATATAAGAAAACAATATAAAAACTATAAAGTAATATACATGAAAATTCTCTTATCCATTTCAGAAAACAAAGATTAATAACTAATAATTGATACCCCCACTGTCTCTAAACTTTTATACATTATCTGTTTTACAGCACATATAACCTTTGAAAAGCACACTTTATAAAAACATGGGCTTCTGCTAATATATGATGGACAGGGTATTCATTACAGAATGGATACAATGTTCAAAAAGAGAAGGGGGCAACTGCCTCCCTCCTCAGAAAGGTGACTACTGTTGACTTAACAGAGCTCTATGGAAGGAACAGAGGATCCAGGTGAGCAGGAAACAGGACAGGCAAAAGATTAGCAGTGAGACGGGGTGGGGAGGGTGGAGGATGACAGAATGAGCAATGTGGGAAGACCTGAGGAACCCGCTCACGTAGTGCTTCTCAACTGGTGGTAATTTTGCCCCTCTGGGGTACACTTGGCAATGCTGCAAGACATTTTTGGTTGTCCCAACTGAGTCATTTCTGGCATGTAGTGGGTAGTGGACAAGGATGCTGTCAAACATCATATAATGCAAAGGAGAGCCCCCACTGTAAAAAAGAATTATCCAGCCCAAAATGTCAATAGTGCTAAGGTTGAGAAACCCTGTTCTAAGGGAAGGCATAGGGAGCAGGGGTGCAGAGGGGCCTCCTCTCTCAGAAGCATACTATAGTGAGGATACCTGCAAAAAAGGAAACAGTCTAGGCCTGTTCTACTAACAGCTATAGTGAGCGTATGCATAATCAGAGTAGTCAAGTTTCTCTATCCATCTTCTGAAGAGTCTTAAACTACTCTTCAAAAATAAAGGTGAAGGAACTTCCCTGGTGGTACAGTGGTTAAGAATCCGCCTTCCAAGGCAGGGGACATGGATTCGATCCCTGGTCCAGGAAGATCCCACGTGCCTCAGAGCCACTAAGCCCATGTGCCACAACTACTGAGCCTGCATTCTAGAGCCTGCAAGCCACAACTACTGAAGCTCGGATGCCCTAGGTTTACAACACAAGGAAGGAGGTGAAAATGGAACTATGATGCAGAAAAGTTCCTATATTTTACCAAAATTAAATCAGTATTAATTTTAAGAAAATTGTGATAAGATGTATATACTAAAAACCTTAGAGCAACCACTACAAAATAAAACTTAAAAAAATCAATTAACAGAAGAATCTAAATGGAAAACTAAAAACTACTTGTTGAAACAAAAGAAGGCGGTAAGAAAGAAACAAACAAAAAAGAAATATGACATACAGAGGGAAAAAGCAAAATAGCAGACATAAATCCAACCATATCCATAATTACATTAAATGTGAATGAACTAAATACTCCAACCAAAAGGCAGAGATTGTCTAACTAGAGAAAAAAGGAAGATCCAACTGTATGCTGTCTATAAGAGACACATTTTAGACCCAAATAAACAGGTTCAAAGTAAAACAATGGAAAATAGTATTCCATGCAAACAGATACCAGAAGAGAGCTGAGGAGCTATAAGAAAATCAAAATAGACCTAAGGAACAGGAAATATTACTAAAGATAAAGAGGGACATTTAATAATGATTAAAAGGTCAATAAATCTGGAATATGTAACAAATACAAATGTGCACATACCTAACAACAGAACCCCCAAACTGACAGAACTGAAAGTAAGTCATTCAACAACTGTAGTTAAATATTAAAATACTTCACTCTCAATTACTGATAGAACAACTAGACATGAAGTCAGCAAAGATACAGAAGGAAGACTATTAACCAAGTTGACTTAATGGACACTTACAGAATTCTACCCAACAAAAGCAGAATAAACATTCTTCTTTTCAAGTACACATGGAATATATTCTCCAAGATAGAAAACATACTAGACCATATAACAAGTAACAATTCATTTAAAGCATGTTCTCTAAGATAAAAGTAAACTACAGATCATTTGGGAAATAATTAAATATTTGGAAATTAAATAACACACTTCTCAAAAAAAAAAACCGCCATGCATGAAAGAAAAAATCAAAAGAGATATTCAAAAATAGGTGAAACTGAATGAAAACAAAAACACAAGATATCAACATTTATGGGATGCAGCTAAAGCAGGACATGGGGGGAACCTATACCTTTAAGTACCTATACTGAGAAAAGGAAGAAAGAGACTTAACTCAATAATCCAAGCTTCCATCTTAAGAAAACAGAAAACAAGAAAATTAAATGAAAAACAAAGCAAGGCAATAATAAAAATGAGAGTAGAAATAAATGAAATTCTAAAATAGAGAAAAAACCAAAATAACGTCCAAAGCTGATTTCTTTGAAAACATCCCCAAAATTGTTAAAAGCTTTACCTAAAAAGACCAAAGACGAGACACAAAATTGCCATCATCAAAAAATTATTTAGATCAGTATTGATCCTTCAAAAATTAAAAGGATTATGAGGAAATACTGCTTTATGCCAACAAATTAGACAACTTAAATGAAATAAACAAATTGTCAGAAAGACACAAATTAACAAAACTAAGTCAAGATGCAATAGAAAACCTGAATAGACCTATAACTAGAAACAGAAATAGTCATTAAAAATTTTCGCACAAACAGAAGCTAACGCTCACAAGGCAACACTGGTGAATCCTAATCAAATATTTTAAAAACAAGTAACATAAATCTTAAACATTCTGACCAACTCGGATTTATCCCAGGAATAAAAGGTTGGCTTAATCTAAAAAGGAACTAATGTTACATACCATACTGGTAGAATAAACAGCAAAAACCACATGGTCACCTCAACAGGTAAAGAACAGCACATGACAAAATCCAACACTCAATCCACCACTCACTAGGAATTACAAGAAAACTTCCTCAACCTTATAAAGGGTACCTAACAAAAATTCTGTAACATCCTACTCCCACCAATTCTACTCAACATGGAGGTTCTAGCCAGTACAATAAGGCAAAAGATAAAAGGCATCCACCTGCATTGGAGAAATGAAGTATTACAGCCTTTACTTAGAGAAGATCTGAGTCTAATATAAAGCACTTCAATATAGACTACTTAAAAAATAAAAATAAAAACCTCTTCAACTCAGAAGGCAAAATTTCCAATTGAAAAATGGGTAAAAGATTTGAACAGATATTTCACCAAAGATATACAAATGGCTAATGAACACAGGAAAAGATGTGCAACATTATTAGTCATTATGCAAATGCAAGTCAGAACACAATGAGATACCACTACACATCCACCGGAAGAGCTAGAATCCAAAAGACTGACAAATACACCAAGTACTGGTGATGATACAGACAAACTAGAAAAGTCAAACATTTCTGCTGAGGATATAAAATGGTACAGTCTCTTTGGAAAACAGCCGGTAGTTTCTTAAGTTAAATATATACTTTCTGAACAACCTGGCAATTTCACTCCTATAGATCTAGTCATACGTCCACACAAAGACAAAATAACCCAAAACTGAAGCAATCCAAACATCCATCAACTGGTGACTGGACGTGCATACAATGGAACATCACTCCATAATAAGAAAATAACTCCTAATAAACTCTATAACATGGGAGAATCTCAAAATTATTATGCTAAATAAAAACAGCCAAAATCAAAAGACTACTTATTAGGATTCAATTTAGATGAAATTTCTAGAAAAGGTAAATCTCTAGAGATTAAAGCTGATTCGTGATTGCCTACGGCTAGAAGTTGAGGCAGAGATTAACTACAAACAGACGAGAGGGAACTTTTTTCAGTGAGGAAAATATTCTAAAAGTAGATAATGGTGATGGTTACACAATTCTATAAATTTACTAAAAAAATATTAATTTGTATATTTACAATGGTACATTTTATGGTAAGTAAATTATATTCCAATAGGCTATTTAAAAAAAAAGGTAACACGTGGGGAAAGGGACCATTTCTCTATTGTTCCTTAGGCCATCCAAAACGCCTTGTTCAGTTTATGGCATACAGTAGGCACTCAAGTCTTTTCTAAATTAAAAAAAAAACAAAACTGTGGAGCATTTACCTGTCAATTCGACAACTCTCAATTTAACTGTTTACTGCATGCCAGTTACCATTCTAGGCAAAGTGGACCACGGATGAATAAAGTAAGTAAGATCTCTGCTACTTCTGAGTGCATAATTTAATTAATGACATGGTATGAATGAGGAAATAAATGAAAAAGAGAGAGGTGCCATATAGAAAATAAAACAGGGTACAGATGATAAGCATGTCTGATAAGGAACTTGAGGTTCAGTGGTCTGAGGAGACCTCTAAAAGGAGGTGGTCATATAAGCTGAGGCAAAGATGTTAATAAGTGACTGGCCATATGAAGATAAGGAGAAAAAACATTCCAGACAAAAAGAATAGCAATGCTTGGCATGTTAAAGGAACAGAAAGATGGCCAGAATGGCTGGAGCACAATTAGTAATGGAGAAAGTGCTATGAGATGGGTCAGACTAAGTAGGGTATTCCAAATCAGGGTAAAGAATTTAGATTTCATTTTAAGTATCATTGAACACCAATGGATAATTTTAAGTTTTATGAAACGTGCATACCATCTTTCCCACAAAAATCTTTTCAGTAAAGACATTCCACAATTCTTTACTAAGTTAGATTTTAATGAGACCTAAACCCAGTGCTATTGTTATCAAAAGGTTAGATTTAAGATATTTTTAATACTTGTCAGATTGTATAGCTTGTATACTTTTTTTCAATTATATTGATCACCTTATAACAACAGGGAGAAGGTGTGACGTTTCCTATTTATCAATTATTTCCCCCAAAGCATTAAATGATTCAAATGTTTGGTAGACAGTATGCTTTCTTTCTTAACAGACTGATTTCTGAGCTTTCTATCATTTGTTATGAAACATTTTACTACTTTTGTTGCTGCTTCAATGCTTTGCTTTCCCCAAACCATGCCATCTGTTTTCCCTAAGGTTTACTAAAAAAGTTAAAGAGCATTGGCATTTCAGACATTCTAGCATCTTTTGAAACACATAGGAAGGAGCTTACTTCTCCGGCATAATAAAGTGCAGCAAGGACCAGAGCTCTTTGAGGGAATTCTGAAGAGGGGTCCCCGTAATCAGGAGCCTATGGTTGGACTTGAAATCAATCAGAGTTTTATACAATAAAGAGTCATCATTCTTCAACCGATGGGCTTCATCCACTCCCAGAAAGGCCCAGTTAATACTGCCCAGCACAGTCTAAAGTAAAAACAAAACAGAACGAGCCACCAGGTCAGAAGGGAACCCAAAAGTACTTTCAAGTGTTAATTATCTCTGTACAAATACCACCACGAAGGTATACATAGAAACATTTATTCTTCACTGACTTAAAGTATATCAGGACTCCTCTATTTATTCCGTTAGTTAACAGATTGGTGTCTACTCAAAAGAGCAGGTCATCCTCTAAAAGCTATAGGGGAGTCTTTTAGGCCAGGTTTTGCTGCATGCCTCAAAGTGAAAACACAAAAACTGGTATGCTGGGCAAAAACAACACAAAAACAAAAATACATGATTTTGCAGTCTCTCCTTAATCAAGATTCTTCTCTGCCTATTCTCCACCCCAACCTTGAAGCACAGAAACACCAAGAGCCACCAAATTGCACTTGTTTATGCTTATTATCACCCCTGGGATCACCTGGCACATACATTTCTTAGTAACTGTGGGAAGGAGATAATTTTAAGAGATTCATTTTTCTGTCCTCCTCCTCAGAGACCCTTACACAACATCTGTTCTGGAGAAATGCTTAATAATAAGATGGGAAGTACCTGAGAGGGCACTCAAGACCAGCTTCCAATGACTCACTAGAATCTCCAGTAAGTTACTGGCCTCAATACCCTTTCTTTCACCTATTTAATTCAATTGGCTTAGGTGACCCAAGGTCCCCTTCAACTGTAAGGTTCTGTTTATTTTTTAATAACCTTAATATTCTTCATGGATTTTTTTGTTTATTTGTTTGCTTTTTTTAAATACGAAAAGAAAAGTAACATGGCAAGGGGGAGGCAAAGACCCCATCATTTGGACAAGTCACACTCCAAAATTTAGCCTTTTGGTTACCAATTACACACCTTATCTTTTAAGAGGATCTCGTATGTTGTTATAAGTGCATTGAACTTCAGCCTTTTGGTCTGACAGTGAATCCATTCATATTCTCGTATCTATAAGAGAAAACAATCATTAAGATATAATTTCTACCTTTACCTTTCTATATCACCAGCAAGTCTTATGACAGATGCAATAAATATACCAAATAAAAATTAAATCTGATTAGAATTTAATGAATACCTTATACATTCTAAACTGACCTAAGCAACCAAAGTATAGAGCAATATGAGTTAGAATTAAAAGATCTATCGTGGAGCAGCAAAAACTTTATTGCCAGAATTCAAATAAATTGTCACCTCCCTCTGCCCCCCTCCACCCCCAATATATTTGACCACAAAAATGCATTTCATCAGCAATTAAAACCCTGGTAACTTGAACTTATCTAGGGAATCTCCCAGAATGAGAACTTTCTTAAGGAAATACAATTTGATCATTCTTTCGGTAGGGCATACTTTTATTAGTAAATAAAACAAATTCCAACCTCTGGATTGGTCAGAAATTTCATTAATCATACAGCAGAAAGATGTGGCCCCCAAGAAAAAGGAAAGGGAGGCTTACAGGATGAAAATACAATTTAATATGAATGAAAATCACGTCAACGCAAAGGAACACAAAAACTTAACATTCGTACTGAAGTATAATATAATGTATTTAACTGGACACCCAGCAGGCACAATGGCCTATGATAGAGCTCCTACAGCTTGGTTGTCAAGTTAAGAACTGGAGGACAAGTCAAGGAGAGCTGCAGGGACTCACCACAAAGTGGGAAGAAGAACAAAGAAAAGGAGTACTGGAAAGAAAAGAAAATGTCCCTGATTTCACAGTTTTTTAGAGTTCACTTTCTTTGTCTTCACCTTTCAATGCAGTAGTGCTTGAAGCAATTCTGCACAATCTAGAACTTTTTTAATGGTTAACGAATGGATTCACAAACTTAAGAACTCCTATAGACTTAGAAACTCAAAATTAGAGCAATGAAGTCTGCCAGAGTTTAGGTTAGAAAATTTTAATGAAAATGTTTAATAAAAATGAATTTGCATTAGCATGGTAATATATGGTTGTAACATCTCTCTCAAACGTTGAGGACTCCTGATGGCTTGCTCTTATTATAAGCAATCCCCTAGAAACAGTTTATTCCAACATACACACAGTGGTAAAAAAGCAAAGGTCTGGGACCAGACGTGTCTTTGTCCCAATCCCAGCTCTGCCACATTCCAGGTGGCCTGGGGACAAGTGTTAAACTCTCTGAGTCAATTTCTTCAACAGGAGATTGGAAAGAATATCATCTACTTTGAAGATTATCATAAGGATTATAGGTAATATACATAAAGCACCCAGCACAGGGCCTGGCACATAATAAGTACCTTAAAAAAAGTTGTTATCAAGAAAAAGATTTGCCAGACAAAGACAAACTTAAGCCCATGTGTTCTAAGTTCCTGATGCTCAAGTTAACTTTGATATCAGACAGATAATTCTCTTTTCTGCAGCTCTGAAATGGCTCACTGTCCTTTTATTTCTTTCTTGTAAGTTATGCCACCTCACTATTTTAAAAGGTTAGGAAACAAACTCTAAGAACTCAATTATCTTCAGTAATATCTCTCTGCTCAAATAGCAAAAATAATATTAACATTCCACAAGGCATTAACTCTATCTTATAATCCTTTATAAATAAAGTGGTCTTGAAAGTACAGGGGAAAGAAAAACTTAATACTGCAATCCAACTAAGAGAGATTCCCATTCATGTACTGCTGTTGCGGCTCTTTACAAAGTAAGCATATGTTTTTAAGACTAACTGAATTGTATTTTTGGGATACATCAATCTCCCAATATCAGGGGCATAGCACCGTGTCAGAATCACAATTTTACTAAAGGCTATAATGGCTTTAGGTCAATTTCCAAAAATACATTTATAACACAGATTCTATCCCAATTCTTTTTGTTTACACACCGTATTTCTGCTCATCAGGTCACCTATGTAAACCACTACGTTAATCTCTGGTGCCCAGATTTCAAACTCCCTCTGCCATGAGGTGAGGGTGGATAAAGGGACGACTATAAGAAAGGGGCCATACAGCTGGTGTTGGTGGAACAGGTAGGAGAGGAATGATATGGTCTGGATGGTCTTTCCTAGGCCCATTTCATCAGCAAGGATTACACTGTTACTTCTGCAGAAAGAAAAAGATAAAAACAAAAAGATCATTAGTTCACAAAAAAACAGTACGTGCACAAACAGCAAAGGCATCAACGCCTCACAATGTCACCAAGCAAGACATGGGTTGTGAGCCTCTAATGTCTTTCCTCTCCTCTGCAACTAACTCTCCTACATAAGACAGTCGAGTAACAAGTAATCTAAGTATTATCAAGGTTTGGATTACTACAAGAGCCTATTCAGACTAGATGTTCTTTATGTTGCATTTTGGTCTTTTACATCTATCCCCTGTAACAGAGAAGGCAGGTTTTGGTATATTGGTGTATGCAAGCACATGACCTTGGGTTCCATCAGTACAGAAAGCAAGGGCAGATGGGCTATCCCCACTGCTGATGAACCCTACAGGCTGACAGTCATGTGCCTTTGTTCAAAGTACCCACCCATTCCACTGCAGGCCACTGGGTTGTTTAATGCTACATACACTACTCCCTAGACCTAAATGCTGCAGGTACACAGAGCTTGTTTTAAATACACTACTCTACAGCAGGGGTAGGCTGCAGATCAGATCTCTGAATCCCACCCCAGACCTACTGAATCAGAGTATCTAGGGAAGGGCTCAGGAATCTGTATTGTTTAACAAGTACTTCTGGATATTGTGCTATGGGTATATGGCTTGGACCACACTTTGAGAAACAAGGCTCTAGGAGACAGGCAGGAGGCAGGATTTCAACAGGATCCTAATAGAAAAGGATTGTAAAGATATTAAGAAAAAACCTTTAAGTAAATTAAGTTAATTTAAACTGAAAGAAACAGAGTTAGGAAAGTATGTTCCAGAAATAGAAAAGAGCCCATCTGACAGGAAACCAGGACTGCATGTATGCCATAAGTCTGAAAATATTACAAGGTTCTTGAAAATCAGGCCATGGGAGGTTTACACATATATAATACATGCTTAATCAGTGGACCGGAGAGAACTAAAACCAATATTCAAGTTAAAGACAACTTAATCGATTAGAAAAACAAGACATTTAATTCACAAAGAAGAGATTCCTTTGAGTAATTTTCCTCATATTTCTCTCACCTTTTCACACCACTGGGGAGGAAACAGGGTTAATTTTCTCCAACATTTCCTCTCCCTAGCAAACTGCCACTGTCCATTTATACACGTGAAAGGAAGTTTGGATTAATTTGCCTGCTTTTCTGGAACTAGACCAAAACAGCATGTTACTTAACTCAAGGTTCCCATGACCAGGGCCTAGTAGCTGCCTGGGCCCTTTTCAGCTGATTCTGAATTAGTCAGTTTAAAGTAGAAAATGCTGGCTCAGGACTCTACATGGTGTGACTTTGGACAAGGGCTCCTAAAAGCCCTCAACTACAGAACAAGAGGGTTAGTTACACAACTCCTTAAGCCTCCACCTAGCTTATAACCGTCCTTTAGGAAGATCAGGTCTCACTATTCTCTGAAACAAAAATAACTTTCAAGGAATTTAGAACATCAGACCTCCATTCTCAGTCACAGAAATTGAATCTCCTCAAGATCTCTGATTCTCATATTGAACGTTAAATATTACATAAATTTTTACAAGACAGAGTAGCACATGGTTCAATTGGGAAAGTCATTGTAAATGCACCTCTGTAACTTAAAAACCATCTTTTCGGCATTGAGAAAAGAAGCTGGCATGTTTTTGTCTTCAGGCTGTAGTCTAATTCTGAAATAAGAATTCTTACTTTGCCATAAAACACTGAAGAAATTAAGAGTTTACATGTTGGGGAAGGAATCTGGAGACATACATTAAAGGTACTTCTCACACCGTATGTTCCATGAAGACGGGAATTCTGTCTTGTGGTTCGCAACTAAATTCTCAAGGCCTGGGACTTCCCTGGTGGCCCAGTGGTAAAGAATCTGCCTTACAATGCCGGGGACGTGGGTTCCATCCCTGGTCAGGGAAATAAGATCCCACATGCCTCGGGGCAACCCGCGCACCACAACTACTGAGCTCACGCACCTCAACTAGAGCCCACGTGCTGCAAACTATAGAGCCCGCGTGGTCTCGAACCCGTGCACCACAACCACAGAGCCCACATGCCACAACTAGAGAAGGGAAAACCCGCATGCCACAACTAGAGAGAAGCCCGCGCACCACAACGAAGAGCCCGCACGCCGCAACGAAAGATCCCACATGCCTCAACAGAGATCCCACGTGCCGCAACTAAGCCCCAACACAGCCAAAAATAAATAAATAATAAATAAAATCTTTAAAAAAAAATTCTCCAGGCCTACCTAGGTCCCTAATACATAGTAATTAGGGACTACTTGAATTTGCAATTGAATTTGGTGAATAAAATTTATGAGTACAGCCTCAAAGTACCTTTAAACCTCGTTGTCTCATCTCTCTTTTTCTTTTCCAAGACTATGGTGATCTTGTTACAAAAAAGTAAAGGATAATTTCACAAGTCCAACTGTCAGAGAACTTCCTCTACAAGGGATGGCCTGTACAGCAATAGGGGGAGTGGGGGTCACATCACTCTTCAGCACCACTATATAAAATTAAAGGTTTCCCTGGCTCAGAAAGACAACTGAATGGAAAAAAGACATTTTCTTCTTTCTTCTGAGAATAACTCCTTCCCCACTAAAGATATAGGCAAATTACCGTGCTATTTATACTCATAAATAACATAGTAAGACATAGGTCTCTGGCTATGAGAAATTAACCCCCAAATAACTAAATAACAAAGTACTTTTTACTTCAGACTAAACTGGTAATTATACATACATAAAAACTCCCAGAAGTGGCTCCTTTCAATCACATAATTTTTTTATTTCTATAATGTACAAGAAAAGGAAGTAATTCTTCATACCTAACAGTTTTAAAAAGCCAGAAACAGTAGAGAAAACATCAAACATATTTTTCTACCTACTTGCACCAAGAATGAGCAAGCCAGTTGAGACCTTCTAGCTGATAATCTCGGAGCTCCAGATTCTCTCCTCCTAAATACGCCGGCTGTTTCTTTAAAGCCACAAATCGTGGTCTCTGCTTCAGGGCCTGAAATGCAAAATTTAACAAAGCCCAGGTTTGAAGAAAACCTTCCTCCTGTTCCTATGTTAAAATGCTAGCCATGATTTCTGTGCTCTACACCAAGGCATAAGAATTTAAATTTCACATCTGAATCACCAACCACACCCAACCCACCACGAGCTCTTGCATTGTGGTCTGCATTCCCAAAGCCAGACTGCATCCCGAAATAATTTTTAGTCATTGCTCCTTTCCTGAAGTAAGTTTGCGAACATCATTAAATAGCACTGGGAAACAATGGACTAAAAACTTATATAAATTTCACGGCTCATGACTTTTCAACATTCTTGTGTATGCTGTGAACTTACAGGAGAAACTAATTCAGGAATATTTCCCAAAGTTATTTGGCCACAATAGTGTTTTTTTCAGGGAGCATTTCTCTGAAGATGAGCACTCTCTGGAATAGTGCCCCATTATGAGAAATGTCGTCCTAATAACGTATTTGATAAGGTAATTATTAGTTGCAGCTCTCCTTTGTGAGCAGCCGGCAGTAAATGGAATCAGATGCCTCTGGCTGCCCACTTCTGCCACGTCTGCCCCACAGTGCTTCTCCCATCCGACCCCCCAGCAGCAGCACCCCCCAGCTGCTGTCACACTAATTCTCCCTCCGTGGGCTTCTACGACACCTTCCTGGTGGGACCTTCTGGCTTTAACAACTGCTCACTCTAGTCTCCAACACATGGCCGTTAGATGAAACTTTCTAAACGAAATACTGTTTCCTGCCTGCTGCTCTGCTCAGGAGGGTAGGCTTATGAAGACCCACAGAATAAAATCCAAATACTCTCCAAGGTATTCAAGACATACACACTTTGACTCGCCAATATCACCTCCATCTCTTCCTACCCTGAGGTCCGGTGGTCCTCCTACTGACTATAAGAACATCTTTCTCTTAATATCTTTCACAGGAGGCCAATAACCTGGGCCCCCTTCTGTCTGTCTAACCAGCTCCAATCAAGTCTTCAAGGACAGGGCCCTTCAAGCACCACAATTTCCTCATTTTAAAACCGCTTCAATGATCCCTGTGGCTCAGTGACTCCTACTTCTGGAATAGTCTTTATCACACTCATTGACCTTCAGTTACAACTGCTTTTCACAGATAGAGGTTTGGTGCAATGAATTTGAATGTCAACCTCTTGGAGAGAGAGGCCATGTCTTACAAAAACATTTACTACTGAGGACCCAAGCATACCAATTTACACAGGGAATGAATTCCAAAGAAAGAAAAGGAACTGTACAACCAATCTAGCAAATAAAAGAGCCTATATATTTAGTTTATAACCTAGAATTCAGACACTCCCCTTTCCTGTCACTTCTCTTTAAAGTGCTTTAATTCTTTCCAGTATTCTCTACAATATCTCCATATAAGACATATCTAATTGTGTAAATAAGAAGATTAAAGAAGTCAGCAAAGCCATTATACAACTCATCCTCTCCTTTTGTTTTAATTATTTTCCTTTGATGTCAAGGTTAAGTCATTTGAAGTCTTTCACTTCAAAATAGGAATTATCACTTACTTTTGTGGTATTCTCTCTTCCCAACATCTATCTATGTGGCCAACCCTTTGTAGCAATACACCTTTCCCCTGAAAATTCAAAAGCCAGCAGTCACCACACCTTGCATTCTCTTGTTGGGATGGTTTTTGAGTTGTTCCGACTATGGAAGCTGTCGATGCAGCTCTGGAATTTCTTTCCAATCAAGGCTTCATCTTCCCAGCTGCACTCTGAATAGGGCAGTCCCATCCATTTGCATAGATATTCAGGTTCGTTGGAAGGTGCCGGCTTCCGACTGTGAGCTATTTCACATATAAAAATTTACAGATCAGCAACTGTCAATTAAAGGAGAGGAGTGACATTCTGTTTTATGTATAACCAAGGAAACACCATGTGGCAAAGCTGTAAATATTCTGCAAAACATGAACTGCTCTTAAATGCTAAACAGTATTTATAAATAAGTTGTCTTGCTTACCTGGAAAATCTGTTTGACCCAGTGTAGATTTGCTCGTCTTCACAGCTAAATAAATGGAAAGCTGGGTAAGTTATCACCATAACCAAGAAAACGGTGACATTTTAGGTCCTATGAATAAGAGTACAAATATACTCTACTATCTCACATCTTAAAAAAAGAAAAGAAAAAGCAGCCTATCTAGCACTTACCCCATCTCTCAGTTCCCCCTTTACAACAAGGCTCCCCGGGGGAGCTTTCTTCATACTGTCCCCTCACTCTCCCCTGAAGCCACCCCATCAGGCCTGTAGCCCCACCACCTCATGGGTCCATCTCCCCAGGGCCAGGCCTGCTGCCAAGCTGAAGGATCAAGTCCCAGTCCTCTTTGACTGGCAGTGCCTCCTCCTGCCCGAGCCGCGTGAATCACCTGGCTCCCAGCACACCTCCCTCTCCTGGCTCTCCCCCTGTCTCACTGGCTGTCCTTTCTCACTCTCCTCTGCTGGTTTCTCTTCCTGACTTCCGAAAGCTAGAATGCCCTCTGACTTCTACTTGCACCACGTACACATTCTTGATTATCTCATTAAACCTTAGGCTTTAAATATCATCTACATACGGATTATATCCTCGAATTTAAATCTCCAGCCTGGACTGAGTTCTAAACTCGACTCATATATGCTACAGCCTTCACAATACTATCCACTTAGATGACTGAGAAGTATATCAAACTGACAAATATCAAAATAAGTTCTTGATTTCCATTCTTTCTATTTCAGTAAATGGTACCTCTAGTCTCCTATTTGCTCAGGTCAAGAACCTTGGCACCATCCTTGCCACCTCTTTCTTTCCCCCCATCTCCAAATCTACTGGCAAAGCCTGTTAGCTTTTCCTTCAAAATAAATCTAGGCATCTGTCTATTCTCCAAAAGTATACTTACAAAAATGCATTTTTTAAAAATATTTATTTATTTATTTGGTTGCACTGGATCTTAGTTGCAGCAGGCAGGCTCCTTACTTGTGGCATGCATGTGGGATCTAGTTCCCTGATCAGGGATCGAACCTGGGCCCCCTGCACTGGGAGCGCAGAGTCTTAACCACTGTGCCACCAGCGAAGTCCCGCATTTTTTCAATATATATACATTACTCCCAAAAGAAAAGGTTCTATTATTCCTGAAGCTCAAACAGTGCTTAGATGAGTTTCCATGTACTTACCTATTACTCTTTCTACTATCTGATACTGTTTGTTCAGCTCTGAGGCCAGCTCTTGTTGGCAGCTGAAATATTCCACATCTTCAGGAGAAACTTTCCCTAACCTGGACAGAAGACAGACAGAAAAAAAAAATACTTATTAGATTTGGGGGATCCATATACATCTGTCAATGCAAAGTCAAGGCAGGAAAGGAAACTTAGTCTTTACTTTCATATGTCCCTTAATAATCTTTTACTAATAATTAGGCCAGAGATTTTAAGAAAAACACGTAAGACTTATAGAAAACACTAAAAACCTTAGACTTATAGGACACACCAGTTGTTCCCTCTGATGTGGCCCATTAATAAAGAAACCTAAAAATAACTATTTTGGGTGATGAAGTCATGTGATAAATTCATATATCTTAATAGACAAGGACAATAAAACTCTTCCAGATTTACAAGAAAACCTGCCTTTTTTCAAATATGTATGGGCTTTAGGCGTGATTAAATGTGGCTTTTTTTAGAAAACCAGTTATTCATACTTATAAAACGACAACACCAGCAACCTGAAATTGAATACTGCTAGAGCTTTCAAGCATTTTTAAAATTCTAATCTCTTTACAAACTACCCATATCTTAGGGATACATATTTTTGTTTTCAACTCAAAGAAAAAAATTTCTGATTTACTGAAGCAGCATATTTTGCATAGTAATAAAACAGGAATTGGAACCCATTTGCCCCTATTCCTAACACAAAAAAACCTCATCACATGACACTGACACATATGTCTTCGGGGAGAACTTATGCTTCTTTTTGTCAGTTTAGTTGTGTGTATGCTGTGACCCCACATATGTCTCAGATGCAACCTAACATGCTCAAAGCTGTAAGTAAACTACAAACAACAGGCTATCACAGTTTCAGAATATCTCTGTCACATCCTTTCTGTAAACTGTGTAAAACCAAGATTAGTTTTAAGTATATCATAACCCAGAGAGTTCTAGATTATTAACTCCTGACATCCAAGCTACCCCAGGACAACCACAGAAAGTAACAAGGTGCTTAAGTACGTCAGCCTTGGACTCAGGCTACCAGAATTCCAATCCTGGGCCCTCTCACAGAGTTGCTCTGTACCTCACTCTTCCCACAAAAAAACATTTTGTTCAACAGTACAAATCTCATAGGATTACTGTGAGGATTAATGAGATCATGTCCGAAAAATGCTCCATAAGCTAGTTATTATTAAACTCTACAGACTTGGTGGCTATACATAAAAATACATACTATCTTCAGCTCACAGTTTTATAAAACGTAATCGTGGATGCCTCCACGTTCATTCAGATGCTAAAGGCAAAATTTGATATTCTAGATAGCTGTGTTCTCCATGGACTAGTTAAAAACCTTCCTTTCCTCCAGGGTGCAAATGTATTTCTTTTATCCAGGATGGATAATGTACCATTGCTTGATTTCATCCTCTTTCTTCTTGAAGTTCTCTAGTTTTTTTAGGCCCTTCACTTTCTGCAGCTGTAAGGACTCTTCACTCTCCCACGTGCTATGGATATACGACCAGCCCTTCCACTTGATGAGGTACTGGACTTCGCCTTCATCCTTTTCAGGGTCAAAGTCGCCACTAGGGTCTCCGTTAGCTTCAACTGCATATACAGTAGTAGAAGCTCCAGTGGCTGAAAAAGGATTCGGTTAAATTTTAAAAAGTATATTAAACCAGACACTGAAAAGCTTCCCAAATACACAAATGTCTAAAAAGTCTCTTTATGGATGAAGCACCAAAATCCTTTGACTCGAAATAAGCAGAAATTCACAAACGATACAGAATGAACATGTTCAACAATTTCAAATATTTTCATGATGCAAACCAAATTTTCACTACTTAAAACATTACAAAATTTGCTCGTGAAATCAAAGAAATCTCTGTATCCAAACCCAATAAAAATGGAACAGCAATATCCTTTTGTTTTGGTCCCTACTAACTCAGAAAACAAATCTGTCTCTCTCTCCAGGAATATTAAGAACAAGGTAAGAGAATTTAAAATCTCCCCAATTACTCAACTACCCAAAACTCCCTGTTGACTCTCTTAACCTCAGGTAAGCCTGGATGAAAAAAAAAAAGACAAAGAAAAATGAATTATGTATTATTTTGATATTTCCTATATGGAAAGGTTACTTTAAAAAACTGAGTTGTGAGATATCTCCATTTGGATATAAAAAATTCTTCACTACTGTCCAAATATGTATTTAACGCGTTTGACACTTATCACAAGGAGATTCAAAAACAAGTAACTAAAGGTAGATTTACTTAATGTTAATAATCAAGAAGCTCTGCTGCATCACTGGTTTTTAAGATAGTAAAACATCTTTAACGAGCTCAATTTTAAAATCTCAAAGACATATGGGACACAGCCCTATAGTCTCAGGTCAGTTCTTCTGTGGGTCAGAAAAACTTCCACATTTCACAACAAATAAGGGCATGGACTGAAATTCATCACTTCAGAGCTCAATACATAAAATTTGGGCCTTACTGAGCAGATATAAAAAGTAATTTGTTAGCTTCCAATGGCAGGGAAGGGGCAGCAGGTGTCATGTCTGGCCGCAAAGGTGTCAAGAAGCCCCTGAAGCAACCCAAGGATCAGGCTAAGGAGATGGACGAGGAAGGTGAAGCATTCAAGCAGAAACAGAAAGAGCAGAAGAAGTAACTCAAGGAGCTAAAAGCAAAGGCCAAGGGGAAGGGTCCCTGGCCACAGGTGGCATTAAGAAATCTGGCAAAAAGTAAGCTGTTCCTTGTGCCTGAGGCAATGATGATCCTTAATTCTATTCCTGTTTAAACATCTGGACTCCCTGCCATACATCTGTTGCCACCTATGGCAAAAATGAAGTGCTGTCTTCACATACCTCCTTTCTTTCCCAGCCTTGAATCTAAGACCTTTTCAATAGTTTCACTATTATCCTGCTGTTCATCAGCTCCTTCTCCAGTCATTTCAATGAGGTCATCTGAGTCAGTCTCAAAGTCATCGTCTTCTTTATAACTGCATGAGGAATAATGCCGAATAAATGAGAAACTATCTTTTCAGATTCAAACACCACCATACATAGTATCATTAGGACGAGGAACCATACCCTTTTGGCTGCAACATGCTGTTGTGCAGATCAGCCACAATAAAACGGGCTCGAAGTTCATTTTTTTTTCCTGCTTAAAGTATTAATGCATGTTCACAGATAGCTGCAGGAAGGCTAACTCATATTTCAAAATAGAAACTGACTACAGTGATTTCTGTAAGCAAGACATAGAAAACTACTACAAAGACACTCCTATGTTTTCTTTTTTTTTTTTTTTTTTGCTGTACGCGGGCCTCTCACTGTTGTGGCCTCTCCCGTTGCGGAGCACAGGCTCCGGACGCGCAGGCTCAGCGGCCATGGCTTATGGGCCCAGCCGCTCCGCGGCATGTGGGATCTTCCCGGACCGGGGCACGAACCCGTGTCCCCTGCATCGGCAGGCAGACTCTCAACCACTGCGCCACCAGGGAAGCCCTGTTTTCATTTTTTAATGAGGTCATTACTATGTCTAAACAAGGAAACAACTACAAAGAAAGAAAATGCACAATAAATGAAAAAAATTACTAGTATTCCATTAGATAAAAGCGGAGCAATACATCTAAGATTGAATGTACCGACCCTGCATTTTGTCTCCCAATAACAAGAATATGAAATTTAAGTATTCTCAAGTTACTGAGCATACTTCCTGGTAATAAAATATTAAAATGTAACCTTCCACCATATATTAACAACAAATGGTTTGGGGGTTACAGAAGAGAAAAACACAATTCTGGATGCAGTACAGCTGTAGGAGGAAAAAGTGCTAAGCTACATATTAAAATACTCAAAACCTAGTCCTAGCTTTCAAAGTATTAACTGGATACCTTGAACAGGTTATTAATAACTCCAGGATTCAGCTTCACCATCTTTAAGTAGACCAAAAGAAACCTGCATATCCTCTAAAAGGAAATTAAATACCCTTTGATTCATATAAAGTAAAATATTTATGTTTGCATATATCTATTCCTTTATTTTATTTTCTATTAATGCTTCATATCGTATCGTAAGCTTGATAAGATTATTATATCCAAATAATATAAGCTGAAACAAAAGAATTTGGCTGATTCAAACATCAATTCAAAAGTGAAAATACAATCCTAATGTCCTTCCTAAAAAAGGATGTTATGAAATGAAGATAACATCACTACCACCTCAACGAAACATGAACTTGAAATAAAGCAGCTCTCTTCATAGGAATGAAGGCTTGAAATGAGTTATCACTATTCTTTCCATATTCCTATTGGCCAGAACCATTCTTTTTGCAAGAACCCTGACCAGATTTCCGAATACAACCTCAAGACACAGGTCATTATTTTTACCTATCAAATGCCTAATCCTGGACTTATCAGAACCAAGCTCTAGCCAACTACACTATCACCTTCCCTTCACACTAATGAAAACCTTCTGGGGCATCACCTACCTAACATTTTTAGCCGCTCTGCGGCGAGTCTGCCTTTTGGGAGCTTCATCATCTTCATCCTCATCATCAGAAGAATCTTGCTTTTTCCTCTTTCCACGCTGCGTCTTAGGTTGCTTTTTAACACGAGGTTTGGGCATTGCTCTAAAATGAGAAAAGAAAAAATGGCAGAGTCCTTACTTTATCATCTGTTGTCTACTTCAAATCTATATAATTGTTATTTCCCAGAGCAGGGTTCATACATAGGTATTAACCCGGGGAATGTTAGACATGAATATTCCCAGGTCCCATTCCCTGAGATTCTAATTCACTAGAGATCTGCTTCACTAGAAACATGAAAGTGATTCTACTGCTAACACCCTTCAGTCATTTATAGGAATACAGTCAGCCCTCTGTATCTGCAGGTCCACATCTGCATATTCAACCAACCATGGATCAAAAATGTATTTGCAAAAAAAATTCCACAAAGTTTCAAAATGTAAAATTTGAATTTGCTGAGTATTTGCAGCTATTTACGTAGCATTTACATTGTATCAGGTATTATAAGTAATCAACAGATGATTAAAAGTGTACAGAAGGAGATGCATAGATTATTCAAAAATACTACAGCACTTTATATAAGGAAGCGACTTGAGCATCTGCAGATTCCGGTATCTACAAGGGTCCTGGAACCAATTCCCCGCAGGGACGAAGGGAAAACTGTACTGTGGGTTCTGAGGCAACGGTTCTCAACTATTCCTCAAGATCACCTGACATAAAAATACACATGTAGCACGCTGCTGATGACAGCTCTCTGGTGGGCAATTTGGAAATATCTATCAAAATTACAGGGCTTCCCTGGTGGCGCAGTGGTTGGGAAACCGCCTGCCAATGCAGAGGACACAGGCTCGAGCCCTGGTCCAGGAAGATCCCACATGCCGTGGAGCAACTAAGCCCGTGCACGACTACTGAGCCTGCGCTCTAGAGCCCGCAAACCACAACTACTGAAGCCCTGTGCCGAGCCCGTGCTCCTCAACAGGAGAAACCACCGCAATGAGAGGCATGCACATGGCAAGGAAGAGTGGCCCCCGCTAGCCGCAGCTAGAGAAAGCCTGTGTATAGCAACGAAGACCCAACGCAGCCAAAAATAAATAAATAAAATAGATTAATTTATTAAAAAAAAAAATTACAAATATAACAATTTTATTTCTGGGAATTGACTTTACAGATATAGACTGATACAGACACAGTAAGGTATTCACTGTGGTATTTGCAATAACAAGATTAGAAAAACTAAACATTCATCAACTGGGAACTAGCTCAATAAACAGAATACTATGCAACCATAAAAAAGGGAGTTTTCTGTGCATTGATAAGGAAAGATTTCCAAGATAATGAAAGAAAAATGCAGAAGATGATGCATGGAATGCTATAATCTGTATAAAGGAAGTAAAGGACAAGAAATAACTACACATATATTTTTCTCCTATGTACATTCAATATACCAGGAAGGCTACCTGAGAGACTGTGCCCTGCCACAGACCAATGGAACGAACTGAGGAGGTGGCCCCTCTATTGACTTCCCTGCAGGCAGGACTGAGAGCCACAGACTAGGAGCTCTCAAAAGGAAATCCCCAAGTTCTCCATCAGTGGTAAAAAGATGAAAGGAGAAAGAGGGAGACGGAAACTCACAATCATAGTCACCTGTTTCTCTCATACCTGCCATAACCAACACTACACAGACAGATGATCAGAGACTCAATAAATGATGGGTAAAATCTAGAAGACAGAACTGGAGTGGATTCCAGCCCTGAGAACTGAAACTGAGAAGAAAGGAGACAAAACTCACTGATGAATTTCCCTGCTGGGGTGGGAGGTGAGGGGTCAAGTACAATGTCCTAAGCCAGGGATAGACACATGTTTGCTGTAAATGGCTAGAGAATAAGTATCTTTTACTTTCTCAGACAAGAGGCAAAGTTGAGGGCCACTAAATAGGTACTTATATAACAAGAGAAAATAAATTTTAACAAATATTTTATTGACGAAAGTCAAAATAAAATAATAATCATTGAGTACTTTTTTGTGTAATACAACATCTACTAACGAGAAGAACAGAATTCTTTTTGAAGGGATAACATTTCACTTCGCTAGGGTTCAAATTTAGTGTTCCCCATCACCAAACTACAAATGTTCACCTATAAAAGCTATATTGAGTTCGCAGGCCGTACAAAAATAGGTGGTGAGTGGGATCTGGCCCAAAGTCAGTATCTGCCAAAAGCATCCTAAGCAATACTGCAAGGAGGTAAATTTTCCTGGGGCCTCTCTGCCTCCTGCCTTCCGTTCCCCACCACCAGTACCTTTCACTGTCATATGTCTGATCAAAAGTTACCAGTTTCCTCTCATCTCCACCTACTTCCTTCCCTACACAGATTCTCTGCTTAATGTTATAAAGATTATGAGAACAGGATGATAAGCAGTAAAGTATGCTCTGAACCAGCCAATTAAACTTAACAATTAGTTCTCCCAAAAAGAACTTGTACACTAGTCAAATACACAGGGAGCTTTTTTTAACAGTGGAAGATACATTCACTCCTCATAACTAGTCTGCCTGGAGTATGAACAGTAAGATCCACTCTGAGCTACATACCATGCAAACACACAAAATCAATATAAGTAGCTCAGTAATCGAATTACTTGCTAATGATGCAAGCTGGCAAGAAGTTAACCAGACATTCAAAATCCGGAATCACAACACACTGTACCCCATCAATTAAGGCCTTTGGGCTAGCACTACATCGTCCTTCTCAATCTAACACAAACTAAGCTCGACCAGAAGCAGAGATGTTCAAGCAAACACTGCACCTTCTGGGGACAGGTCTTCTGGCCTTCACTTTTTTTTGCTCTGGTTCGCTCTCTGCACTGGTGCCTTGTTCCTGTTCATCTTCTGAGGGCTCCCGTTTCCATTTTTCTCTGTGATCAAAAGCAAAGCAAAATTTTTTTTTCTAAAAGAATTCTTCAAGATTGTTTAGCTTGAAGAATCTGACAAATCTGACAATCTGATTAGCCAAAAAGGCAGAACATGTATATTTCAGATATTATGCTAAAAGATTTGTTCTAGCTCCATTTAAATTTTGGTTGTGTTCCTTCCTAGGGTGTGTAATATCTATTCCTATTTTATATCTGGTATCAAAAATAAATGAAAATGGAAGCTAAGGCTGTATTTTTTAAACCATTTGTTCTGAAAAAAAAAATCCTGCTAAATCTCTAATATTCTATTTTTATTTACTACTATCATTGACCAGATTGAAGCCATAATATATACTAGATCAGAGGTTCTCAAATTTTAGCATGGATCAGAACCACCTCAAGGGCTTATTAAAAGAGATTTTTGGGCCACAGCCAGTTTCTGATTCAGTAGGTGTAATGTGAGGCCTAAAAATTTGAATGTTAACAAATTCAGATGATGCTGAGAGACTTGAGACCTACTATACTAGTTATTTTAACATCTTTAGAATACACTGAGAAAACAATCCCCAAAATTATTTTTCAATGATAAATCTACTACCTACTAAATAACCTGTTCAACTAATGAAGTAGTTTTTAATAATTATTAAATACAGTAGGTGTTCTTTTGCTCCTCAAGATCGTAGAAGACTTGGGAGAGCCATACCCTATAGGTGCCCTACTATCCCCAAACAGTTTTTGAAGTTTACTTGAAAACCAAACAAGACATCACATAAACTCAGCTCATTTCTCACCTGCAGGGAAGAAGGAAGGAGCATATATAATAGCTACTGGGCATGAAATATTTAGAGGAAAAAAAAAAAACTTAATAGGCAAGAACCTGAGGTTCTCTCTAAACAAAACAATTACCATTGTGTCTCTGGGTCTGTGTATAGAAAATGAGGTTATGCTAAAGACAACTCTTGCCAAGTTGCAAAGTCAAATCAATATTCTTCATGGGAGAGTAAGTCCAAGTAATAGTGGAAGAACCTTCCTAAAAGGTCCAGGACCCACCCTGCACTTGAATTAGTGGAAACATCACAGGAAAAAATGTTTTTCAAGCCTTCCACGAAAAGGCAGTGGAGCACTTCTACGTACATTACTCAAGTTCTACTGGCACTACCATTTACCTAATAGTAGGTCACTCATGTGGGCAGGGTATCTTTGTACCAGAGCTTAGCACAAAGGCAGGCAAATGGAGATACATCTTTGTTAAATAAAGAAGTAATTAAAGAATGAGTCCTATCAGACTGTCAGACAGGTAGGGTGCTTTCCGAAGCAGACTGGTAAGATATTAAGGCCTACTATTGTCACCTAATATCCTTCACTCTCTCTTTAAAGCAAACTATACTCTGGGCACCTGCTTTATTCTCCTTGCCTAGAGCCTCGTACAATATATATGTCCAAGGAATCCAAGGAATAGATGGTGACGACCAGGAAGGAAAAAAGGAAGATGTCTCTAGCAATTGGGAGATTGGCACCTAAGGCTACAGTCTCCCTTGGGCCAAGTCCAGAACAGTTTACCCTTTAGAAGGAAGTCACACAGTCAAACTGGAGAGAAGTGGTTTCACAGGAAACAGGCTTGAAAGAACATGCACGTAAGACCTAAGGGAGAGCAGATCAGATGAGAAAGATCCACAGTCAAGTATTATTTGTAATTTACATAACTCTGCCAGAAATTGAGAATCTATATCAGGGTAGCTAATAAGGTCCACTTCCATAACTTTAGGAGACTAAACTGGCAGTAAACACTGAGAGAATGGATGTTGAGTCTAGTTTTCCAGTTAAACTGCAGATCTGTAGACTTACAGACAACCAGGAGGACTCAGAATCTCTCAATATAAGAATGTACAAAGGGCTTCCCTGGTGGCGCAGTGGTTGAGAGTCCGCCTGCCGATGCAGGGGACACGGGTTCATGCCCCGGTCCGCGAAGATCCCACATGCCACAGAGCGGCTGGGCCTGTGAGCCATGGCCGCTGAGCCTGCGCGCCCGGAGCCTGTGCTCCGCAACGGGAGAGGCCACAACAGTGAGAGGCTCACGTAACGCAAAAAAAAAAAAGAATGTACAAAAAATTAGCAAATTGTCTGGTTCAAAGGCCTCTTCCCAGGTAGGGGGAAACTCAAGACCAGGGAGAACAAGCTGTTTGGTACATGTCAAATCCCCAACCCTGCTACTCTCAACCATAACCTACTGAAGACCACAGGATCTGCAAACATTAAAGCCAGGGTTACACATTCTGGGAGGATCTGAACAATCAGAGGCCTGAAAGACCTAAATGACTTTTATGTATGTGTATTTGAAATTGGCTGGATTACTTCAAACTTCATTTTAATTTTCCAGAATAGAGGGGGGGAAAAAAGTAAGTTACAACCAGCAATACTAAGTCATTTTGTATAAGGGGTGAAAAAGGCAATCAATTACAAAAAGATTACTGCCCAACCCTGGCTCATCCAACCGATGTCCACTTCTAGTTTGCTAGCTTCTCATATAATGCAAATTTTATGAGGGAGACTCCCTGACTAAGCTGTATATTATATGCCGGGCTGCAATGAAGAGAAGTCTAAAATATAAGATCGTGATTAAAATATTTTTCATACATTAAAGGAGACCTGAATTGCCAGATTCAGCTCTAAGAGGCCATCAATGGGATTCCCTAAAAGGGAATCAATGGAATTTTTGCCAGAATTTTGGGAACTGGGGAGAAAACTACCAAGATTTGGCCACTGAGGCCTCAAGGCAATATAAATAGATAGGAAAAAGTCAGAATGCAAGTTAACTGGGTATAGTTTTCTTCCTTTACTAAGAAAAGGTGGTTGGTAGGACACAAATCAAAACTGAACTGTAAAGGAGGGAAGGAACAAAAGCCATTTTTAAATAAAATGGGCCTAAACTCTGGTCAAGAGCCATTGAGGCTTCCTATTAACTGTCTCTAAGAGCTCAAAGAAGGGAACTCCTTTCTCCTCCACTTTAGAAGGCAGGTAAGGAAAAGAGGGAAAGAGTTGCTTTAACTTCACTGATTTTCAGTAGATTTTCCCGTGGAGAATGCCTTTCAGTACCAATTCCCAGTGAAGAGGGGAAATCTGAGGCTAACAAGGATTCTCTTCCACTGTCACAGGACTGTGACAGACTTCCAATTCAAAGCAGTGGAAAGGGAGAAATAACTATAATCCCAGGAGAATAACTTCAAATGATTACAGCTGAAATACTTTCTTAAATTCCAGTTGGGAGAGAGGGTTTTGGAACCATTGTACAGTGGGGTTAAGCATTACTGGGACCGTAACGAGTCAGGAGAAATCCCATACAACATTTCACAAATTAGGATAACATGAATAGCGACTACATAAAAAAGGGTTCAATGATCAAAACAGCATGAGTGGGTGAAGCAAAACTCAAAATTTTGTTTGTATGACTTTAAGTCAGGGGTTACAATCTCAAATACCCACTGGGGCCAGGTAAGGACCGTAAATGGGGTCAAATGGAGAACTCACGGCTTCTCCAAAGGTTACAAAGACCAGTGTTATATGGGGCAGCACCGACAGCTTTTCTCAAAAACTAGAAATCTAGATCCTTACATACCATCCCTCAATTTTCAACACTGCCAACTAATTCAAAAAATGTTTTCCTCTTCTGAGCTTTTAAAATGCTAATTCACATGACTCAAGGAGAGTTACTCCCTTCCAAGACTGTACCTTCAGAAGTGTCAATGTCATAAAAGCAAAGAAAGTCTGTGAAAGTGCTCTAGATTAATGAAACCTGACAACTAACATATATTTAACCCTAGATTGGATCCTGTCCTGGGGGTGGAAAAATATTATGAAAGACATTATTGGGTTGACTGACAAAATGGGAATATAAATTAGACAAAGGGATCGTAGCAATGTTAAATCTATTTACGTTAAAACTGTATTGTGCTTATGAAAGAAAACATCCTTATTCTTAGGAAATACACACTTAGAACTCGGGGGTGAGAGACCTTGATGTATGAATCTTAGTCTGAAACATGCGCGCAATATATAAGGAGAGCACCCACAATGATAAAGCAAGTGGGGCAAAAATGGTAACCAACGGTAAAGTACACAGGCATTCTTTGTACTACTCTTATTTTTACAATTTTGCTACAGTTTGAAATTAATTCCAAAAAAAAGTTTTAAAATGGCTCCTTTTAAAAACTTTAAAATCTGTGATACAATCTGCAGGGCAGGGTTTCAGAAAAACACTTCCCTGTGCTAATATTTCCAAATTTCCACTCCCTTCGAGTGAGTCTCTCAATTCTGAAATTCATGTGCACACACACTGGGTTCTGTTACCCTTGCTCAGATCACAGAGGCCCCTGTAGTGCTATGCCTTGCAACCTGAGCCTTAGCAGTTGTAGGACCTCCTCTAATTAATGTTAGAAGGGAAGAGGTCCCCATAAGCCCTAGTACTCTCCAGCTGCCCAGAGGATGACAAGAAGTGAGGCCAGCCCAGGGCCCAAATAAACAAGCATGAGGAGAACCTCAGCTTATGCTAAGTTCCTATGGAAGTGGCCAGGGGTAGAAAAGCAGCATCACAGAAGACACAAACCCCCCACAAGGAATGAAAAGGTTCTACTCAAGGGAAAGAATGGTCCATGAAGGCCACTGAGAGTTGCCAACTTTGGAGAGCTCTCAGGATTGATAGGAGAGGGAAAATAAATATAGAAGCCTGTCAAAAGAGTAAGTCCGATGTGTTACACAGGGACTGAAAAAATGGAAGGGTTCTCCACACCCAGATAAAGCCATTAAAATGATGAGTTCAGGGACTTCCCAGTGGTCCAGTAGGTAAGACCCCACGCTTCCACTGCAGGGGACAGGGGTTCGATCCCTGGTTGGGGAATTAATGCAGCACGGCCAAAAAAAGGAAAGAAAAAAAACGAGGAGTTCACGTTTTCAAGTACAGCCCATTTAGATTCCAGCCAAGAGACCAGCAGAATGTAGCCAGACGGTGGAGGAAAAAGCACATGCATGGACTTCCCAAAAGCCCCCGAAAGGCCATTAGCCTGGGAAGCTGAGAACAGAGTCTCCCAAGCAGGCCCTGGGACTGGGGAACAAGAGCCTTCCGAGCTGCCAAGAAGTACAGGCTTGCCTACAGTTATCATTTCTCCAACTCTAACGAAATATTTAAAACACAAATGAAAATCATATGCCCTGTGGGCAGGGCAATATTAAATACTACTTGACTTTTCTTAGCATAGTTTCTAATAACCCTGTTAGGTCAGCAGAATAAGTATTACTCTATTTTGGAGAGGAGGAAATGGATTTTAAAAACTCACATTACTTTGCTTTAGGCCAAACACTTAAATTAAGGATCATTAATACTTTAAAACAGAGAATATATACTGGGGCTCTCAGTGGGAGCCAAGGACAATCGTTTACCATGAGAACCCCTTGAATTTGTGTGCAGAGTTTTGAGTATTCTTCTGAGGGGACAGGCTGTAGAATTCAGTTTGTTAAAGGGATCCACACATCCCCCCAAAAAAGGTTTTTTTAATTATGTCTCCCCCCCGAAAAAAAAGTCAAATTTTTTTTACCATAAGTAGAATTTTTTAAGTTTTAAAATAACAAATATATAATCTATATCATAAAGGGATTTCATATTAAGCCCATGAATTAAAATTTTCTGGCTTATGAACTGCAATAGTAAAACCACATGGAAACAACAATGTGAAATTTCATACTAAAATGGGCATCCAACCAATATAACTTTGCCATGCCAACACAAAGAACAAATGAATAGGAAAAACAGCCAATCTAAATGTGTTCCTTGTTTATCTACAATAGAATACCAAATGCCTCTATGTTTGATATTTGTGCACATTTTTGAGAAAAACAATAATTGGGCTAACTGGGCAAATCAGATGGAATAGCTGGGGTTTGCCCCAAAAAGTAGCCTAACACCTACATGTGAAAAACTAAGAATCCTGGGCTTCAAATGCCACTGCTGCTGCAGCAGATTCAGATGAACAGGAATCCAAGACAGCAAGAGACAGAAGTGGACTCTGGGCCCTGGGGTGCGCTACAGACACAAGGAAGGCAGTCCCAGAAATGCTCACATGCTCCAAACTACCAAGTTAAGTAATTTCCCCCATGAGAGACTTACTGTTTTTTCAGCTGCCTCTGGCCTCTTCTTTTTGGGCTCCCACTCTCAGACCCGCTACTTGCCTTCAGTGTGTGAGGGGGAAAAAATGATTACAGACTTTAATTCACAGTTCTTAGGGATAACACTACCCCCTGGTTCAACAATCTACTCAATATATTCAATATGAGTTTTTAGACAGAAAGAAACCTAAGCATCTGATTGGTGGTGCTCTCTTTTCTTTTGCTTTGAAAATTAATTTGTCTGTTACTGCCGAGTTACTTCTAACGCCAGGAAATATTTCTTTCAGCTTGACTTCTGAAAGAACACAGTCCAATAAAATTTTCTGTGATGATGGACATGTCCTGTATCTGCAGTGGCCCACAGAGCAGCCAGCAGCCACATGTGACTGAGCCCCTGAAATGTGACTGGTGTGACTAAGGAATGGATTTTTCATTTTACCTAAATTTAATTAATACACATTTTAAAAGACACATACATGTCTAATGGAGACCAAACTGGATGCTGCAGATATAGACTGTCACACAAAAATGCCACACATTTAGTGTGCCATTAAAGGCGGTGACTATGGACCTGTTTCATTTCACTCATTAAAGAGCATGTTCAGTCATGAGCCAGCAGCCCTCTGCTAAAAGCACAAGGCCAAGTAACTTTACAGTCACAGACATTTGAACAACTCTTTTTTCTCCCAAGTTAAGCAAATTGGCAAAGTACTCCCGTTGCTGTTAGTCTTGTGCCCTACAGAGAATGTGTTAATTTATACACAAAAGAGAAAAGATGCGGCTGGTTATAACAAACATGGAAAAAAGAAAGGTAGCTAAGGTAAACCAGCTCAGAGGTCACTGAAAATAAAACACCACAAATGCAATGCAGGTGTTATGGTCAATTAAATTTTTTAAGTGTATTTACTACCCCAAACTCACTAACCTTTGGCTACTAATATTTAACTTTCATCAGAAAGATATTATATATTTAAGAATAGCAAAGTTCTCCTAAGAATGCAGAGAGGGGACATTTCACTGAGAGACCAAAGAACGTGTCTTCAGAATGCAGTCTATAAACCTAACATAGAGGTAAAACTTAAAGAGGATTTCCGTAAAAACATCACACAAACTGAGAAAAGGTCTGATTCTACAGAAGCAACAGAACCCAGTACATAACACTAATTTTAAAAACCATCAATCTATTCAATCTGACAATTTGATCAGAGAGTAAATACGTGTTAAACATTTATACTGCACATTAAAAATGAACTAGGAAACAAAATTTAAACCATTTAGGTAAAATAAAATACTTAAGTTAAGCAAACTCTCCTTCCTTTCTCAGCAGTAAATCTGAAACTACTTCCATTGTTACATTTGCTTAGTTACCCAGGTAACAAAATCTAGAAGATTTAGAAACTAGGTATTTTAAAAAGTAAACTTCTTGCTATAATCAACTGCACTATAAGAAACATTAAAAAAAGAAGAGAATTTGAGGCCAGTTCTGTATAATACTCTAACTCTCTACTAGAGCATTCACATGACATGATCTAACTCTCTACATGACCTAACTCTCTACTAGAGCATCACAAACATGATCTTTCTGGTAATTTTATTTCTTTAAAAGCCACATGTGGCTTTTCTTCTGTATTAGATTGAGAAAGCTCACTTTCGAGTCACTTAACTCCCATGCCTGAAGTTCAGTCTCGTTAATGGTAATACATATCAGAGTCAAAAAGGATAAGATAATTAAGGAGTCTGAATGTATCACACCCTGAAACATTTTTTTTTCTTACCTCCTCCTTAATATTAAATCGCGATGGTTCTTGCCTGCTTCGGTTTGACCGCCTAACCCCATAAACATCAGGATATTCTTCCCACATCTGTAAAATTAATAGACCACGCGTGAATCGTTTTTTCTTGACCCCCATTTACTATTTACATTACTGGAATACATATTTCAATTTAAGAGAATTCAATTAGTTATTTGGTTATATATCAAAAGGGGTTTTTTGTTAGCTTTGTTTATGAGACAGTGAAGGACCATCTTTAAAAAGAATAAGGCATATTATCCGAGAGCTCATTAAAGTTGTAACGATGCCTCTTCATTACTAAATGGCTTTAAACTAGAGGTCACACCGCTTACCCACTGTTAAAATATAAACTTACAGTTGAATAATATGGCAACATAAGAGAACAACTGCTTCCACTAAAGACAAAATATTTACTGATGAATTTTAAGTCCCTAATGCTTTCAGTTTCAGCTTTGACTGCACAAGACTCATCTAGAAACTCAAGAAAATCAGCAGGGCCCCGCCACCACCTCTCATTAAATAAGAATCAGTGCATTTGCATATTTTGTCAATTCCTCAGGATGTGTAACATGCCAAATACAGGCAAATTCGGTATTTCTTGTGTTTAGCTAGAAGTTCTCAGAATGAGACCCAGTGGCACCCTTGCTCTAGCACACTTCATTTTATTCTCTAACAGCAGTTAACCCTTTGCCTTTAAGACCTGATTTTTAGTAAGGATCCTCACTAGTGATCAAACAAAGTTTAAAGAGGAATCAGTTGAAGAGAACATTTTTTTCACAATATACTGACACTATTTTATTAAAAGACTCAAATCAATAAATATAAAAAATTATAAAAGGCCCCCCTTCTTCCACCTCTAACAATTAGTCTAACCCCTAGCCTCACTCTCCTTCCCACAGATAACTATGAACAGGTATGCTGTGTGTTCTTTCAATGAAATAAATCACCTATAGGCAAAAATGAATTTAAACGGATTGTGGAACAATGAAGTGAAGATGTTCAACAGGAGGTAAACACATAGAAGAGATGCTTGAAAAAGCCAAGATTAGAAATGTGGGTTTGTCATCGAAACACAGGTGACAGCTAATGTCATGAAAATATTTGGAGTGAAGCAAGAGGAGAAGCCACAGGTTGAGGCTCATCGTGAAATGTGTGGAAAGTGGACCCCCAAAAAGACAAAAATGATGAAAGACGATCCAAAAACACATAACGTCACTAAGCCAAGGAAGGATATGATCAACAGTGCCTTTAAAAAAAAAAAAAAAAGCCAAGTAAGCTGAAGAAAAACAAGGCCTCCAGAGGTAACAAGCATGATGTTCTAGGAAGAGGCATTTTAGAACCAGAAGCCATATAATCATGTAATCCAGCATCCTCAGTTTATAAATTCAGTTTATAAAAGTAGAAAATCCTTAACAACCTTAGAATAATATGAGTTGGAGGACAAAAGGTCCAACCAGGAGTCAGTAATAACCAAGCAGAAGGAAATCTAGGCAAAAGAGGCAGCACATGCCAAACACTCTGAACAAACGGGGCAGAGAAAGGAAGGCAGCAAAGAGCTTTGCTCTAGCACTGCCTGCCAGCCCCTCCCCCACCCTTTCTTGGACCTCTCCTAGAGCTATGAAATGACTCAGCACAGGTATTTATGGAGCTTTTATTAACTGGGTGGCTCAATGCTTTAAATGGCACTACATCAATTAGTTTTCCCATTTAAAAAGACAGGCATTCTGGCTCACCTGTTGGGACTTTATCACAGTATATACTGTAATACATACATCCTAAAATCATCTTGCGTTCCTGTTTGTCCTTTTGAGGGCTAATGATATCTAATTCAACTATTCAATAAAAAGCTACCATGTGAAAGGGAAGTGTGTACAGAAAACAAAGAGCTTTCTTTAGAAGCTCATTTTAGAATAATAATTTTTAAAGTCACAATCCAATCATTCTAACTGGCTAGTACATTCATCCATGTATTTATTAACTTTTTGGAACTTACCACCTTAACTTTAATATTTCTGCCTAAAGCTGTACTTCTATCTTAAAATTCAGCCTTATTCCCCTTTATCTCTTTAAAGGGAGTTTCATATATATATATATATGTATATGGTCTTAAAGTTAAACCGTGAATTCTAGACAGTGAGCATGATTTCAGTAAAGTTTAAACACCTGACGCAAGTCGTGTTTTCTATGGCTTCTTTTACTCTCTGCAAGTAAAGAACTCTCCCCTGTACAGAAGAAAGTTAAAAAATGGCCAAGCAAGACCTTCTGCAGGTAAATTTCTGAGCTGAATGACACTCAGAGAAGATCTCTAAGTGGTACTTCGACATTCAGGGTCTTTCTGAAATAGGTCACCACCTGAAATGTCTCTTGTGAAAGGTCACCACACACTGAGCAGGCAACAAAGCACAACACTTGAGTGTTAGAAGGTCACTTCTCTGGTGATGAGTTAATTAGCAAGGACAGCTTTCATTTTCCTATCCCTAACACTACTATCAGCACTCCCCAACCTCCCACCAGCTCTTAAGCGTCACTTACCATTAAGCAATGACTACGCTGGGAATAGAAGAAATGAAATAACACAGTTAATCCCAATTCTGTTTCAAGAGATAAAAGCAGTTTTTGTTTTTTAATTTCAGGATTGTTGAAGCTATTTTGTAAAACTTGCAGGTAACTTTAAATTGTTTGTATCACTACAAAAATCTTTGTGTGCAGATGTAGGTTTGTATTTTAGAAGAAAAACTGATTTAGCATAAAGCTTTTAGTTTAAGACATTTTACTTCTAAAAGCAATCTTTTTAAAAAAAATAAATAAATAAATAAAAATAAATAAAAGCAATCTTTTTTATATTTTCAGTGATTCTAACTTAATTCTCTCAAAAGGGAATTTTAAAACATCAGCTGCATTTCTCATGACTAACTAGACCAAGTCATTAATTCTTCCCCAAAAGGATGCATCCCAAAGTTTGGACATCAATGAAAAAATGCTATGCAACTCAATTTTTGCCTTTTTGCATTCTCTGCTGGAAGATTCTCGTTAAGCAAAGAATACCTACATTGCCTAGGTACAGATAATTTCTTTTCTGTGAGGAGTATTTCTCCTTCCATTCTTCAATAGAACAAAAACTACCCTTATTCTTGAATTGGGATTATCCATCACACTACAACTGCATTCCACAATCATCTGTGAATGACTTTCTCTAGTATAATTCAGTGCTGTATTAAAAAATATATTTTTTAACCACCTTTTTTAAATGTTAAAAACCAAAATAACAAAAATTGGTCTTTCTGCCCTATAATTTGATGGTTTATGTAATTATTTTCCTTATAGCCCTGTGTCTAACGAGTAGAGCAGAAAGCATTCCCCGTTGAGACCCACAGACAGTATATTATTAGAAAAGGTGGCTGTAGATGAGTTTTCATTATCAAGATACACTAAGGAGTTTTCCGTGGGAAACAAAGGTCTGCTAGCTGGTCCTAGCTCACAGCACGTTTGTACTGTACAGCAAAGCCGATACCTTCTTCACATCAGCTATCCGTTCCTTCTTAGAGGCTGGCTTCTCTTTGGCTTCTGGAAGAACTGGCTGGGATTTGGAACCTCCCGATTCACTTTCAGATTCTGACTGACTCTCCGAAGATTCAGAACTACTGTTTGACTCGCTGCCATGTCCACTTCCTGGATCGCTGCCCTGCTCACTCTCCGACTGGCTGCCTGAGTCTGAACCCGAAGCTTCTTCAGATGCTGAATGACTTAATTAAAAAAAAAAAAAAAAAAATTAAATATTTAAGAACTGCCACATAAATCTGTTTTAAAATAAAAATCCTAGTGTTAATATGACAGCAGATAGTAATTTGGTAATACAAGATCAAAATTTTCTAATTCACTTTTATAGTCTTATTTGCAAACAATGTCATTAGTCCCATTCTCAACATCCCTAATAGCTACCATTTCCTGAGTATGCACATGATGCCATATGCCACCTAATTTATATAGATTAGCTTTTTTAAAAAAAAATTAAAAGGGGGATATTATTTTGTCCTTCATTCAGATGAGGAAAAACTGAAGCTCAGAAGTAGTTAAATAACTCTCCCAAGATGACACAGGTAGAATTTGAAACCAGGTCCATCTGCCTGAATCCACTAAGTCTTATTTATTCATCATCAGTCCCTCCCTCCTTAAGAGGGAGACAAAACCAAACCAAAATGAAATGAACGAACAAACAAAAAAGCAACCAACGCAGAACAAAACAAAACCAAGGCAGTCACCCAAAGAATAAAAATGCAATCTGGTTGCAATTATCCAATCAGTGGTTCTCAAAAATAGGTGCAAATTAAAACATACACATGAACCCCAAACCAGAACTCCTGCCTTGAAATCTCCTGCAGTGAGTCCCAGACCTGGTAGACTTAACAGAAAAGAATAAACAAAGAGCCTAACCCAATGAAGACTGCCATTGGCTTCCACACATCCCCATTCCAAACCCCTCCCAGGAAAGAGCAATGGTAAGTAGGTAGATGAAAGCAGAAGCCACACACACACACACACACACACACACACACACACACACAAAAAGGCGGCCAGGGAAGATTGAAGGCAATATACCACCACCCCCTGTTCTCCAATAGTTAAAAAGTAATTCATGGGCATGCTGGTAGGAATGAGGATACTCTAAAGCAAAAAGACTAAAGTTGGTGGACTCTACAGGAAAAAAAGTGTACAGCTCACTCAACTCTTCCACTTAAAAACTATCTTTTCATTTAGGAGAGGCAGAGCAGAGGAGGAGGCAAGCAGCAACCCACAACCTAGAGTAACATCAGCAGAAAGGACCCCAAGTTTAGCAACCAGGAGATAAAAGACACACGGCACGAAGCCAGAAAGGCTCAAAAAAAAAAAGAAAGAAAGAGAGAGAGAGGCTTTGTATTTTTGTTATTTACCACCACTCCCTTCCAAACTAGAAATGAGGCACTATCTATCACTTGAAAAACATGTCCACAGAATGAACAGGAGAGTACACTGGGAACATCCAGTGTGATCCACAGCAAGCACAACGCAGTTGAGGGGACTTTAGTTAAGATGAGAAAGCAATGAGAATAAAAGGAGGGGGAGGGCGTCCACCTTGGAAGGGGAGCAGAAGGGGAAGACCATTTATTAATTGCCTATCATCTAACAGGTGCCAGGCAATACGCTGCGTACGTTACATGTTCACTTTGCTTATTTCCCAGAACGACGCTTTTAGACACTATTATTCCCATGTGAAGGATGAAAAAATTGAGAAGTTTTAAATAACCTGGTCAATGACAAAACTAGAAAGTGCTGGGGAAATCGGGGAGGGGAGCAGGAATTCCACCTCAAGTGTGGCTCTAAAAAGCTCATATTCTAATTTACCACAAGAGTTCAAAGCCTTAGAGACTCAGAAAATAAACCTTACCCCTGTTACACAACATCCAAACCCAGTCAGGCAACCCTGTAACAGCGACTGAGTACCTACAAGGCCTCATTATACTTACTGACTCCTTGGTCCTTTGCACAGGAAAGCTGACTAGTCCAGCTGACTAAGGCATCTTAAGTCACTTATTCTCCACCTGTGACCACTCAGAAGGTGGTCACCAGGCAAGAGGATAAAAGAGGAAGTACAGTTAAAAGGTGTAGGCTCTGGCCTCCATGGCTTGGGTCTCCGTCCCAGATCATCTCAGGCCTGTGCCCTCTTTTAACCTGTGACATAAATCATTGCAAATGTGATGTAAACATCCAATGCCAATTCCCACATCAGGGTATATGTGTGTATATGAATATCTCATTCTCTTTGAACTGCCTCATAGGGTGAATACACTACATTTATTTAAACTGTCCCCTTATTAATGGAACATTTAGGTTATTTTTAAACTGTTCTCTTAACCAACCAGCAACAAATATCCGTGATACACTTCCTATCTCTGTATTTCTGAGTATTTAGATTTCCAAATTGTTCACTATAACCAATAAAACTATAATATCTTTGTATATATGCCTTCATGTGCAGCTCTGTATTTGTGTTTGTGTAGGAAAGTGACCCCTGGAAACATAAAAATACATATAACACCTTTTAGGTAAAAAACACATCTATGTGTATAAATACATTTTAATCACCAAATTGCTAACAGTGGTTTACTCTGTGGGATGGGTTATTTGAGTACCTAGTGGATTCCATGAACTACTTACTGGTGCAATTAAAAAAAAAAAATTAGTAACTCTGAAAGTCAAACCCAAGAAAAGATAAACATCAAGTTTACAATTGTATTTACCTCTGGGGGTTGAGGGAGGCAGATGTAATCAGAAAATGATATTGGTGGGGGACTTCCCTGGTCGTCCAGTGGTAAAGAATCCACCTTCCAATGCAGGGGACGCGGGTTTGATCCCTGGTCCGTGGGAACTAAGATCCCACATGCCACAGGGCAACTAAGCGCGTGCCGCGAACTAGAGCCCACGCGCCACAACTAGAGAGAGAAAATCCGCACGCCACACTAGAGAGAAGCCCGCGCACAAGGAAGAGCCTGTGCCGCAACGAATAAAGATCCTGCACGCCTCAACTAAGAGCTGACGCAGACCAAAGGAAAAAAAAAAATGATATTGGTGGGTTTTATGACTGAGGCTGAGTGGTTGAGTTCATAGTCATTTGTTATGTAAGTATCTTTTTAATGTTTCAAATGGTTCATAAAAAATCCAACCAAAAGAGTCAAATTCAAGGCAAGGGATGTTAAGTATCCCCAATCCTATACAAAATGAGCTAAAGATATGAATGAGGGTGAGACCAAGTGTTTTTTTTTTTTTTTTCCCCATCATTTCTAAAACAAGTCAGATTTAAGAGACCTAAAATAATATTCGGGGGAAAAAACATTTTTAAAAATAAGCCTAATATTAAGGCATAAGTGAATTAATTTGCATACTTCTCCTAGGAGGACAAGTTTCTAAATGTTCAAAGAGAAAAATAATATTTAGGAAAAAACTATAAATACCTTCACATTTAAGGCACTGACGGTCTAATTATTCATTCCAAAGGCAGGATATTTCCTGAAATATTATGCAGATTCACTATTAATGCTGAATGATAATACTAAAGACTATCAATATTAAGTTGTAGCTTGTAATGTTGATTTAGAGTAGGAGATGTGGGATGTCCACAGGACTGAAAAAAGGAACAAATCAAGTTAGTGGGTGAGTAGTCCTTCAGCTAAGCTTTCACCTAAAGTAATAAAATTACCTGATTTCCAATGGCATTAACCGTTATAAGGCAATTAAAAATGGAATTTCCAGGAATGATTAACCACCATAAATACAGAATCCTCATGAAAAATAAGTTTACCTAAAAATTACTCAAAACCTAAGTTGCAAACAAGTTTTATAATTTGATTGAACAATCATCACAAGGGAAATACAATGCAAAAATAAATAAAAGGGACAAGTCAAAATTGGGAGTTTTTCAATTCCAATAGAAAAATGCTTATTTTAAAAAAAGCTTACTTCTTTTCACTCACTGATAAAAAAGACTTGACATCTGTTCAAAATCCTTTTTGAAGCTGGCAAAAATGGAGTGATTAAGTGTCTCTTACAACTGGACTCTGAAAGCAAGCAGCATTAATAGCTATTGTTCCATTTTTAATTTTTAATCACCGCTTCCCAGATAACCACAAGAGGGCAGCACAGCAACACTTCGCTACAGAGCAAGCCTGCGGGTTCTCGGCCCAAGAGCTGCCATTTCAGCACTTACTGGGTACTGTTTATTTTCCTAAACGTACAAAATGGCCGAACTGCTTGGCAGAGCTGTATTTTTTGTTGGTGGTGGTGGTGAAAGCAAAATCTGGTAAAACCGCAAAGCCATCTACACTGGAATTCCATAAAGTTTATCTCCGGACTATGTTCGATCAATATTAAAACAGCTAACATTTGTGGAGCACTTCTGTGCCATTTGCAAACATTCTCCTCTAACCCTTCTCTTCATTTTACATAAGAGGCCTAGCCCAAGTGTGTGTATGTCACCCCCCAGCCCCACAGCCTGAATTATGAAATCCACACTACTATTAACCTCTAAGTAGTGTTGCTGTCCCTGTCTTAATCAGTTAAACAGATTATTAAGCCACCCAACAAGAGATTAAGGCCAGAATCATTCCAAGGGTGGCGCAGGACAAGTCACTTCTATGTGTCATAAGAGGACAGAAAGGCGAAGATTAAGTCACGAGTTTCTTACTGATGAAAAAAATACTGGATGTAGCTCCTTAAATAAACTGAACAGTATCTTTAAGATCTCCTCCACCTCTAGTTCAGGTCCTATGATTCTTAAGAATAAGCTACATTATAAACCAGTTTCAATGACAATCAAGAGACTGAGAAAAGAAAGTTCAATGTATACACAACAAAGGATTTATACATACAACATATGAAGAATTACATAGCAAAGAAAAATCCAATAAAAAACTAGGCAAAGGAAATGGACAATTACAAAACCCAAACTGCAATAGCCCATAAACATATAAAAAGGTAATTAAAACTCACTGGTAATTTGGGAAGTGTATTTACAACATATTATTTTACATTAATCTGCTTGGCAGAAATTAAAGTCTGGTTAACATTAAAGTATGATGAGAAAGTAGGGAAAATAGTACTCATATACCATCACTGAAAAAGTAGAAGCTTTGGAAAGCTATTTGGCATATTACCCTAGAAATATGCATGAATCGTGTGAGTTAATCAGTGGGTATATAACCTGAACAAATTATCAAATGTGTGCAGGAGATGATAAGTATAAAAATGTTCAGAGCTCTGCTCATAAGATAAAAAAAAGGAAATAACCTAAATGTTCATGTATGAAAATACAAAAATAAAATGTGAAACATTCATACCATGCAATTAACTACAACAGTTAAGACTAGGGATGAATCAGATCTATAAATATCAATATGACAATTTCAAAACTATTGTATTTTCTTAAACACAAAATATATTACATGAACCATGTGCGTTTTAAAAATGCCAAGGTTTTTATATGCCAAGTTCATGAAAGTGACTAGGGAAAAGGGGTGAATAGGATTTTAACTATATCTAACCTGTTGAAAACTTTTAATTTTATTCTTTGAACTTCCCTGAATTTTTCTTAATTTCTCAAAAAAGAGCTGTTTCTAACATTGAAGAACTGATCAGTATTCCGGAGTAGACCTTCCTAGGATTTGGCAATTCTTCTGGAACTCACTTTAACACTGGAAACACTAAGGATCCTCTTTTCAGAAAAAGGTACATATATGTAAGAGACAAAATACACACAAAAATGCTGTGTAGTTTCAGAAGATAAAGGGTTAATTCAGTCCCATCAGTAAACCAGCCCACCCCACCCCAAGATTAAGAAACCCAATGATAAAGGAGGAAAAAAAAAATCTACTTTTAATAACCATATTTCTAAAATTTTCAACTGGTGCCAGGCAGAAGTCACCTTTATCTCTATTATGCTACTCTGCTCCCCAATAACCAGTAAACATTTGAGTAGTCCTACATAGTTTAGGAAGCATTAAACAAATGGAACCCAGGCATACATATCATTAGGGAAAAGTGAATTATAACAAGAAGCCTGGGTAAGGTACAAATTAAACATTCATTTGGCAAATACCTATCCCAATCTGGGTCTGGCAGAGCACTAAGGATTAACATAAAAGGCGAGGCAAGCTTTCTACTTGGGTAACAACATGGAAGACTAACCCTTCATGCGGTGAAAGGCAGTTACAGAAAGAACTCTCCCTATAATCTACCATACCAACTGATGTTTTTACATACATTTAGAACCCTGAGGTTAGATGAACTTATTTGACCAGGAGTTCCTTTCAGCCCTTTGAGTCTTATCTTTCCTTATTAACAACTTTCAGGCTACAGTTTTAGACTTTTATAAGTTAGCAACTCCAAAGCTCAAAGGAGATTTAAAAGTCCTGGCTGCCAACCTCAATAGTAAATGTGGAACTTCGACAACACCGTCATTGGAAGTAAGTGAAGTCCCTGAATCAGGCCACAGAAAAGGAAAAGTGAGGCCTCCCAACTTTCTTAATAACAGCCAACACTCACTGTGGCAAGCACTTCAGTGTTTTAGACCAGTTTCTCACACTCAGTATTATTTATGTTTTTTTGTCGGGGGGAATAAGGGGTCTGTCCTGTGTATTGTAGGATGTTGAGCAACATTGCTGGCCTCTACCCACTAGATGCCAGTAGCACCCCGACCTGAACCCAAAATACCTCCAGACACTGCCAAAAGTCTTGCTGGGGGAGGAGTTGGTGTCCCCAAGCTGAAAACCAGTGTTATAAAAACAGTATTTTACTTAATTCTAACTTCCCCAAGAGAGACATACTATATACCCTTACTCCTATTTTAAAGATAGAGAAACAAGCTCAGAGGTTCCTGCCCAAGATTCTACAGCTAAAAAGAAAGAGAAAAGAGACCCAAAGTCCCGTTCCATTAGCCCTTATTTCCCAAACCTGCCTCAGTGCAAGAATCAAGGGAGGCTGTTGCTCAACATACAGACTCCTGGACACCACCCCAGAATGACTGAACCCAAAACTTCCAGGGAAGAAGCCTGGGAATATGTTTAACAAGCACCTCAGGTGATTCTTAGCAAGTAAATCTGGGGACTTAAATGCCTATATAAAGCTAAATTTAGAGGAAACAAACTTTTTAATCAAGCAAGGGAACTGGAACACTGCAAGGATTTGACCCATCACCCCCTTCCCTCAAAATGACAACTTACCAGCCGTATACTGCCTCCATTTTAATGTCAAATCAACCAGCATTATCAACTGGAACTGAAGGCGCCCTCTAATTACAGTTTTTGACAGCCACCACACTCAGGAACCATTTCCCCAGAGGGCATGTCTATAGGACAAGTGTTCCCAACGCTGGCTTTGCAATGGACACACCTGGAGCCCTTCTGACAATCTCCCCCCTCCCCTCCCCTCCCCTCCTCTCTCTCCTCTTCCCTCCCTCCCCTCCCACTACAAGACCCCCCAAATCCAATCAGGTATGGGCCCGGGTTTTTTAAATTCACAAGTGATTCTGATGCAAAGCCTATGCTGGAATTAAGTTTACTACAACAAAAAACAAAAATTAGAAGCAAAGCTCAGTCTCTACAAACTGGCCAAATCCAAAGTGCATGTGTGGTGCTGGAGTCTGTCCAACCAGAGGAGGGCCCGGTTCTCGTCTCCAGCACCCCTCCACCCACCACCTTTCCTCGTACTACTCCCCCATCGGTTTGTCAAACTACCCCCAGGGGAAATCACTGGATACAAGTTAACTTGAATCTTTCCATGTAAAATCACCGCCTTTTGAAAAGCAATCTGTCTCTGGCATAAATCACACCAGTGATTTTCAGCTTTTGGTTTCTTTAAAAATGTAAAGTTTTTTAAGACAAACAGAGTACAGAATTAGTCTACAGTTTTACTATTTTCCCCAATCACCTACATAGTTTCCTCTTACCTATCTAATCCTGGAGCCAAACTGCCCGTGTCTCAATCCAGTTCTATCTACCCTTTATTCCCCCTTGTGCCTCAGTTTTCTCATCTACAAAAGACGGGTGGATAATCCTACCTACCTCACAGACCTGATGTGAGGACAACTCAAAGTAACACATATCAAGGACTTAGAACAAGTTGCAGGCTCATAGCAGGCACTATTGTTAGCAATTATTGAATCTCTCCAAAACAATCAATGCAGTTTTCAATGAAAAATCTCAACGATCATTTCATCTACTGGTTTGCACAACTGAAAGCAGAACCAGAATAAACGGGCAGGAGAAGTAACTATAAATCCTCGTTAAGTACACAACCCCACTGAAGGAACGGGACATGAGTATAAGAAGAGCTCAGCAGGACGCAGGACCACCCACAGAAGTTCAAAAGAAGAAAGCTCTGTGACAGTTAACCTGGGAATGCTAGTGGAAGGAGGTCACTATCATTTCTGCTACACTAACCCTCACACTAAATAAAATATACATTCAAAACTCCTTGAAACAGTGCCTGACACAGTGAACACTCAATACAATGCAAATCTACCCTGGTATTCACCACACGTTATTTTCCTTCATGACAAAATCCAAATGAAAGATTACCAGCCACGACTGGACTAAGAAATAACTCATACAAACGCAATACCCTGAGGCTTATTTTTATATTCTATTCTCTTATTCTGTTTTTAACGCTGGTTACAATTCACAACCCACCAGCAGGTGACAAATATCACTCTAAATAACTGATTCACAGCACAACCCAGGGCCACTGCTCTAGCCCTAAGTTACCTTTATCAGCTATGGGGAAAAGGAATTCAGAATGGAATGTAACTGTTCAAAGTTAATTCTGGAATCCAAACTTTTGGAGGTCTCTAAACGGGTTCAAGTAGACAATCACAGTAAAGAAGAGATAGCACTAGAATTTAAAGCAATTGGAGGCGAAAAAATCCCATCAGTATAAACATTTCAAAGGTATGCTACAGCAGGATCTGGCATGACACTGAAATGGAAACTTTTCCTCTTCCATCAAGCATACAACTCCCCCTTATCAGCACCCCATCCCCCATTGCTTCCAGACCTCCAAATTCAAGCTGCCCTAAAAAGGGAACTGAGAAAATAGGACAAGGAATGGAGAGACAAAGGATTAGAAAAAAATGTAACAAGTGCTCCATCAGAATATTTGAAACACATGGGGAAACATGCAAACATATGGAAACACATGCAAATTGGAAACACATGGAGAGCTTTTAAAAATTAATCACAGGGATTGGGCTGGACATTGGTATTTTTAGAAGCTCTCCAAGGTCTGAGGTAGAAACAAAAAATAGAATTCAACAACTCAAACCAAAAGTAAAGGAAATGAAGAAAGCAGAGGAAACCCAAATCATGAGACTATAGGTCTAACAGAATAAACTGGACATTAGGCATTATGTTAAATCAAATGTCACCATGGTGAAGACTGATTAGTAAAAGCAAGCTACAGCCAATTAGATTTTTTTAAGATTTATTTATTATTTATCTATTTATTTAATTTATTTTTAGCTCCGTCGGGTCTTGGTTGTAGCACACGGGATATTCGTCGTGGTGCACGAGCTTCCCTCTATCTGTGGCACGCGGGTTCCAGAGCGTGTGGGCTCTGTAGTTTGCTGCACGCTGGCTCTAGTCGAGGTGTGTGGGCTCAGTAGCCCCGCAGCATGTGGGATCTTAGTTCCCTGCCCAGGGATCAAACCTGCATCCCCTGCATTGTAAGGTAGATTCTTTACCACTGGGCCACCAGGGAAGTCCCGCCAGTTAGATTTTGTTGTAAATATTACTGTAGTTACATTTATATCCAAACAGCACTGCACCTTGGTATTAATTATTCACTCTTGTACAGCTTGAGAGGGAAATGAGGCAGAGGGTAAACCAGGGCAATAATTACCAGCTCCAGAAGGAGGAGATAAGGCATCTACTCAGAGTGACTGCCAAGAGGAGGGCTATGACTCACACAAGCTGGTCTACTCCAGAAAGTCATATGCTCCTTTCAAAAGGCTGGGTTTCTCAGGGGGATAAATTTTAAAAATAAGAACAATTAAAGGATTAACTGCAAAATACACCCAAGGTTTCAACTAACTAAAAGAGGACCTGCCTCCTACATTCATTTTAACAAACCTCTCTCCTAACTTGCCTAAATAGACCAGACTCCTGTGGGAGGCCAGGCCACCAGCCACAGAACCTCACGGGCAGCCTGGCTCTTAAAGAGGGACTTAGAGGGACTTCCCTGGTGGCTCAGTGGTTAGGAATCTGCCTGCCAATGCGGGGGACACGGGTTCGAGCCCTGGTCCGGGAAGATCCCACATGCCACGGAGCAACTAAGCCCGTGAGCCACAACTGCTGAAGCCCGCGTGCCTGGAGCCCATGCACCACAGCAAGAGAAACCACTGCAATGAGAGGCCCAAGCACCACAACGAAGAGTAGCCCCTGCTCACCGCAACTAGAGAAAGCCCGCGCACAGCAACAAAAGACCCAATGCAGCCAAAAATAAATAAATAAATTTATATTAAAAAAAAAAAGAGGGACTTAGAAAAAGAAAGATGAAGCATTAGGAATAAAATATTACTAGCAGCTTGCAGTTACTGAGTACTTTCAGTGTAACAGTCTCTCTTTGCTAAATACTTTATAGGCATTGTGTGATTTAATCTTCATAACCCAGTGAAGACTGTCATTATCCACACTTTTTTTTTTGGCGGTGCCGCGCGGCATGCGGGATCTTAGTTGTCGACCAGGGATCGAACCCGAGCCCCCTGCAGTGGAAACTCGGAGTCCTAGCCACTGGACCACCAGGGAAGTCCCATATCCACACTTCAGAAATGAGAGAATTCCAACAGTGTACTTCATTAGCCTAAATTGGGAAGAAAAGTTTTCAGTACTAAAGTAAATGCTGCACTAGTGCCCATCATTGTACACAGCTCTTGCCCGGCACGGAAGGAACAGTTAAAGACTTGACAAATTATAAAATAACTCATCAGAACTGGATCCTAAGTATAAAATCAAGACTATCTTTAGAATGATGCCTTAGGTGCTGCTCTTCTCCAACACTCTCCCCATCAATATCAGAGTAATCACAGAGTAATCACTCTCCAGAAGCTATCACTAAAATAACAAAAATGGTGACCTTAGCCAAACATGTTAACAAAATGTTGTAGGTCAATTATACTTCAAAAACAAACCAACTTACGGAAAGAGAGATCAGATTTGTGGACCAGAGACAGGGTTGGGGGATGGGGGGGTAATGAGGGGTCTGTGGGGAGGGGGAATTGAATAAAGATAGCTAAAAGGTGTACAAACCTCCAGTATAAGACAAATAAGTACTAGGGATGTACGGTAAAACACGATAAATATAATTAACACTGCTGTATGTTATATAGAAAATTTGTTTAAAAAGTAAATCCTGAAAGTTCTCATCACAAGGAAAACAATTTTTTAACTTTGTATCTACCAGATGATACATGTTCACTAAACTTACTGTGGTCATCATTTCATGATGTATGTACGTCAAATCGTTATGCTGCATACCTTAAATGTATACAGTGCTGTATGTCAATCATATCTCAATAAAACTGGAAGAAAAAAAGAGACTTAACCAAACATGTTAACAGTAAGATGCTAAATTGGAACTGTTTTGAAATGCAGCATGAGTGCCTTCCATACACCTACATTCTCCATGATTTATTTCACCAAAGCCTTGTCCCCCCACCTCCAATACACCCAGTAGAAGAGCTTTTAATAAAAGGGTCTCTGCCCCCAGACTTCCCTTATCAATGAGTTTAGACTGATTAGGGGTAAGGTCATAACATATAAAGTATGTGCTCCAACACTGTGCTAAATTACTGAAAACAAAATAAACATAAAACAGACCCTGGGCATTTGGTGAATTGTGTCAACTTCTGTTGTTTGGATTTATACTAATAACACGGAAGTTCCAAAGAAGTAGTAATAGGCAATTTTGGTGAGGTATGAATTTGAATTCAATGCCCAATCAATCAGGTTGAAATGCAGGAGGGAATTATTCAGCTATAGTACCAAACACCAGCTAAGTAGGCCAACACAGTTGTTTTTATATGTATGCAAAATAACTCTTGGGTGATTAAAAAGAACAGTTTCTTCGCTAAAACGCCCTCCTTAAGAAAGTCAACTGAGTTCTAAGGTTTTCAAAACAAACAAAAAAGCTAAAAGACCTTAAAAAACTGATGCTCATGCCCAGAATAAATTTACCAAATGTCACACAGAGCAGTCACTTAATTTTTATGTCAGGAGCAAGTTGACTGTGCCACATTTTATGGTGACTGTAATTTGGTCACAAGCAATGAATGACAGGAGTCTGAAAATAGGTGGTTGTAGGAGGGATCTCTCACAGTTGTCAGGGTTTGCTGTATATGGGAAGGGGTAAGTAAACCAATCAATTATAAAATCTGTGAGTTTCACATACTGTCAGGTAAAATTCAACTAAACTTCCAGATTCATCTCTCAAACAACAACTTGCTAAAACTTTTTATGACTAAAGCTTCTTATGAAATACTGTTTGCCCACCTTCCTGCAACCGCTTAACCTTTACAAAAGATGTTACTCTCCAAAGAGCCAAATATCAATTGGAAACTGCAGGTTTTCAAAACAAGAATCCAAAAGAAAGAGGAAAGATTAATCAGCACTTTTCTTGCCGTTTCATTACATTCTGCACACAGGAGGAAAACCCATAGAAAGCTCAATGAACAGACCTAATACTCTGGTTCTTTAAAGTTAATTGGCTCCAAGTGGCATGCAAACTATTCACAGATATACTGCTATATCATAATATTCATTTTAACTCACATAGTAACAATATTTATTACATCTACAACAGAGCAGTTCATATCCTGGAACACGATTGCAGTGTTACTTAATTCTATCTTTTAATTTAGGATATTTAGCAAATAAAATTTTAATACAACTAACCAGAATTCAATCTCAATACACAGAAAGAACCTTTCTTCTTCTTGCTTTATATCCACCTTCAGAAGTTGCTAATATGTTAATGATCATCAAATTCTTAAGTATTTGTCCCTAAGGCTGTTAAAAATTTCATCATATATATTTGAGCATATACTTTAAAAATCACTTACAGAAGCTTTGATGAACGAGTCTGTAAAACTGAAAACCCAATTTCACCTAAAGTTTCCACAAAGAATTCTTCGTAAAGAACCAAGACTATGCGAACCTACAAAACCAATTAATAATGTAGTTAATTTTATCTTCTATAAACTTTATTCAGAAACTCACGATATGCCCAGGTAAACATCTCTTTCAAAGTACCATACTTTTACTCAATAAAAAACTTCTGAACTATTGCCAACTATGTGACAGATCATTCCAGTTATTGCTAAAAACACTCCAAAAGCTTAGAAAAAACTTCTCACCAGGGTACGATTACGAAAACACCAATATAGTCTTTCCTTCTTACTTAAATTCATTACTTGTGACCAAATTACAGTCACCATTGGTAAGCTATGATTTTTTTTTAACCAGAAATCCTTGCAAGGGTTTCCAAACAAGGCAGACCATGAGCATCATTACAGCATTTTAACAAGTTTACCAGGATTGAATTAAAATTTCCAGAATGGGGGATCTGAGAAGTTTCCTAAGATTTTGCCAAGTAATTCCACTACTGGCCAAGCTTTGGGAGTCACTATTCTTCAGCAAGTGCTTTAACACTTAAGAAGAGTTGTTTTCTAACACTTGTTTGCACAGTTATGGATGCCTATTGCTGTATTGTTGTTTAAGTTAACCTAATATTAGTAACCTAGTAGTTACTGGTCAGGTGAAAATCTCTAGCTGTTTTCTACTTAACTATCCCGTTGTTAATCTTAAAAATAAATCATTTTGCACATACTGACCTGAGTTTTTCTCCATCAAATGCCAATTGAGAAAATGTTTGGTACCAAGTAAAAATGCACGGGGACAAGTTCAAATAATCTTCCCTTTGTTTATGAGCCATGTATTAAACAGCTGTAACACCGTTAACAAGTTTCAATTAAAATAAAAATATCTCCTCTTGATAGTGAAACGCTTTTGGTCAATGGTAACAAACTCACTAATCTCTTCACAGTGAACACAAAAAAGAAAAAAAAAAGACCCGCTAGGATATGAGAAAGGAAAGCGAAAACGATAAAAACTGGCAGGTTTTCGACTTGAAGGTTTCCGATTAGTGCCTTTTACTTTCTCCAAAAGCAGAAGCCGCTCCTAAATGAGGAAAACCATTCCTAGGGATGAGCAAAAAATACACGCTGCAGGGTGGAGACGGCCACAGGGCTGGATGGAGGGCGCCGCCAGGGGCGAAATCGCGCAGGAGAGGGCGCCCACCGGAAAGTCCCAGACAGCCTTCCCTTCCCCTCCCCCCCCACCCCACCCCACCCCCGTTCCCACCCCCACTCCCAACCCCGTGCCCCTTGGCGTGCGACTGCCTAGGCAAAAAGGAACGACGTAGGCTGCGCACGCAGCCTAACGTCACTGCGTTCGCCCCTCCCGGCGACGAGGCGCCTGACGTCGCAGGGCGGAGCCTGCCCACAGGCCGCCGCTGTTGACCCGCTGTTACCAAGCGCGCGCACAGCCAATCAGCAGTCGGCGCCGGCGCCGGCCGGCCTTTGAACTCGGCACGGCAACTTCCTGCTGTTTGGCGAGTACACAGTGCAATGCAGTATGTCTGTCAGCGCTGCGGCACAAAGGAACAGCCATTTTGTGACTGAGCTGGAAATGCACCAAGATGCCAGGGGCTCAGAAAGCTGCTGCCGGCGCTAACTACCCAGCTGCCCTTTATTTCAGTACCAAAGAACAAAAAAGGGGGAGGGGGGAGATACTTCGGTATTTCAGGTTTCAATTCGCTTTATTTTCAATCTTCTCAAAAAATCCCGATTCCTAAGAATTATCAGCATCATAAAATGGCTGCCACTTAAAAAAACTCCCTGTTCCACTCCACAAGCAACTGCATTATGCCAACTTCTAACCATCCCCAGCCTTTTAGAGTAACAACTAAAAGGCTGATTAAAAAGATTTTGCCCGCACCTCAGGTTATCAAAATAAAATCTGGCTCAGAGGCAGACGTTTTGGAGATAAATTTAATAAACTGTTTCAGTTCTTATGATAAATTGAAAACGCAGCGTCCTAGAACACACAGCTCTTTGTGTGCAGTTCCATTCCCATTTCCTTCTCTTTCCATTTTGTGATATTACTGAAGTTACCCCAAACCGCAAATTATTTTAGATAAGTGTGTGGTATACATTTCTATATATGTCTATCACAAAAACTTTGTTTCAAATATTTAAAAATTTACAGATATCAAGTATCTTTAAAATCATGTTTTTGAAAGTGAACTTTTTAACCTTCAAAAATCATGATATACAAAGTATAACATTATACTTAAGCATTAACTTCAAAAGAACAACAAACTTACAAAATGACTATTAAGTATTGCCATTATTTCCAAAAACAGGAGCATACCAGCCATACCTAAATTTACACTCAATTCTTTCAGGTCCTAAAGTAAATCTCAGACCAAAAAGTTTACTTGACCTGCAAACTCCTCCCTTCCTCTCCTGTGGCTCAGGCTGCATAAGTGGGTATCTGTAGTATTCCCTAAACGCTATAGACTTCATGCCACAGAAACTAGGTCCTTATGGAGAAATTCTGATGGATTAAGGAACCAAGTTCTGGCTACCATAAGTCACCTTAATTTTATCTCACTTAAAAATAACAATCTACTACAATGAAACACCACTAACATTCTATAGCTTTACAATTTTAAAAGGAAGTGATGTCATAATTATGTGCATGTATTAAGGTATGCAATTTAGGGTAAAAGTAATTTAACACTCCATCTTCTTTTCAAGGAGTCTCTCAAATATTTTTTGACACTCATCAGGTATATGTATCAAAATATACGTGACAAAAAAAGACATTTAAAAGTACAGTGCATGCCTCTAGTTAAGCTGCAACCTCATTACCAGGAGACAAATGCATGGCAACTTCCATGTAGTTTTCCAGGTCAGAGTATCATTAAAGGAAAGAATAACAACACCGCTTAATTTTTTTAAATTAGAAAGCAGAGTCTGATCAATGATGTTAACCACAAACCTTGCCTGAGAAAGCCAAAACCCATGTGAGATATGCAAATCATACACTCAAGGGAGTACCAATTTTAGGTATTGAATCTTTAATAATTTGTCAAAGATACCTGGGGATTCCTATTTGTTCAAATCACCATCACTTTTCAGAAAAGTCAGTTTAGAATCAGTAGAGAAGTTTTCTGTCCTAAATCTAACCTAGGTATACATGGGCAATTCAATTCCAGAGACAGCAATCCAAACTATGTGACAACTCAATTTGCAAAAGAATTTGGAAAGGTATTTTTAAAAGCAAGGGTCAAAATATTTTAAGTCTTATAAAACATAAAAATTTAACATTATTAATAAACCATTTTCAAAACTTTCAAATCACTAACCTAATAATAAAGTATATTGTTTATATAAAATTATAAAAGAAAGAGCAAAGCTGGGGAGAAAAAAATCATATAACCAATCAAATTCTTGTTAAATGCATGATTTAAAATTTATAACATGACAATTCATAGAACACACATCAAGAAATGCATTCATATATACTTTAAAAAATTAATATACAGATCATACAAAACATCTTAGAGGCTTTTCATACAAGAAAACATCTTAGAGACTTTATTACTTAGTCACTAATATGGTGAACTCCAACAAATGTGAAACAAATCATGATTTGAACAAACAGTACATTTGTAAGCTTCAGGAGATAAAGCATTCCAGGCGACTCTGTCGAAATAAATCAATAAATTTAAAGCAGCTACAACTAAAATGCAAGGATAAAATACTACATCCACCAACCAAAGAGCATTGTCTGAATATAAGCATACAAATGCAAACCATAAAGTATTTTAAATATAAAACATACAATTACAATCAGCAGCAAACACAAAATAAAAGCATATTAATAGTATTCCAAGATTTCTGTGATCACAGGTCTGATCTCATAAATGCAGGAACTGTAATCATCGAGAGTAAAGGTTTTGATAAATCTTATCAAAATTTCCTAAAATGTCAAGAGTATCAAAAGAAATACAGAGTCAAATAAAAATATAAACTGAGAGGCATCAGTCAAAGGGTCCTTTTTGCAATTTCATTTTAAAATGTACATTTTTTCATTCATATAACTTTCTCAAATGTCTATTTACTATAATTTACTACCACAAGGCTCCTCTATGGCCTTCAGTTACAAGTTTGGGTATCCTAGATTCTTCAAAGAAAAAATTTGCCTTGTATGTAAAATGGTGCAATGCAGCAATGGCTAAACCGACAAGGTCATTTTCCTACAGCACGAAAACCTAAAAACTGAAATTTATTGACAAAAAAACTGTAGTTTACAGGAAAGGCCCCCTTGAATAAAGGTACCTTACCTTTTGACTGCTGTAAGAGGCCTTAAGTCACAACTTAACTTTCATAAATTGCTACCAAAAAATTAGGGTGTGGCATATTAGCAATCTCAAGGTCACGCTTTAAAAAACGAATCCAAATTAGTAAAATACTTAAAATAAAACAGATAGCTATCCTTGTCTGTCAAGGTGAACAATGTAAGCTGAGGTTTCCCCCAAAAAAAAAGAAAAAAGGAAGAAAGTTGATAGCTCATACCTCGATGCATTGCTGTGTAGCGAACTGTCCTCCTCTTGGCTTTTGTCCTTATTTCTCATCATCTTTTAATTCTTAAATATTAAGGGGGAGGGGGAATCTGTGTTTGCTTTGAAGTCCTGTGCCCAGGTATTTACTGTCAAAAGTTGAAAGAAAGGTAAGGTCCCAGCTTCTATCGATGGTTTTTATTATCAGGAACAAAGTCCTGACGATGTAACGATATTGTTATAACACAACAGCGGTTAAGCACCAAAAAGCAAAATATTTCTATTTTTTCTTTAAAAAAAAACACATAAAAACAGGCTAAACCGAACAGGGAGAATCATCACTATCAATAAGGAAAGTTTCTCAAAGTAACACACTGGATACAAATAACAATCTCTGTATCTTATTGCGTCATCCAGGAATTTCTCATATTTACAGAAAATAAAGCAAACATAAACATATAAATCTTTTAAATTATCACTAATGATCATGAACTTACCTGATCCATGTAGTAGGTCCAAAGCAAGAGTCCTATCTAGTAGTAGAAAAATATCAGATCCAAATAATTAAAAATAAAAACAAAATTCTCCGTTAAAAAACAAAAAATAAATAAAATTATCCTCAAATATGTTAACTGGTCAAAAACATACAGCAACAATTAATCCTAAAACGGGTCCGGAAGAAAAAAAACCTCATTAGGAGAGCGCACAAAAATGGAGGTGCGCCATGGCTTCTAAGCTGGAAAAAACAACGACCTGGGCTCTCAGTACGGCTGCTTCTTTCCAACAAGGCACGAAAAGAAAGCTCCCAAAAGCTGCTTTTCTCCCTAAAAAAGGTTCGAATCGACCCCAGTAAGTCACCAGGACAGGCAGGGGGCTGCGGGGGCCCCCTGAGGCTGCCTGAAAGTTAGGGAAAGTTGCGTAAAGTGAGGCGAAGGCAGGGAGCAGAGCGCGCTCTCTCTAAGGCACAGCCGCCATCTAGAGCCTCCTTCCCAGCTCTGAGAGCTCTGCCTTTGATTGACACTCTCTACATTTACCCCACAACTCAGGTGATGTACCATAGACCCACCCCTTCATCTCCACCAAAAAAAAAAAAAAAAAAAAAAAAAAAAAGATCCTCCATCCCAGGGAGCCTAAGGACCCCTACCCCCACCTCTCCCTGCCCCTCCAGACCACCCCATCAGGGGGAGGGGGGAGGGTTTCTTAACCCCCTCTGGCTCAAGCACCCTTTTTAAGCCAGAGAGAAATGTAATTTGTTCCTTTTGTCTAAAGATCTGCTAAATATTTCAGTCCTTGAGCTAAAATAACTTCCTCTCTGGACAGGAAGTGGTGTTTTATCAAGCCATTTTGAAAGAGGGATAATTCTTAGAGTATACAAAGCTCAGCTTAAGTATTAATCTTTTTAAAAACTACCCCCCACCATGGGTAAAATGGTTTCTAAATAAAAGCAAAACCTCAACTTAATAAATTAAATTCAAGTCTTGCCTTCTTTAGGAAGCCTAAAAATTATCTAAGGACTAAGTTTAAGGGGGAATTTTCCAACCCCAACTGGAAGAAAGGGGTACAACTCAAGAGCGCCTCCCTAGTGTTCAGTTGCATTAGGGCAAAAATTAATGTAACTAGTTTTTATTCAAGAATCTCAAATTTTCTTCGTACTATCACAAAATTCTTTAACCCATTATATAACCTTGACAAAACCTTACCCAAAAAATTCTCATACCACACTGATTTGGGCAAAACAATGTTCTTAAATTCAAGAGCATGGTACTACCATGAAAAAACAAACCCAAGAAACTCCACCTCCAAAACCAACACAACACATATATCTCAACCATTCCCTTGTATATCTAATCAAATTCTAAGTATATACCCATTTCAACAATGGTAAACTAATAACAATCTGTCATATCTGATGGAAAGTTATCAAAGTAATGTCACAGGGCAAATTCTCCTAAATATCAAAACCGTGAAATCTAAGGAAACAAATTTACTAATGCCAAAACCAAATTATTCAACACTTTCTCAACAAGCACCCCAAGAAAACATTCACACATCCAAAAAAATCAAATCAACTTTCCTTACTCAACATTATTATCTGCCAGAACAATTGTCCTTCCCTCACTGAGAAATCCATTTTAGATCTATACCCAACAAAAGCAACAATGTCGCACCTAGGTAAATGTAAAATCCATAATCAAAACCCAGCTTCAATCCCATACTTTCTACAACATAATTCTCTACCAAAAATCAAAATCCAAAATCTCAATTTTGATTTATACAAACCAACCAACTCAAATCAGCCAATGAGAACAAATACTGCATATATATTGATCATCTACATGTATACCCTGGTATTTGACATTAATCACAAACATGGTATGATTAACACTTTCTCACCAAAAGAAAATTAAAGCTGCACTGTTACTTGTTCTCTGTATAACGGGAAAATTTAATCAAAAATTCATTTGGTTTATCAAAAGCCTACTACACCCCATAATAGTAACTGAAACTGATTTTAGTTATCAATGAATGAAACCTATATTCACCTAGGCTTCAAACATAAGTTATCTATGACAGTGTGGTTCATTTATTCTAAATTCCTAAATGTACAGAGTAATAAAAATACAGTAATCAATCCTATTTCATAAAGTCTATTGCAGACATTATTGCCACCAAAATTTCAAGTCCTTTTGTGAATACCCTAAGGACCTCCCTACCTTCCCTTATAAATCCAACACCTCTTCACCTAATATTAACTATTAAGACAATAGGAGGATTCAGTTGAATTTAAGTGTTCAGATATTCTGCAAGATGTTTTATTTATAATATTTAATAAGTATAGGTAAAAGGGACCTTTTCCATCAAAACAAAGTCAGAAAAATACTGTATCACTCATGCTGAATTTTGAGGCAAAAGGCATTTTGTTTTAAAAGTTCATTAAAATCTCACAGCAAATTAAACATTCTATTATTACCCACTGGTTAACCAATTTTGTAAGATGTTTCAAGAAAGCATAAAATAGCATTTTAACTGGACAACCATCTTTTAAAGCACAAATTTCCACAACTTTGTAAAAAGACAAATATTAACCAAGTAAAACATTTTCCAGTACACCATTTCCATTTTACCAGCTTTATTCAGTACACTTTACTGCTGGGCAACTGTAAAGGTCAAAGTGTTATTTAAGGCGACACCGAGTATTTAATGAAGCTTCAGCTTAAAAAAAAAAAGCCCAAACTGAGAAATTTTAAAGTGTTAGAAATTTTATTAAAGTTAACATTCCACAAGATCATACTCATACAGATCAAACTGCAAAAGATTCCAGGCATACAAACTATCATCTGTTAATGTGCCATCTTTCTTCTCCAAATGTCAAAAATGTTCTTAATGATACAAAGTCTCTAGAAAGTCAAATTCACTGTCCATTTGTGCTGGGTAAGAAACCTATATCTTCATTCATTTCATGAAATCCATGTTAAAAGAACCCTGTCTTGGTTGTATATTATCACAGCACTCTTGTATTAATCCATTTTTCTCAATTCCCCATAGTGGACTGCCATCTTGATTTCTCAGTGGTAGGGTCCATTTGAGACTCTTCAAGCTGACTGGGTGCTTGATGAAAACATTAAAAGAAAAAAAATGCTGTTGGAATATCAATAATCTTATTCCTTCAGAGAACATCCACCCACCTTGAAGATACTCTTACCATACACAAAGCTTTAATAATTTTATAACAGCTTTAAACTATAAAACTGTATTATATTAAAGTTGTATGTGCTGCACATACAAGTTCTCAGTAAGAGAATCATGGCAAAACTGCACACCAGTAACAAAGTTCTTTTACTGTCACAGATACACAGTAACCATAAAAATGTGGCAGTGAAGAGTCAAATTTTTAATAGTTAAATGTAATGTTGTTATACTGTCTACATGAGAAGTGAAAACAAAAATTCAAAAATTCTGGAAAGCTAAATTACAGCAACACTATGGATTCTAAATCTCAATGCAGAAAACTTTCCAAGCTTCTTCAAATAAAACTAAATATGGAAAAGAATCTTAAAGGATTAAAAAAAAACCCGAAGCAGTGGATCATAGCAGTTTTCCAGTCCAACAGATCTTAATTAATTTTGCATAGATAACACAAATGGCCAATATAGATGTCACCATCTTTAGCTACATATACGAGAATGCAGGCAATAGGCAGCCACTAGAAAACAAAATGATCAGAAATGCAAAATATCTCCCTACCTTATTTGATATTTGCCATAAAATGCTATCAGATTTCAAATTCAATACAAATAAAATATTCTCATTGCAAAAACATCAAATGTTCCTCATTGTTTTAAAAAAAATTCATTGCTTAAATAATTTGAAGTAAGGAGATTAAAGGAAGCCAGGATATTTTACCATTAAATAAATGGTCCTGATTCATCATGATAAAACATAATTAGAAAAATAAGTTTTAACCCTGGTCTTCTTTATAAATTTTGCAGCTCTCCAACTAAATTTATAGCAATGAAGTCTGAGTGACTGACTAGATTTATAAGGACATTTTTTGCTCATTAGATAGTTAGTACCTTGATTCCAAAACTACAATGAGGATTTGTCTATTATATACAATACAAAAATCTACTTAATAAACCATTTGATTAACCAAGAGACACCACCACTCATTAAAAAAAATACTGAAAATGAGCATCACAACATCAGTAATAAACATCAAACGAAAGCTATTCCTCCCAAAACATTTTTTGCCGATTTCTCTCCAGCCTAAAAGGAGAACTAAAAATAACTCATTTATTCCCCATATCAGTAAAATATCTTCCACTTGTTCATTCCTTACAATTAAGGGACATATTTCTATATAAAAGTATAAAAGTAAAAACACCATCATTCCTCTTGCAGAGTTAATTTATAAACCAATTTCTCCCCATCTCTACTGTTACAATGCAGGATCAATCTCTCAATGAGTTGGGAATGTAAATACTATTATGATGAACGGTGACATTAATGCATTCATATCAAGCTACAGTCATTTCAATGGCTATAGGTGCAATTTATTCAATCTAGTACATTAAGTGATAAACTCCGTGCTTTATATTCTTCTGCCACAAGAGGTAAAAAACTCATCGCAGACACTATAAGAAATTTCTTTTTAAAACGACATTTTTTTAAAAAATTTCAAAAGAAAGCCAAATGATATTAAAACCATATCAAAACTAATTAATAAAATGCACAAGCTTGTGTGGCAAAAATAGAGATTAAAAAATACTAGCATATTGGTCGTGCTAGCACATATACTGTCATATATTTAACATGGTAAAAAAAAAAAAAATAGGCAGGGGGAGGAGAAGAAAAAGAATGCTACAAGAAAGCCATGATCAATCTGCACTCCTATAAAGCCAATGAAAACCCAGAAGTAAGAATTCTGTTAATAAGCAAAAGTGCTCAGTCAAATATCAAAGCACCTAAAAGAACAGTAAAGGATTTAGGAATAAATCCATTTATTTTCATGGAATTCCAATTTCTTGCAAAAATTAAATTTGCAAATAAGCAAAGTTAAAAAGTGAAAAAGAAAGCAGGCATGAGTTCTCTGACCCTGGAAATTTTCTGGGTAACAAAATCCAGTTCTTCATCTGTAACAGTAGTACCTACCTTACGTGGCAGTAGTAGTGAGGATTAAATGAGTTAGTACATTTATAGCTTTTACATTACCTGGTATATAGAAGGACCTCAATAAATAGACCTCCAATATACCACAGTAACCAAAGTACCTGAGGACCTACAAACTAACCTTAATGAATCAAAATAATTTATATTCCAGTGGCCATGATATCTCTGAAAGCTCTAGGATCATGGGGTCAACTTGTAAAAGACAAAACACTTTCTGCTTTAAAGAGCATTTCATTTTGCATTAAAGTAAGATCAGTACAGAAAACTGAGTAGGGTTTAGTATCTAAGCCCTACTACTCCACATCTTTCCAGATTTGTGAATTACTGGAAACATACTGCAGAGATGATGGTTTGATCTAGAATTCCATCATCAAACATACAAGCTTCAAGCTAATACTATGAAAAGTTAGGAGAATTTTTCCACTATGATGTTCACTATTTTATACCTCCTTTTTTTAAGAACAAATTGCTTGTTCTAAGGTAATTTCCAGGAAGAAAAAACTTTTATGGTAAGAAGAACATAAGTACCTGCTACTGCTTAAAATCCCCAAATACTATACATCCAGAAATTAAAAATATAAAATTGAGCAAGGAGGTCTTAAATTCTAATTCAGTGAATTTGTTCAAAAAAAACACTGGAATATTGTAAAATAAGTTGTTATTTGAAATGCAAGCAAGTGATTCATTACTGAATGTGTTTAAGAGGGGTTCAATTTCCTTACCTCTACTTCCCAGCAAACCCCCATTTTAATAGCAACAAAAAATGTGCAGGACAGAGAAAGAGTACAAGGAAAAAGATTAATGACTCTTAATTTTTTAAACAAGTGGTTCTAATAAATACTACAATTTGTTACTGTAAGATCAGTGAGACAAATGGGTACAAAATTACAATAAGCAGAAATTGATGCTTACATGATCATTCTCATCGTGTAATTAAGCTTCTTGGTACTTATGACAATTTCAATCTTCGTATTGTCTTTAAATTTGAAAACATTTAATACTGACTTCACATATTTTGTCTTATTACCAAAAAAGCTTGACTCCTCAACAGGACTAAAACTTATTAACAAGTCTGGGTCCTAAATAAAGTGGGCATAAAAACTAACTACAAAAAACCCAGCCAGCTGTGGTTCACAACATTGCTAAACTATGTTGTTCAACTATGCTGACTAAGAAAGAGTCATCTTACTTAAGGTTTTTTACAATCAAATCAAATCTTCCCCATTATCCCATTTTAGTTTAAAACTTGACTACATGTCCATGAAAGATTGAAAGTTGTGGTTTCCTGTAACTTTAAAGTTTTTACTAAGTCAAAGTTTTGGCATTCAAGCATACCTAAAAATTAGTATTTAAAGCATTACAAATAATGAATTTCACTTTTTACTAGATTAGACCCAAAACACTAGTTGGTAATGTTTAATAGCAAGTATATACAATAAATCAACAAGTATTTATTGAGCATCCACTATGTGCCAGGCAATCGTTTTAAAATATAAGGCATGAAGTCAATAAATTACACTACATTAGTAAAGTTTTCATCTCTGCTCTCACCATCCCCCATCGAAAAAAAAAAAAAAAACCTTCACTATTTTACAGGCCCTAGTAGCCATTTATACAAATAGAAGTTGAAGTAGCAATTAGAAGCAAAGATAATCATCTAGAATCTAGATTCCCGAATGTGATTCAAAAAATTACTTTTATGAAACAACTACTAAATAACTATCATACCTAAAAAGTTTTGTCAATAATAAATGCTTTTGAGAATTCATCCAAATTCATTTCTACAGTCTTACCACTAACTCTTTTCCCACTATTTCTCAGATGGGGAATTAGAAATTCCACAGTAGTAGTAGTAACCAAACCTTCTAATATCAAGGCAAAACCCCAGTATGAAGAAAAACTTTTTGTTGGCCTTTCAAGTTTAAGGAAAGCTCAATAATTATTTCATTTATTTGAATTACTAACAATGAAATCCATTAAAAGTACGCTCTATTACCAAGAGAACCTAAGGGCTTCTGAGTTTTACACATGTGAAGTTGACAAAAAGGAAGGATCCAGGGAAAGAGTAGGCAAGGTTGCCTAACAGGAAAAAATACTGAGTATTTTATAGGGTTTGTGGCCATTAACTATATGGCTACTCTCAACTCTGTAGCCAGAGTTGGAAAGCAAACACAGATAATGTATAAATGAAAGCGCATAGCTATGTTCCAATAAAATTTTACTTATAAAAATAGGTGGGAGTTTACCAACACCCAGATCTAGGGTGCAGGGTTTTTTGGTTTTTTTGGCCGCACAGCACATGCGCAATCTTAAGTTCCCCTACCAGGGATCGAACCCATGGCTCCCTGCAGTGGAAGTGTGGAGTCTTGACCGCTAGACCACCAGGGAAGTCCTAGGGTGCAGTATTAAAAGCATGTTCAAATGTAGGGTTTTTTTTCCATTTTAACTCTGCCTGAGCTTAAGTAAAAAAAAAAGTAGAAAATAATAAAAGGTTGGAGTAAATTAACGCACAAGATTTTAATAAGAAAATTCATATACATCTAACCATGTTGATTTATTTTTGTACTGCTTTGAGCCTCACTAAATCCCTCTGTATTTTTACAGACTCTGACTCAGTTACTCAAAATTTCTAAAGTCAGATTTAAAATTAAAAAACAAATTAAACATGTAAATTGAGGAAAACTTACTAAATAAATTCTTCCACCAACATCTATTTTCGTTGTACTGGTCCCTTAGATAATTCAGCCTCAAGATTCATATTTCTGTAGAAATCAGAAAGAAATAATTGTATGTACAGAAAAAGACAAAAACAGATTTATTTGGAAACTTCAACATCTTATCAGGATCACTAGCCAGAAGACCGAGACATACATGTATTTATAAATACAGTCCAAGCAGAAAATCAAAAGTTCTGATCCAGAGGATCTTAAGTTTGGCTGTTCACAGGGCTCACCTGTAGAATAAAGTTACTATAAAAACACGTTATGTCTCAGGCCCCAAGAACTTCCTAGGTAAAAATCTGGGCTCCCTAACAGGCAGTCATGGTTGCAAAACAGCGTTTAACAGAGTCAACATCACTCCTTCCTTAACAGTACAGAACTATTTTATCTCTTGGTCCTTCAGCTAATCTGCTTTCCAGACTTCTAAAGGAAAGCTTCCATTACCAACCTGGCAAGGCCATGTTTCTCACTCTTCAATATTACTATATTATTTCATAATATCATGTACTTTAATCAACTCTATTCTAGGATAGAAACCTTAAGCATAACTTCAAATTTTTTTCTCTACTAATTATATTGACCTACACGACACTAACCCTTTCTAAAATATGTGCGTGATAAAAATTACTTTTTATCTGGTTACTGATAACCATTACTTTTCACTGGTTAGACTGAAATACCTCATAAACATGGAAGATGTTTCCTGTATCTCAAATAAATTGAATACAGGTATATACTTTTTCCAGTCACTCCTGTGCCAAAGTATGATTATAATAATCACAATAATAGGTAGAACTACCCAAAAAGCTTTGTTCAAAAGTTCAGTATTAAAGTGTATCAATTTAAGGATTTTTAGAACGCAAAAGAAGTTTAGGATTTAAGCTAAAACTAAGCTACCTAAATGCTTTTTCCATGACCAAGGTTTCCAATTTTTCAAATTATAAAGCAAGTTCCTGATTATCTTACCAAATTTAAATCCCTTTAATCGTTTTGACTAGTCATAAGCCAAGAAATAGTAAGATCTGCTTCAAGATTTCTTTTAAGAGCAAGGTGCTAAAATATCCTCCCAACAAGTTGATAAAACGAAGCAATTTACAAGAAACAGCATTATTAAGCTTCCAAATTTAATGTGATCTTATAAAGGAGACAGTTACACCGAACAATGACAAAACCTAAATCAATCAAGTAAAATAAATTGATTTAACCCCTAAGAGAAGGGCAGAAATGACTTAAGGAATCCCCACGAAAGAAATGTCTGAGGGAAACCCATCACATTAGTCTGACAACACGCTTATAAAAAGGCTACCTACCAGTACAAGTATGTGGCTCGGGGTGCTCACTGCATCAAAACCAGAGGACTTGGATCACACTTTGCACCACCACAAAAATTACTGACACCAATGTAATCTACCACTCGATCTCCTTCCCAAAAATTTACAAAGTAGTACTCTGCCTTCCTTTAAAGGGGGGTAAGCCAAGTTCACCTTAAGCAGATTACAAAAGTTGATAATTTTGCTCATACTCCTATCTTTAATATTTTGCAGTATCGAGGATCCTCATTTAGTATGAAATTGTAGGTATAATATAAATAACAACTTTGATTGCTGGTCATTTTATAATAAAAGGCAAAGACGGCTTTAGTCAAGTCTTAATATTATCATTACTAACCCATTTGTGCTTTTCTTAGATTTGGTTTTGTCACCTTTTAAAGTCCTTAAAACAATTTTTACATTTTAATTAGAATAAAATCCGAAAGCACTGTGAAATATAAGAAACCACCCACAAAAATAAGGTACTAGGGATAAAGTCATTAACAGTCATAAGAAAACTCTGTCACAACTCATAAACCATTAAAGTTAAGCAAAATATTTAGCTTGATAACCTAAATTAAAATGATTTTGACTACTATGTAATACACATATTAGGATATAATTGCTTTTTGGAAATATTCAATTTCAAATAAGTGGTATAGTTTCAAAAAACAAAGATTGTTTTCCAAAACACTGGATTATCTAGCTGTACACAATGTATAAATAAAATCGTTGTCGGAAACATGTTACTTGAAAGTTATGTAAACAATCAAATCACATAGTTTTTATTTATAAAGTCCAAAATATCCCTGAATTTACGTTGTAAAAGTTAATTATATGCAGAAATAAGTCAATTTGAAAATTAAAAGTTTGTACTGGCCCGCTCAATCTGGAAGGGAAAGGCAGTGGGTAAGATGAGGATATTTATCTTTGAAATATAGATTTCTTAAGGGAAATTATATAGCTTAGTCAAGCATGTAAGCTATAAATCATCATTTATACTCACAATGGTCAGCTGCAAATGTTACATTAAATACACTAATCTTTAAATTATTTAATAAAATTATTAGGAAAAAAAATCAAAACAATGCTTTCACTGCAGCATTCTAAATCTTTATTTTTTAAACACAATTTCACACCTTAACTGCTTTTTAAGATCAACTTTCCATTATGCCTGCATTTATACTATTTATTAATATTTTAGAACACCTAAAATTAGGAAAGTCAGGCACACTATCGCCCAGGTTTCATGTTATTCAAATAACTTCAACAAAGAGATAACATCCATGATTTGCAAGCAAAAATTACAAAAAGTACTTTACAGTTTAAGAGAACTAGACACTCTTTTTACCACACAATTCAGGAGCAAAAATGTATCTTAAGAAATTGGAAACTCCAAATACTTTATACAAATTAGGAGACTAAGGTCCACAGTGAATAAATCGTCTAGATTACAGGGCTAATTTACATTAGAAGCTGGGTCTCCTGACTGCTGAATCACTGTTATATTTTCCACTCTATCACACACCTCTCATTAATGCAGAAGATGGAGATGTCCTCAAATTAACATTTCTCCCCTTATGCCTCTCAACAAAGAAGAAAATCAGAGGAGAAAAGGTAAAATAATTGGTTGTCCGCAGTCCAAATTTTTAAATAATCAAGAAACCAAACAGTAAACGAAACTTGAAAGAAAATTTATATTCAAAATTACCTATTCCACATAATCCAACCTCTTATTATGTCGTAGTTCATGAAAACCTTTTGTTAACTATGGGGCATGGCTTCTTTCATTTCTGTGGAACTCCAGGGAATCTTTTAAACAGTTATTACCAATAATAACAAACGTAATGCAAGCCAATCACCAACTTGATCAGGTGACTTTTATGATTCAAGAATTCAAAATGCTAAAATAAAAACAAATATTTAAGTATTTATCACTTCAGTTCTTAAGCAGAAAATAATAGTAAACTAAACAATGTATTTATGAAATACAGTAATTTAAAACAACAGTATCTTCAGTTATATTTGCCCCCAGGTGTCCATTATTTCTGTCCACCAAAAATATTGCCAATTTTACAGGCTTGGCTCAGCAGATTTCAAAACACTGACTCTAAATATTATCATGAAGGTCGAAGTACATGTACGTCTTTTTAAAATGTGACTTATAATCCTTTATCTCGTTGGTGATAAAAAAGAAAACTACACTCCGTTACGTTAACTTAAGAGTTACTACAACACTTATTTTTATAATTATTAATACTTGACTAAAAAAGATACAAATTTTCATTTAACATTTCTAATCTTCTTTAACCATTCATTTTTTATTCTATGGGTTCAAATTACGCCTTTGGTAGGCCATTATAAATTACTGCCAATTTATACTTAAACTTAGGTTAAACTTCACATACATTTGTGTCTTAAGAGGCCCTATTCTCAATTTTTATAACAGTGCCCAACCTCATCTGAATGCCAACCTAATATCCTATCATTTACAAAGAGGAAACCCTAACCTTGGCATTTTTATGTTAAACGACCTTGGGATGAAAGACGTCTTAACTTTTTTATATATGTTACATCTTTAAAACATTGTTAAAGGTCTAACATTTGGTTTTCTTTTGTACACTATAATGAACATAAATCTGATCAAACTGCAAAAGGGCTGAAAAGCAAAAAAAGCTAAAGCAAAAGCAATAAAAATATTACCTTTATCACCTATCTGAATCAACAGAATAAGCCAACACCAACGATGAATTTTCCACAAAAATTACAAGGACAAAGGTAAACCTGCCCTTACATTAATTAATTGGTTATTTGGCTATTCTTAAAACTTCCCAAGGTTTCTCATTATATATTTCCTGTGATAAATCCCTTCCTAATATATACTGCTTGACAGTAACTTCCCCTTTCAGTGTTAACTTAAGAGTAAGAAGTAATTCCTGAAAATTCTGTACGTATTTTTCTCATTCATGTATCTAATTTTAAGATGTCAAAATACCATACACATATTGAAATTATTTCTTCCTTTTATGCTTTAAAAAGACTAAGCTATAGATTAGAGGTCTCTTCAGTCACATTCTAGTTTCCTATAAGATAACTTATTTTTGCACCTGTATGGAAAAAAGACTCATAAAAACAGGTAAAATGAGTATTTAAAATCCTTTACATAATAACTAGCATATGAGAGGGTCTATTAAGTTTTTGAAATATACTTCTTTTAAGATAAATCATAAGATCTGCAAATACAAAATTCTAGGCCATTTCTAAAACGTAATCTGCATCACCAAAAAAATGGCTAAAGAATGTACATTTCAGACTGTAAAGATACGTAATTCTGATGACTCAACTACTGATTTAATCATAATTCTAAACCACCATTTAATTGAAAAATACTGAATGTCTCACTACTGATGTAAATTACACGTATCAACTATTTTAACATTAACACAGAACTGCTTTGATGTAAGGAAAAGAATATGATGGGTTTTTTCTTATCCCTTTTTCGAAATAAGGTCTACAGTTTATGTCGCACTGACAAACTTTAGTGATATTCTCCTGTTGGTAGCTATTAGATTTCAGATGTTGCATAAAAACATTTACTTACTTGCTATATAAAATACAGACTATCGCAAAGATTTCCTTTATCCTCAAGGATAAAATTCCACGGTCTGTCTTCAAAATGGCATACCTTTTGGGGGAAAAAAAACAATATTCTAAACAATTTATTGATGGAACCACCAATAGCCAAATACTAATATGTGTTTTAAAACTTTTCATTACATAAAAGAAAAAATAAAATCTATGCTCACAAAACCTGATTTTTAAAGCATTCTTTCCTAAAATCCATTAGTATGAACAGCAACTAGCTTAAATTTCCCAAAAAATTTATTTCTTTAAATATTTAAAAGATTTAAATTGTTTGCACAGTATATTAAATAGCAAAAAAGAAAAAGCATATCTTTGGTTTATGGTTTTCCTCAAAGTATAATGTTTTTTCTTGTTCCCAAAACTAAACAAAGGCTTAAAGGACCTTCAGTATTTTAAACTATTCAAAAGGCACATTAAGTTACAATGGCTATGCAGATACACTTTTCATACAATGAAAACGTTTAAAGATATTGTAAAATTATTTCAGATACTTACTCATAATCACTATTCACTAAAAATATATATTATCAAAATAAATAAAAACCTAATAAGTTTACTTTTATGTCAAAGTAATAAAAATTTACCCACTCTTACCTCAAATAAAAGAGCTGTATTTGTTCAGAACCATCATCAACCAAATATAATTTTAATCTTGTAAGTTACCTTTAAAAAAAAAAAGGAAGATGATTATCAATGTTTTGATTTTTAAACACTTCTTGGCCAAAGTTTCACTGTGATGAAACAATGAGAAAATATTCCAGAGACAACGATCATTGGACAAATTCAAGAAATGGCTCATCGACACGCTACCTGTAAATTTTAAGGGTGCAGTTATTTATCTTAATATCTATCAGTCTTTATTTTCCTCATCTTTTGGTTGTATGAACAAACACTAGAGATTAACGCATTGAGGTTAAAAACAAAAAATTCACATCTTTGGACAGATTCAAGATTATGACCTTGTTTTCATTTTTATTCTTCTTTTGATGGCAAGCAATACACGAAAACAAAGGAAAAGTTTACCATTTTTAAAGACTGAGATCAACTTAAAATTTTTTTTACCATCTAGAAATACCTTTTACAATTATGAGCAATTAAAAATTAACTCCTCCAGGAGAAATTAGTGAAGTTAAAATGGCCACTGGTTACTTTAAATTTTTAAAGCACAAGTTATTTGATCTCACCAAGTGGGATATTAGCTTTGTCTTTAAAGCAAATCTAAAACATGTAGTATCTATGTCCTTTATTCAATTTCAAACTGGGGTCTAGAACATTTTCAGTCTCTCCCTTCCCCCATTTCTCATGTAAAAAGATCTTATGAGGTTAAACTGCTAGCAATTATTCTGCATTTCGCTATTCATAAAAACTAGATTCAGAATATTAATTTCAAACGACTTGCAGTGCTCAAAAATTTCAGAAATGTTGATTTGAAAAACCAAAATTGTTACTTAAACAACAAGAGTCTCTAAAATCAAGATATGCGCAACTGATGTAACGTGTAGCACTATATGAATGCTATTAGGAAAATAAAACAATGTCACTGACAAAAATATCCTCAGAAACACAGTCCATTACACCAGTATCTTTGATTTTATAAGTACTACGTAAATCTGCCCAACACTGTTTTCACGTAGATCTGCACCTCTACAACACCAGAGCTACCGCAGGATGAAGACAAATATATTCTAAAATACACAAAGGTTTGTGCATTTGTGGTTTGTTCTTCAAATCACTAAACTCAAAATTCCCTCTCAGACAATTTTTTTTAATTCCTAGACTATACAGAGGACTCTACAAGTTTTTTAAAAACCAAAATACACTATTAAAATACTGTTCCGTTTTGAGCATATCTGGATTTTTATGCATGCAACAAATGCAACAAATATGGCTCCTCTTCATCGCCCATTACCGAGCAGTCCTACTTTAATATTTACACTACGAGAAAGTAACTTCACAAAGAGATTTGGTGTCAGAATATTCCTTTGTAAAAGTTCTGTCGACCGTGGCTTGTGATAATACACATTATTTTTTAAAATCAGCAAATGATGAACTTAAACTTTTAAAAGTCTAGGAACTAGCCCAAATATGGTCTAACATTCAGGTGTGATAAGTTACAGATAACGGCTCCTTATGACCTTTTTAAAAGTAACGAACAGTAGATTTAATCATTGTTCAAACATCAGAATGTCAAATAATCTTGGCGTAATTACTCAGTAAAATCAACTACCTTAATCAAACGTCATCGTCTAGCACCGTAATTAAAATCTATTTCCATTAAACAGCCTTGACGACATAGTAAACTTGTCTTCGTAATTTTTGAAATACCAGAAGCACTCCTCCAACTTGCATTTTTAAAAGACAACCTTAATGTCAATAAAGGTTTGAACAAGCAGCAAGTACCTTCTCATCTGCAACACTGCAGCCGTTTTCAAAATCGGCTTTGAAAGAGTTAAAAGCCAACACCCAAAAGGAAAAAAAAAAAAAACAAGTTTTATTTTTGTTGAAACGTAGTCAGGGTTCCATTGTTCTTTTAAATTCGAAAACGAAGATGAGTTCCCACCTCACCGGAAAGGGGTTTAAAAGCTCCCCCGTCGGACAACCTGAAAAGGATTTTTTTTTTTACCCTAAATATCAAAATAACTCACCAGAACAGAAAGGGGCTCTCCTCACGCAGTCCCCTTCAGGCTCCCGCCCGCGGTCACCGCCGCCGCCCCTTTCCCGGCGGGGCCGGTCCCGGCAACGAGGCCACCCCCCGCCCGGTCTTCAGCAGGGCCCCCGCGACCCCAGCCCCGGGCCCCGCGGCGTTTCCCGCCCGGAGAGCCAGAGAGCGGCGCCTATGGGGCTGCTAGGGGAGAGCCGGCCGGCGAGGCCCGGCCCGCCGCCCCCTCCTGCTCGCGCGCTCAAGGACATTTTGCTTTTCCTCCCAAGGACAAAGGACAATAAAAGGAGCCGGGGAGCCACTCACCAGGTCCGAGCGCCGCGGTCGGCACCTCCTGGTCGCCCGCACCCGAGTCCCGCGCCGGGCCGCCCGCCCGAGCCTCCCGTCCGTACCGGGTCGAGCCGCCCGGGCCCCGGGGAGCCTCCGCGGCCGCTGCCGCAGCGGCGCTTTCCGCGTCGTGGGCCCGGCCGCCCCGGGCGCCTCTGCCGCGGGCTCCGACCCCGGCGCGCGGCCCGCCTCGCCCCAGCCGCGGCCGCTTCGCTCCCGCGGGCCTGCGGGCCGCCCGGGCGCAAGTCCCCGCCAGCCGGCGGGCCCCGCGGCCGCGGCGGAACGCCTGACAGCTCGAGGTGCTGCTGCCTCTCCGGCCATCTTGTGCCGTGTGTGTGTGGTGTCTCTCTCCCGTCTCCTCTCTCGGCTTTACTCCCTCCTCCTCCTCCCCCCCCGGCCCTCCTCCCCCCCGCCCCACACACCACACAACATGGCCTCTTTGCTGCGGCGGCAGCTGCTGCGACGGCAGCAGCCTCCGCCGCGTTCCTGCCCGCTCCCCTCCCCCATCCTCCCCGCCTCCCGCCCGCAGCCCGAGGTCGCAGTACGCATGCGCACTACCGCCCGCCCGCCGCGGCCATTGGTTCTGCGAGTTTCCTTCCACCCTTTCCCGGGAGCGGCCCCACGCACGCTCGCAGGCGTCTTCCTCCCGCCTAACAACAACCACTTCAATACTATTGGCTAATTCTGACCCCACCCCCTTCAGCTGAGTCCCCGCGGATAGGCTGGTCTTAATGCCATTCACCTTCCGTAGGTGTTTCTGGTTTTCTTGAGGGATCCCAGCTGGGGATTGGCTGGTGATGGAACCTTTGGTTTTGGAGCTGGGCTGTTGCTTTGCGCCTCACAGTGCGGACCCCTCGGGGAAGGCTAGGGGGGTTCCTGGAGCGGGGTAGGCCAGACCAGTATTATTAGTACAGTGCCCTGGAAAAAGCTTGGAATTCGGTGTTTTCGACTTCAGATTTTTGTCTTCTTTTTTTTTAAAAAAAAGGAAAATGATTGACAGGATGACGAGCAAACAAGATGCAGGTTCATAGCCCTTGGGCAAGCAGCCATATCTGAGGAGCTATAGAACTCAAGATTTTTCTTCTAAACAACCAGTCCTTCCCTAAGGGTCACAGAGTTTGGGCCAGTTTTTTTAAACCAGCGCATCCCCCTAGCCCAATATCCGAATTGAGATGCCACTTATTTGAGGGTTTGTAAGCTTCTTGTTGCCTGTTTATGAGAGGCAGGCTATTAGTATGTCCGGTGTCCATCGGCATTATGAATCAGTATCTCATAATCCTGGTTGGGCCAGATTCCACCCTTTAGGGAGTGTTTGTTAAAGGGATAGTTTGAACCCGAACAATCATAGTCTACCTGCCAAACTCCTTCTCCCAGAGAATCAGGCAAAACAAGCTTCGCTTCTTTTAAGCAAATCTCACCTTTTTTCTGTTGTTGTTTTCATTACTTCTTCCTACTTCAATCTAGAAGCAACTCTTGGCAGACCAAGGAATAACTGAAAACAACCTTCCTGAAATGGATGGGAGAAGAAAAAGTGGCTGTCTCCCAATGCCAGCATTTTAGAAATCTTGCTCCTTTTGGGACCTGGTGAAAAGGAAAGGAACGCTAGATGCTCTTAGTCTTAACGGATTTATTTGAGGGAAGGAGTCTTGGGGAAAGGTGAGCAACTCTGAAATTCTCTTGAGACCCTGTTCTTGGATTAGAATAAGAGAATGTTAAATACTCATGAGGCCTAGGAACTAGGTCTGGCCCCTTCTTTTCAAAATGACACAGTTGTTAATTAACTTGATTCAATACGGCATCAGCTACTTCGGGCAGAACTAGAACTAGAACCCAAGTCTCCTGACTCATAGATCTTGGGTTCCCTCTATGCAGACTGGCCATCCTCCTTAGCAATATAATTTGAGCTTCAAGTGGACACACAAAAAGAATGCTTCTTGAATTGAAATTAAACTTCCTCCATTTAACTTCCAAGAGAATTCCCTTACACAATGTAGCTTTGAACATTGTAGACCTGCAACAGGCTGTTTTCTCTGAAACAGCCCCACCCTGAACCCTTTTTCCTCATTCTTCCTGATGTGTTCTTGCTATGCTATTGTTCACCCCCTCTTTTCCCTTCCTATCACTACCTGAAATCCATCTATGATTCTGCTTGTCCAGATTCATCACCAAGTACCTCTATGCCAGCAAAACTGGCCTGAACAGGTCTTTATTAAAAATAGGTATGGCTAAAAAGAAATAATAATAATAGGTATGGCTGAAAAACATTGAGTTAGCTATGCGCCAGGCATTGTTCTAAGCCCTCATTGGTGGTTAACTCAGGTCATCATGCAACACCCCTGTGAGAGACTATTTATTATCTCTATTAGGAAGCTGAGGCACAAGGAGTTTAACTTGCCCAGGTTCACACTGCTAAGAAGTATTAGAACCAGGATTGAACCCAGTTGTCTGACTCCAGAACCGTTCCTTTCTGCCTCTCCCTTTTTTTTTTTTTTTTTCTGTGAAGACTGCCCCCTTGCCAGATAGGTTCAGTTGGATCTCCTGTTGTGGGGAGCTGTCTGATTTGCCAGCTGCTCCCTCCCCGACTTCGCTGAAGTGCTTCACCTTCAGAATCAGGCCTCCCTCCAATTGGGGAATATCAGACCCATACTAACTTAATCCCCAGACCTGGGTCCCACCCGATTGCCGTCAACCTTCTGGCATGCCACCTGGGAACCATCTATCTAGCTCTCTTGTTTTACTCCTTGTCTGATTGCGGGCCCCACAGTTCAACTGTGGAGTGACTCCCCTTTAAGAGATACACTTTGGGTGTCTTAGAGAAAACAGCTTTCTTCTCCCAAGCTTACATCCCACACAGCGCCTTCTTCAGAGAACGCCATTCTCTGCCACATTGAAACTTTTTTCCCTATCACACATGACAGTCATAATTTCTTTTGTCACATCTACACCATGTCTTCAGCCATCCCCGTTAAACCTAGACTAGCTCCATCCTAAATAAAAATAAGTAAAAAGCACCTGACACCTGGCGGACCACATTCTATCTCCACCACAGTTCTTTTTCATGCTAAGTGATCTGCCAATGAACCGAGAGGAGATCCCTCCCTCCCCCAGTCTCCGCTGGGTCCTATTACTGCTGTCTCTTTACCAGCGAAAATGAAGAGCACAGCCCTTAGCCTTGACTTAGAGGAAAGGTCTCTGCATGTGTGTGCTCTGAGTAGTTTTGTTTTTTTTTTAAGATCTTTTTGATGTGGATCATTTTTAAAGTCTTTATTGAATTTGTTACAATACTGCTTCTGTTTTCTGTTTTGGCTTTGTGGCCACAAGGCTCGAGGGATCCCAGCTCTCCGACTAGGGATCGAACCCACCCCGCCGCCCGCTGCCCCGCCCTCGACCCCCGCACTGGAAGGCGAAGTCTCAACCACTGGACCGCCAGGGAGGTCCCACTCTGAGTATTTCTGTTCCTATTTAATCGTGGCCAAAAGAAAATCTGGATGGGCAGAGAATATTTCTGGAAGGATACTAGGATCTGTTTACACGCCTCACCTCTGAGGAGACCTCAGAGGAGGCTGGAGAATCGGGTGAGAAGGGCACTTTTCACTCTATACCGCTTTGTGACTTTTGAATTTTGAACCACGGGAATGTATTACCTTTTGAATGAAGAAAGAAAAGAAAAAACATAAACTAAATCTCCTAAGCTAAAAGCTGACACTCATTAGGTAACTTTAAAAATTTTTTATTGTGTCATCTGTATTTTTTACACTAAACACCTGTAACTTTTTTTTTTTTGAAATAAAGGTCACACAACACTCAGTACCTACAGGGATGTGAACAGCCCCCGAAATGTCCCTGGTTGATGGTAAGGATCTCTGGTACGTAAAATGCGCAGCAGCTCCCATTTCCCATGCACTGTGGCCTCACACACTGCAGAACAGAGCTTCCTGCCGTGCTCCCTGCTTCCCTGCAGCTCCCCAGGTCTGTTTCCCATTTCTGTCCTCCTCTCCTCCTGTAGTAATTAAAGAAGAGCGAGCAGGATATGCTTTCCTCCCTGTTTCCTGTCCTACGTGTCCACCTTTGCCTAGGGTGTCTCCCTGAGAGGTTCAGCCCAACGCATCGCGGAGGCTCAGCCGAAACCCAGGATGACCTTGACTCAAGTTAGAAACACAGTTTTCAAATACAGGCCTTTTCAGATGCCAGCAGCTCTGCTCCTGCTCTTTGCCGTTTCTCTTGCTGCTCATGGTCACATGACTTACATGCAGCCTCTCTCTTATTTCTGGATACACCCTGCTCCTTCTTCACACAGGGCAGTCTTTCTTTCTTTTTCCCAGGGTACATCACACACAGGGTTGAAACTCACTGGATACTCAAAGTATTTCCAAACAGAGTTATTGAGTTTCTTCCATGTTCCAGGTACTATTTTAGAAGCTGGGGATGCTAGGTGGACTGAGGTGTCTGCTCTTGTGGAGCTTATATTCTAATGGGGCAGAAGACCGTACATAAGAAAATACCAGGTAGTGATAAGTGCTGTGATGATGAAGGCCTAATTTCAGGTTGAGTGGTCAGGGAAGGCCTCTCTAAGGAGGTGACATTTAAGTTAAAGCTGGAAGGACACAAAGGAGGCAGCTATGTGTATATGTGCCTGCCAGTTCCAGGCTAAAGGTGGCAGATGGTATGCACGCAACTAATTTTGCTCCATCCCAAAACTTCACTAAACAGACTTCTTTTCCCTTTCTTTCTCCCTTCCTTCCTTCCTTCCTTCCTTCCTTTCTTTTCATAAACTCATTAGGAAAGGAGAGCAAGAGAAAAGAGCAACACAATTTCAGAAGCTGGAAAATAGATGGATGAATAGTAACTTAAAATTTAGCAGGCCTAGACAATATAAAACTCTTAGAGGAAAACATAGGCAGAACACTCTATGACATAAATCACAGCAAGATCCTTTTTGAACCACCTCCTAGAGAAATGGAAATAAAAACAAAAATAAACAAATGGGACCTAATGAAACAAAAGCTTTTGCACAGCAAAGGAAACCATAAACAAGACAACCCTCAGAATGGGAGAAAATATTTGCAAATGAAGCAACTGACAAAGGATTAATCTCCAAAATATACAAGCAGCTCATGCAGCTCAATATCAAAAAAACAAACAACCCAATCCAAAAATGGGCAGAAGACTTAAATAGACATTTCTCCAAAGAAGATATACAGATTGCAAACAAACACATGAAAGGATGCTCAACATCACTAATCATTAGAGAAATGCAACTCAAAACTACAATGAGGTATCACCTCACACCGGTCAGAATGGCCATCATCAAAAATCTACAAACAGTAAATGCTGGAGAGGGTGTGGAGAAAAGTGGAACCCTCTTGCACTCTTGGTGGGAAGGTAAATTGATACAGCCACTATGGAGAACAGTATGGAGGTTCCTTTAAAAACTAAAAACAGAACTACCAGGGGCTTCCCTGGTGGCGCAGTGGTTGAGAGTCCGCCTGCCGATGCAGGGGACACGGGTTCGTGCCCCAGTCTGGGAAGATCCCACATGCCGCGGAATGGCTGGGCCCGTGAGCCATGGCCGCTGAGCCTGCGCGTCCGGAGCCTGTGCTCCGCAACGGGAGAGGCCACAACAGTGAGAGGCCCGCATACCGCAAAAAAAAAAAAATAGAGCTACCATATGACCCAGCAATCCCACTACTGGGCATATACCCTGAGAAAACCATAATTCCAAAAGAGACATATACCACAATGTTCATTGCAGCACTATTTACAATAGCCAGGACATGGAAGCAACCTAAGTGTCCATCGACAGAGGAATGGATAAAGAAGATGTGGCACACATATACAATGGAATATTACTCAGCCATAAAAAGAAACGAAACTGAGTTATTTATAGTGAGGTGGATGGGCTTAGAGTCCATCATACAGAGTGGAGTAAGTCAGAAAGAGAAAAACAAATACCTTATGCTAACACATGTATATGGAATCTAAAAAAAAAAATGGTTCTGATGAACCTAGGGTCAGGACAGGAATAAAGACACAGACATAGAAAATGGACCTGAGGACACGGGCAGGGGGAAGGGCAAGCTGGGACGAAGTGAGAGAGTAGCACTGACATATATACACTACCAAATGTAAAATAGCTAGTGGGAAGTAGCTGCATAGCACAGGGAGATCAGCTCAGTGCTTTGTGACCACCCTAGAGGGGTGGGATAGGGAGCGTGAGAGGGAGACGCAAGAGAGAAGAGATATGGAGATATATGTATATGTTCAAGTGATTCACTTTGTTATACAGCAGAAACTAACACAACATTGTAAAGCAATTATACTCCAATAAAGATGTTAAAAATAAAATTTTAGGGCTTCCCTGGTGGCGCAGTGGTCGACAGTCCGCCTGCCGATGCAGGGGACACGGGTTCCTGCCCCGGCCTGGGAAGATCCCACATGCCGCGGAGGGGCTAGGCCCGTGAGCCATGGCCGCTGAGCCTGTGCATCCGGAGCCTGTGCTCTGCAACGGGAGAGGCCACAACAGTGAGAGGCCCGCGTACCGCAAAAAAAAAAATAAATAAATAAAAAAAATAAAATAAAATTTTAAAAAAGTGTACAACTCAGGAAAAAAAATGTTTAGCAGGCCTGAGAAAACTGAGGTCCAACCTGACTTACACTCAGAAGGCTCAGAAACCAGAACTGGGGACCAGTGGGACTGAGGGTGGAGGGGAAGGCTAAAATAAGGAGAGCTGAGTGAAAGCAGTTTGAGAAGCTGTTAGATCCCACATCCCATCCCTGATCCCAGCAGAAGATTGGAGATTTATTCTGCAAGGAGAGTCTCTGGTCTGAAGGATATCAGGCACACAGAGGGCATAGGTACCACACTGGAGATGGGGGGATCCAGAGGCCAGATGCACAGCAAATTAGGCGACTCCAATTGTCTTGCCCCATTTGGCTCTTAGGATGCTGGCAATGTGACATTCACCTTTCAGTCGGCGATTGGAAGACTTTTTCTTTTTCTTTTTTTTTTTTTTTTTGCAGTACACGGGCCTCTCATCGCCGTGGTCTCTCCCGCTGCGGAGCACAGGCTCTGGACGCGCAGGCTCAGCAGCCATGGCTCACGGGCCCAGCCGCTCCGCGGCATGTGGGATCTTCCCAGACTGGGGCACGAACCCGTGTCCCCTGCATCGGCAGGCGGACTCTCAACCACTGTGCCACCAGGGAAACCTGGAAGACTCTTTTTGAGGAATCTACTCAGTCTATGAGGAAGGCCCATAGGATCTGACACGGGGGCACCTTCTAACTCCTAACATGGTCCAACCAGGTCACCCTTCAGTGACGCTCAGGATCAATGTATCAGACACCTTTTGTGCACTGCCCCTAATTCTCTTGGCCTCACCTCTTACTCTACCCAGAGTTGCAGCCACTGTTCCATCAAGTTCCATACAGCTTCCCAGAGCAAGTGGGATAGTTAGTTTCATGTGTCAATTTGACTGGCCACAGGTTGCCCAGATATTAACTATTATTTCTAGGTGTGACTGTGAGGGTATTTCTGGATGAGATTAGCATTTGAATTGGTAGACTGAGTAGAGCAGATATTGGGCTTCACCCAATCTATTGAGAGCCTGAGTAGAACAAAAAAGGCAGACGAAGAGAGAATTCAGTCTCTCCACCTTATAGTTTTTGAGCTGGGTCAGTGGTCTTCTCCTACACTCAGACTGAAACATACACCATTGGCTCTCCTGGTTCTCAGGCCTTTGGACTTGGACTAGAACTACACAATTGGCTCTTCTGTTCTCCAGTTTGCAGATGGCAGATCATGGGACTTCTCAGCATAATCACATGAGCCAATTCCTTATAATATCTATATCTACACCTATCTCCTCCCTGAATCTTGCTTTCTGTCCCAAAGCAGCTTTAACATCTATGTGGGTCTGCAGAACCACTCAGTATCAGCATTCAGGCCTATGAACCCAGAAATTCAGGGACAATAACATCTGTGGGGCTACCTTTGAGGACAAAGGCTTCCCTCTTTCATCCCCTGAGTGGACAGTTCTGATACACATCCCACAAGACTCAGGATATCCCATGGAATCCAGCGCCAGTCACGGCAGCAATGACCAGCTGGTTGACATACCTAACACTTATACTGGCTTTCTCTCTGCTTTTTTCCCTTCCACTATCCCTCATTTCTGCTTCTTTGGATCACTTCCTAAATGAGCTTCCTCTGTGTAATTCTTGGACTCTGCTTTGGGAGAAACCTTGGCTAAGACACAACAAGGCCCAATACCACACTCAGAGCTTCCAAACAGCCTTTTAATCTGTGCTCTTAATCAGGAATAAATGGTTAATGGCAAACAACTAAAGAAGACTTCTCACATGAAAGATAAAGACCAAAACCAACAGGGAAAAAAATAATAATAACCTGAAGGAAAAACAGACGGTGAAGGGAAAAGACATCAAAAAATAAAATTTCTTAATCATCATTAGTATTTCAAAAAGAAAAGAGATGACATTGTATCCATGAAACAAGGAAAGAAATAATTCAAAGAACCAAAAAGAACTCTTGGAAATCAAAAACATTATGACAGAAATGGAAAACTCAATAGAAAGGATAATAAAATTGGAGGAAACTCACAGAAAACAAAGCGTAAAGGACAGAGATGGACAATAGTAGAGAAAATTAGAGGACAAGTCATGTAGGTTCAACATTTGAATAATAGAAACTCCAGAAAAAGAAAACAAAGATAAGGAATTGGAAAGAATTATTGACTAAATAATTCAAGATTTCCCAGACTTGAAGGACACAATTTCCAGATGGAAAGGCTGATCAACAAACAAGACCAACAGATGAATTACACACACTGAGGCCCATCATTGTGAAATTCCAAAACACAGGAGGCAAAGAAAAGATTCTACAAGCTTCAAGGGGGAAAAAAGCCACATACAAAGGACCAGGAATCAACAGCTTCAGGCTTCTCAGTAACATCACTGGAATCAAGAAGATAGTGGGGCTTCCCTGGTGGCGCAGTGGTTGGGAGTCCGCCTGCCGATGCAAGGGACGTGGGTTCGTGCCCCGGTCCGGGAGGATCCCACATGCCGCAGGGCTGCTGGGCCCGTGAGCCGTGGCCACTGGGCCTGCGCGTTTGGAGCCTGTGCTCCGCAACGGGAGAGGCCACAACAGTGAGTAGGCCCGCATACCGCAAATAAAAGAAGATAGTGAAGCAACATCTTTAAAATGCTGAGGGAAAATGAATTTCAACTTAAAATTCTATACTTAGCCAAATCATCTAGTAAATAGGAGGAAGACAATTTTCATGCAAAATTTCAAAAAATTTTACCTCTCATGCATGCTTTCTCAAGGAGCTATTGGAAAATGGATTCCACAAGGGAGCAAACCAAGAAAGAGGAAGTCATAAGATAGAGGACAGAGGAGATTTATTGCAAAAGGCAGGCAAACAGAATCCTTGGGTGGATGGTACAGGGAGATTCCAGGCTGTCTACTGTGCTCCAGACGGCCACCAGTCAGAACTGGAGCAGTGTAACCCAAGAGACAGACATGACGATGGCTTCATCCGGATGCTGCCTGCCATTGTTCATAACCAGGTGAACCTGACCCAGATTCTAATCTGTACATGACCTATCTTGGACCATGTATTGATAAAGTTCCTCTCTCCTCTGTAAGGCTTGCCACCTAGACCAGCTGAAGACTTATTTCTCCCCCCACAGACATGGTCTGCTTTGATCTACTCTTAGGCTGAGGTGAGAAGCAGATAAAAAGAGAGCAGCGTACTCCCCGACCACATAACTGCCCCACGTCTCACACCTGCCTCCTACGCTTGTCCTACCAATCCTCCGACTATGCTGCCACCATGTCTTCTCCAGGGTTCACTCATGACATTGCCTAGGAGAGGTTCTGGTAACTTTCCAGGGAAGCCGCAGTCAGCCTACAACCTGCAGGCCATTTTCTTTGTCTTCTCCTGGGAGCCTTCATCTAACTCTGGCAATATCTCATGATAGCTAGGTGTGTGCTTGCAACCAGATTTCCAAAATTAAATGATAACTGTTCAGGGAGACCTATCTAGGTGGGTTTTTTCAAAACTATATTTTAAAAAGAAAGAGAATCATTAACTCAAATGAAGTCAAAACTCAGGAGAATGGGTAACCTCTGGCAGGGAGAGGGAACAATCATGAATGAGTACAGGTAAGCTATCAGGACTCCCCCCACCTCTCAGCTCTGCCCTCTACTCTGTCGGCTTCTTTCAGGAAGGCCCTTCCCACGTGGTGGCAAAATGACCACCAGGAAATCAAGTCTTGTTCCTAAACCTTCTATTGACCTCTGCACAAAAATCTCTTAGCATGTTTGATGATTAGCTCAGCCTGTGTCACATGCCCATCTCTGAAGCAGTGGCTGGCTGGCCAGATCTGTCATTGCTCTGGAGTTCTGAGATGGGCACCACAAACTTGTGAGGGGGAAATAAAATCGAGTTGCTACTACCAAAAGGAGGAGGAATGGATTCTGAACCAGCAAACCAAGAGATGTCATTATAAAAAATACTGTGCAAACACTGCCTTCCTCCCCAGGTTTGTGTGGCCAAAATCATAGGGAACAGATACCCACTGTAAGAATCTGGGTCATGTTTTATTTTTGGCAGGGGGAGTTTTTCAGTAGGGGAGAGTTCATGTATTTCTATTGCTCTGAATAACAGCTAACCTGTCCAAGGTTAGCTGTCCACATTTATAACAAGTTCTGTTTTTTACTTAAAAAAATTTTTTTACTGGAGTATAGTTGATTTACAATGTTATGTTAGTTTCAGGTGTACAGCAAAGTCAATCAGCTATAGATATACATATATCCACTCCTTTTTAGATTCTATTCCCACATAGGTCATTTCAGAGTATTGAGTAGAGTTCCTTGTGCTATACAGTAGGTTCTTATTAGTTTTCTTTTTTTTGCCGTACCCGGGCCTCTCACTGTTGTGGCCTCTCCCGTTGCGGAGCACAGGCTCCGGACGCGCAGGCTCAGCAGCCATGGCTCACAGGCCCAGCCGCTCCGCGGCATGTGGGATCCTCCCAGACCGGGGCACGAACCCGTGTCCCCTGCATCGGCATGTGGACTCTCAATCACTGCACCACCAGGGAAGCCCAGTTATCCATTTTATATATAGTAATGTGTATATGTCAATCTCAATCTCCCAATTTATCCCTCCTCCCACCTTTCCCCCTTGGTAACCATAAGCTTGTTTTTACACCTGTGACTCTATTTCTGTTTTGTAAATAGGTTCATTTATATCATTTTTTTTAGATTCGACATATAAACAATATCATATTTGATATGAAAGAAAGATATTTGTCTTTGTCTGACTTACTTCACTCAGTATGGCAATCTCTAGGTCCATCCATATTGCTGCAAATGGCATTATTTTGTTCTTTTTAATGGCTGAGTAATATTCCATTGTATATGTGTACCACAGCTTCTTTATCCATTCCTCCGTTGATGGACATTTAGCTTGCTTTCATGTCCTGGCTATTGTATATAGTGCTGCAATGAACATTGGGGTACATGTATCTTTTCGAATTGTGGTTTTCTCCAGATATATGCCCAGGAGCAGAATTGCTGGATCATATGGTAGCTCTATTTTTAGGTTTTTAAGCAACCTCCATATTGTTCTCCATAGTGGCTTTACCAATTTACATTCCCATATAGTAACTTTTATCTGATAGTTTCACTAACATCTTTCTTGGGTCCATGGCAGCGTGTGAAAATGTTAACTTCAATCTCTATGCAGTTTAAAATTTGACTTTCTCCGAGTACTGATGAATAGTCATTTTTTTAATTATCCATGCCATTGAGTTCTAATGAAATCTTTAGGCACTCTCAGAAATGAGGACATCCCACATATGCAGTTTTTTATGTAATTTTGGAGGTTCGTGGACCCCCTGCAGTCCACGCAAGCACTTCAGGGTAAGAGTGTCTTTTCTCTCCTTTGACCTTAGCAACTGAACTCAGGTTTCCATCTTGAAGCCAGACTTTTCTGGTAATGCTCTTTCCCTTTTACTCAGAAAGTCTAATTTTATCAAACTTCAAAAGGGTGTGTAAGGGAATTTGTGCTTCCCAGGCAAGATAGAGTATCAGGAACCAGATTTACATACCCACCTGTAACAGCTTAAAAAAAGAGACAAAATGCAAGGCAATGCAAGGGTTTTTAAGACATCAGGCATCAGGTAACAAAGGATTGTGATTATTTGGGCCTCTCACTGTTGTGGCCTCTCCCATTGCGGAGCACAGGCTCTGGACGCGCAGGCTCAGCGGCCATGGCTCATGGGCCTAGCCCGTGACCATGGGATCTTCCCGGATCGGGGAACGAACACCGCGTCCCCTGCATCGGCAGGCGGACTCTCAACCACTGCGCCACCAGGGAAGCCCAGGACTGTGATTCTTGAGTGCAGGAAGTAAATGAGATGAGCACTGCTATTGCCCCAGCTTACTGTCTGGATTACAACTATATCTCTAAGCCTTAGTACTGGGAGGGGTAACCCAGGCAGAGCCCCACTATCTCCCTGAACTGAGGAGATGGGCTGAGAGTCCAGGGAGAGCAAGGTGGCTGGAGTTACCAGGGCAGAGTACCTGGGGAAAGAGAGCATGAGCCATAAAAGAAACAATCCATAACTTGACTTCATAACAATTAGAAACATCTCATCTTTGAAACTGTTAAGAAAACGAAAAGCCGCATGTTGGGACAAAATATTTGCAAATCACTTATTTGAGATAGGAATTATAGCCAGAATATATAAAGAACTCTCAACATTCAATAATAATAAGCAATGCAAGGTTTTAAATGGGCAAAATATATAAAGAGTTCACCAAGGAAGATATACAGATGGTAAATAAGCACATGAAAAAATGCTCAGGGGAATTCCCTGGCCGTCCAGTGGTTAGGACTAGGCGCTTTCACTGCTGGGGACCCGGGTTTAATCCCTGGTTGGGGAACTAAGATCCTGCAAGCCATGCGGCTAGGCCAAAAAAAAAAAAAAAAAAAAGATGCTCAGTATCATTAGTCACTGAGGAAATCCAAATTGAAACCACAGTGAGACGCCACTACGTGCATAATAGGAACTTGAAAGTTTAAAAGACTGTGCCGCAGGGAGATCAGCTTGGTGCTTTGTGACCACCTTGAGAGATGGGATAGGGAGGGTGGGAGGGAGGCACAAGAGGGAGGGGATATGGGGATATATGTATACTTATAGTTGATTCACTTTGTTATATAGCAGAAACTAACACAACATTGTAAGGCGCTTATACTCCAATAGAGATGTTTTAAAATATATAAATAAATAAAAGACTGGGGGGCTTCCCTGGTGGCGCAGTGGTTGAGAGTCCGCCTGCCGATGCAGGGGACACGGGTTCGTGCCCCGGTCCGGTAAGATCCCACATGCCGCGAAGTGGCCGGAACCGTGAGCCATGGCCACTGAGCCTGCGCGTCCGGAGTCTGTGCTCCGCAACGGGAGAGGCCACAACAGTGAGAGGCCCGCGTGCCGGGAAAAAAAAAAAAAAAAAAAGACTGGGGACTTCCCTGGTGGCGCAGTGGTTAAGAATCCACCTGCCAATGCAGGGCACACGAGTTCGAGCCCTAGTCCGGGAAGATCTCACATGCTGGGGAGCAACTAAGCCCGTACACCATAACTACTGAGCCTGTGCTCTAGAGCCCACGAGCCACAACTACTAAAGCCCACATGCCTAGAGCCCCTGCTCTGCAACAAGAGAAGCCACCTCAATGAGAAACCTGCGCACCACAGTGAAGAGTAGCCCCCGCTTGCCGCAACTAGAGAAAGCCCGTGTGCAGCAATGAAGACCCAATGCAGGAAAAATTAAAATATTAATTAATTAATTAATTAATTAATTAAAATAAAAGATTATGCCAGCGGGGTGTAATGTACAACATGGTAAATATAATGAACACAGCTGTATGTTATACATGAAGGTTGCTAAAAGGGTAAATCCTAAGAGTTCTCATCACAAGAAAAAAATTTTTTTTCTATTTCTTTAATTTTGTACCTATATGAGATGATGGATGTTCACTAAACTTATTGTGAGAATCACTTACGATGGATGAAAAGTCAAATCATTATGCTGTATATCTTAAACTTATACAATACTATATGCCAGTTATATCTCAATTAAACTGGAAGAAGAAAACTAAAAATAAAAACACTCTGCTAGGTGGTGAAGATATAGAGCAACTGAAACTGTCATACCTTGCTGGTGAAAAATGCCAAACGGTACAACCACTTTGGAAAAGTTTAGCAGTTTCTTTACAGTTAAACGTACTTAGCATATTTACCCAGGTGGCATGTCTATAAAATGGAATATTCCCTGGCAGTCCAGTGGTTAGGAGTCCACACTCTCACTACCAAGGGCCCGGGTTCAATCCGTGGTCAGGGAACAAAGATCCCACAAGCCACGTAGCACAGCCAAAAGAAGAAAAAAGAATACTACTCAACAGTTTTTAATGAATAGGCTATTGATACAGGCAACAGTGTTGATCTCAATGATATTTCTTCTTGAGCACAAGAAGCCAAAAAAAAGAGTACGTACTATATGACTCCATTTATATAAAATTCTAGAAAATGCAAACTAATAGAAAGCAGATCAGTGCTTTGGTTGCCTGGAGATGGGAGAAAGGTTGGGGAGGGATGTAAAACAGGGACATCAAAGGGCATGCGGAAACCTCCAAAGGTAATGAACATGTTCGTTATCTTTTTCAAGCTGATAGTTTCGCAGATATAAATGCACATCAAAACGTATCGAATTGTACACTTTAAATATATGCAGCTTATCGTATGTTAATTATACCTCAATAAGGCTGTTTCTTTAAAAATTTCAAAAATTTGTTTGTTTGCTTGTTTTTTGATGGAGGATCCCGTGAAGATCGTACTCCTGAAACATTTTTTCCTATTTCATTCGTTTTTTTCAACACACGTGGATTTTATGTTTTGATTTTTAAAAAGGTTTTAAATAGTTAACACCTGGTTCAAAATTCAAAGTGTACAAAGGGTATACAGTGAAAAGTCTCCCACCTCTGTTCCCATTCCACCCAGCACTCCTCTCTGAAAGCAGTTAATGTAACTAGTTTCCCCAGTGTCCTTCCAAAGATACTCCAAATTTTATTATAAGGATCACACTAAGATGAATTGGAGTGTGATTATGTTTTATCTGTTGGCTCAAAGACTGCAGAGTCAAGGGCAAGTTCAGTATCAGACAAACCGATGGGTAGAGCCCCTGTGAAGTCATGCCATCACGACACTCCCTCCTCTACAGAGATGGCTGTCAATTTCAAGTGTTTCTCTCCTTGACTTTCCTCCTGCATCACACACTGACCCCTCACCTTTTGGAACTCTTCAGACCTGGACCTTCCTGACATGGTGCTGTCCCTGCTTTCTTCTGAGAGATTCAGCCATTTCTTTCTCAGTCATCTCCCCCTAGCCACTTTCAAGCGTCAGATTGGTGCTTTGCCAGCTTCATAAAGCAACTACTCAGCCAGATGGATGGTGTCACGCTCCTGTGATCCTGTCTTGCATCTGACTGCCCCTAACCTTTGCACAACCCTCCAATGTGTGCAGCCCACATCTCCAGTGAGCACAGTGGGCTGTGCTCGTTGGACGGAACCAGTTCATGCAAACTATTCTGTTTTCTGTCTTCCAAAGTGACTACTTCCCCTCCCTGGAATTTCTATGAGTTAAGGGCTATGTTATTCAGTAGTCAGTGGGCTCTTATCGTAAGTTAGTATTTGTCTATTTGGGTATATGGATCATATCTCCCTGAGTAGCCTCCACGTGGCTTGACTGGGGCAGAGACCTTGACTTAGACTTTGTTTACCACTGCACAGTTGTAGATGCTCAAATAACAGCTGATGGAAGATTTGCTCTATTAAAATACCCACCAACTGTAAATCAAATTCCATTGAATAGATTAGGAGACCTTGATACTGAATGGGCTTCTGCATGATTTAGCCAAAGTAACTCATCACAATTTAATGTACTTCTTATGTGAATAGAATTTTCCACTTATTAGAGCTCCTTAAATGTAGGACACACCATATATGTCGGTGGTCAAAAATAGATCTTGCCCCTGGCACTCTGATAGACTCCCTGGAGCGTGGGCATGTTATGCAATAGCCCCTGACCAGACAACCAGAAGTATCACCATCCTGAGAACTCCTTGGGACTTCACCTGGGCTCTTATCATTTTCAGGGTGCAGTGAGATTCCTTGACATGTTTTCTCTTTAGTAGGTATAGGCACTGGGAAGAGAGAGTGGACAGAGGTGGTACAGCAGCAAGCAAAGCACAGGGACCTTGGCATCCTCAGTTGTGAGATCCAACCTGGACTTGGCTGTTCCCTGGCTCTCCGATGCCAGCCAGGTTCTGATACTCCTCTACAATCAAAAACCATGACTCTGTAGAAAACCCCACATTGCCCCATCTGTTTGCACACCATCGTCAACCCTCATAAACCCATGAGAGGGGGATGAGCTGGCCTAGGGGACCTGGAAACCTCAGGCTGATGGGAAACAGCTATTCCCATTACACAATAACGCAGGGTCAGAGAACAAGCAAACACCCGGTCTTGATTTAAATGTTTGATGTTGACACAGATGTGGAGAACAAATGTATGGATACCAAGTGGGGAGAGGGGGTGGTGGGATGAATTGGGAGATTGGGATTGACATATATACACTACTATGCATAAAATAGATAACTAATAAAGACCTACTGTATAGCACAGGGAACTCCACTCAGTGCTCTGTGGTGACCTAAATGGGAAGGAAATCCAAAAAAGAAGGGATATATGTATACATATAGCTGATTCACTGTGCCATACAGCAGAAACTAACACAACATTGTAAAGCAACTATACTCCAATAAAAATTAATTTTAAAAATAAATAAATGTTTGATATTTTGTTCATCAGGGATATTTTAGCATTAATTTTCACTTTTTAAAATATTACATTAAAATAGTATTTGTCTTGATTTGGTGCTTCTTAAATTTTGTGCCTGAGGCAAGTGCCTTCACCTTAATCCCAGTCCTGCCACTAGGGTAGAATTGGAGAAAAGGGACCCTGGTAACCAAAAGGCTTTGGTTCTGACCTCAACTCTGCCATTAAAAGCTTCAAGACTTGGACTTCCCGGACCTCACCCTCACGACTTCCTCAGTCCTAAAACAAGGATGATTATATCTGCCCCATTTTCTTTGCAGGACAGTTAAGTGTGATGGTCAGATGAGATCACAGAGGAAAAAAACATATTTAAACGGCTCCGTACACAAAATGGGATAATAATTAGCAATCATTCACCTTCAATCCTGCTCTTTGAGTAGGGATTAGCAAATCCAGCTTGACCTGTAAACTCCTACATTGATGGGATGGTGGCCTTCACAACCCCCACGGCAGCTAACACATACCGAGATCTATCCTGCTTCTAGGTTCTGGCCTTTGAGCATGTCTGTGCTAGCAGAGTGACCTTGACCACTGCTTGGCCTCTCCAGGACCCAGAAATAGGATGTAATCCCCATTCTCAATCCATATCCTTTACAAAGTGAAACTCCGCTGACGTAGTTCAGGCCTGATCTGTTTCCAGATTGTAGGCTTGTACGCAGGAAATAATCATAACTTTGAACAGAATAACACCTTCTCCATTTGTTTTTTACAATGTCATTATTTTTTGTATAATAATTATACTTACTATATGTTTTATATATTAAGTTCTTAAAGTATGGATCGTGGAATAGTAATTAAGGGTTTACCTAAAAAATTTTTTGTAGCATTAATTTATTTGTTTCCTATGTAATTAGGTAATTTATTTGTGACATCTCATTACTATCTCATCAAAAACTGCTATTCTTGCTACTTATATTTTTTTAAGTTTTTTTTTATTGTGATAAAATATACATAACATAAAATGCACCATTTTAACTATTTTAAATGTACAATTCAGTGGCATTAAGTACATTCACAATGTTGTATAACCATCATTGCTATTTATCTCCAGAACTTTTTCTTCATCTCAAATTGAAACTCTGTACCCATTAAATGATAATTCCCCATTTTTCCCTCCCCAACCCACGGTAAACACTATTTCACTTTCAGTCTCTATGAATATGCCTATTTTCAGTAACATATAAGTGGTATCATACAGTATTTGTATTTTTGTTATGTAAACTTTTATATCCAGGGGGATTCCATCTTGTTTTGTTTTTCTCTTTGGTAGGCCCTTTTCCCACTTTAGGAAAACATGGCTTCTTTTTCTGAGAAATTATGTAATAGGATTGCTTCCCTTTCCATATAGTGCCCTAAATAGGAAGGGATATTAGAAGTTGTCTAAAACCAGCAGAAGAACTTTTGACGGTTATGGATGAGATCTTCCTCTGATCTGTCCAGTTAATTAGACATTTAATAATCCTGGCTTTTCAGTGACCACTTAGTCAAGTGGAGAAGGTACAGTAGTCTTTTATTATTAACATTTTACCCCTGTCTGCTTAATGAATGAATTTGGTGAATTTTAAGGTTCCTGTTAGCTCCCAGCTTCTCAGAATCTAAAGGCCATTCTTCTTGCTACTTATTTTAGTAATTTTCTTTTACAGAAGCAGTTAAAATCAGTGGTGGTGAAGAGTTTACTTTTGGAGGAGGTCTGCTTTTTGCTTGTCTGCCTTACTTAAAATGCCCAACGTTTTTTCAAAGTTTGTCAACCAGGGTTCCAAAATACCCCTAATATCAGAAGAACGTGGTCAAATTGTATGTATCTCTATCAATTAATATAATTCTTCGCAACTCTCTCATGTTGATTTTTTTTCACCCTAGAAGTTTGTTTTCTGTCCTTGCTCCCTTTATAAGCGAGTGTGCTATACATTGGGAAATGAAAGGATCGGTGAAATAATATGCTTTGTGATTATGGCCCAAAGTACCTGTGTCAGTTCCTCCTCCACATTCACCTTTAAAACAGAGACTACCAGCTCCAGCACAAGGCCAGCTTTGTTCCCTACCCTCCAGCTCAAGAGCAAAAGAGCACAGTTCTCAGACATACGCTCTTTGTACATACCTCTATTCTCACTTTATTTCAGTATATTGTCATTGTTGGCTGACATGTCGGCCGTTGGTTTTTGTTCTTTAGACCATTTAAGCAACCCTTCACCTGATTTTGCTTTGGGGAAACTTTCCTGCCTCATTGGAGACTGTCTAGAGAAACCATCATAAATCTTCACCGTCTACCAGCACATGAATCAAACTTAGCCACGCATTATTCACCCCTCCTCTGCTCTCCCCTTTGTTCAGTTGAATATTATTATGCTTTTACTATCTGTAGGACCTGTACCGATGACATGTCTTTGATTTATATTTTTACTCTTTTTCTGGAGCAGTCTAACAAGGGGTTTATCAGCTGTGTTGAGCTTTTCAAGGATCCAAGTTTGCCTTTTTGTTAATTTTTTCTGTTGTTTGTCTCCTATTTCATTTATTACTACTCTAATCATTTTTATTTTCTTCTTTCTAGTTACCTTAAGTTTATGTAGCTCTGACACTGGAAACTTCAGTCATTAATTTTAGTCCTTTCTTCTTGTTTTACTATAACCACTGTATTACTCGGTGTTCTCCAAAGAAACAGAACCAATAGGATATATATATATATACATATATATATATATATATACACATATATATATGTGTGTGTGTGTATATATATATATATATGTATATACCATACATATATATGGTGAAAGTGGAACTCCCTGTCAATTGACTCTTGAGCAGAAAATCAAAAGACTGAGAAGAGTTGTAACTGATTCATTCGAGAAATAATGTTCTCAGGAGGGGGTTCAGCACACTCCCAGAGCCTCCTAGCTCTTGTCTTTTTGGAATCTGGCCCTTGAGACTTCCTTTTTATCATGTGTGCTCCCTCATACTCTTCCATTAAATCCCTTTCTTGAGTTCTAAGCAGAGCAGGTTTAGGCAGCTTACAACTTTAGAGTGTGCTCTCATGCTCATCCTCCCAGCTAGACTCAGCACACTTTGAGGGCAGGTGTTCTAGCCTTTCACCTTGGTGTCCCACGGCCCCTCAGCTCCTGCTGCTTTCCTTTCCAGGCCACCATGGCAGCCCCTATCTGTGCAGGAACATTGAGGATACAACACAAATAAGTGCTGAGAACCTTGCCCTTGAGAACCTGTCATCTAAGTCAGGTGGCAAGACGGGCATTTATGAAATGATTGTGGCTAATGCAAAGCAGAATATGATTAAGGATCTAAGTGGGGGGGGGGCGCAAAATAAGAATGGTTCTGTGAGGTCCAGAGATGGAAAGATCAGAGTGGGTGGGAATTGCCTGGGGAGATTTTTAGAGAAGGAGACTTGCCCTGAGCTGTGAGTACCTGGGTAAGCAAAAGTAGAAGGTAGATGCTCCTACCTGTAGGAAGCAGCAGGGCTGCCGTCAGTCCCCCTACACCGTGCTTTTGAAAAGCCATACATTTTAAAGTTAATATGTTGATATAGCAGCTATTCAAACCTGTTAGTGTTCCTGTTTTTCACTGCGTCTGGAAGGTCTGTTATCAGCTCAGTGTTGGGCCATGGGCACATGCCTATGTGCAGCTCAGAGTGTGAGAGTCTGAGAGGCAGTCTTACAGAGTTGAGAGCTTGGGTCTGGAGCCAGACCACAGGGCTTTGTATGGAAGCTGTGCTGCTTACTAGTTTTAAGACCTTGAGAAGCTGCTAACCTCCTTTGCCTCCATTGTCTCTTGTTTAATATGGAGGTAATAATACCTACCTTAGTGGGTTGGTATGAGGATTAATTGAGTAAGAATACAAAACCCTTAGAACAGCCTGGTGTGTCTTAAGTGCTATGAGACTTGGCTATTACTATTATAGGAGGAAAGGGAGGAAAAATGAGAAGTGGAAGGTGGAACGGAGGGTGATGTTTCTGCAGTGGAGCCTTGAGAGAGATGGAGCAGAGTCAATACAAGAGGGTGAAGTCAAAACAAAACAAATCAAAACCAGGGTAGAAGTGACAGAGGAGCTATTTGTGACGCTGGGCCTAAGCCAAGCTGAGAGCCTTTCCCTTTGCTTTTGTTTTGTACCCTTTTGCTGTAATAAGTTGTAGCCAGGAATACAACCATATGCTGAGGTCTATGAGTCCTCCTAACAAATTATTGAACCCAGGGATGGTCTTGGGGACTCTCAACACGGGGAAATCTTAAGACGTCACTGTTTTAGTCGCTTCTTAGGCTGACTCCTGTTTGGGTTCAGTACTAGGATGAGAGGTAAGAAACCTGGTTAGTCCTCTGATTATGCTGCCTGCTACCATAATTTCCCTGTACTTTTTCAGCTTCATAATTTTCTGGGGAATTTGGATGCTTTTGAAACCCCTAACATGTTATTTGATGGTCGTTCCTTTTCAGGCATGTAATATAAATAAATTCAGTTAATTTTTAAATTATCTAAGTATTTTAATGTTAGCAATCATCTTTATTGACAATTAAGATTATCTTGACCTTGAAGTGCAATTATTACATGAAGAAAATAGTTGTAATGGAATTTATTTTTATGAAAAATGCATTAAAGCAGCATGTACTTTAATTAGATAATAATTTTAAAAGGTATGCTTTAGCTTGAAATTCTCTACGAATATTTTTCCTTGTTCTCTTCGTATAAGATCGTCAGGAATGTTACTTAATTTTAAGATGAAAAATTAAATAAGCAAATTGAAGTGACTTCCTGTTTCTGGTACCTAAACAGTGTTCAAACCAGTCAACAGAATTCCTTTCTTGGATATTAAAGGACCACAGAGTAGGCTAAAATTTCCAAGGTAGCCTTGAATGGTTCAAATTGCTTTTGGTTTAAGCATTTTTATACTTGTGATTGACTATTTATGATTGACCATTTGCTGTTTCAAAAACAAAAAAATCTCCCAAACAGGACTGTAATCTTTACTTTGATACTTTAAATTTTCTCGTATTAGATTTCACCAAGAAACTCTTCCCCTTAGTTAGCTGTCTTTCATATTATTCTGTGGAGTGACAAATTTTTTAAATGTCTGTGTAGGGCTTCCCTGGTGGCGCAGTGGTTGAGAGTCCGCCTGCCGATGCAGGGGACAGGGGTTCGTGCCCCGGTCCGGGAAGATCCTACATTCCGCGGAGCGGCTGGGCCCGTGAGCCATGGCCGCTGAGCCTGCACGTCCGGAGCCTGTGCTCCGCAACGGGAGAGGCCACAACAGTGAGAGGCCCGCGCACCACAAAACAAATATATATAATAATAATAAATAAAATGTCTGTGTAGCCAGAGGTCTTCCTGAGCAACGGCTGTTGCTGCTAAACATACAGAAAGATGGTTATTCTTTCAATCTACAAATTCCAGTAAATTTTTTAAAAAATTAAAATGAACCTCTCCAGCTCATTCAGATGAAATTGCAATGTGACTTTCAAAATAGCTCTTACTGAGCAAATGATCATGAAAATACAGATAAAAATACATAGTTTAGTTTGATGATGGATTGTAGAGAAACTTGAATGTTGGTTCTTGCTTCCCTTACATAGTAGGTCTCTGAAACTCCTGTACAATCCGAGATTGTGATTTGAAGTCAGCGATTCTCAAAGTTTCTGTGGGCATTCTCAACACCTTCATGTAAAAAAGAAGATACCCCTTCAGATTACCTCATTGAGAAAGCTGTTGGTTTCTCTATAGCATAAGTACACACTTAGTGTCTGAGTTTTCATGCCATTATCTTTGTTCTATTATAAGAGCTTCTGTTTCAATTTGCTAAGCAAAAAATATTCTCACTTAAAATGAGAAATTGAATCAATTGCCTAGACCTTTCCCTTCATTAAAAACAAAAAAAGGAGTAATATATGCTTCCATGTTGTTCACTTCCTAGAGCTGCTGTAACAAAGTACCACCAAGTGGGTGGCTTAACAACGGAAATTTATTCTCACAATTCTGCAGGTTAGAAGCTTGAGATAAGATGTCAGTCGGGTTGGTTCCTTCTGAGAATTGTGAGGAAGAATCTGTTCTAGCCTCTATTCTAGCTTCTGGTGATTGCTGGTGATCTTTGGTGTTTCTCTGGTGTTTTTTCATCACCCTGCTCTCTGCTATCATCTTCACATGACTTCTCCCTGTGTGCAATGTCTGTGTCCAAGTTTCCCCCTTTCTTAAGGACACCAGTCATATTGGATTAGTGGCCCACCCTAGTCCAGAATGTCGTCATCTTTAATTATACCTGCAAGGACCTATTTCCAAATATGGTCACGTTCTGAGGTACTGGGGGTTAGGATTTCAATATATGAATTTGGGGGGAACACAACTCATAACACATGTGAATGTGGTTATGGTAAATGGCCTTGTGTGAGAGATTTACCCTCTCTGGACCTCAGATTCTGCATTTCTTAGGAAGGGTGATTATTACTGCACTTACTTCCTGAGTCTCTGGGAGACGAAGGAGGGGACCTGTCCTATTCAATAGGCTGAGAGGGAAGCAGGTCCAACTTTACTTCTTCTGTCTCGATGAGAACCTGGATACAGGACTGTCTCCATCAGTGCTGGTGTTGGAAAGTCCTTTTTTCTCACCCAACTCCAATCCTTGTATTAATACATAAGCTAGGCTTCATTACCAGCTTAGCAGCAGCTACCCACATGACTCCATCCCCATTGCTAGGATGGCATAGCTCCCACCCATCACCCTCCCAGTACCTGAGCAGTTGCAGGTTTTCACATCTAGCTCCATATTCTCCTGATTTAGTGGCACCCTGGCTAACTAATGACTCCAGTCTCCCTTTCCCAGGCCCTGCCTTGTTTTCCCAAGACTAATAAGGGGCAGAGCTAATGTTTTTAACCCAAGCCTCCACACCAACCCCAGACGAGGGGTACATAACTGCACACTCAACAATTCCTCTTATCACATGTGCTATTAGATCTGAAACTCTCCAATAACTGTATTGTCAAAGCTATACATGATGTATTCCTATTAGATGTGCTATTAGATCTGAAACTCTCCAATAACTGTATTGTCAAAGCTATACATGATGTATTCCTAATTCCTAGAATGGAATTCACTGAAATTCTACTTTCAGAGCAGTACATTTGCATAGCCAGTGAACCAACCATAGAAACATTCTGGCAGTGATTGTGCTCACAAGTGAGTACTAACAGATTCTTACAATGTATTTAATAAAAGCTAGTGGACTGCATACTCACAGACAAGCTTTCAGGGTCATGAAAGCATGGGCTGAGAGGGACCTTTAAAGGAAAAGAAGACTAGGTGTGTGATATAAAGAAAGAAAATCAATCCTGTGGGAAGATCAGTGTGAAGTTTAATTTCACGTGTCAGCTTGCCCAGGTTATGGTACCCAGTTGTCCAGTCAAACACTCGTCTAGATGTCGCTGTGAAGATATTGTGTAGATGTGCTTAACATTTATAATCAGTTGACTTTAGGTAAAGAAGGTTACCCTTGATAATGCTCCATCAAATAAATCAGTTGAATCTCTTAAAAGCAAAATCTAAGTTTTCCCGGAAAAGAAGGAATTCTGCCTCAAGACGGTAAAGTGGAAATCCTGCCAGAGTTTCCAGGTTGCCCTTTGGACTTCAGACTTGCCAACACCCACAATCGTGTGAGCCAAATCCTTAAAATAAATCTCTCTCTCTGTGCTTCACTGCCAGTATTGCTTTAATGTGAGAGAGAGAGAGAGAGAGACAGAGAGATTGTGTGTGTGTGTGTGTGTGTGTGTACCCTGTTGGTTCTATTTCTCAAGAACCCTGACTGATACGATCAGATTCATTTTTAGTTGTAGCCAAGAGAACAGGATAAGTTTGAAAGAAGTACTTGAGATGAACTAATTGAGAGGCTAGAAACCAAATCTTTAGTAATTTTCCACTCTGCGTAGTAGAGAAAGAGAGGAGAAAGATAATGGCATTTGACAACTCCAAATGATCTGCTTCCCACTTGGAAGTTGCACCAATAAGGCAAAGTCCTTAACAGAAGGATGTCTAAGATGTTTTCTTAAGTCCACATACCTGAGATCCAAAGATGGTATGAATTCTAAACTTACCTCTACAAATAAATGCTTAGAAAATTCCCCTGTTGACAGGCTATAAGCATAAGATGGACTTTCCTTCCACCTCTACGCAGTTCTTGAAAAGATGCAATAAGTAGGTTATTCTAGTCTCAAAGGCAATGAAATGAATTATGGATGACTCGGCGGAGAGAACTGAACAAATAAAAATGTACATCTTCTAGGGCAAAAATAAGCTAATTAAATCAACACTCAAAAGGTAAACACTAGATGAGGGGACCTATTTATTAATGACATAGAACAGGATTAATAGTCTTAGTATTTATGGTTAATTTTTAAAAATTAATTTATTTTTGGCTGCTTTGGGTCTTGGTTGCTGCGCACGGGCTTTCTCTAGTTGCGGCAAGCGGGGGCTACTCTTCGTTGCGGTGCACGGGCTTCTCATTGTGGTGGCTTCTCTTATCGCGGAGCATGGGCTCTAGGCACACAGGCTTCAGTAGTTGTGGCATGTGGGCTCAGTAGTTGTGGCTCACGGGCTCTAGAGCGCAGGCTCAGTAGTTGCGGCGCACGGGCTTAGTTGCTCCACGGCATGTGGGATCTTCCCAGACCAGGGCTTGAACCCGTGTCCCCTGCATTGGCAGGCAGATTCTTAACCACTGCCCCACCAGGGAAGCCCAGTCTTAGTATTTAAAGAGGTCTTAACATTCAGTAAGAAAAACCCCAATAGATGTATGTGCAAAGGAGTCTTCTACCAGGTAACTCTCAAAAACAGGTTATATAAATGGCTGGCAAACATTTGCAAAAAAATGCCCAACCCCACTAATTCAAAGAAATGCAAACAGAAGCAACAATGAGATCACACTTACATCAATCAAATTAGCAAATATAGGAAAAATGAAACTACCCATGATGGTGCTGGTGGGAGTAAATAGCCTGTTGGAAAGCAATCTGGCAATACCTAAAAGCTTTAACCTAGAAATTCCTCTTGTGGGAATATCTACCTAAAGAAGGGTTGAATCACAAAAATGTTTCACACAGATTAATTTAAAATAGCAAGAAATCAAAACGTCCTAACAAAGAGGAATGGTTCATTCACTTAGTCATTGAAATATTTGGGTGCCCACTATGTGATCATTTCCTGAGACTGCTAAACAATGGCTAGGTGTTCTAGATTAGCCTTCTTTTAAAAAGTGCATAGAATTTGTGTAAATAAATAGATGTATATGATTATATATAAACTTATGCATGCTTGAACATGTTTATACTGTCACTGGAAGGCTGTACAAGGAACTCAAAACAGAGGTTGCCTTTGGAAAATCAGTTGGGTAAGGGGTAGGAGAGAGAATTACTTTTCACTGTACTCTTTTGTACCATCTTGAATTTTCTCAACATGTCCATGGATTTTTGCCGACATTTTGAAAGTGCATGGTGTGAATTTAATCTTATTTTTCATAGAGATGTCTTGAGTTGTTTTCAAGGGATTTCACAGGTGTCTCGTCTTCCTGAATGTGGAAAGCTCTTCAAGGGAAGGGATTGTTTTCTATTTCTTTGCATTCTTCTACAGCGTGTAGCACAATTGGGGCACATAATGGGGGCTCAAAAACACCTGTTGAACAGAAAATAATGTAATTTGGACTTCCCTGGTGGCACAGTGGTTAAGAATCTGCCTGCCAGTGCAGGGGACATGGGTTCGAGCCCTAGTCCGGGAGATCCCACATGCCACAGGAAAACTAAGCCTGTGCACCACAACTACTGAGCCTGCACTCTAGAGCCAGTGAGCCACAACTACTGACCCCACGTGCCACAACTACTGAAGCCCGCACACCGCAACAAGAGAAGCCACCGCAGTGAGAAGCCCACACACTGCAACGAAAAGTAGCGCCCTCTCACCACAACTAGAGAAAGCCCGTGCACAGCAATGAAGACCCAACGCAGCCAAAAATAAATAAATTAATTATTTTTTAAAAAAAGAAAGAAAATAATGTAATTTGGTGCTCAAAGACCCTGGGAGTAGAAGTTAAAATCAGTCACTCTGGGTATTACTTTAACACTGACTTGTATGTTTTAAGATGTATCACATATCTTTTATACCATAGTTTGCTAATCTGCCAATAAGAAAAACAAGATAATTGATGAAATTCTTTGATGAAACTCTGTATGGAGAAATGTAAAATACCTTTTTAATGCCTACATATCCTGTAATCTTAATAGCTGCATTAATTTAAAGACCCCTCGACAACAAGCAGGGAAACATATAATCTCAAAGTTTTAATTATTACCAAAAAAAAACCCTTGTAATATAGGGTCCATTTTGAGCATTTCTAAGAGATTAGGTTTGTTTTAATATAGTTTGTGAGGTGTTTGTAATCTACAGCAATCCTTTTATCATCAGTTTTTTTTTTTTTTTTTTTTTTTTTTTTATTCTCCTCTATATGAGAGACAGGCAACAGAGTAGTTAGGGTAATAAGTTGCATCCACCAGTGAATTTATCTCTTTTTTACAGTTTCATGAATGAATGATAACATCATTTGAAACTGGCACTTGATTTAGTATATTGATTCCTTTCACTGACTAACAGCTCCCCCCCTTCCCATAGCCATTTACTTTCAAAATATTATCGGAGGCTGAGGAAATTCACTGGCAAACTACAAAAAGGAAGTGTATTTCACTAAATGAAGTTCCTGAAATTCAGCTTTTGTTTGTTTCTTTTTGCTCCGCCAGCAACTCCAGATTATGAGAAAATGCATTCTCTGCATTGTATAGCATAAGACAGCTCAGGACTGTTCCGGAAGGTACAGCCACTATTGGATACAAAGTACAAACAAAGCCGAGAGGGGGGTGGGGGAGGGAGCCTGAGGAAGAGAATGAAGGAAATTTTGAGCAAAGGATCTGTTTTTGTTTCTGAAATTCACAGAAGAAATTACTTTGATGCTGAGTGAAGTACAAAACACAGAATTGGAGGCAGAGGTGCAAATAAGATCTGTTAACAAGAGAGTGAGGAGGACCAAATTCATTGAAAAGTAATGAACAAATGATGCTTTGTGATGACTTAGATGCTTTGTGGGATAGGGAGGGTGGGAGGGAGTGAGGGCATATGGGGATATACGTACACAAAGAGCTGATTCACTTAGTTGTACAGCAGAAACTAACAACGTTGTAAAGCAATTATACTCCAATAAAGATATTAACAAAAGAAAAAAGAAGTGAGCCAAGTTCTCCCAGCTAGTGGAAGGGGACTTTTCTGCACAATTCCTCAATGAAAGGAAATCCTCAGATGTGCAGGAATGCACTTAAACTAGATGGTGGGAAATCGGAAAATTTTATTAAACTAGAGAATAAAGATTGAGACGCTGGTAACAGTGGCCTGTATCTAGATCGCAGGGCACCAACTGAGATCACCGGTTGCTAATCGCTAGCTTGAGGCCAGAAATCTGGGAAGGCAGCCCAGTAAAATCTGAAGGGCGTGCCTTGTCATCAGGGGAGAGGGAACAGTGTGCTGTATTTCTTGTGGCTTCCGTAATGTTTCCCTTGATAAGAGGAAGGAGAAAGAGAAAGAAGGAGGAGCAAAGGAGGAAAAGAAAAGGAAAAAAACAAAAGGTGAAGAAATTCTCATTTCACAGAGAATAAGCAAGAATGAAAGGACTAAGAGGAAGAGGCAGGAGCTAACATTTAGAGCTGTCATCTCGGGGGAGGGATAAATTAGGAGTCTGGGATTAACACATATATGTTACCGAGTCTAAGCTTGTACAGCTCTCCGCAAGACAGGCCAAAAACCGCCAAAAATCGAGAGATGAGTTGTTGAGGCAAGGAATAGTGACTTTATTTGGAAAGCCAGCAAACCGAAGATGGTGGGCTCGTGCACCCAAAGAACCACCTTGCCTGAGTTAGAGTTCAGGCTCCTTTTATACTAAAAGAGGAGGGAGGAAAGTCAAACACTTCCTGGTTCCCATCTGCCTCCAGAGGGGATGTTTTAATTTCTTCTTCCCTGCAGCCCTTCACAGGTGGGCCTGGTCAGGATGTTTCCTGTGAGCTAAACAAAGGTATTTTAGCTTACTGTTCATTACCTGGGAGGCAGGGTTCCCAGAAGTGGACCATTATGTACAAATTAAGCTTATAGGCAACATATCTTTAGCGATTAACTTGTAATAGAGTACAAAAGATTCTTCCCTATTACATACACACTACTATATACAAAATAGATAAACAGCAAGGACCTACTGTGTAGCACAGGGAACTATACTCAATATTTTGTAATAACCTATAAGGGAAAGAATCTAAAACAGAATATATATATATATATATTTGAATCACTTTGCCGTACACTTGAAACTAAGACGACATTGTAAATCTACTATACTTCAATTAAATATATATGTAAATATCATCTCATTTTTTCCTCTCTACAATTCCAAAGCAGTATTAATTTATCCCCATTTTATAACGATGGAGGCACAAGGCCGTGCAGCTATGAAGGGGTAGAGCTGGACTAGAACCTAACTACAATAATTCCCCTCTTTCCTGCTGCAGATGGAAACGTTCAACAGTCAGCAAAGAGGACATCTGTTAGCTTCGGTTTGGTCAATCAGTGTCAATGTGTAAAGGGAAATCAGCATGTGGGACATAACTTGCGGAAATGTTGCTGTAACGTTAGTTAAATCTCACCTTTGAGAAAGGAGTAATGAACGGCATGGAAAAGATTTTACTCCTTTATATCAATCCTGAACACATAGAAATGGAAATTACAACCAGTTACAATGACACACTAAAAGACTTGGCCTTTAAAAAAAAAAAAGTATTAGTTTTTCCTGGAAATTAAAAGCTGGAAAGAGATGTAGTGTTCCATGATACAAAAATTAGACTGTAGAGACTAGATGATATTTTAAATCATCACCCCCTTCCCCCCGAAAAGGAGGAATGGTAACACACTGTGTTTACAACTACAGAGATGAATTGAAAACACTTAACTTGGAATTTTCTGCTCTGACTCTCTCCAAACATCACATATCCCTTAAAATTGATGAATTGGCTTACTGTGGTCTTGTCTAAAAGCAGAGGTCTATGAGTTGAGCTCTTTCTTTGTTGGTGCCGATGCTACATGGGAGCTAGAAGGAGCCAAGACAGGCTCCAAGGCCCCTCTTTTTGTAGAGGACAGTACTGTGGTCCCAAACCCTCCCAGGAACCTCCTGTCATTCCAAATCTCTTCTCTCCTAACACTCCTCAATTAGGCATCATTCACTCAGTCCTGAAAACTACCGGGTCCCCACTCCAGGGAAGGACAGTCAGGGAAACAGTTGCAGTCACCTTTGGACCACAGTTGCGTCTAAGAGCCCTAACTTCCGGGTTTAAGTCCTGTACCTCGTCCTTGTCTCGGCCTCTTTCCTCGCTCCTGTCCCTGTATCTTACTAAAAGTGAAAAATATAATGTCCTCTTAACTGGCTAAGGTAGAAATGAGACAAAACCACCACCATAACGCAAATGAACTGATTATTATTTATTCTTTTTAATTGTGGTAAAGTACGCATAACATAAAATTTACCATCTTAACCATCTTAAAATGTACAGTTCAGTGCAACCATCACCACCATCCGTCTCCAGAACTTTTTCATCATCCTAAAATGAACCTCTATACCTGTTAAACAATGACTCCCCTTTCCCTCCAGCCCCTGGCAACCACCATCTTACTTTCTGACTTTATGAATTTGACTACTCTAGATGCCTCATATAAGTGGGATTATACAGTATTTGTCCTTTCGTGACTGTTTCACTTAACGTAAGGTCCTCAAGGTCCACCTATGTTGTAGCATGTGTCAAACTATCCTTCCTTTTTAAGGTTGAATAATATTTCATTGTATGTATAGACTACATTATCCATTCAGCCACTGATAGGTGATTCGGATGGTTCCATTTTTTGGCTGTTGAACTGATTTTTTAAGTCCTGCATTTGAATAAAAATTGTAAAGAAACTTTCAAAGTACTTTTCCATAGATAATCTTGCTTTATTCTACTTATCTTTATTACAGTTAGGGATAAATGCATAGGGTTATTATTTTACGAGTTTTGAAAGGGAAGTCAATCACAAAAAGTGGAAAAACAACTACGCAAAGCATCCCACTGCAACCAGTCCATGGAGGGGCCTTACCAAAGTCACACAGGGTGAAGAGGCTCTTGGCTCTGCTCTCTGGGGCTGTCCTGGGTTTTGGGTTGCCCTTGGCATACTGGAGAAGTCCAATGCCAGGTTGGAGCAGGCAGGAGAAGGAGGGGCTTGCCCTAGACCCTGGCATTTGTAATCTGCTGCCCTATCGTTTGATCACAGGCAAAAAATATAATAGGTTTGATGTTGCTGTTATATCAATGAGGTCAGAACACAAAGAAGATCAACTCCCTTGTAATTTGTTTGTTAAACCTGACATTTGTATAGTGGGGGATTAGGGAGATTTTTCGTCATGGTTATCCCCATCACAGGGAAGCGTCCATAGAGTTAATGATTGGAGAAAGCCCCTGAAGAATATGACAAGTATTTGATGAGCTCACCAACATTCATTCAGTCATTCAACAAACATTTTAAAGGATGTGGTAGTTTTCACACTTTCACATGGGTTATCTCACCTTGACTTTGCAAGAACCCTCTGTGGCAGGCCTGTTTAGTCATGTGTTATAAGGTCTGTACCAAGCATGGTGCTGAGGGCAGCACAGCATGGGGGCTCTGCAGGCAGGGGGGCCTGGACTGGCTCCACCATTACCAGCTGGGCCACCTGAAGAAGTGACTTCACCAATCTGAGTTTCAGTTTCCACATTTCTAAAATGAGGCCAATAATAAAGGCCACCTCCTAGGGCTCATATAAGGATGGGATGGGATGAGATGAAGTGTGTAAGCCATTTCTCCCAATGCCTGGCAGACATCTGGCATGCAACACATTAACCATTATTCCATATATGCATTCATCTGTTTACCTACCCAACATACACACACACACACACACACACACACACACACACACGCGCACACACATATACCCCGTGAGGTATATATTCTTTTTTTTTCCCCCTTCTTATTTATTTATTTTGTTTCTGGCTGCATTGGGTCTTCATTGCTGCACGCAGGCTTTCTCTAGTTGTGGCGAGTGGGGGCTACTCTTTGTTGCGGTGCGTGGGCTTCTCATTGCGGTGGCTTCTCTTATTGCGGAGCACAGGCTCTAGGCACATGGGCTTCAGTAGTTGTGGCTCGTGGGCTCTAAAGCGCAGGCTCAGTAGTTGTGGCGCACAGGCTTAGTTGCTCCATGGCATGTGGGATCTTCCTGGACCAGGGCTTGAACCCGTGTCCCCTGCATTGGCAGGCAGATTCTTAACCCCTGTGCCACCAGGGAAGCCCTGTATATATTCTTAATATGCCCATTTTATGGATTAGAATATAGCCACTCAGAGAGGTTAAGTAACTGTACAAGGTCTTGTGTGTCAGGAGTAAATAACACGGATGGGGTTCAAATCCCAGATCTCTTCCATTTGACCGCTGTCTGAGCTCCATGGCCAGGACTCCATGCGGAGTGCTGGGGCAGCTGCCTGCGGCTGTCCTGACCATGGCAGGGGGAGGTCAACAGGTATGCTCAGTGTGGGGAGCTGCTCTGGGCCTCAGCATTATCCTCACCGCATAGCAGCTGCTGCCTGGGTATAAAACCTCTACACCCCAGCTCTTGACCTCATCCACACTCACTTGCAAACCCCAAGACACCCTGCGTCTTCACACCCTCCCTCTGCGGCCCCTTCTCATCTCTCACTCTCTGCCTTCCCTGGCCAATTCTCCCTCTCCATTCTCCTCTACCCTTCTTTCACTCTTTCCTCCCTACTAGCCTAATTTGGAATGGATCTAAATTATTCTGTGTTCATTAAACAAGGCGTTACGTTTCCAGTTCTGAAGTTTTAAAAGCAAATGAGTTGAATATTTAAGCCAGGTTTTTAAAAAGGTTCAGACATCGGTGGCTTGGAGAGATTGAAGGATGTATCATAAGGAAAGAAAATCCAGCAAAATGTTCATTGCAGAATCTAAGCGGTAGCTAGATGGGTGTTCACTGCATAATTCTTTCAATGCCTCTTTTTGTTTGGAATAAACACGATAAAATGTTGGTGGGGAAATCAATGGCTTTATGTTTGTCACTTTTAACTAATTTTTGTTGTTAACAGTGGACACCTTATTAAGAAGGTTTCTCCTCTGTCCCGGCTGAATGTATTTTGGGGTTGCAGTGGGGGTGTGGTTTCTCAGTGTTGGTGTCTCCCTTTGGGAGGAAAATCATGGAGGGGCTCACCCAGGGCTGACAGTCAGTCGAGTGAGGCATCTTCAGACAAAGCTGGGCAGAAGCAGACATTCAGCTGTCAGCTTTTCTAGGAGGAACCACTAGCCTTACCAAACCCTCTGATTTCAGCAAAGAGAATAGGGGAATTGAGTTGAATCAGGAATGCCCTGGTCTTTTCACAGGAGGAACTGCCGCGGGTAGGTAACCTTCAAAGAACCCCATCCTATTCGTTCCCTGTCTCTTGGTCCCTGGATTATAAGCAGTGCCTCCAGCTGCACAAGTCACAGAATCAGCCCAGTCCCCGGGACTGAAGGTCCTGCTGGAAAAGATGGCAGTGGCATACTGGCCAGACATATTTGGGAAAAGTTGTGGTGTGTTTTCATTACCGCTGCTGCTGTTGCTGCCAGATTTCAGTGATCAGTTGAGCTGCCGTCTGGATGCTTTTTCTGAGCTGTACCCCGCTGTAGCTGTATGAATTCTCTTCTGACTACAGCCCCAAGGAGGAAACTCCAGCAGTAATGTATGCCTTGCTGGCTGGGAGAGGGCTTGCCATCAACTCCCCTCCTGCCCTCCCTCCCCCTACAGGTGACATTAAAGATCTCAGAGGGGCCTACCTGGCATTGCAACAAAAAAACAAGCAGATTCACGGTGCTGGCTTGTCGGAGCTTCCGATTCGAAGCAACCTAAACGCTCTCACAGGGGACTGGTTAGATAAATTATGACTCAGCCCTACAATAGGAATCCACGCAGCTCCTTTAAAAAAGCAAGAGAGTGCTTTAGGTATTGACAAGGAATAATTTCCAAGCTATACTGAGCATTAGAAATGAAAATAAAAAGGAAGACACAGAATAGTGTATGGTATGTGCGGTTAAAAATATATACCTCTATGGTTATACATGCCAGAATATCTTTGGCTCGAAGGACAAGAAAGGTTGGCTTAAGGTTTGGGGATAGGGGCAGGGTTAAAACGAAGAATCATATTCACTAGATATAATATGCTTTTTGTGTTGAGTTTTTATCATGTGTATATTTGCTCTTAAAAAAAAATTACTTACCTAGAAAAAGTAGAAACAAAGCCAGACTTTCAAGGCAGCGGAATTATAGTATTCAGGCTGCTTAAGCTCCCTTTTCTCCTGTGAGTCCCAGGAAATGAATTCAACATTGGGTCTGGAGGGTGGGAGACCAGGTCACATTACAGTGAGGACCTGCTGGGGAGACCCCAAGAGCCTGCAGCAGTGTTTGTTCTGGGAGGCACCCCGCCCCACCCGTGCCCCAGGGCAGGTTCCCTTGGGCATTTGCAGATCTAATTTCTAATTTCCAGGCAACTGTTTTGGTAAGAGGGGAGGAAGAGAAAGAAGGGCAAACCAGCCAGGATGGAGTTTGGAGTGGAAGGTGTGGCCATGTCAGGTCACTGCAGGTGTTTCCATGTGGGCCTTTGGCAAGATTCCCAGGGGTGAGCAGAGCTGTGGTCTCTCGCACTCTCTAGCGCTCTGACTCCTGGGGACACTTCACCCCAGACTTTGATGACAGGCTGCCTGGGCTTCCCATTCTGGCTCTGCCACTGACTGGCTGTGAGACTTGGGACATGATTAATTTTTTTAAATATAAATTTATTTATTTATTTATTTTTGGCTGCGTTGGGTCTTCGTTGCTGTGCGCAGGCTTTCTCTAGCGGTGGCGAGCGGGGGCTACTCTTCATTGCTATGTGTGGGCTTCTCATTGCAGTGGCTTCTCTTGTTGTGGAGCACGGGCTTAGTTGCATGTGGCATGTGGGATCTTCCCGGACCAGGGCTCGAACCCATGTCCCCTGAATTGGCAGGCAGATTCTTAATCACTGTGCCACCAGGGAAATTCCAAGGGACATAAATTTTTAAAGCCTCAGTGTTTTCATTCAAAGAGTAGGAGGGAGGGTGAGGATGGGGAGAGAAAAATGCTGCTAATGATGTCATAAAGTTGTTGTTAAAATTAAGCTTTCCTTAAAAAATAAAATAAAAATAAAATAAAATTAAGCTTTCCATAAATGTTGCCTAGTTGAGTAAGATCATGTCCTCTGGAGCCAGACAGCCTGGGTTGAAATCATAGCTATATCGGCAAACAAACAAATGAATAAACAACTTGGGACTTCTCTGGTGGTCCAGTGGTTAAGACCCAGAGCTTCCACTGCAGGGGGCGTGGTTTCAATCCCTGGTCAGGGAACTAAGATCCCACATGCCACACGGTAGAGCCAAAATAAATAAATAAATAAATAAATAAATAAATAAATAACTCATAGCTATACCATTTTCTAGTTTTGTGACTTTGGGAAAGTTATTTAATCTCTGTACCTCAGTTTACTCATCTGTAAAATGGGCAAAACAACAGTACCTATATCATAGGGCTTTTCTGAGATATAAATAAGTTAACACTTGTAAAATGCTTAGAATAGTGCCTGGTATATAGTGAGTTTCGAGCTGGAAAATTTATTAACCCAACCTTTCATTTTTAATAATGAGGAAGTGTGGTCCACAGAGGGACTGGCCCAAGAGGGGACCATTGATTAGTGACAGAGCCAGGAGTAAGACCTAATCTCCCAACTCCCAGTCTAGAATATTTTACACTGTTAACTTTAGGCCAACATATCTTCTTACATTCTGGTATAAAATTAGAAAAAAGTGAGGAGAAATCTGTTTTAGATCAAGTAAAAGTATATTGGGTTCAAATTCAGCGTGTGGTCATAGCCAACTTTCTTGGGTTCTCCGAACCTCCTCTTCCTTAGGAATAGGCTGAGGATAATAACATGGACCTCATAGTGGTGTTGTGGTAAGTGAACTTCTACATGTAAAATGCCTGGCACATAGCATTTCTCAAAAAAAATTAATACCAATTAACAGCAGATGATGCTGTTGTTAGACCCAGGAGTCCCACATCTGTGGCTAGACGGCTTTTATTCCTCACTCTTCCAGGGGCTTGCTAACTAACTTGACAAATGCCGATGTGGATAATTCTTAACTATACAGATTCATTGTAGTAGTAGCAATTATTGTTAAAACAAATTGGAAATGTCAGCACAAGCTCTCTGATATCAGGGGCGAGGGTGAGTTGGTTTTATGACATGTGACTATGAAATATCACGGTAAATAAGGTTGGTTTCTAAGTTGGGTAATAATATTTCTGATCAAAAGTAGGTGTGGCAAATCAGAAAAACGCAAATTAACACCACCATGAGAAACAACCCCACACCCACTAGAAAGACTTCAACGATAGATATCAAGTGTTAATAAAGATGGAACAGGGCTTCCCTGGTGGTGCAGTGGTTAAGAATCTGCCTGCCAATGCAGGGGACATGGGATTGAGCCCTGGTCTGGGAAGATCCCACATGCCGTGGAGCAACTAAGCCCATGCGCCACAACTACTGAGCCCGTGTGCTACAACAACTGAAGCCTGTGAGCCTAGAGCCTGTGCTCCGCAAGAAGAGAAGGCACCGCCATGAGAAGCCCACACACCACAACGAAGAGTAGCCCCACTTGCCGCAACTAGAGAAAGCTCACGTGCAGCAACGAAGACCCAATGCAGCCAAAAATATATAAATAAAATATTTATTTAAAAAAAAAATAATAATAAAGATGGAACCCTCATATACTGCTGGTAGGATTGCAGAATGCTAAAATGACTTTGGAAAACAGTTTGGTAGTTTTTTACAAAGTTAACCATAATCTTATATGTTAGTTACCTATTACTGTGTAACAAATTACCCTGAAATTTAGTAGCTTAAGATAGCATTAACTTCTAAAAAGATCTCTCACTGTTTCTGTGGGTCAGAGATTGAGACAGGGTGCAGCTGGCTCCATCATGTCTGGGCACAGGTGGAAGACTGAAGGCTGGGACGGGAGCCCCAAAGGGCTGGTTTACTCTCACATCTGGTAGATGATGTTGGTGTTGGTTGGGGGCTATTGTCTAGAATACACATGCATGGCTTCTCCATGTGGCCTGGGCTTCTGCACAACACTGTGCCTGGGTTCCCAGGGCAAGCCTCCTGAGAGAGGAGAGGGAGGAAGGGAGAGAGAGAGAGAGAGAGAGAGAGAGAGAGAGAGAGAGGGAGAGTCCTGAAAACAGAGATCCTATCTTACCCATTTTTTTTATACCCATATGACAGCTTCAACCTGATAAGCAACCTTGTAATTTAACAAGTGAATTTTTCAAAATGAGTGTGTTAGCCTATGAAATGGTTAATATTATGTGTCAACTTGGCTGGGCCACGGTGCCTGGCATGTGGTCAGACATTATCCTGGATGGTTCTGTGAGGATATTTTTGGATGAGATTAACATTTAAATCAGTGAACTTTGAGTAAAGCAGATTGCCCTCCATAATGTGGGTGGGCCTCATCCAATCAGTTGAAGGACTGAATAGAACAAAGGCTGACCTGCTCTAAACAAGAGGGAATTCTGCCAGCTGACTGCCTTTGGACTTGAATTGCAACACTGGCTCTTTCTGGGTCTCCAGCCTGTCAGTTTACCCTCCAGATTTTGGACTTGACCTCCATAATCACATGAGCTAATCCTTAAAATCAATCAGTCAATCAATCAAGCAATCTCTCTCTCAGCACACACGCAGACACACACACACCCTATTGGTTCTATTTTTCTAGAGAATCCTGACTAATACAGCCTGGCTTTCTAGTATCACCAAAACCATGAGCTTCTTGACCAGAAGTTTTTGCCCTTGGTTTGTAACTGCACATGGGATTTTCACGTAAAATATTTCCTGTGCTACTTCTTAATAGTAGGCGGCGTGCCCTTGATATACAACACTTACATAGTGGCTGCAAAACCTCGTAGCAGGGTGGCAGTTCTCAGTGGTCTTCCGAGGAGGACATGAGCAGGAGCCATTACATGGCTCATCAGTGATCTGCTGCAAAGAAGCTGTGCTCATCAGAGCAGAAGTAAATCTTTCATTACTGGAAAGTGTGAATCAACTCAAGTGAAACAGGGTTCTGTCAGCTTATAAAACTTAATTATGTTTTTAACTCCATAAATTTGTCCCAGTAAAGACATTTGAAAATACCTAATTTCCAGTTTGAACCAAAAGAAAATTAATTGCAAGAAGGTAAACACATATAATGTGTTCGGAAATTATCTGCATTTTAATTAATCTCTTAACTGTGTCTTCCAACAAGGGTGTCTGCTTGAAATTTTTGTGTCAACGCTGCATCAAAGTTGCTCAGTTTCCTTGTAGACAACAAACCCCAGATAATTCTAAACTTTCAGAATAAGAACATCCCCCAAAGAAGAGAAAATAGAGTGGGTGGCTTGAGTTTTCTACCCTTGGGGAGTTAAGAAAAACACTTCAGCATGAGGACAAAAGCTCCCTTGTTCAAGCGCTTCCCCAGCTGCACTTCAACTAAATATATCCTGGGCAGAGTGTTTTCACTTCTCCACCCCTCTCCTGGAGCCAATCACATGGTGACAAATAGCTCAGAGGCCCCCTGGGACTGACACTGCAGAGGTAGTGCCTTGGTTACTGGCTGGGCCTTGCTGCCCAGCACAGGGCCCCTCTGTGGCCGCCCTGCTTCCCCGGAGGCTGCGGGAAGCCCAGGGCCAAGAGGAGGCCTGCAGGGGTTAACTCAGCGGCCTGTCTGGAATTCATGCACCACCTGGGCTGACAGCATGAATGACTCATTGTTTCCCCTCTGAACAGTCTTAGGAGTGCTTCTCGGTGTCAATAACTGAGGCAAAGTGAAATCGTTTTTTCCTTTTCACCATAACCAGTTTTCTAAACCTGAATATAGAACTGGAAATCTGCAGCAGTAGTAGCCAAGGTTACTGCTTTGAGCTGGTGTTCTGGGGACAAAGGATTTAAATTTACTGTCCCCAGACAGAAAGAGGCCTAAAGCCAGGGGTCCTTTGATTTACAGCTTGTGTGACGGTCCTATAAAAAGAAGCAAACTTAGTTTAAACCTCTAGTCTGCCTAAGCCTGTGTCCTGGCTGGCTACAGTACTAGATTTTACATTACCGGTGATTTGTATAAACGGAAATTTTGACCAATCACTTCCTGTGGCTAAACTTAAGACTTGTAGTCATTCACTCCTGGTTCTAAAGCAGGTATTAATCATCACGCCCCACCTCACATTTTCGTGTATGGAGCCCTTCCTTGATGTCAGCGAGTTTTACTCTCCTTGGGAGACTGGATCAGTACATTTCCCTGGACTGTGGGATCTTTTGCCTTTCACGAGACATCTCAGTGCAAAAGCTTGAGAGACAGACCACACATTTGACTACCTTTCTGCAAGTGTGTCATAGATAACAGATTTCGAACTCTTGCTGCTTTGGCCTCTTTCTTCTACTTAACTACATTTTTGGATGTTTAAAGGAAAATATTCAAAATAGGAAAACGTAGAAAAAAAAGAAATAAATATAGAAAGGATAGGAGAAAATCCTGTGTAGATTCAGGACCTGGATTCTAACTTGAACCTGGGAGGTAAGCATGCAGCAGAGTGTTTACCTCATCAAATGAAGTAACAGCCCTGAATAAATTTAAATAAGGTTAGGTATCAAAGTATTTGCAATACCCTTTTTGAAGTGAATGAAAATCTGCAAAGATTAAGTATTACTTCATTTTTGTAGACGGGACAAAATTACTGCAGCAGGCTTAGAGAAATGGCAATAATCAAGGCTTCAGTTTCTCACATCTAACCACAAGTAAATGTGTCGTTCTCTGAATGAGCCTGTCTTATATCATATACAATTAATCTATTTACCAATGAGCTTCCTTAGCTACTAAAGGTTTTGTGATCCTTGTACCAACACCATAAAAAAGCATAACTGTTGAAACATCTGGAGGATGATGACTGCAAACAAGTAGAACAAACACAACCCTACTATACGCTATGTGGTTTGGTTCTTCCAACAGAGACTGGAATTTAAATTTAGGGACTTCCCCTGTGGCACAGTAGTTAAGAATCCACCTGCCAATGCAGGGGACACGGGTTCGAGCTCTGGTCGGGGAAGATCTCACATGCCACGGAACAAATAAGCCCGTGCGCCACAACTACTGAGCCTACGCTCTAGAGCCTGCGGGCCACAACTACTGAAGCCTTCGTGCCACAACCACTGAAGCCCATGCGCCTAGAGCCTGTGCTCGGCAGCAAGAGAAGACACTGCAATGAGAAGCCCGCGCACTGCAACAGAGAGTAGCCCCGGCTTGCTGCAACTAGAGAAAGCCCGCGTGCAGCAACGAAGACCCAACGCAGCCAAAAATAAATAAAAAATCAATTAATTAAATTAAATTAAAAAAATAAATTTCGGGGCAGCTTCTAAGCTCTGAGGAGACTTATTTCCATTTTCTCATTGGCACAGCCACCTTCTCATCCCTACTTAGTCTTTTCATGAAAACACGGGTCTTAGGACTCTAACTTTGCTTTAGGTCCTTGCTAGTGGGTGGTGGGTTCATTCTGTTTTTCTCAAGTCCAGAGTAAAAGCATTTTGCATAGCTGATCGTTTTTTTTCTCCTTCTCCATAGAATTCTTTAGTCATGAGTTTAATAGATGTAAAATTATCTGATGCACCCTTTCCCTTGAGAACCCCGTTGTATACCCTTGACTTGTTTGTAAGTGAGCCTAAAAGGAAAACTGGGGGTTCTTAAGGGCAGGGTTTGTCGGAATTAACTGTGAAGCTTTCCTAACTGATCCAAGCCCCAACGATGGCCCTAATAATTCTACACATTTGGAAAGGACTAATAAGGCCAGGCAAAACAATAATTTAATGACTTTAAAATCCCGGGCAAGGAGAAGGGGCAAGATGACTTGAGTTATATATTATGATGTCACAGCAGGTGTGGAGCAGAAAGGAACACTTTGCCTTGACTTCACATCATCATTCCACACTCAATAATATTACAGGACAGCGAACATTCCAGGTGTTCAGAAAGATTTTCTTCTCCACTAAACCAGATAGGGTTGTTGTTCAAATAAGGTAACTCTAAGCTATGAGAATTTAGAAGGAAATAATAATTTAAAATCTTTCCTTGAAAACAAAAGCACTGTTAAATCTCTGGAATTAAAAGCAACATTTATAACTTCTTAAATATGGATTTGCTGTCTTGGTATGTTTTATGCGAGACAGAATAATAATATCCTTCTACTTTGTACGTGCATCAGTACTTCTCATCTCACTAGTGTTTAGAGAGAAAAGATAGTATTTTTTTTTAATTTACAAAATTATATATGTTTCAGGTGTACATAGTGATTCACAATTTTTAAAGGTTATACTCCATTTATAGTTACTATAAAATATTGGCTATATTCCCTGCGCTGAACAACATATCCTTGTAGTTTATTTATTTTATACATAATAATAATATGTATTATTATTAATAATGTTTAATAATATACATAATAGTTTGCACTTCTTAATCCCCTACCCCTATCTTGCCCTTCCCCTCTCCCCTCTCCTCACTGGTAACCACTAGTTTGTTTTCTGTATCTGTTTCTTGTTATATTGGGTTGGCAAAAATGTTCGTTCAGTTTTTCCATAAGATGGCTCTAGTAGCACGTAGCTGTCTTTAACTTCATTCGAAACAATTTTGTGAGATTGTATGTGACAGCTATCATATCAGTGTGCATTTAAAAAAAGACATTAAAATTGGTGAATTTTTGTGTAGCCATTTTAATATTGAAGATGGAAGAGAAAAGGCAACATTTTCGGCATATTATGCTTTATTATTTCAGGAAAGGTAAAAACGCAACCGAAATGCAACAGAAAAAGATTTGTGCAGTGTATGGAGAAGGTGCTGTGACTGATCGAACATGTCAAAAGCGGTTTGTGAAGTTTCGTGCTGGAGATTTCTCGCTGGACGATGCTCCACAGTCGGGTCGACCAGTTGAAGTAGACAGCGATCAAATTGAGAAATTAATTGAGAACAATCAACATTATACCACACGGGAGATAGCCAACATACTCGAAATATCCAAATCAAGCGTTGAAAATCATTTGCACCAGCTTGGTTATGTTAATCGCTTTGATGTTTGGGTTCCACGTAAGTGGAAAAAACCTTCTTGACCGTATTTCCACAATGCGATTCTCTACTTAAACGTATTGAAAACGTTCCGTTTTTAAAACAAATTGCGGGGGCTTCCCTGGTGGCGCAGTGGTTGAGAATCTGCCTGCCAACGCAGGGGACACGGGTTCGAGCCCTGGTCTGGGAAGGTCTCACATGCCACGGAGCAACTGGGCCTGTGAGCCACAATTACTGAGCCTGCGCGTCTGGAGCCTGTGCTCCGCAACAAGAGAGGCCGCAATAGTGAGAGGCCCGTGCACCGCGATGAAGAGTGGCCCCCGCTTGCCACAACTAGAGAAAGCCCTCGCACAGAAACGAAGACCCAACACAGCCATAAATAAAAATAAATAAATAAATTAAAAAAAAAAAAAAAGAATGAGGAGGCATCTCCCCGACTCTTAAGAAAAAAAGAAAAAAAAAACAAATTGCGACGGGCAATGAAAAGTGGATACTGTACAATAATGTGGAATGGAAGAGATGGTGGGGCAGGTGAAGTGAACCACCACCACCTACACCAAAGGCCAGTCTTCATCCAAAGATGGTGATGTTGTGTGTATGGTGGCATTGGAAGATAGTTCTCTATTATGAGCTCCTTCCGGAAAACGGAACGATTAATTCCAACAAGTATTGCTCCCAATTAGACCAACTGAAAGCAGCACTTGACGAAAAGTGTCCAGAATTAGAACAGAAAACGCATAATCTTCCATCAGGATAACGCGAGACCGCATGTTTCTTTGATGACCAGGCAAAAACTGTTACAGCTTGGCTGGGAAGTTCTGATTCATCCGCCGTATTGACCAGACATTGCACCTTCAGATTTCCATTTATTTAGGTCTTTACAAAATTCTCTTAATGGAAAAAATTTCAATTCCCTGGAAGACTGTAAAAGGCACCTGGAACAGTTCTTTGCTCAAAAAGATAAAAAGTTTTGTGGAATTATGAAGTTGCCTGAAAAATGGCAGAAGGTAGTGGAACAAAAGGGCGAATACGTTGTTCAATAAAGTTCTTGGTGAAAATAAAAAATGCGTCTTGTTTTTACTTAAAGACTGAATGCACTTTTTGGCCAACCTAATATTCACTAGCTTTATTTTTTAGATTCCACATATAAGTGATATCACACAGTATTGTCTTTCTCTGTCTGACTTACTTTACCTAGCATAATGCCTTCCAAGTCTGTCCATGTTCTCGCAAAAGGCAAAAATTCACTCTTTTTTATAGCTGAGTAATGTTACATTGTATAAATATACCACATCTTTATCCATTCATCTGTTGAGGGACCCTTATGTTGCTTCCATGTCCTGGCTATCATAAATAGTGCTGCTATGAACATTGCAGTGCATGTATCTTTACAAAGACAATATATATTTAGATGCTCATTTTGATGGGTAAGCATTGATAATAACAGGACTAACCATTTCCTCTTGTTTCTAAGTTTTACAAAATAGTTCTCAGTTCTACCCAGCAAACATTGTCATATGTAAGGTTCTGTGGATAATGCTCTGGAAAATCAATTACCTGCATAAATGAGCCTTTTTTTGTTGTGTGCCTGAGTCTACGTCTGTTGAGTCATTAAGGACAGAGGGCATATATATGAACTTATCTCACTGGTTTTTGATAAGGTAGTTGCTATAGGGATCTGAGTATTATGTGCACATCCAACCAAAATGCAACACATATTTAAAAAGATGTTCAGGGTGAAATTGAAGGATTGGCTAAAGGTGGTAGCTGGGGAAGTCTGTTTAAGTAGCTGGATTTAAAAGTTTGCAATCTTAACCATTTGCCAAACTTGTTTTTCTTGCCTTCCTTCTTTCCTCAAACAACTTTTGAGTATCTATCCTAAGGGTCAAAAACTCAAATACCTATAGGGGCCAAGAAGATAATGTAACTAAGCAAAGCAGGTGGATTTAAGAAAAATGGAGATAGACACTTTTTAGGTGCCTAATAAACACAGAGGCAACTCTTCATTCCCACCAAGAAATGAGCTCTCTCCCATTATTCCTGAAAGAGATGCTTTAGTCTTGTTCTCTCTTTGGTACTGAGAGATAGTTCACTCCAAGAAAAATATCAGTGCGCACTCAATGTAAATGACACCTCACACTGGGCCTCCGTGAGGACGCAACAGGGAGTGGCAAAGACTGAAATAAAGTGAAGAGCTCGTGTCTCAGCCAGAGGGGACCATCTCTGCACCAGGCGCCAGCTACCATGTGGAAACAGGCCCAGAGGGGCCATATCTTATTCTTCAAGAGAAGTCAAAGACACTGATTTGTATGCAAATCCAGATTTTGAAATGTGACCTGAAATTTTTAAAAATAAATTTGAGAAAAAGCCAAACAAAAACGTAACCAGTTTGAGATCCCAGACCTACTCATCTAGGTATTCTGCTGTGAGATGCTGGAAATACAACGATTAAAAAAAAAAAAAAAAGATCTTTGCTCTCACAAAGTTTGTGGACTAATATATCATACATGAGTACACGCACTTATCTATGTATGTGCTGTAACAGGGGAAATTACCAAGTGGTCTGGGAGCCCGGGGAAACCAAATCAGAGGAAGGCGAGTGGGTAGGGAAGAGGGTCAGGGAAGAATTCCAGAAGGATGGTCTAGCTGAGCTTTCTTGCTAGTTGATCCAAGCAAGCAGAAACGGTGGAGAAAGGTGGTGATCCAGGCTGAGGTATCAGCACACGTTAAGGTGTGGGAGCCACAAGCAGCCAGTGCCTTTTGTTAAAGAAGCTAAGATACAAGTTTGAGACTCAGGAGGGCAGTGGAGGGAAGAGGTCCTCCCTGTCAGGCATCTGCAGGAGGACTAAAGACTGAAGACTGAACTCAAAAAACATCAAAGCCAAGTTGTCTGTTTGGCAGTTCTTGGACACTTTCTCCTGGCTGGTGCAGCATGCATATTCACTCAGCATCTGCTAGGGATTAGCTGTCGTTTCAAAGAAACCAGGAAGTAAGAATTTGAATCAGAATAGAAAACTCAACCCTCAACCTTTGGTGATACACTTCTCCTGGCTTCCTATAATTGGCTGACTATTACGTCTGTGAAAATGATGGGCCAGTTAGGTGAAAATTTGAATGCAAGCTGACTCTTTGATTGGAAGAACTGGCCTGAATTGTTTCTGTATCCTGTGTCAGGGTAAATACAAATCTAAATAACTAAATAAATTTCCTTAGCACTGAAAGGGAAAGAGACTCTCCCTCCCCCAACCCTGTTTCTTTCACCATTTACATTAGAAATATTGTGGATTGTAAACTCTTTCTCTGTCCCTTTGAGAATTACGCAAACCTTTTAAAAAGCTAAATAAGACTCTTGCCAGCTTTACAACACAGGAACGTCTCTCTCAATGACCTGGGAGCCATCTCTTTGAAATGGAGTCATCAAGGAAGATAACATCCCTATTTCCTCTCTGTGGAAAGATTACTCTCCCTGGGAGAGTAGGAGTCTAACCTCAGTAGGTCCCTGTTTCCAAGTTGCAAACCTACCTCCTGTTGTAAAAATATAAGAAGTTAATCTTTCCTTTGGATAAACTAGTTGACACAGATAGCAGCTGCCAATTACCGAGGTGAACTTACAATGAACTATGTGATAAATGGTGCTGTCAAGTCCTCCTACTAGTTATTGTTTATCTTGAGAACAGGTAGTAATAGCATATATCTGCTTAGCTATGTACAAGTGAAACTCCTTTCTGTCTTTGCAGTCTCTAACTGGATTGCCTGTGATGCACATAGTATTTTGGTTTAATGCTTATTCAATAGTAAAACGGTTTTCTTTCTCTTCTGCTTCTGTGGAGAGGTTTTTGGGGTTGGCAGGAGATTTTGTTTTTAATTATACTTCCTCAACACCTGCCACCAAGGTTGGCTGGGTTTGGGTCTTTCAGCTCAGGGTATGGTAAGCATCTAAATGCCCTGACTGATATAAATGTGAGAAGTCTACTCATGACAAAGCAGAACATATTTCAGAGAAAGAGACTTTCACACTCCTCTCTGAAGTGCTGCAATTAGAAGATATCATGTGCTCTCTGCAGTATTTACAGACAGCAGTATAGCACAATGGCAGGCAAGCACAGGCTCTCAGACTGTCCAGGTTTGACTCTCCGTTCCATCCTTTACTAGCTGTGATGCTTCAGGTACCTAACCTGCTGGTGTCTTTGTTTCTCTGTCTGTAAACGGGAGACAAAATGATGGTACCTACTTCATAGCACAGTGCTTTGCAGAGTATAAAGCCTCAGTAGTTAATTAGAATTATTTAACAACATTATTTGAAGGTTTGTTATAGGCAGAAACACTTCTGGGATACAAAGATGGAGAAAACACAGTTACTTATCCCCAGAGGAATTTACAATCTTATAATAATTATAATGGTACCATTAATTTGGGCATAAACTAACTTCTCAAAAAAAAGAAAAATAGAAAAATCAACAGGTATTTTTAAAGGGGCGGGGACAGAGTCAGGGGCTATTACCTTAATTGGGCTCCATGCAATTATATGGTCTCCGTGGTTAAATGTCATAGTCTAATTTAAATCTAAAAAGACTTCTTCCTGAGGTAGTTTAGCAGGAAAAACCAGATCTTATCAAAATAAACAAATGTATGACCAACCCTGAAGCCAAAAGCCCTACCACGGAAAGGCTAAGAGACCATCGTTTATACACCCTGAGGCACTCCCTGATTTTTTTTCCCACCCAGACAACATAACTAAAAGGATTTTTGTAACTTTATAAAAGTAAATAAATATTGACACAGAACACCCTTAAAGCTAGCCATACGGGGTCTTGCTTTCTGCTAAATCAAGAGTGTTCAACTGGCCTTGTACCTAGCGCATTACGACACGACTCAGAAGCCATCTTGGAAACAAAAGAGCTTCGGGCTCCGGGGGTGGAAGAGGTGGTTTCCAGGCAACGGGAGGCGCGCGCCGCGCAGCCGCACTCCGCGGCGCCCAGCCACCTACCGCGTGGGCAGAGCTGGCTGGGCGGTGGAAAATTACCGCGCTTCCTTTTAAAGGCGCCCGCACATTTCCTGCCTGGAGCCTCGGCGCTAGTCTCCCTTGTAGACGAAATTGTGAAGCGGCGTGTACGTTTTATCTTCCTAGAGGAAATAAAATTTAGTTCGCAGTTTCCAGGGCAGCATTAGTCTATACTTAGGCAAGTAATGTCGGAATGGACGGGCTTTTTCTTAACCGAGTTGAGAAAAGAAAACTAAACATCTGAAATACCGACTCTTGGTGCAGAAAGCTACTGAACACACAGGAACGGGACGCAAGAAACAACTTCATGAATAATGTCACATTGACTATGCAACAGGTTTAAAAATGATTGGGTTCTGAAGCAAACTCATTTTTTGACAAACGGATTGACAAATTATACTAAAAACCAGAATAAACGTGTGTAAGAAGCAACAGGGTGGGTTTAGCATGCATCAGAAAATTTATCCTTTTGTAGATCGGTTTTTACAGTAGAAAAAATAATCTGTGGGATTTCTTTCCTGCTTCTTAGTCGTCAAAGAATTTTTCTCCATGTTGGAAGCTCTTCTGATTTACAAGTTAAGCCGTAGTTTAGTGCTGTCTTACTTTTCGGAACGAACAGATAGATAAATAGCATAATTCTCCTGGTTTTTGTAACGTAAACGTCTAAGATATATTCTCCGTGGCTCTGAAATGAGTTCCCTTACCAAGCAATATTTACTAGAAGCCATCCTGGAAACAACTGGATGAAATGGAGATACTGGTCTTCCCTGAAGTAAAGCTCTTCACATTTTAAATCTCTTCGTTCCGTTTGAAAGGATGAAAGACCGTCCTTCTCTCGGTTCCTCCTCTGATGGTTTGCTCGGTGGCAGTTGTCTTTTCGGTTGTGAACTGGCATCAGGCGTACCCATCTACTCCTCCTGTCCTCAGACTCTAGCTGCAGACAGTAGTGGGGGAGTCAGAATGGATTCTCAAGACTGTGGAGGTGATGGTGCAGTCTTATCATGGCCCTGGCAAAGTGATTTTCCACTCCCAACTGAGCCATTTCCCCCATGCTTCTCGGCCATGTTAAGCCACATTTTCACTCCAGTCCCCTTTTAACACGTCCCTTTCTATCCTTCACATTACAATCGCCACTTCTTAGTAATTTTTGATGAACCTTTTGTTTTTCAGAACGCAGAGCTGAGACATGGGAGTACTAAGCAAATGTTTTGCATGGATTTAGACACCTAGGACGTTGTTTAGCCTATAATTTTCAAGTTTGGATGTTAAGAAGGGATACACTTGTGACATTATCTTAGTTTCCAGAACCACGGGGAAAGCTAATTAATTACATGTAACCAGAAGTTGTGTCCTGTAGAGTCGTCATCCATGCTGAAGCTGCAGGGGAATGTGAGTTTATGTTAAGGGAACTGTGCCTTTGAAACAAAAATAGGTGCAGCTGCATTTGGTGCTTGCATTTCTTTTTGCTTACAAGATCGTTTACCAATGCCAAGAAACTGAAATAGGAAAATGCCCCATTTCAGATGAGATGATGTTTATAATTTTTAAAATAGTCTCGTCGTGGAAAACCTAGTCTGTAATAATACTTAGTGGCTGCAGGGCTGGCCAGTGCAGGTGACTGCGCTGGGTAGTGTGGCTACCACCTTTCCTCCGCAGGGAAGTGGCATTTTACAGCCCAAACAGCGCTGCGGGGTTTCTAATGGTCGAGAGTGGCCCTATCGCCCTACCGAGCCCAGAGATAATCTCCTGTTACTTAAAATTTACTGCAGAATAGAGATTTAAAAAAAAAAAAAATAGAGACTTCAGATGTAGAGAGTCATCTGGATTTTCCCTCTCAGATACAATTCTGTTAAGTGCTAAGAGGCTAAATTCAAATAAATTAGAATATAAATCTGATGGTTAAAATATAATAAAAGAGTTTTGGAAGAAGGCAAAGCGTTTAAATATGCAGAACATTTTAGTAAGCAGAGTTGGTAGATTTTGGTTGCTTATATTTAATAAAGATGATAAAATTGCATAGTTCATAACATTTTTTAAGAAGAATTACTGGGTCTTAATGCAGGAAGACAGGGTTTGGGAATTCGGTCTTTGAGGTAGGGCTGCCAGACAAAATACAGGAGGGCATTCAGTCAAATTTGAATTTCTGATAAACAATGAATACTTTTATAAGTATAAGTGGGATTTGGGACATAATCACATTAAAATCTTTGTTGTTTATCGGAATTCAAATTTAATTGGGCAACTTGTATTTTTATTTGTTAAATCTAACAATCCTGCTTTAAGGGGCTTAAAAAGGATATATGCAGTTAGATTTCTCTACCTGCATGAGAGTGGTGAACACCACCAAAAAGCTTCTGGTTCAAGGTGCCAGGCTGTGATGTGAATGTAACACACACAGCATACAAGTATATTGCCCCAAATAAGTTGTAGATGGCCACCACGTGCAGCCCTTCGAAATATCATGAAGGGCTGATATTCAGAAAAATTTACTATTGCCTTGTTCATTCATCCAACTAATAATACTGATTGAGTGCCTGCCTTATGGCAGGCATAAATTCTGGGAAGAGTAAGATAAACAAGGTAAAAATCCCTGTCTTTGAAAAATCCTTATTTTTGTCATGTGGACTAACATAAAATAACTGCAGTAACTACCAGTGATGACGAGTTTGATCAGAGACTCATGGGAACGTTAAGTTTATCTGACTAAGGCAGGAGAAAAACAGGAAGGCTTCAAAGAGGAAGTGATTTTAAATGAAGGAGACTAAGCTGCTGAAGTAGGAAAGGACATTAGTGGGGGGAACTACATGTGCAAAGGCAAGGAGTGTGGAGACACTGTCCACTGTAAAAAAATTAACCAGAACAAGACAAACCAACAACTACAAAAACAGTGAAAAGTTAGGTGTAGCAGGAGCTGCAAGAGGGTTTGCTGGGAATGTCGGATAATAAAAGCTGGGCCAGATTATAAAGGTGTTGCTAGACAGAGCTCAGATTCTCCTATGGACAACCAGAATAGGATCAGGGCAGTGGTGGGAGAGACAGTGATAGGAGACCTTTTCAATTCATTCTTTCCAAAAACAAACAAACCCCCCCCCCCCCCCAGTGTGTGTGTGTGTGTATCATCTTGTGCTGGATTCTTTTTTTTTTTTTTTTGTGGTACACGGGCCTCTCACTGTTGTGGCCTCTCCCGTTGCGGAGCACAGGCTCCGGACGCGCAGGCTCAGCGGCCATGGCTCACGGGCCCAGCCGCTCCGCGGCATGTGGGATCTTCCCGGACCGGGGCACGAACCCGTGTCCCCTGCACAGGCAGGCGGACTCTCAACCACTGCACCACCAGGGAAGCCCTGTGATGGATTCTTACAACATAAAAATGAATACAGTATCAATCCTAACTTCTAGGAGTGCCCTGGTGGTACAGTGGTTAAGAATCTGCCTGCCAATGTCGGGGACACGTGTTCAAACCTTGGTCTAGGAAGATCCCACAAGCCGCGGAGCAACTAAGCCCGTGCACCACAACTACTGAGCCCACGAGCCACAACTACTGAGCCCACGTGCCACAACTACTGAAGCCTGCGTGCCTAGAGCCCATGCTCTGCAACAAGAGAAGCCAATGCAATGAGAAGCCCACGCACCACAATGAATGGTAGCCCCCGCTCGCCGCAACTAGAGAAAGCCCACGTGCAGCAATGAAGACCCAATGCAGCCAAAAATAAATTTATTTTAAAACCCCCAAAAACCTACCTGCTAGATGCTCTGGCTTTTGCAGGGAAACCAGTCATGTGGACAGTTACATCCAATAAAATAGGATTTAAGTTACATTCAAAACACAGGGAGTAAGAAGGAGGTAGAAACTCCCTGGGAAGGGAGGGAGACGGCCAGCCAAGCCTTCTGAAAATGAAGAGATGCTGGAATTAAGGTATTTTTTAAAAATTTAATACTTTATGCAAATAGTTAGACATTTTCTCAACAGAGCAAAAAAGTATACAGTGAAAAGGAAATCTTTCCGCACCTAGACCCTTGACTGCTCATCAGGTCACCACCACCATTCCATTACTATAAATATAATATAAATGCATCATCCTCCCTCTTCTTTTCAGCCAAATGGAGGCATCTTCTACTCAGCTCTTTATACCTTGATTTTTTCATTTAACAATATATTTTGGAAATCAGTACATATAGAACTGCTCACTCCTTCTTAATAACCCTATAATATTTCATTGTAGGGATAAATAAAAAATTTTATACGAGTGTTCCATTGGACATGTAGGATTTTACAGTCTTCTGCTACCTTTGTATACACTCCCTTTTTGCCCATGTGTGAGGTTATCCATAGGATACATTCCTAGAAGTAGAATTCCTGGATCATAGGTTGGTGCATTTAAATTGTGATAGTTTTTGTAAAAATTCCCCTTTGAAGAAGTTATATCAATTTATACTTTCATCATCAGGATAGTACGGTTTGAGTTGAGTTTTGATGAATGAGGAGGCATTTACTAGGCAGATAAGAGAGCAAAGAGCATGTTTAAAGGGAAGATGGTACAAGGAACAGCAAGCAGCTCAGCAATCTAGGCTGGAGGGCTGGAGACCCATCAGGAGGCAACTGGCCAAAAGAGAACGAGGAATTGAGCACAGGTAGAAAGTGGATTAAGGAAGCAGAAGGGTTAACAATCCCTTCCATCAATTGAGAGCTTATTTGTGTCAGGCATTGTCCTAAGCACTACATACTGTCCATCATTTCATCCTCCCAACACAGAAAGAAATATCCCAAATTTGGAGGAAGGATACTGAGGTATCCTGCGCAGAGATGTTAACCTGCCCAAGGTAGCACAGTTTGTAAATGACGGATCGAGAACCCAACTCTGACTTCCTCTGACTTTCAAGCCCCAGTTCATAATTGCTGCTTCAAGGGTCCTTGAAAGAATGAAGAGCAGGGCTTTAGGGGTATTTAATATGGGGAAGAGAGGGAGATTAGGGAGACTAGAAGGTAGTGATGCAGAGGCCTGGTGAGCCCTGACCCTGTTGGAACATGCCCACAACTTGCCAACATAGTAGCCAAGACTCTGGGCCTAAAGTCTAGGACAGGAGACAACCTAGATTCCCTCTTTGATTTTTGGTAGTGCTGAGTTAAGGGGCAAATTTACAAGAACTTTTCCTTCCCCTGCTGAGAGTGGAATCTTGATGTTTTCAAAGGCTCTGGAAATAAAGTATAATTTTTATTCTCCCCCAACTTCTTCATTTATATCAGATTTTTCTAAAATAAAATTATTTATTTACTTATATTTTATTTTTGGCTGTGTTGGGTCTTTGTTGCTGCACACGGGCTTTCTCTAGTTGCGGCTTCTCATTGCGGTCGCTTCTCTTGTTGCAGAGCACGGGCTCTAGGCACACAGGCTTCAGTAGTTGCGGTGCACGGGCTCAGTAGTTGTGGCTTGCGGGCTCCAGAGCACAGGCTCCGTAGTTGTGGCACACGGGCTTAGTTTCTCCGCAGCATGTGGGATCTTCCCAGACCAGGGCTCGAACCCGTGTTCCCTGCATTGGCAGGCGGATTCTTAACCACCGTGCCACCAGGGAAGTCCTATATCAGCAGATTTTTAAACTTCAGCTCCTAGGAGACAGGTTTCTAAGAGTTATAGTCTCCAAAAGCTGTTCAAATTCAATACCCCTTAAAATAACTAAAATGAAAAATACTCATCCATTTACTGCCTTGGGTATCAGCTATGAAATCTAAATGATAAAACAAACAAGTCTAGAGCTGTTTTGAAAGGATGACAGTGAGTGAACCTCTGATAACAGACTTCAAACTCAGACACACAGGGCTGATGTAGCTAAAAAAATCTTTGTATGTTTATTGCTGTCTATCTGTAGAATTAGACTATTTAGTAACTGGCCTCAAATGCTATATTTCCAGACATAAGCCTCTGCACTGGGGTATTGTCACTAACAGGAAGCCTATTACAGAATAATAATGATTGCCATATACAGTAGCTCTTAAAGCCCCCAATCCTTTTGAATGTTCTTAAACGATGTTCTCCATTTTAATGGAATATATCTTATTCCAAGTATAGTAATTAGAAGGACTTCATCTAAAGAGAAACTAGGGTTGATTAAAGTATATGTGGTGATCAGAACTGACATCACCCCCCGAAAGAGGGTCACATTCTCTGAGGTGATTTTAAGATGATCACGTAAAGGGTGCTGATTGATATTTTCCGACTATTCATGTGTTTGTTTTATTCATCTTTACTTCTCCGTGTTTTCTAAATCATTTTTAGAGAGCAGAGGAAAGATTGTGGGAAATAGAGTTTGATTTTGGAAGAATAGGCTATGGAATGGTTTCCTGGTAAGGAGTATCCAAGTATCATTAAACTAATATAGAGGAGAAACAGAATTATCTGGTCACCTTGCTTTGAACAGAGCTGTCTTTCCTGTCCTGTGGATAAAGTTTTAGCAGTATACTCACAATAAAACAATTGAAAATAACAAATAAAGTGATGATAGATGATGTTTAGACGATTTTACCCTAAAAAAAAAACCCACCCCCAAAGTTCATTTATATTAGATAATTTTGGAGAACTAGTTTTTATATTTGCTGCACATTGGAAAGAAAATGCCAGGAATTAGTTTCTTTTGTACCACATTTATACATAGATAGTAACTTGTTAAAAGGAAAAGAGGTTTCTGTATCGTTAATAGGTTGACAATGAAGGGACTCCTCTTAAATATTTAACTTGATGTTAAACATCCATGTCTGGTAGTTATTAGACACACACTCATATCAAAAATAATATACAAAGCACAACATTGTAAATCAATTATACTTCAGTTAAAAAAAGAAGAGACAAAAATAACAAAGGGTATATGATTTATAATTTAAAAATAAATTTAGAAGAGTGAGAAAAAAAAATAAGACAGATGGGATCTGACCTCGGTTGGAATGCTGATGCACAGTCATTTGAAGACTCCAGCTAGAACACAATGAATTCAATAATTTGGGGAGTCAAATATGTATCAACCAACCTTAAAAAGTTCAGATTCATTGCAAGCTGTATTCTACAGAAATTTGTAAAAAGCTTTTTGTATAGAAGTACTCATACCAACGTTATATTTATAAGAGCAAAATATAGCGAACAAATTTGGTGTCCAATAGTAAGAGAACAGCTAGTGGGTAATTATGGTATATTCATCTGATAGAATATCATGCAGGCTCTAAAAATCATGAAGATTCTTATTTGACCTTAGAGAACGTACAAGTGGCTAAATGCAAAATGTAGGTTACAAACTAGGTTTAGTGTTGTTTTAAGACAACTACAATTTGTTTAATAGTGGTTATTCCTTGCTAATGGCATTGAGTGATTTTTTTCTTTGTATTCTTCTGTATTATTTATGTTTTGTGTTGAGCATAATGTTTTAAGTAATATGAACTAAAACAATATACTTTAAAAAGTCAAGTGAAGAAGGTACCAAATTGTATAAACATAAGCTCCCCCAAACTTCAGTCTATGCCTACAAGGACAAGTATCTCTGAATTGTCAGACTACAGTTCTTTTAATTTTCTTTTTACTTACTTTTCCTTTTTTTGAAAAAAAATCAAACTTGCTATAATAAAATATTTAAAAATTTAAAATACATTTTCTCCTTTTAACAGGATGGCAGTGCTAGTGAAATTCTGGAAGCAAATAACTGAAGGCCTGAGGATGCTAATTCTTGTGGCTCCTGTATATCAGGGGCATTTGCAGAAAAAGTTGCCCAAGTTTCTATCTGAATTGTATGTACAAAACGAGACAGAGAAGCGGGTAATCACTGCAAAACATAAACACAACGAGGCAGGCTCCTTCAGAAGAAATGCTGTGAAGGAAGCTGCATTCTTTTCCCAGGCTCAGGAAGGGAAGGTTCTAACCCCTCCAGGTAAAAGTATTCTTTGGAAACTCTGTCCAGCCCTTTTTCTGCCAAATGATGGACGAGTCTGAAGGGAAACCTCTGAAGGCACGGTTACAAAATGCAGGGGCCGAAGGGAAATTCTCTCAAATCTCTGGGTTAAAAAAAAAAAAAAAAAAAAAAATCCGCAGTTAAGCCTTAAAACTAAAACCTTGAGCATGTTTTTTCTTTTCCCCCTTCCTGATCCCATTATACTTTTTCTAGACAGCAACGCAGTTTTGATCACAGCACAAGTGTTAAAATCTCTACCAGACTGAGGAAACGATAAGGGCTCCTTCAGAGAAAGTAATGTCCTTCTGAGATTTGTCACTGTAGCAGGGCCCTCGTTACATTCAGAAATTTTTATTAAACTTTCCAAACCTTTCGGAGGCAAATTTCATTATTTAAAAACAAAACAGTCACATCGTTTCAGGTCTGCCAACAGCCTCACAAATTAGCGAGAATGAGAGACAAAGAATCCTAACTCTAAAATGAGAAATTTATTAAAAAAAAAAAAAACCAAGGACAAACGTCTCCTTTATTCTAAATATACCACCACAAGCCGAATGACTGTGTTAACTATTTTTACCCACACTGGCTCTCCAGCGTCCAACTCATGTAAAATGAAACGGGATGAGAAATGAATACCCAGCCTGGCGACTGGCCAAGCAGAGATGGAAGAGTTCGGTCTTTCAGTTCCAGATCCTTGGACACCAACGGGAGACTGCGGGCCTTTAACTAGTTAATTTTGCTTTATTTCCTGCATTTTATAATATGCAACAACCCACATCTACATTAGTCTTTCTGAAAACACATCCAAGGTGGCAGACATGAAGTAACAGAACTTCAGACTGCCACGCACTGGAGCTCCCAGAGCAGCTCCTGTGTACAAGTCAAACTCCGACCACGCTTGGACAGGGTCAGGAAGCTACCTAAGGCCCAGATCACTAAGGGTAGTATTTTTTGCCTTCATCAGAAGGGAGGCAGTCCGAACTGCTGGAAAGAGTGCGTTTCGAATCAACTAGGACTCCCCGGCTCGATATGCAGCACCTAATCTCTCCTAAAGAACGAAAACGCCCTGAGGAAGGCGTTTCTGCCCGTACCTGCTTGGCAGAGAGCGGCAAACGCGGGGACAAAAGAAAACGGGCCATGAATGAGAAGCAGGCCGGCGGCTTCACGCTAACGCGCCGCGGTGACCCTGGGCGGGGGGCAGGGTCCGGGCCCACGGGCTCCGAAGGAGGGCCCGACGGCCTCGCGCAGCTACCCGCGGCCCTGTGCAGGCCCGGCCGGGTGACCTCGGACTTTAGACAAAATGGACCTCGCAGCACTCAGCCCATGCCGCCTAGCCAACGCCTCCCTTAAGGGACCCGTGTCCTCAGGGGCCCCCGACGACCCCGCCCCCCGCCACCGCCATCTTGTTGTTTGCTCCCGGCCCTCCCGGCCGGCCACGTGGCGCGTAGCAGCGGAAGCCGAGGCACCGCCCCAACTTCCGGCCAGACCGGTTCCAGCCGGCCGCGGCCCGCAGACGCGCGGCTGCCCCCTGGCGGCCGGCCGCACTCCGCCCCGCCCGGCCCTCGCCATTTCTTTACCCGCCGGCCGCACGTCCGCGCCCCGCTGCGAGGGTCTGGGCCGAGCGCAGCGGCGTGCTCCAGGGGCGGGGCGCGCCCAGGGGCGGAGCGTGTGTGCACCCAGCCCCGGGCGCGGACGTTTCCACCGGGGTTAAATGAGGGTTATCGGCATATTTACACGCAGTTTAAACAGTAAGCCCCATACAACTGCATCCAGGGATTTTCGGCACGCGGCACTCGGTGTTTCAGGACTTTCAAACAGGAGCCCCCGACCTCACTTTTCAGATTTGGCTTCTGCCCTCCACGCGCAGACCGAACCCCAGCTGGGTCCTTGGCCCCGAGCGCGTGCATGGCCCCGTCCGTTTCCGGGCAGGGGGTGGGGAACGACGTACGGGGTCTGAGTGCAGCCAAGGGCCACGATTCCTGTGTTCCGGGCGATCCCAGCCGTACCAGCTTATCCACGTTCCTTTTACGTTTCACTTCTTGAGCGTTTGCCATGAGAAAGGCCCCTGCATATGTTGTGTCTTATTTAAAATGCTCAGCAGCCTTTGAGACAAGCGTTGTTTTATTAAAAAGAAAACAAAACCGAAGCCCAGTGAGTAATTTGGTCAAGAGGCAGAACCTGCGTTGGAATCTGGGGCATCTAAGTTCCCACTAAGCCTTGATGTGGTCAGATGACTCAGATCAGCACCACCTGCAGCAACTGGGGGCTGGTTGGAAATGCAAATAGCGGGCCCAACGGCAGACCTGCTAAATTGGAAACCCTGAGGGGCCGGGAGACGATCTGTGATTAACAAGCACTGCGTGATTCTGAAGCACCCTAAACACCCCTTACCTCGTAGCCTTATTAAGAGTAAGGAAAGGGAAGCTGCGATTTTGAGTGCAAACTCCGTGCCAGGCACTAGGGTTAGGAATTTACCTAATTCTGTGATGTAATCCTCTCCACGCCCTTGTACAGGAGAGGAAACTGTAGCAAACATCCTATGTGTGTAAAACGTTAACATTTGTATAAAATGGTGTCAACTTACATGTGCTATTGTATTTGCTTGTACTTCATACGCATAAAGTATCCCTGGAAGGCTATCAAGAGTTAATGCTGCCTTACCTCCGAGGAAAGGAGGCAGGTTGCTAGAAGGACTGAGTTGGGAAGAGCTTTTTTTTCCCCTCTCTAAGTCTTTGTAAATTTTGAGTGTCTGCCACATTGTTGATGAAAAATTAATCTGTAGTTGATGTAAGAAAGAAATGGAAAATTTTATTTGAGCCAACATGAGGGTTATAACCTGGGAGACACCCTTTCAGAAAGCTCTGCGGACTGTTCCACCTGTTCGAGGTCAAAGCACAGTTATATAAGTTTTTGAGACGAAAGGGTTATTTGTCAAATGACGTATTATTATAGACAGTTTGCAAAATCCAGATTTACATGTACAAAGTGAGTCATGGGTCATCATGGCCCGTTACCAGATTAAGAAGGATGGTTGTCTCCTAAGGAGTTGTGACCCTTTATGAGATTAAGAAAGAATGTTATTTCCTAAGGAGGTCTGGGTAATGCAGATGGACAACATACACTACCCAGAGGGAGGAGGACCAAACGGGCAGAGAAAAAAACTTATGTTTAAATTTTCTTGTCTTGCCGTAAGATATGAATTTTATTTCATCACTATGAATCTATATCTTATTCCAAATAAAATTAAACAGGTAAAAGTTGTACTCAGAACAGTGTTAGAACTGAAAACAATTGGAATTCAGGTCTGACTGCAGATTCCATGTGCTCTATTGAATCTACACGTGACTGACTTTTAAACATAAAATGCTTTATAAATTTGAAGTATTGTTATGTTATTAATAATGAAATACTTATTGGTTAGAAATTTAGTTTCTATTTTTAACCTTTGAACAATGACCACGTCTAATTTTGGTCCCTTCATGGCATATTGTATGGTGCATCAAATTGTTCTTATTTGCATTACTAATAACAGCTATAAAATAACCATAAAACAGACCATAAATGTAATGCCTAGCCTCTGAGGAATATTGATGTGTCATTAATTGTTAATTGTAAAGGTATTTGAGCTCTTTCAGTAGAGATGGCAAAGTGCTGTTATTTCCAACACTTATCACTGTGAAGAATTTTATCAGTATATTTATATATCTATTAGGTTCCGTTTACAATTAATTATGTATAAATAATGCTTTTAAAAATTTTACATGAATCTATATCTAAAATACATGAAGGGGATTTCCCTTGTGGTCCAGTAGTTAAGAATCCACCTTCCAATCTAGGGGATGTGGGTTTGATCCCTGATCGGGGAACTAAGAGTCCACATGCTGTGGGGCAACTAAGCCTGCATGCTGCAACTACTGAGCCCATGAGCCACAACTAGAGAGCCTGCATGCCACAATTACAGAGCCCACGCACTCTGGAGTCCACGTGCCACAACTAGAGAGAAGCCTGCATGCTGCAACAAAGAGCCCGCAAGGCGCAATGAAGATCCCACATGTTGCAACGAAGACCCGACGCAGCCAAAAAAAAAAAAAGAATTAAAAATTTATTTTATTTATTTATTTTTGGCTTCATCGGGCCTTCATTGTAGCGCATGGGCTTTCTCTAGTTGTGGCGAGCGGGGGCTACTCTTCCTTGCGGTGCACAGGCTTCTCATTGCCTTGGAACAGGGCTTGGCACAGAGTCAATGTTAGATAAATCTTAACTTAAAAAAAAAAAGAGATGTAGAAATAAAGCTTGATGACAGTTCAAAGGAGGAAGATGTCAGTGTTTGTTTTGTGCCTAGAACTTTATTGTTGGAAGGGATTGTAAAGATGCGTGAATAGACACTTGTTCCTAGCAGTAGTATTTGATCTCTGAAACTAGGAAACTGGCTCTCTGTAGTGATCCTCTAAAAGCTACATTGTCCAGCTCCTGGGCCTGCAAATTTTCTCTGAGAGGAGACTGAGTTTCCCATAAGTCAGTGGCTGGGAGCTGCAGTGACATGCTGGGGTCAGCTGGTGGGAATGATGGTGCACATCTCTTCCCAACTGCACTTTCAGTGACATCATTTTGGTAGCTTGAAATTGGTCACAATGGGATTATTTATTCCCCAGAAATAGGTGAACACTACAGATCCAAGGTTTTTTGCCCTGGAGAACTGCTTGTTAAACATGTATCAGCATACCACAGCCTGTCACCCCACAGCAGAAGCCCTGCTGGGAGAAGCCCAGAGAAGGCACCTAGCTCCCCTCAGGTTGCCCAGTGTTACAATATACTTGGACTCAGGAGTCCCTTAGTGGCCTTGGGGTCAATGTTTCAATAGCCTTAATCTCTTAATCAAACCAAACTATAAACAAATGGTGGATCATGAGTTTTTCCTGGGTGAATCAGTCCAGTACTGCATAAGTGTTTCTGGGGACAAAGGAGAAACTGGGCAGTCTGGGCAGACATCTAACCCTCCTGAGGAAACTTGCATCATGAACAAACGGGAACTAAATGGGGGGTGGGGCATACTCTTCACGGATGGTAGGTGTCTGTGGCCCATTGTATTTCTGGAGTCAGGAACTCCAAAAACTGTGTGTGTGTGTGTTTAGACCTTTTTAGGAGTGGGATATTATAGGAGGCTCTCTCTGCCTGGGGGTCTATATCTAAAGTCAGTGAAGGAGGTGGATGGAAGAAGAGGGAGATTTTCTACAGTAGAGGAAGCCATTTGTTCATTCATTCAGCAAACAGATAAGTGCCCATCTCAACGGTTTTCATAGCTACATTAGAATCACACGGGAAGCTTATAAATCTGCCTCAGTTTAATCTGATGGTGTTCGGGTGTGTGGGAGGCTCAATGATGGCTTCCCCCCAAAAAGACATCCTAGTCTCTGGAACCTGTGAATTTACTTCATTTGGTTTAAAAAAAAAAAAGCCTTTTCAGATGTGACTAAGTTAAGGATCTTGAGATGGGGAGATGATTTTGGATTGTTGGGGTGAGCCCTAATTATCATCACGTGTATCTTCATAAGAGGGAGACAGAGGAAGTTTTGACTACGCAGAAGAGGAGTATGTAACTACAGAGGCAGAGATTGGAATATTGTGTCTCCAAGCTAAGCAATGCCAAGGAGTGCTGGCAACACCAGAAGCAGAGAGAAAGGTGTGGGACAGATTTTCCTTTTGAGCCTTCAGAAAGAGCATGACTCTGCCAACACCTTAATTTTGGACTTCTATCCTCTAGAACTATGAGAGAACACATTTCTGTTGCTTTCAGCCACATAGTTTGTGGTAAATTGTCACTGCAGCCCTAGGAAACTCATACAGGGTAGGACAAGACTTGTTTTGAAGTAGCACTTTACATATGATTTAGCAAAGATCCATATTAGAGATGAAGGTTAGCTACTGATAAAGATCACAGAGGGTCATTCCTTGCTGTCATTGCTGTGAACAAATCAGGCCCCCTTCTCCAATAGGGCTGGGGCCCAGGAAGCTGTATTTTGAAACAAAAAGAAACCAGACCCTCATATGATTCTTGCACATTTGCAAGTCCATCCATCTGCTATGTACCAGGTATTACGATAGACATTAGAGATGCAAAGAAGATAAATAGATACATTTCCTGTCCTCAAAGAGCCTACAATCTAGCAAGGAAAAGATGTGGGAATAAGATAATTTCAGTAGAGTCTGATACGTGTTAAATAATAATAAATATTTGTCGAGCTGTTTCTTTGTGATAAGTGCCATCTCTATATGCCATCTCTCCTGATCCTCCAAACAGTTGTAGGAGGAAGGTATTAATAACCCCTTAGAAAAGAGAGTCTTAGAAAGTTAACTAGCTTGTTTAATTTCACCCAGCTGGTGAGTGAAAAAGCAGGGTTGCTAGGGAAATGCTGGGAGGGGCATTTCAGGTGTGAGCTACTGCGTGATCAAGGGCAAAAACATACCCGTGGGAGAGAGCCAAGTCCACCTTGGAACTGCCTTAACATGGCAGGAATGTGGGGTGATGGAAGAGTGGGGCAAGAGATGAGGCACTTGCCTCCAAAGTGGAGGGACACTTCTCAATGGAGGTGCCAGCGCCCCCACCCCCACCCCGCAGCCCACCCCTGCCCCCGTAGCCAAGAGGAAGGAGTCTGGACACCTCAGAATTTGGCCAGAGCAGTGTGGGGTGAATGTGTAATTAAGGGGGACCTCTATCTTTCTGCATTTACCTCCCCAGCATTCTGGTGGCTTTCTATGGCTCAGGGTTGGTATGCCTGCAGGAAGGGAAGTCCATTCAGCTGTCACGCCCTTAAATCCAAGAATTGTGCAAAGCTTCCAATAAGTCATCAGCAATTTTCAGCTGTTTCAAGACGAAATTAAAACAACAACAACAGCAACAAACTATGACTTACAGCAAATCTGAAAAGAAAATTGCACTGTAGGGCAACCTGTGTTCCCTAGGGCAGAAGGGCAAGTGAAAATAAATGGGAAGGGATTAAGGACAATTCCACTAACCAAACAACCATGTGCATATTTGCATATCTTTTACTCCACAGGGCAACCGTATTTTTAAAAAAACTTGTTATGAAAAAAACATTAAATATACAGAAGTAGAAAATAATGGAATGAAACTCTATGTTCCCATCTCCAACTTTATTTTATTATTATTAAAATATTTATTTATTTGGCTGTGTTGGGTCTTAGTTGTGGCGTGTGGGATCTTTAGTTGAGGCATACGAACTCTTAGTTGCGGCATGTGATATTTAGTTCCCTCACCAGGGATCAAATGCATTGGGAGCGTGGAGTCTTAGCCACTGGACCACCAGGGAAGTCCCCTGTCACCAACTTTAAGAATTCTTAACCAATGGTCAATCTTGTTTAATCTATACTCATACCCACTCTCCCCGCCAGATAGTTTTATATGCCCCAACACTTTTTATTTAAATTTCAAGCCTACTGAAAAATTACAAGAATAGTCTCATAAACAGCCATATCCCCTAGATTTGTCAATTCTTTTTTTCCAGCTTTACTGAGATATAATTGACACATAACAGTGTGTAAGTTTAAGGTGTACAAGGTGTTGATTTGATGGTCAAGTTGATTATGCTTTGGCCGTCTGAAACAGGACAGGACAAGGGAAATGTCTCTCAGATGTTAAGAACCCTCCTTCAGGGCCCCTGACCTACTGGGCCAGGCCCCTCTCCTCCCACAAGCATGTAAGCTGAAGGCTGACTGTGTGATAAGGTGTCTGGGATGTAGCCCGCAGGTTTCTGGACCCGGCGTTTAAAACAGCCCCTGCAGCAACTGGGGACCACGGAAAGGAGCCATCCCTCATCTCTGAGAGTGAGTTTGGGAAAAGTGAGAGCCATTTGCTGGGAAGGGAACTGAGTCACATGCTTCTTATAATTATCTCCGAGTCTTTGTTCTTTTTATGCCTTAATTCTCTTGAAACCTTCCCTATCTCTATCCCAATCTCTGTCTCAGATTTCTAATGCCGCCTTCAGCAAATCCTTCTTTCGGTGGACAATTGCTGTATTCCAGTGCCCAAGCTGTTGGTCTCAACCAGGTGGCCTTGCTTCTTTTCCTGTCTTCATGCCCTGGTGGTCTCATCCCAGCCCAGCTGTCTTTGAACTCTAGACGTAAAGTTTCTTTTGCCTTCTGGAATTTCCCTTTGGATATCTCAAAAACCCTTCAATGTCAGCATGTCTAAAAGTGAACTCATGACTTTCTTTTTCTACTACCCAGTCACCATTTGAGACCCCTTGCCTCCTTCAGTTTCCCTTCCACCTGCTGGCCTGTCTGAGCCAGACACTGGGGAGCCATCTCTGGCACCCCACGTTTCTGCACAAACTCTAGCCATTGAGTTCTGGTACTTTCCCCATCTCTCAGTCCCTTTCCCTTCAACTCTGTGCCCCTACCCTGATCCAAGACTAATCCTTCCTCCCTGGATTCCAATGGTAGCTCCCTAACTGCTCTCCGGGGCATCCACTAGGCTCCAGCTTCGGCTGAATCCCCAGAGCAGACCCAGTCACCCGGTCAAAATGCAAATCTGACCTTGTCAAATGCAGATACACTCTAGTCATCCGGCTCTCTCCCCTCCTGGGCTTTGAAACCCATCAGTGGGCTCCTGCTGCTGTTTGGGTCTAGACCCAAATCCCCCCAGAGAACAAAGGCTCTGCATGGCCTGTCTCCTGCTTGTCCCTCCAGGGTGGGCAGTTCCCATCCTGCACCCCTGCTCTTTGGGCTCCAGCCAAGTGGCCTAACAGTCGTCCTGCTCAATAGGAGCCACTGACAAGCCACCCCATCTGCCTGAGCACTGCCTTCCCACCCCTTACCTACCAACTCCTGTTCTTCCTGGGATCTAGGCTCCTCCACCTTTTCCTCGTCCCTTTCTCAGGGATGCCTCCCCGCTCCCCAGCAGGCTGGTTCTCCCCCTCTACCTCACAGCACTGACTAAGGTGTGTTCTTTTATTTTATTTTTTTGCTGTACGTTGGCCCCTCACTGCTGTGGCCTCTCCCGCTGCGGAGCACAGGCTCCGGATGCGCAGGCTCAGCGGCCATGGCTCACGAGCCCAGCCGCTCCGCGGCATGTGGGATCTTCCCGGACCGGGGCACGAACCCGTGTCCCCTGCATCGGCAGGCGGACTCTCAACCACTGCGCCACCAGGGAAGCCCAGGTGTGTTATTTTATTGATGAGATGCTCCGTCCATTTCCTCACCTAGACCATAAGGGCCATGGACAGAGACTATGTCTTCCTTTGCGGATTCTTGTATCCTAACTGTGGTGCCAGGGACATAGCAGGCATTGAATACATACTTGTGGAATGAATGAAGGAGCAAAAACCCAGTAACAGAAGTAGTGCTGAGTTCTGAGGACCGACGTTAATAACCAATTAGTTAGCACCGTTATTGCCATCTAGTGGTCACTGATGTTTATTATACCGCTGGGCCCACTCAGTCGTTTGATCGCGCTTTACAGAGATCTGTCGCTGTACTCCCGGACTAGAAGTGAATCAATGTATGAATAATGCATTCTTGTTGAGTATTTGCCTTGTTTCAGGTATTGTAGTAGGCACTCACAACACTGCCTACCTGATACCTGAGCAAAGGGCGTGTAAGCTGCCTTCCCAAGGTCACTAGTAAAGAGACATGAAATTCAACACCAGGATACAGAGCCTGTGTTTTTCCACTGTGCCCCACTGCTTCTGTGTTTCTGCCATTTATTACATGGAATGTACCCATAAGAAAGCTGGAATCGTTGTAGTGGTTGCAGAAGGACTGAACAAAACTCTCTTCAATGGCAGAAAATATATTTTGTAGCTAGAGAAACTTCCTGTGGGGCTCCTGGAATTTCAATAACACGTCCAAATTCACAGACGAATGCTCTCTGGTTATGCTACAACTGGTGAATGCTCTCCTTTTAAAGGCCCCAGGACAACTTGATACCCAATATTTTTTGGATGGTTCACAGGTCTCTCTTGGTGTATCTTTTTTTTTTTTTTTTTGCGGTATGCGGGCCTCTCACTGCTGTGGCCTCTCCCGTTGCAGAGCACAGGCTCTGGATGCGCAGGCTCAGCGGCCATGGCTCACGGGCCCAGCCGCTCCGCGGCATGTGGGATCTTCCCGGACCGGGGCACGAACCCGTGTCCCCTGCATCGGCAGGCGGACTCTCAACCACTGTGCCACCAGGGAAGCCTGAAACATGCTATTTAAAAGACACCTGTGGTGAATTACGTTCTAGGGATATGGTTTTAAGCTTGAACTTGCATCAGAATCACCTGTGCTTGTTAAAGCATAGCTTGCTGGGCTATGCTACGTTCCTGATTCAGGAAGGCCTGGGAGTTTGCATTTCTAACCAGCTCCCAGGAGACACTGATGTGGCTGGTCCAGAGACCGCACTTTGAAAACTGCTAGAGCAGCGACTTATACCCTAATTTACTGCCACCTGTTTCCTGCTTTCCGTCTTTGTCTGGACAGGTCAAGATTCCCCAGGCTTCACTGCTACTATTCCCCCTTTGGAGGAAAGCAGGACAGAGGGATCCCTTTTCAGCTTCAGTCTCTATGGCTCCTGTCTGGCAGCAGTCAGTGAACCAGGGTCTGGCTCGTCTGATGCTCTGGAGGACTTCATTAACAACATCGCCATGACCAGCTGAGAGGTCTTACACTGGTGGCCGCTGTAGGTCCTGTGGTCCAACAGTGTTGGCTCATGTGGCCTTTTTGGGAATGTCTGTGCCTGGCCTGTGTGGATGTGTGCATTTGAGAGTCTTGGTGGAGGCTGTCATCATTTCTTGGCAGGGCTGTTCACCCATATCCTCTGGGTCTGGCCTCCTGCCCGGCCCCCTCGAATTCAGCCTCCACACAGAAGCCAGAGCCCTTGTAACACACAGGTTAGGTTGATGTGCTGTATAAACCTTTCAGAATATTTACTTATTCTTACAGAATAAAACCCCCTCTTTTTAGCACGCGGGCTTCAGTAGTTGCAGCATGTGGGTTCAGTAGTTGTGGCTCATGGGCTTATTTGCTCCAAGGACTGTGGGATCTTCCCAGACCAGGGATCGAACCTACGTCCCCTGCATTGGCAGGCAGATTCTTTTTTTTTTTTTTTTTTTTTTTGTGGTACGCAGGCCTCTCACTGTTGTGGCCTCTCCCGTTGCAGAGCACAGGCTCCGGACGCGCAGGCTCAGCGGCCATGGCTCACAGGCCCAGCCGCTCCGCGACATGTGGGATCTTCCCGGACCGGGGCACGAACCTGTGTCCCCTGCATCGTCAGGCGGACTCTCAACCACTGCGCCACCAGGGAAGCCCGGCAGGCAGATTCTTAACCACTGCGCCACCAGGGAAGTCCTTACCTGAGGTTGTTATGTCTGGCCCCTGCTTACCTCTGCATCCTCTTCTCTCTAGTGCAGATTTTTGATTTTTGACATCCTGAACTTTCTGCCTGGAATGTCCCCGTGTCATTTCTTTACCTGTTTAATTCCTTTTTGTCTTTCTTAGCTCAAGGATAAGTCCTTACATAACTCTGTGTGATTCTGGCACACATAGGTTTATGGAATGATTAGACAAATGCATGAATGAATTAATAAGAATACAGAAAATGGATTTTTAAAAATTGTGGTAAAATACACATAAGATAAAATTTACCATCTTAACTATTTTTTAGTGTACATTAAGTACATTCACACTGTTGTACAACCATCACCACCAGGCATCTCCAGAACATTTTTCATTTTGCAAACTGAAACTTAGTACCCATTAAACGCTAACTCCCCATTTCCTGGCAGCTACCATTCTACTTTCTGTCTCTATGAATTTGACTGCTCTAGATGCTTCATATGAGTGGAGTTTTACAGTATTTGTCCTTTTGTGATAGGCTTGTCTCACTTAGCATAATGTCCTCAAAGCTCATTTCTGTTGTTGCATGTGTCAGAATTTCCTTCCTTTTTAAAGTTGAGTAATTCCATTGTATGTATATACCATATTTTGTTTATCCTTTCATACAGAGAATGAATTTTTATACAAGGATTTAATTTGCGGCATTGTTTGAAATAGCAAAAGGTTGGAAGCCATCTAATTATCCATGTGTAGGGGATCAGTGATATAAAATAGGCATAGGGCTTCCCTGGTGCCGCAGTGGTTGAGAATCTGCCTGCCAATGCAGGGGACACAGGTTTGAGCCCTGGTCTGGGAAGATCCCACATGCCGCGGAGCAACTGGGCCCGTGAACCACAACTACTGAGCCTGCGCGTCTGGAGCCTGTGCTCCGCAACGAGAGGCCACGACAGTGAGAGGCCCGCACACCGTGATGAAGAGTGGCCCCCGCTCGCCGCAACTAGAGAAAGCCCTCGCACGGAAACGAAGACCCAACACAGCCAATAAATAAATAAATAAATAAATTTATAAAATAGGCGTAATCTGCGACCTTCCCTAGTGGCAGAGTGGATAAGACTCTGTGATCCCAATGCAGGGGGCCTGCGCTCGATCCCTGGTCAGGGAACTAGATCCCACATGCATGCTGCAACTGAGAGTTCGCATGCCACAACTAAGGAGCTGGCAAGCCTCAACTAAGTAGCCTGCCTGCTGCAGCTAAGACCCAGTGCAACCAAATAAATAAATAAAATTTAAAAATAAATAAATAAATAAATAAAATAGGCTTAATCTTACAGTGGAATACTGTGTAGCAGTGATAAAGAATAGGGCCTCTCCATCTGTACTGATATGGAACAATCACCACAATAGAATATTAAGGTAATGAAAACTGTATAGACTGGTTTAATTTTGGTATGTGACCAAAACAAAACAAAAACCAGGGCATATGCAGAGACATACATGATTTCCACAGTTGCCAAGGCTGCCTCTGGGGGAGGGAACTAAATGATGTACTTTTCTCTGGGTGCTTTTTTATATCTTTTGCGTTTTGTACCAGGCATTACATATTATTAAATAAGAATGTTAAAAAGAAAGCAAATAACCTGTCCAGAGGGAGAAGTGATTAGTTCCCTGTAGAGCTCACACAAGGGGGGATGCTTTATGCTTACAAAAAAATTATTAAATTGAGTCAATAAGAAAGACCCAAATTCAACCCGGTTGATTAATTCTCTTGACTGTCAGTAAAGATTAACTATGGATCTGATTCCTTGACCACCCGAGGGACTTTATCATAACTGAATCTTATCAATTGTATAGTGATCAGATCTATGCGGTACTCAGCGATTGACCTGAAAAAGTTCCATCCAGATGAATTTAAGGAAAAAGCCTTGACTTTCTACACCGTGCCTCTCAGTGGCTGTTTAAGCTCAGGTTTCTGAGTGACTGCTCCTTTAAAGCAGTCTGGAGCAGCAAGGAGAACTGCTTTGAGATGAATTTGATAGGTCTTGTCTGAATAGATGCTTCGGTCTGGGTCCAAAGGGGCCGGTGCCTTGGATCAGGGGTGATGGATAGGCCTTCCCGTAGGATGAATGTTTCTTGATTACTAAAGTATCTGTTTGCATTAATCGCTCTCATCTGTATCATGGTTTCATCAGTGCCCAAACAATGCAGGCCCATCTGCCAAGCTTTCAGCTGGCCTTCACCCCATTAAAAGCTGGGAGATTATCAAGTCCTCCTTCTCTCTTCGATGACTACAAAATCATGCCGGCATATTAACACTACAACAGATGTGCCCTGGACATTGGTTATCAGTGACAAATACGTTTTGTGAGCACACTGTACGTTCTTTTATTTCTGGCCTGTGCACTGTTCTGTCTCAAATGCTAGAACGTTTTTCCTTGCTCTGCGTTGCCTGACCAGCTCTTTCCCCAGAGCCCAGTTGAGGTGTGACTCCTTCCTGGGGGTTCTTCCCTGACATTACAGGCCAGGGCAAGTGTCCGTCTCAGGCTTTCATGGCTCCTCTCATGTCCGTTTTGGTGGCTGCACCTACCCACTGCATTATGGTTTATGTTTGCCAGACTTTGAACTCCTCTGGGCCGTGGGTCTCAAACCCCTCCAGAGCACATCAGTATCACCTGGAGGGCTTGTTAAGGCACGGAGTGCTAGGCCCCACCCCAGAGTTTCTGATCCAGTAAGTGAGGGGTGTACCTGGTAATTTCATTTCTCAAGAGATTCCCAGTTGATTCTGATGAGGCTCGTATGAGGGCTACACCGTGAGGACCCTTGCTCTGGGGCAAGGACTGGGCTTGCTTTTTTCATCTATGTATCCCCAGCATCTGGACCATCTGGGCACATAGTCGATGGTCAGAAGGTATTTGTTACTATTGAATGAATGAGTACAGTCGAAGAGGGTTATAGTGGGTACTGCCCACCCCAGGTGTTTCCAATAATATACCGGAGGCCATCTGAACACTTTCAGAGAACTGGTGGTAAAGATGGTGGGAGAGGAGGCGGTGCCTGGCTCCCAGGAAGAGTTCAGTTAGCACAGGGAAGAGGAGGGGGGGTGGTGTGGGTCAGGGGTGGGGAGATTCAGGGAGAAGCGAGGAGACAAGAAAGGTGGGAGGTGGGTCCTAGAGTCACAGGTTGGGGCTTAACACATTAATTTTGTGACCTTCTTATTTTCTAAGGCTGTAAACTTCCGTCTAAATATTTTTGTTATATCCCACATGTCTCAGAGTGTCGTTATTTTGTTGTGGTTCACGTCCAGATATTTTGAGATTTCTATTATGCTTTCTTCTTTGATCCATGAGTTATTTAGAAGTGTATCTTAAATTTTCTACCATGGGGTTTTCCTTATTATCTTTGTGTAGTAGTTAGGGGTATTGTGGTCAGAGTGTGTGGTCTGTATGAAGTCAGCCCCCTGACGTTTTTTGAGCTAACCTTGCTGGCCTGGCATAGGGCCGCTTTTTGTAAATGTCCCACGTGTTCTTGAAAACAGTGTCCATTCCCTGTTTGCTGGGTGCCATGTTCCGTGTATGTCCACTGGGCCGAACTTGCTAATGGTAGCATCTTTATTCTTATGATTCTTACTGTATTCTTACTATTCCTTTGTTGCCTTAATCTATCCATTACCGAGAGAGGAAGGTAGAGTCTCCCATTTGATGGTGGATTTATCAAGTTCTCCTTGCAGGTGTGTTAATTTTTACTCTGTATGTTATGTGCCTACAAAGTTAGACTCATCTCTCTGATGAGTGGAACCCTTTACCATTATGTAGTTATGTTGTCATCTTTTTGTTCACTGCCTGTTTTGTCTGATAATACAGAGATATCAGCTTTCTCTTAGTGTTGGCCTGCTATATTAATTTCAATCTTTGGACTTTTGACCTACTACCTCACCTTTTGAGGGAGACGGTTTCTCTTTAAAATAGCAGGTATAACTAAATTTTTTTTTCTTTTTACAAAATCTAGTCTGAAAAATCGTTGTCTTTTAATTGGAAAGTTTTTCCCTTTAAGTTTATTATAATTACTGATTTATTTCTACCACCTTATTATATCCTACTGTATTTCTCCTGCTTTTTCTGTTTGCTCTCCCTCTCTACCCCCTACCTTTCTTGCCTTCTTTTGGGTGATGATGGTTTTGTTTTTCCTCTTATCTCTAGTCCACTTACCCTGCCCCCTGCCCCATATTTTGGACATTCTGTGTCTGTATAAGAATATCTATCCTTTTAGTGGTTACCCTAGATATCCTGGTGTACATACTAAACAAAATTTAAGGTTAATCAATTTCTTATTCTTCAGATATAAAGTTCTTTGAATGCTTTAGATCAGTATCTCCAAATTGGATTACTGTTGCACGTGCATTCTACAAAGTATATGGGGATTGTTTTAAGGGACTCAATTTCCAGACCCTCTATTTTCATATGCATTCTCTTCTGAAAATTGATCTTCCTTTTGGGAACTCTTTTGAGATGAAAGCACAGGGTTTCCTTTCCTGTTTCTTCTCTCATAATCCTCATTTTCCTACTTCTTGCCCATCCTGGATCTAACTCTGGCACATTGCCCTGGGCATACAAACTTTTAAGCTATCAACAAAGGGTTGATTCAAAGATATTGGTGTTGAACTAGGTACCTCTTCCAGAACCTGAGTAATAAACTTCTTTATTTCAACTACCTTGTGGTACTTTGTTGAATATTCAACACCTCAGGGCTCTGTTTAACAAATGTTAACTTAACAATGTCACAACAGGCATATAATTCAGCAGTTCAAAGACTTGAATGACATTGTTTTAACAGACAGTCTTCCATTTCCAACTATTTATTTATATGAACAAGATTTCTCAGTACTTGCATCTAGACAAACACAAATTAGAAATAGAGTTGATGCTGAACTGTTCCCATGCTGGCAATTGTTAATATTCATCCAAGAGTGAATGAATTGATTGGAAATAAAGCCAGTCCCATACATTTCATTAGTAGATACATTTTCATAAAATTTAACTTTACATATTTAAAAATTATATGTCAGAATGTATATCTCTATGTTACTTTGATCGGTTTCATACTAATCATAATTGTAGTGCCAACTCAAGCTGGAAGAGTTTTTTTTAACAGCCTTTATACAGAAAATAAAAAGATTCACTTTATATTCATATTTTTGCCGCTGAATAGTCTGATAGAGTGGTCTACAAAATATAAATGGTTACATTAGAATATAATTCTATGGGGGAAGTGAAAGGGAAATAACTATTCAAGGGACAAAGGAAAGCTGTAAAAGTAAGCAAGAGGCAACCTCTCACATCTGGGGGGCTAGCTTGACACCAAAAGCTTGGCCTCAGTGTTGTTAGAAGCTGAGCTGGCACTCACAGCCTGACATGTGGCTTTCTCCTGGGTACCATGACGATCTCACAGTATACTAACATCAGACAGTGTCACTGTGACCTGGTGATGTGAGCCAAATAAGAAATAGGACCACTTTATAATCTTGTCTAAACAGAGACCAAAACAAAGTCACTGGGCAAACCAAAATAATCCCAAATACCCCTATGGTAAATACCCCTAGAGGGGTGTCTTATGATTCCCATTCCCTGGAGTTTTGCCTTTGTGTAGTCCCCTCCCCTTGACTGGGTGGGACCTGTGACTTGCTTTTAGCAAATCAAATCTGATAAAGCTGATGGGGTATTACTCCCATGATTGTTTTACATTTTATGGCAAAGCTGAAGGGATTTTGCAGATATAATTAAGGTCCCTAATCAGCTGATTTTGAATTCATCAATAAGGAGACTTTCCTGGGTGGCCCTGACCTAATCAAGGGAGGCCTTTAGCAGAAGGTCTAGGCTTTCCCTGATGGCAGAGACTCCATCAGCAGAGGGTCTCTGTCCTTTGTTGACTTTGAAGAAACACATGGCCATGAATTTTACAGTTGCAAAGGAATGAATTCTGCCAACAACTTGAGGGAGATTGAAGATGTATCCTCCCCTGGTCAAGCCTCCAGACGAGAATGCAGCCTGGTCAGCACCTGGATTCCAGTTTTGTGAGACCCTGAGCAGAGGACCCAGTTAGGCCATGCCCCAGCCTGACCCACAGACACTGTGAGATACTAAATGGTATTGATTGGGCTTCCCTGGTGGCGCAGTGGTTGAGAATCTGCCTGCTAATGCAGGGGACACGGGTTTGAGCCCTGGTCTGGGAGGTTACCACATGCCGTGGAGCAACTAGGCCCGTGAGTCATAACTACTGAGCCTGCGCGTCTGGAGCCTGTGTTCCGTGACAGGAGAGGCCGCGATAGTGAGAGGCCCGCACGTCACGATGAAGAGTGGCCCCCGCTTGCCCCAACTAGAGAAAGCCCTCGCACAGAAACGAAGACCCAACGCAACCAAAAATAAATAAATTAATTAAAAAAAAGTTTAAATGGTATTGATTTAAGTTGCTAAAGTTGCGGTGATTTGTATGAAGCAAGAAAACTAATATAATTCTGCTCTCCCAGCTACGAGTGATTGCTTGTCTACCAATTAAAGCTTTAGTCTTGGGCTTCCCTGGTGGCGCAGTGGTTGAGAGTCCGCCTGCCGATGCAGGGGACACGGGTTCGTGCCCCGGTACGGGAAGATCCCACATGCCGCGGAGTGGCTGGGCCCGTGAGCCATGGCCGCTGAGCCTGCGCGTCCGGAGCCTGTGCTCCGCAACGGGCGAAGCCACAGCGGTGAGAGGCTGTGTACCGCAAAAAAAAAAAAAAAAAAAAAAAAAAAAAAAAAAGCTTAGTCTTCTTATTCTTCCCTCCTTCTAGCTAAGATTTATTTAACCCGACATAGAATTACCACTGCATCCTGACAGCATCTAATTCAGAGCAAAGACCCACTTCCTTGAATTCTCCGTAAAGTACCTAACACGAGCCAAATCCTATGGGTCCTTTCTAATACCCTGACACTGAGATGCCCCACAGTTCCCCATGGTAAGTGTTCTCCGAAAAGTCAATAAACACAGCTTTGTTTCTGATCATTTTAGCTGGGGAGCACTGACAAAAGTTTTTTGCTTTTTGATGAAGAGCTCATTCATGTATTTCTTAAAAGACTAGTGATGGGTATCAACTCACTAATATTAGATTCTACTATGGCTATGTTTTTTTTGCGGTACGTGGGCCTCTCACTGTTGTGGCCCCTCCCGGTGCGGAGCACAGGCTCCGAACGCGCAGGCTCCGGACGCGCAGGCTCAGCGGCCGTGGCGCACTGGCTCAGCCGCTCCGCGGCATATGGGATCTTCCCAGACCGGGGCACGAACCCGTGTCCCCTGCAATCGGCAGGGCGGACTCTCAACCACTACTGCGCCACCAGGGAAGCCCTCTACTGGCTATCTTTAAAGCGTAGGTTAGTACAATTTTATTTTAAAATGCTGCTCTTGGGACTTCCCTTGTGACACAGTGGTTAAGACTCCTCCTGCCAATTTGGGGGACATGGGTTAAAGCCCTGCTCTGGGAAGATCCCACGTGTTGCGGAGCAACTAAGCCCGTGCGCCACAGCTACTTAGCCTGCGCTCTAGAGTCCTCAAGCCACAACTACTGAGCCCACATGCTGCAACTACTGAAGCCCACGCGCCTAGAGCCTGTGCTCCACGAGAGAAGCCACCACAATGAGAAGCCCGTGCACTGCAATGAAGAGTAGCCCCCCTCTTGCCACAATTAGAGAAAGACTGTGAGCAGCAACGAAGACCCAAGGCAGCCAAAAAAAAAAAAAGAGTTGGAAAAGATAACTTTAAAAGAAAAAATAAAATGCTGCTCTTTTAATATATTGGAAATTATGTAATTTGCAACCATGTAGTTGGGGAATGAAAACATTTGCACGCTAACTTTAAAATTTCTGAAGAGGCACAGAGTTATAAAACTCTTTTGGGGGGACACTCCCCTCAAAAAATGTTTGAAGACTCCTGCTTTATATCACCCTCTCCCACAGTATATCCTATTGCTGTCCACAAATTCAGTTTCTAAATCCTAGTATTGAGTCAGGATCTGAAGGCTCCCCTGGTACATAGGATCTAAGTCCTCAGAGGGGATGCTGGAGAGCCAATGCCCAAATGTGGCATAGACACAGCAGGGTTCCAGAATCTGAGAACCATGTGAGCTAGAACAGGAGACATCTCAGTGATAAACAGTATGAACCGATGACTAAAGGGACTTCCTAAGGCCTCTTTGCTGCACGTGAGCCAAGATCATCACAAAACGGGATAAAGGCAATGGTGATAGTATGGTAGGAGGACCAGTAATGTCTGAATTTCTGGCCAAACCAAATGTATAACGTTTAGACACAGATTTAAATCGATTGAGCAAAAGTAAAGAATTGCTAAATTTCTCATACACCCGAACTGGTGGGCTGCAACGTCACACCTGCTGCACGTGGAACATTTTGTATAACACCATCCTTGGGTTCATGGGTATTGGAACCCACACCAGGGATAGATGGCTCAATCCCAGGTTAAGAACCTTTGCCCTGAGGATGAAAGGCTGCCTGAGTGGAACTTCTTCAGGGGCACTTTTTTGCCTGTCAAGAAGGGTTGGTTTGATCCAAACAAAACTATAAGAGTAGAATGTATGTGGAGCTTTTGCGAACACCATCCTCCTTCCTTCTGAAGCCAAAAAGCTGGTTGCTGGGACTCACACATGCAGAACCAGTCAAAGCTAACAAGCGCGCCTGGTCCCTGCCCCCATTGTCCTCCTCACTCAACCCCAACTCTTCCTGTTGGAGCAGCTCCACATGACTGAGGCTCAAAGGCAAGCCATACATCACCTACTTGGGGCATGAGTGTGGACAGGTTGGAAAACAGTCAATGCTTCTTTCCGAACAGCAGATAGCTCTGGGACTTCCCTGGCGATCCAGTGGTTAAGACTCCGAGCTTCCACTGTAGCGGGCACAGGTTCGTATTCCTGGTCAGGGAACTAAGGTACGGCCAAAAAAAAACCAACCAAAAAAACCCTACCAAGATTAGTTCCTTTCTTCTGTTTCCTTTCCTTTAATTGTATTTCAATGATGGGCCCATCAAAATGGATTCACGTCGAAGAGGGTACGTAGCAGAGGAATCGATATAATAGCACGGGAGAGATGGAAATGTATTTGAATGTGGGTGATGTGGACAAGATTGGCACCTGTCATATTAATAAAAAAAGGAAGGTTGCTGTCCATCAAACCATATAGCCACTGCAGCTGCCCCGATGATGCACCCTCAGGGGATTCAGGATGGAGAAAATGGGATACTGGCCCTAGATAGCTAAGGTGCCTATCAAAGGAATAATTTCATTAAGCCCAGGCTTTTGCATCTTCCCATGCATAGAAAAGTGCTAAATTCATTAACTTGAGATTTTTCTTTAATTAACAGTAATCTTTGATGTTTGACCACCTGTTTTTTTGTTTGTTTGTTTCATTTTTTTCCAAAACTCCTATATATTCTGGCTCCTCCCTCACCTCTTCGGAATAGTCCCTCAGAGCTATCTGAGAGGCTGTATGTATCCCAGGATTAAGTCCTCAGTAAGTCCACCAAATAAAACACAATTCTCAACTTTTAGGTTGTGCAACTTTTTTCAGTCAACAGTGAGCATAATGTATCCACCCCAATCATGGGTTAAAGGTGTATATGGGGTTAAGAGTCACTGGCAGCTTGTCAGAGACAAGCAGGATCTTTGGCTGCCAGGACCAAGCCACTTCCTACTGACCTCTGGCTGGTAGATGCAGAAGCACTTGTTCTTTTCACTAAGGACCATATGAACTTTATGAAAATCAGTGTTACTTTCCAAACACAAAGAAAATTTTCATCTCCAGCCCCTGAGTGAGGTAGCAAAAGTGGAAGGAGCTCGGAGATGTGGTAATGATCCTGGGTCCATCACTTTCCAGGGGAGATGCTCTGGGCAGTCAGAAACTTGAGGATTTCTCCAGTGTAAGTAAGGCTAATTATGTAGGGCTATGGGTTTAACAAAGTTCTGATAAATCAGAAATTTTGCTCTATATACTGGGTTGAAACCAAGAGCCCTGCTGGGTCTGCTCCTATGACTTGCGGTGGATGGGGAGGAAAGGACAGGACTGCCCATCTTGGGTTGGAGCATGGGAGGTCTCTGGCCATCCAGCGGCTTGATGGCTGCTGTGCAAGTGGTCCCACCCATCCCTGAACTGCACCAGGCATACAATTCAAAAAGGTTTGCCAGCCTGTTGGAAGGGTATTGTAAATCTGACTCAATTTGCAGCCTCTCTTAACAGTTTGATTGAAATTGCAGCTGATTTAAGCTCATACATAACCGTCATTAAAGTAAATAACAGCAAATGTGGAGGAGCCCACACAAGGCTTGATAATTAGCTCACAATGAAAACCCAACTGTAGGAACATCACCGTTGCCATGACAACCATGAGAGAAGCCTGGTTGCCCACGGTTACCATATGTTACCACAGATGTCAGTGATGCCTGAGTTTTAGCTTTTTTTTTTTTTTTTTTGCAGTACGCGGGCCTCTCACTGTTGCGGCCTTCATCCCGTTGCGGAGGCACAGGCTCCGGATGCGCAGGCTCAGCGGCCATGGCTCATGGGCCCAGCTGCTCTGCAGCATGTGGGATCCTCCCGGACCGGGGCACGAACCCGCGTCCGCCTGCATCGGTAGGCGAACTCCCAACCACTGCGCCACCAGGGAAGCCCGTGAGTCCTTAGCTTTGAATGAGCCTCAGGAGCGTAATGGGGAAAGGCAATGGATTTCCCTGTACCCATGTGGATCTTTAATATCCCTTTTGTTTTTTTAGCCCTGATGGATTCATTAAGAGTCCTATCTCATTACAGGACCATTGAGTTGTCATCTTGGAGCCAGAGAGTCCTAAAATGACCCTCCTCTGAAAGGCCTTACTTTTTTCATTTAAAAATTCTTTGTTAAATTTTAAAAATATAAATACAAATATGTGGTTTAAGCCTCAAAAAATGCAAAAGGTATACAAGGAAGTTCTCCTTCCCATCCTTGCCCTCCATCTACCCCTTTCCTATCTTGCCCCGAAGGTATTTTTATATCTGTACAAAGTCAATACAAGAAATAGTCCTTTCTTTTTCTTTTTACACAAAAGAATATACACAAGAGAGTAATGTATCACACACACTGTTCTGCACCTTTTTTCCTTCATGTATCTTGAAATTGTGCTCATATCTAACCATACAAGTTCAAAGTAGTCCATTATATTGATGTGCCAAATGTATTTCGACCAGTTTCTGTTGACGGGCATTAAGGTTGTTTTTCAGGACTTTGCTGTCACAAAAGAAGGTTGCAAGATGAGCCTTGCATTAATGCCATTTTGCATGGGAGAGTTACCTGGAGAAAAATTCCTGGATGTAGAATTGCCAAGCATATAGGTTTGCCATTTTAAAGTGCCATCCATAGATCTTATACTGATTTGCGTTCCCCCAGTAATGGATGTGAGGCCATTTCCCACAGCCTCAGAAGAGTGTTTTGTCAAACTTTTGGGTTTTTGCCAATCTAGGTCAGTGAGAAGTGGTACCTCAGCAGACTTTAAATCTGCATTTTTGTATATGTATGTTAATTTCAGTGAGCTATCTATTCATAAGCTTTGCCTATTTTTCTATGGAGTTGTTGGCCTTTTTCTTAGGGGGAGCTCTTAATATATTAGGGAGGTTAACCCTTTGTGATATGAGTTTCAAATATTTTTTTTCTTCCAATTGTCATTTACGTTTGACTTTGACAGTATAGCATAATGGATCAGAGCACAGGTTTTGGAGCCAAAACTGTCCTAGGTTCAAATCCAGCTCTGCCAGTAATAGGCTGTGTGACTTGGAAATTTGCTTCTCGTGCTTCATCTTCCTCATATGTGAATGGGGATTATAGTTACCGGACCTCATATGGCTTTCTGTTTTGTTTTGTGTTTTTTTGCGGTACACGAGCCTCTCACTGTTGTGGCCTCTCTCGTTGCGGAGCACAGGCTCCTCCGGACGCGCAGGCTCAGCGACCATGGCTCACGGGCCCAGCCGCTCCGCGGCATGTGGGATCTTCCCGGACCGGGGCACGAACCCGTGTCCCCTGCATCGGCAGGCTGGACTCTCAACCACTGCACCACCAGGGAAGCCCCATATGGCTTTTTTGAGGATTAAATGCTTAATATATTTAAAGTGTTTTAACCATGCTCTCTATAGAACATGGTAAATTCTATATTTGATACCTATAATTATTTATATTATTTTACATTGCTCCCAGATTTTGTGTCATAGTTAGAAAGGCCTTAAGAAACTTTCCCTATGCCCTACTTTGCACCTTCCATTGCACTTTTCATAGCTTTATCAGGGAAGCTGCATACCTGATTGGTTACGAGTGCTAGTTTTTTGAATCAGACAAACTTGAGTTTCAATGGCAGCTCTAGCGATTACTAGCTAAGTGACCTTGACCAGGTCATGTCACCTCCCTAAATGAGGATTAAAATGACACCCAGTCACGAGACGACAGTGGGAATTGGTGCTGTTGCTGGCACGTGGTGAGTGTGCGTGCAAAATAAATGGAGGCCACTGCTTTTAATATCATGGTACCAGCCATACTGCAGACCAGTCAATTTCACTTCTCTGTCTTTCCAATAGGCTGCGAGTTCCCAGAGGACAGGGACTGTATATCCTCAGAGATCCAGACAGAAGGGGCTCAACAAATGCCAGTTGATGAACAAACAGAGAAACAAGCCCAAAGCAGTTCAGAGATTGCTTCGTTTAGATCATTCCTGGCAGTTTGCAGAGGAGAAAATGGAGACAGAGTGATTTGCCCAAGGCCAGAGTCAGAATGGAACCTGAAGCTTTTGACTTCAATCCAAAAGGCAGCAGCTGGCCAGCCACCTTCAATGCCATGTTGGCCCCAGGCTAGGAAGGGCAGGGCTCAGTGTCCTTCACAGCAGACGTCTGTGCCCATCACTGCACATCAAGGTCCTCCATTCCAGCTTCTGAAGCATCATTTATTATTCTTGTTCATGATGGACCCATTAAAATAGAACCCCCCCCACCAAAAAAAAAACACAAAAAACAAAAGCGTGGACTTGAATTGAATTTCTCTGGGTCGTGGTTCCTCCATCTCTAAAATGGGAACGATCATTCATTTATTCACTTGTTCGTTGAACAAACGTTTATAGAGCCTCTGCAGACTCTTTCTGGGACTATGGTAGGTGCTGCTTCTACAGAGATAGAGTGAGAGCTCTGCACACAGAGAGCTCAGAGACCTGCAGAGCAATCACCTCAATGGTCCAGCAACAATGCCTGCCTCTTCTTTAGATTGCTAGGGCCTGTATGGGAACGTGGACATGGGGCTTTGGAGAACACAGCCAAGTCGCTGTTTGTTTGGCTTGGGGGAGAGTTAAAGAAACTTCAAAGAGGATGTGACATTTGAACTGCCTTCTGAAGGACACCTAGGTGTACCAAGTTTATTGACCTTGATGTTATTTATAGATTTTTCTTAGCTCATGGTGCCCTTTATATGACAGGCCCTGTTGGGAGCAGGTACAGAGATTATGCAGGAACTCAGGTCTTTGTACTTCTCTGATGTGATGATGCTTCCTCTAGCCAAGCTCTTATAACCCCCACCTCAACTTCTGCCCCCACTGTGAGGTCGCCAGAACTAACAAATAAAAATACAAGACTCCATGCAAACCGGAACTTCAGGTATAGAATATTTGCATGGGACGTACTTAGACTAAAAATCTATTTGCTGTTTATCTGAAATGCCACTTTAACTGAGAGACTTATTTTATCTATCGCAGTGGTACATGCAACAAAAAATTGCTGGGGTCCCTTTTTTCACCAGCAGGTTGCCTTCTTGGACAGAGAAAATTCAGGATGGCTCAAGCCCTAATGCTTTCCTCAGCACCTGAAGTTTGGCAGTACAAAGCAAAAAACCCCCTAAGCTGGTTTAATAACATAAGGTGTTGTGGATACATGTATTTCCTAGCTCTTTCTGCCCAGAGGGCCTGAAACTGACACTCCAGTAACAATGAGCACACTCAAAGCCTGCCTCTTAATTTCTAAGCCACATTCTCCAATAAAAGGAGCTAGGGCTCCTTGAAGAAATGGTTGATTCTAGGGCTGGGGTAGGGAAAATATAAGATGACCCTGGTTCACGTTGTAGTGACAGAAAGTAAAGAAGTGATCAGAAAACAGAACAAAAGGAAACTAAAACCAAAAAAATGGATGGGAATCTGTCAAAAGGACTTCAGTTTTCTACTTCTATTGGCTGGCTGGAGGTAAGCATTGAAGGACAGTTTGCCTACTTTTCAGTAAGCCCTGTGGGTAATATCAGAGTCCTCTGCTTTGGGACTATAAGTAATATTTGGGGGCAGCAGGAAAAACGTAATCAGTATCCTATCATATAAGCTTTCACTGAGAAGAGAAGGTTGAGAAGAAAGACCAACATTTTATATGACCTGGTGGTAGGACACGTTGTTACCTCTTTCTCCCCCAAAAGGTACTTTGGTAAATATATCCAAAGTCTTCAAAACGGCCACGCCTCTGTAATAGAACCTTCTAGAAACTGGAATATATTTCAAGGAAGTCATCTGAATACAACAGAAAACTGCTCAAAGATATTTATTTCACTGTTATTTATAATGTGAAAAAATAGGAACTAATTTAAAGTAAATTATGGTTCTTTTACTATATGGCATTTTATGTAGCCAATAAAAATAATGTTCATTATGACACAAAGATAACATGGAGAAATGTTTATATTATGAAGTGAGGTAGAAATTAACTGGTTTCACTATTGCATAGTCTGATCAACCTAGAAAATCTGGGGAGAATATATATACATCAACATGCTAACTCTAATTATCACCGGGTAAGAGGAATTTTCATTCACTTGAAATTAAAAAAAATTTTTTTTTCTAGATAGGTGCAGAAAAGCATAATGAATAAAAAGCACATGGGTGACTTTCTTCTTAATTTTGGGTTATCAAAAAAATGTAATTTGATAATTTAGAATCAAGAAGTACTGGAAAACATTAAATATGAAAAAGAGTGGTCCCTGCCTGGAGGGGTGGGATAGGGAGGGTGGGAGGGAGAGAGATGCAAGAGGGAAGAGATATGGGAACATATGTATATGTATAACTGATTCACTTTGTTATAAAGCAGAAACTAACACACCATTGTAAAGCAATTATACTCCAATAAAGATGTAAAAAAAAAAAAAAAGAAAAAGAGTGGTCCCCCATCCAACTTTTCCCTAGTCTCCTGGGGAACCCTGTTCAAGCCTTTAATTCTCCCCACCCCTAGGTCACGATAACATGCTTAGGTTATTTCTTGATTTATCAATTTTAGACGTCATCTGTTGGCTTCCTGATAAGGTAGATGAGGATTTGAGTCCCTTATACCCCTACAGTGGATGAATAGTAGCCTCCCAAAATTCATGTTCACTTGGAACTTCAGAATGTGACTTGATTTGGATATAGTTTTTGCAAATGTAATTGAGTTAAGGATCTCGAGATTAGATCATCCTGGATTTAGGGTGGGCCATAAATCCAGGGATTGGTGTCCTTGTAAGAAGAGGAGAGAAAACACAGAGACACACAGAGAAAAGGCCAGGTGGATGTGGGGGCAGAGGCTGGAGTTAAGACAGACCCAAACAAAGGACTGCCAAGGGTTTCTGGGATCCATCAGAAGCTGGAAGAGAAGCATGGAGCAAATTCTCTTACATCCTCCACAGGGAACTAACTCTGCCAACATCTTGATTTCAGGTTTCTAGCCTCCAGAACTATGAGCGAATACATGTTTTTGTTTTAAGTCCCCCAGTTCGTGGCAATTTGTTACTGGCAGCCCTAGGAAAATAACACAACCCCATCTCTCTCCATTAACCCCCAGGTGTACACTATGACTTCTTTTTTGGCGGTATGCGGGCCTCTCACTGTTGTGGCCTCTCCCGTTGCGGAGCACAGGCTTCAGACGCGCAGGCTCAGCGCCCATGGCTCACGGACCCAGCCGCTCCGCGGCATGTGGGATCTTCCCGGACCGGGGCACGAACCCGTGTCCCCTGCTTCGGCAGGCGGACTCTCAACCACTGCGCCACCAGGGAAGCCCACACTATGACTTCTTTTAACCTTTTTTCTTGTCAAACTTTCCAGTGATGAGCACGCATTACACTTCTAAAGAGAGAAAATAAACTTTATAAGGAAAGAGGGTGAGCACGTGAAAATGCAAAGCTGGAGGAAGAACAAGACCACCCAGAGCCTGGCTGAGGTGGGTGCGTGTGACTCTACGCTAGGACTGAGACACACGCGGGTTAGCGCTCAGGATGGAAGACTGAAACCAACTGTGTCAACAAGATTGCTGTGTATTCCAGAAAGTTCTTGCACAGGAAGATAAAACTGTAAACGATTAAATATTTCACTGTTGGCTTTGGAAATTCCTGAAAACCAGTTTATTTAATAAGGACTTGTACATTTGGTCACATAGCCCCATTCTCAGAACAACTGGCTGCTCACCTGGGCAAGAAGTCCACAGGTCAAACAACCATTTACTTATAAAGACTTGCTCGAGGGCTCTCGCCTTGCTGTGGCCACCAGTCCTAAACTATGACATCATGAACTCGTCCCAGTCTTGAACCACTTGAGCTCAGACCCCAAAACCCAGTAGGTATCTGCCCTGGTCTCCCCCTTCTGAGACCCTTCTGGGGTTGGTCAGGGTAGAGCTGCTATCTCTGACTGCGCTTAGGTAAAGGACATGGCTCTGTGTGATGCACAGGCTACTCTGGTGGTCCTTCTGGGAAGTCGGCAGTCAACAGCGTGTGTGTGTTTGAGTGTGTGTATTGCGTGCTTGCTTGTGTGAGGGTGTCTGTGGGAGGAAATATGTTTGCATGTGTGTGTGTGGAGTGGCCAGAGGTTAGGCTGCAGACCCCAGCAATTTATGAAAGGTTTTGAATGCCAAGCTAGGGAATCTGGATTCTCTTCCATAGGCAGTGGGAACCTAGAAGGCTTTAACAGAGGGAGGATGACATGTTTGAGTGTTTTGGAAAGACCTGTGATCTCAGGTTTGAGAGAACTTCCAGGGCCATAGATAAATGTTTAGAAGATAGTCACATAGTCAGAGCATAGAAGTGGACAACATCGCCAAACAACGATGAGGTGGATTAAAAAGATAGATGCTCATTCTTTGCCACTCTCCCATCAACGGGTAGAGCCTATTTCCCTGCTCTTTGAATCTGTGCTAGCTTTGGGACTCATTTTGACCGACTGAAAGCAATGGAAGTGACGCTGTATAACTTCTGAGCCTAGGCCTTAAGAGATTGGCAGCTTCTGCTTTCCTCTTTGGAATGCTTTCTTTTGAAGCATCTTCAAAATGCTGCCTTTTGAATCAGACTGTAAAAGGTATGAATACCTTGAGACCTCCATGCTGTGGGGAAGCCCAAGCTAAGCATGTGAAAAGAGAGAGGCCACATGAAAAAGCACAGAGGAATGAAGCCTTGAGAATTCCGCTCCAGTTCAGCACCAGCCGAATGCAGCTGAGTGAATGACCCCAGGAGATGTCATGTGGAGCAGAAAAGCCACTAGCTGAGCCCTCTCTGAGTTCCTACTCACAGAATGTTGAGCAAGCAAAATGGTTGTTTTATGCCACTAAGTCATAAGGCAGTTTTTTATGCAGACAACCCAGACAAACAGCTAACATTTCTTGATTATTCTATGCAGTATAGTGCTAGATAATAGTGTTAAGGTGTCAATTATCCATGATTTGGTTTGCAGATTCAATGTGATCCCAGCCACTGAGAGTTTAATATTTATATTAGCATTAGCTATATTCCCCAAAGTATTGTCTATTATATTCTTTTTTTAAAAAAATATTTATTTATTTATGGCTGTGTTGGGTCTTAGTTGCGGCACACGGGATCTCTAGTTGTGGCACTCAGGCTCAGTAGTTGCAGTGCATGGGCTTGGTTGCCCCGCGGCATGTGGGTTCTTAGTTCCCCAACCAGGGATTGAACCCCTGTCCCCTGCATTGGAAGGTGGATTCCTAACCACTGGACCACGAGGGAAGTACCTCTGTTATATTCTTAACTTTTCTTTTTATTCATAAGTAATTGCTGAATCAAAAATTTCTCTGAATATATATATACATACATACATATATATATATATATGCCAAATAAGATGTGAGCCAAAAAGAATCCAAATTTGTATCCTAAATTAGCCACAGATGCTATCTTTCAATAAAACTTTTGGAGAAAAATGTATAGAGCTAAGCCTCCCCTCCTTAATCCTTGAGGTCATACTATTGTTTTCCTCATTTTATATAGGGGGACACTGAAGATGAGGGGAAGAATGTGAGGGAAAGGAAGGATGGAACTAAAGGAATTTTGGATACAGACAGAGGGGAATCAGATAAGGCAACTGAGAGGGGACACCAGAGAAAAGAAATGGTGTGGAGAAGCCAGGGGCTCCTGCCCTTGGTCTGGGCTTCCTTTGCAGGGTCTGGATCTCAGAGAGGGAATGCTACCTTTGGATTTGAGCTGGCTCCTGGGTTTCTTGCCTCCTTCCTTCAGAATCCTCAACCAATGGACATCTAGCTCCCAACCCCACATTAGAATTTCCAGGGAAAACCTGGGTTTGGGGTGAAGACTTACTATTATTATTTTTTGGAGGTGAGAGGTTGGTAGCAGGGAAAGAGAGGCTACTTCTAATCTACTACATTGATTAGTTGAAAAATACTTGCCTCCTTGGATTTCAGTAGCCTGGAGAAATCCACCCCTTAATGAGGAATTTCATCAGCTATTAATTAATATGCAAATCTATGCAAATAACATGCAACTCCTCCTGTGCCTCTGGAGACAGGTTTTTTTTCAACAGGATTACTTTACTGGGCCAATTCAACTGGGTAGAAAAAGCCCTTTGTAAATGGGATTTTCATATTAATAAGAGCTGCCATGGATTGAATATCTGTCATTTGATGTATCTATCTATTTATAAGCCTCCAGCACAGAACTGGGTAACCTCCAGACAGCACCTTGGAGTTGGAACCCAGTTCTGCCTACCAAGCCAAAGGATATGAAAGCCATGATCTTAAATAATGCTCTGCCTCTACCATTAGTTTGAGGCGTTTCACCCAAAGAGCCAAGTTCAAAGCCTAAAAAGTCAGTGCCAGTTTCTTAATTTCAACTTTAGGAAACTTACAGAGTATATGATAAGAGTTTTTAAAAACAACATTTTCTCTTTCTGATGATAAAATAACTATTGACAGGCAGATAAAAATGGAAGTTAAGTGCACATTCTGGGGTAGGGGGCCTCGGTTTGAGCTCAGGTCCACCACTTCCCAACAGTGAGAAAGGGGCCAAGTGATTTTTAACCTCTTTTTGTGTCTCAGTTGCCCCATCTATAGTCGGGAGATAACTCACAGGGTTGATGTAAGGATTAACTGAGTTTATTCAAATAAAGCCCCTAATTGCCTTTGATATTTGCACTGTACCATCTGTAGCCAATGAGGATCCTTTTAAGTTGGCTTTTGTGTCCTTTTGAAATGACCCCATTATTCTTAGATAGCTTCCCTGCTTTCTGTACAGCTGTCGCAGGCATTTCCTTCCTCAGACCTGGAACCAGGTATTTCTGCATGATCTCTGGTTACCTTTGTGGGGAATGGTTGTTGGAGACCACAGTCTGAGTTGTACAATACTCTGTACTACTGTTCAGGCTTTTTCATTGCTTCTAGACCTTTTCAGTGGCAAAAATAAATAAATAAATAATGCATCAATACTGATACTTACAATTCAAATTGATCATTCCCTCATAATGATCTTTTACATAACTTCTTAGGTTTTATCCTTGTACCTGTGTTCCCTTATAGTGAAAATTTTGGTTTCTAATCTCATTAACATAATTATAAAATTCAGAAACCTATAGTTAGACTGATAAAGAAAAAAGCAGAGAGGGCTCAAATTAATAGAATCAGGAATGAAAGAGGACACATTATGACTGATCTTACAGAAATAAAAAGTGAATCTATAAGGAGGTACTTATGAACAACTGTATCCCAAAGAATTAGGTAACCTAGATGAAATGGGCAAATTCCTAGAATGACACAAACTACTAAAACTGACTCAAGAAGAAATAGAAAATTTGAATAGACCTATAATAAGTGAAGAGATTGACTTAATAATCAGAAAATTTCCCACAAAGAGAAGCCTAGGCTTAGATGGCTTCACTGGTGACCTTTACCAAATGTTTAAGGAAGAATAAATACCAATCATTCAGAGACTCATCCAGAAAAGAGAAGAGGGGAAAATAGTCTCATTCTTTCTACTATTCTAAAACCAGACAAAGACATCAGAAGAAAAGAAAACTACAGACCAATATCTCTTAAGAGCATAGATGCAAAATTCCTCATCCCAATACTAGCAGACTGAATCCAGCAACATAGGAAAAGGATTATCACCACAACCAAGGGGTATTTATCCCAGAAATGCAAGGGTGGGTCAGCATATAAAAATCAGTGCAGTTACCATATGATCCAGCAATCCCACTCCTGGGCATTTATCTGGAGAAAACTCTAACTCGAAAAGATACATGCACCCCAATGTTCATAACAGCACTATTTACAATAGCCAAGACATGGAAGTGACCTAAATGTCCATCAACAGATGAATGGATAAAGAAGATGTGGTATATACAGAAAATGGAATATTACTCAGCCATAAAAAAGAAGGAAATAATGCCATTTGCAGCAACATGGATGGACCTAGAGATCATCATACTATGTGAAGTAAGAGAAAGACAAATGTCATTGATATCACTTATATGTGAAATCTAAAAAAAATGATACAAATGAACTTATTTACCTAACAGAAATAGACTCACAGATATAGAAAACAAACTTATTGTTATCAAAGGGGAAAGAGGGGGGTAGGGATAAAATAGAAGTTTGGGACTAAAATATATACACTACTATATGTTAAATAGATAACCAACAAGGACCTACAGTATAGCACAGGGACCTATACTCAATATCTTTTAATAACCTATAATGGAAAAGAATCTGAAAAAGAATATATATATATATATATATATATATATTTTAAATTTATTTATTTATTTTGGGCTGCATTGGGTCTTTGTTGCTGCGCACGGGCTTTCTCTAGTTGCGATGAGTGGGGGCTTCTCTTGCTGCTGAGCACGGGCTCTAGGCACGCGGGCTTCAGTAGTTGTGGCTCACAGGCTTAGTTGCTCCGTCGCAGGCATGTGAGATCTTCCCGGACCAGAGTTCGAACCTGTGTACCCTGCATTGGCAGGCGGATTCTTAACCGCTGCGCCACCAGGGAAGCCCCTATATGTTATATATATATATATATATATGTATGTATAACTGAATCACTTTGCTGTATACCTGAAACATTTTAAATCAACTGTACTTCAATAAAAAATAAAAATTAAAAAAAACAGATTATATAAAAAAAATCAATCAGTGCAATACACCATATTTGTAGAATAAAGAATAAAAGCTACATGATCATATACATGAGTGGGGCTTATCATTGGGCTGACTCACACAACTAACTCCCTTATTCTTTCTTGGCATTTTGTTCCACCTCCTTAGAGAGCAGAGCTCCCTGATGTTTTGCCTGGGGGTAACTTTACACCTGTTTGCCCTTAATAAGAAGGTGTTGGGTTAACCCCAAGGTTGGCCTTTCTGGTTTTGCTGTCTGGCTCTCCTTTCTCTTCTCTGAAGCCACCTCTGGAAATACTATAGATGGTGGCTTCTTCCATTTTATTTTTGGACAACTTTTTGTCTGCTTTATGTGAATCTTGCTGAAATCACTCATTTGCTGGTGGTCTCCAATTTATTGTCTTTTCTATTTTGTGTTTCTATCTGTGATGAGGGAGAAATAAACAGTCCTTGAGAATCGAAGTTTCATTGGAGAAATTTATTCTCTAAGATGATAAAATGGTACTTAAGAGGTTATACAGCTTTTGTTCTGGTAAGAAATCTCGTCAGTTTTACCCTGGAGAAGTAGAGTAGTTTTCAGGAATCCAAATGTGACAGCAGTGGTGATCAGAGAGGGCCCACTATAATGGCCAGCAGAGAGTGAACTCTTAGAGCTAAATCTGACTTTCTCTGAATTTCACAGAAAAGGAAATTGCAGCTCAGAGAGAAGGTTCAAGGTCACACAGTGAGTTAGTAACAGATCTTGGGGGAACTTCCCTGGTTCTCAATCTTTGCTTCTTCTAGTTTACCGTACAATTATGACTGGGAACTCTTTCTTATGTGCACTGGTGTGCTATATGGCATCTATCACAGCAGTTAGGGCATAGGAGGTATTAGGATCATGGGCTCCGTGGTAGAGCAGATCTGGCTTGACCTTCAGCTGTGAAACCTTGGCCAAGTTGAGGAGAAAGTCTCCATTTTAGTGCCTTCATGTGAAAATGGGAACAATAAGAGTGCTCATCATATAGATTTGTGATGTAGAGTGCTCTTTACAGCATTTGGCACAAGGCAATTGCTCCACAGGTGTTAGCAGTTCTGAATTATCTAAGACCAAGGACTTACGGGATCTGGGAAGGACCTCAGAAGCCATCTAGTTCAGTCTCCTAGCCAGTGCGTCAGTCCATCTACAGCGTTTCCGTCAAGAGATCAGTTGGGCTTTCCTTGAACTCCTAAAATGATGGGAACACTCAATACTATCTGGGGAAGCTCATTTAATTTAAATGGTTTTAAAGTTTGTTTCTTTCATTATAAAACTTTAACTGTGTTTGACATATACAGACTACTATATATAAAATAGATAACTTATAAGGACCTACTGTATAGCACAGGGAACTCTACTCAATACTCTGTAATGACCAATATGGGAAAAGAATCTAAAAAGCAGTGGATATATGTAGAGATATAACCGATTCACTTTGCTGTACACCTGAAACCAACACAACATTGTAAATCAACTATACTGCAACAAAAATGTTTAAAAAGTGCTTATTGTAAAAAATCAGGATAATAATGAGAAGTGGAAGACAGAAAAGACAAGGCTTATTAAAATCCACTTCTCAGAGACAGCTTTTGTGCGTGTTGTCCAGTATTTATGATATGATAATTTATTCACATAGTCATGATCCTGTGGCATGATGTACAACTATTTATAGCAACGTGTCTCTTTTTCACGACAGAAAATTTGGTCTATAAAGGGAATGTAAATCTTCCCGGTTCCTACTACCCAGAGACAACTCTGCTTATCATTAGTGAGGCTGAAGGGGGCGGCTAAATGTGGTGGTTAAGAGGATGTCCTTAAAGCCAGACAGCTCTAAGGTCCACTGCACAGACTTCTCAAATCTCTGTAAGTCTGAAGTTGTCTCTTTTTTAAAAAATTGTCATTTATTTTTATAATTTATTTTTTTCTTTTAAATTCAGATAACATACATTTAGCCATTTAAATGTGTAAATTCAGTGGCATTTAGTGTATTTACAATGTTGCCCAACCACTCTTTCTCTAGTTTCAAAACATTTTCATCACCTCAGAAAAAACACCCCATATCCATAAGTAATTACTCCCATTTCTCCCCTCCCCCTATCCTTTAGTAACCACTAATCTGATTTATCTCTATAATGTTGTCTATTCTGGATATAAAGGGAATATTAAAGGAATCATATAATATGTGATCTTTCATATCTGGCTTCTTTTACTTACCATAATGCTTTGAAGATTCATCCATGCTGTAGCATGTATCAGTTATTAGTTCCTTTTTATGGCTGAATAATATTCCATTGTATGGATATAACATACTTGGTTATTCATTCATCTGTCAATGGACATTTGGGTTGTTTGGCATGGGCTGTGTGTTTGTGTGTGTGTGTCTTATTAAAGTCACAGAGATTCTCTATATTTTATCTAGATGTTTTATAGTTATAACTCATGTTTAGATTTATAACCAATTTCTAGTTAACTTTTGCATGTTGTGAGAGGTAAGCATTGAGGTTCTTGTCTTTTTTTCACATACAGATAACCAATTGTTCCAGGGCTATTGTTGAACTAACTATTCTTTCCTCCATTGAATTACCTTGGCAGCTTTGTTGAGAATCAATTGACCATATATGTATGGGTCTGTTTCTGGACTCTATTCTGTTCCATTCATCCATGTGTCTGTCTATCCTTTTTCCAGTACCACACTGTCTTGATTACTGTAGCTTTGTAGTAAATCTTGAAAGTAAGTAGTGTAAGTCTTCTGAGTTTGTTCTTCCTTTTCAAAATTGTTTTAGCTTTTCTAGGTCCTTTGAATTTCAATTTGCATTTTACAATCAGTTTGTCAATTTTTATTAAAAAAGCCTCCTGGGATTTTGATTGAATATATGGATCATTTTGGTGAGAAATATATTTTAATGTTGAGCCATCTGATTCATAAATATATTTCTTCATTTTTCTAGGTCTTCTTTAATTTCTCTCAGCAATGTTTTGTAGTTTTCAGTGTACTAGTTTTGCACATATTTGCTAAAATTTCCCTACATATTTCGTGTTTGGTGATGCTATCACAGATATTTTTAAAATTTTAATTTTCAATTGTTTATTCTTAGTATATAACAATACTACTGATTTTCCTATGTTGATCTCATATCTTGCAACCTTGCTAAACTCACTTATTGATTTCTAGTGGCATTTTTATTAATTCTTTAGGATTTTCTACACAGATGATGATGTCTACAAATAAAGACAGTTTTATTTCTTCCTTTCCAATCTGCATGCCTTTAATTTCCCTTTCTTGTTTCTTGCTGGCTATCAACTGTAGCACAAGGCTGAACAGAAGTGGTGGAGAGCAAATATCCTTGTCTTGTTTCTGATCTTAGGGAGAAAGCATGCAATTTTCACCATTAAACGTGATGCTAGCTGTATCTTCATTTGTTAAATGGAGATATTTGTTCACAACATCATTAGGGCCATAAGCCCACTTTTGGTCATTATGACCATGTAGGATCTTGAGAGAAACTTAGAAGAAAACAAGGGATGCTCTGGCTGGTGGTCACTATCTTAGGTCAGGTCCCCTGGGAAACAGACTCTGAGTCAGAGATTTGCATGCAGAGGTTTATTGGAGAGTGCTCTTGGAATTAACACCTGTGGGGTTGGGTAGAGGAGAAACTGAACTGCAATGCAGTCTTGAAGAAGGGCTCAGCCGATTCCGTTAGAATATCTGGAGCTGGGATGGCCCTGCATATTGTCCCAAATTGAGGCTGAAGGCAGCTGCCTTATCCAGTCATACATGTTTATTCTCCAAGCCTCCTTTCTTATGAGTCCTGGGTTCTTGTGACACATTGGAACTGGGCTTGTATAGATATCTTAGTATCGTCCATGTCTCATGTCTAGTAGCAAAGATCAAACACTCAGAATTACAAAGAATCTAGATATCATTTAGTGACAAGCTGAAAATCACTTTAAGACTTTTACTGAGTGACATTCTTTTTTTTTTGCTTTATTTTATTTTCTTTTAAAAAAGTTTTTATTGGAGTATAGTTGCTTTACAATGTTGTGTTTGTTTCTGCTGTAGAGCAAAGTGAATTGGCCATACATATACATATATCCCCTCTCCTTTGGGTTTCCTTCCCATTTAGGTCACCACAGAGCATTGAGTAGAGCTCCCTGTGCTATACAATAGATTCTCATTTGTTATGTATTTTATACGTAGTATCAATAATGTATATGTCTCAATCCCAATCTCCCAATTCATTCCACCGCCACCCCCTTTCCCCCTTGGTATCCATATGTTTGTTCTCTATACGTCTGTGTCTCTATTCCTACTTTGTAAATAAGACCGTCTATGCCAATTTTTTCAGATTCTGCATATATGCATTAATATATGATATTTTTCTCTTTCTGACTTACTTTACTCTGTATAACAGTCTCTAGGTCCATTTGTATGGCTGAGTAATATTCCATTGCGTGTATGTACCACATCTTCTTTATCCACTCCTCTGTTGATGAACATTTAGGTTGTTTCCATGTCCTGGCTATTGTAAGTAGTGCTGCAATGAACATTGGGTCACTGAGTTACATTCTTTAACAGATAGTAAGAGATAGAAATCTGTAATATTCCTGAGGTAGACTGGCACAGAGCTAAGACTCCAGACCCACAGGTCTGAGTTATGTGGCCCAGAATTCTCACCTAGTTCCCCCTGAAGCTATCTTACAATCTACCTTATGAAGCTGTTATGAAAACTAAAAGAACTAATTCTTAGAAAATGCTTGTGATAAGCATGTGATAAATGTTAACACATTAAAAATTATTACTTATATCTTAGGGTCTTTTTTTCTTTGCAATTTGTACATAATGAAAACCAGTGCATATACTTATTTTTCAGTAAAGTTAACATAGGAATAGATAAGGTCTTAGATGAAAGGCAATACAAAATAAGCCTTGGTGACTGGTAATCTCTGTTACTGGTGGTTAACTTCTCTTCAACAGTTACCAATGCTAGCAATTTAGTTCTTAAAAGTAATGTTTAAATTTCACTAAAAATTTAATTATGAAAATGTCCAAAGATACACAAAGATAAGGAGAATAATTCAATGAACCTTTATATACCCTTCACCCAGATTTAATAATTATCAACTTTTCCCACATAAGGATCTATTCCTTTTTCCTTTTAAAAGCAAACTCCAGTAACCATGTCATTTTGCTGCCACATACTTTAGTATGAATCTCTAATAATATAGTCTTATTTATATAGCCACAATACCATAATCATACCCAACAAAATTTGATATCTTCCAGTCCACAATAAAATTTCCCTTTTTACCTAAAAAAGTCTTATTTTAGAGAATTTGTTTAAATCAGGATCTAAAAAAGGTCAGTACATTTTATTTGCTTGTTGATCCTTAATTCTTTTAAAATCTAAACCAACTCCTTATCCCCTTTCACTGCTATTGTCATGTTGCAAAAACTGGTTCAATTGGATTAGAATATATCCTACATTTGGATTTGTCAGTTTCTTTGTGCTGCTGTTTAATTAATTCCTATATCCCTTGTGTTTTATTTTATTTTAAAATGATTTATCTTTAAAGGCTTTTCTAGTTAACGTATATAACATGATTGTTGCAAAAAATTAGAAAAATTATAGAACTACAATTTTTAACGTGGAAAGTCCAAGTTTGCCATAATCCTACTCCTTGAAGTAATCATTGTTAATTGTCTGGCATATATTCCACCAGATTTTTTTTTCTTCACTCAATAAGAAAAATCACTTCTTTAGAATGAAATTAGCTATTGTGTGATTCCTTATTACAACTCAATTTTTGTGGAGATTTTTTAATGATTCTTCGCACTGTGTCCCAATCCTCTAAAAAGTATAGTCATTGTAAGAAGGTCATGGGGCAGGACAATGTAGTTATTGTTTCAAGGGAATCAAACATGGGAGATTGTGTATGTTTTGCAGGGTGAAGAACGTAGCAGTGGGGGAGGATCGGGTCCAGAATGGAAACACGAGTAAAGCATGCAGGGCCAAGCCTTGCCCCAAGTTCCAGATTCCATCAGACAGGACATAATCTAATGGGATTGGTGAGTTTGGTGCCCAGCGGAGGCAAGGAAGATCAATAGCCCAGTGCCTACATAACATGGACCATTTCTTCAAACTTCCTGTCTCTGTGGTGATTCCAAGCCTCCCACTCTTTCCTCCCCCACTAGGAGCAGGCTATGGGTGAGATGCATACCATCAATCTCTCTTATGTTGTTCAACTGTAAATTAAAAAAATCTTTAGATCCAGTCTCCATATTCTCCACCCTGCTTTGGGCCCTGGGATTTTTGCAGACTGAATCAATCCACTCCCATGCCCCTGAGCTTCTTGGTTGGGCCACTGGGAGGCGAGGGGAGATCAAGAGCAGGGAGATGAGGTCATTCATTCTACAACTCTAATGCCTCACCCTCTTGCCTCTTTAGGCATAGGGATGATAATGATGACAAATTCTCCACTGATTCTGTGTGAATCCCTCTTTATTGATTATTCTGGAAACTTGGTGAGTACTATCAAACCTCGGCTTATATGATTTCTATTGACTAATTTCCAAGGTTACGATGATTCCTTCTGTTATGTCCAATCTACACTAAGCTATTCAGTGGCTTCTGTTTTGTTTTTTTTCAATTTCAGATATTGTATTTTTCAGTTCTAGAATTTCCATTTGGTTGCTTTTTAGATTTTCCGTTTCTTTGATAATATTTTAATTTGTTCATTCATCATGACCATATTCTCCTTTAAGTCTTTGAACATATTTATAATAGCTATTTAAAAAAACATTGTTTTTGGCAGCACCACACAACTTTCAGTATCTTAGTTCCCCAACCAGGGATTGGACCCGGGTCACGGAAGTGAAAGAGCCGGATCCTAACCACTATACCACCAGGGAACTCCTATAATAGCTATTTTATTTTATTTATTTATTTATTTATTTTTTTCATTGATATGTATATTTTATTTGAAACCATTAACAAACTAGAATAATGCTTGTGAATTGGTATTTAACCCCACATTTACTGATTCCTTCTTTTTTTTTTTTTTTTTAACATCTTTATTGGGGTATAATTGCTTTACATAGTGTGTTAGCCTCTGATCTACAACAGTGAATCGCCATACACATACATTGCTCCCATGTGTCTTCCCTCTTGCGTCTCCCTCCCTCCCACTCTCCCCCTCCCACCCCTCCAGGCTGTCCCAAAAGCCCCTAGCTAACATCCCCGTGACCTGCGGCTGCTTCCCCCCAGCTATCCACCTTACTACGTTTGTTAGTGTGTACATAATCCATGACTCTCGCCCCCGCCCCGTCAAAACTCACCCTTCCCCCTCCCCATATCCTCAAGTCCGTCTCCAGTAGGTCTGCGCCTCTATTCCTTTCTTATCCCTAGGTTCTTCATGACATTTTTTCCCTTAAATTCCATATATATGTGTTAGCATATACGTGTATTTGTCTTTGTCTTTCTGACTTACTTCACTCTGTATGAACAGACTCTAGGTCTATCCATCTCATTACAAATAACTCAATTTCATTTCTTTTTAAGGCTGAGTAATATTCCATTGTGTATATTGTGCCACATCTTCTTTATCCATTCGTCCGATGATGGGCGCTTAGGTTCTTTCCATCTCCGGGCTATTGTAAATAGAGCTGCAATGAACATTTTGGTACATGACTCTTTTGAATTTGGTTTTCTCAGGGTATATGCCAAGTAGTTGGGATTGCTGGGTCATATGGTAATTCTATTTGTAGTTTTTTAAGGAACCTCCATAACCGTTCTCCACAGTGGCTGAACCAATTCACATTCCCACCAGCAGTGCAAGAGTGTCCCCTTTTCTCCACACCCTCTCCAGCATTTATTGTTTCTAGATTTTTTGATGATGGCCATTCTGACTGGTGTGAGATGATATCTCATTGTAGTTTTGATTTGCATTTCTCTAATGATTAATGATGTTGAGCATTCTTTCATGTGTTTGTTGGCATTCTGTATATCTTCTTTGGAGAAATGTCTAGTTTAGGTCTTCTGCCCACTTTTGGATGGGGTTGTTTGTTTTTTTGTTATTGAGCTGCATGAGCTGCTTGTAAATTTTGGAGATTAATCCTTTGTCAGTTGCTTCATTTGCAAATGTTTTCTCCCATTCTGAGGGTTGTCTTTTGGTCTTGGATTATTGGTTTCCTTTGCTGTGCAAAAGCTTTGAAGTTTCATTAGGTCCATTTGTTTATTTTGTTTTTATTTCCATTACTCTAGGAGGTGGGTCAGAAAGGATCTTGCTGTGATTTATGTCATAGAGTGTTCTTCCTATGTTTTCCTTCTAAGAGTTTTGATAGTTTCTGGCCTTACATTTAGGTCTTTAATCCATTTTGAGCTTATTTTTGTGTATGGTGTTAGGGAGTGATCTAATCTCATACTTTTACATGTACCTGTCCAGTTTTCCCAGCACCATTTATTGAAGAGGCTGTCCCTTTCTCCACTGTACATTCCTGGCCTCCTTTATCAAAGATAAGGTGTCCATATGTGCGTGGGTTTATCTCTGGGCTTTCTATCCTTTCCACTGATCTATCTTTCTGTTTTTGTGCCAGTACCATACTGTCTTGATTACTGTTGCTTTGTAGTATAGTCCTGAAGTCAGGGAGCCTGATTCCTCCAGCTCCTTTTTTCGTTCTCAAGATTGCTTTGGCTATTCGGGGTCTTTTGTGTTTCCATACAAATTGCGGAATGTTTTGTTCTAGTTCTGTGAAAAAATGCCAGTGGTAGTTGATAGGGATTGCATTGAATCTGTAGATTGCTTTGGGTAGTAGAGTCATTTTCACAATGTTGATTCTTCCCATCCAAGAACATGGTATAGTCTCTCCATCTATTTGTATCATCTTAATTTCTTCATCAGTGTCTTATAATTTTCTGCATACAGGTCTTTCGTATCCTTAGGTAGGTTTATTCCTAGATATTTTATTCTTTTTGTTGCAATGGTAAATGGGGAGTGTTTTCTTGATTTCACTTTCAGATTTTTCATCATTAGTATATAGGAATGCCAGAGATTTCTGTGCATTAATTTTGTATCCTGCTACTTTACCAAATTCATTGATTAGCTCTAGTAGTTTTCTGGTAGCATCTTTAGGATTCTCTATGTATAGTATCATGTCATCTGCAAACAGTGACAGCTTTACTTCTTCTTTTCCGATTTGGATTCCTTTTATTTCCTTTTCTTCTCTGATTGCTGTGGCTAAAACTTCCAAAACTATGTTGAATAAGAGTGGTGAGAGTGGGCTAACCTTGTCTTGTTCCTGATCTTAGTGGAAATGCTTTCAGTTTTTCACCATTGAGGATGATGTTTGCTGTGGGCTTGTCATATATGGCTTTATTATGTTTAGGAAAGTTCCCTCTATGCCTACTTTCTGGAGGGTTTTTATCATAAATGGGTGTTGAATTTTGTCGAAAGCTTTCTCTGCATCTATTGAGATGATCATATGGTTTTTCTCCTTCGAATTTGTTAATATGGTTTATCACATTGATAGATTTGCGTATATTGAAGAATCCTTGCATTCCTGGAATAAACCCCACTTGATCATGGTGTATGATCCTTTTAATGTGCTGTTGGATTCTGTTGCTAGTATTTTGTTGAGGATTTTTGCATCTATGTTCATCAGTGATATTGGCCTGTAGTTTTCTTTCTTTGTGACATCCTTGTCTGGTTTGGTATCAAGGTGATTGGTGGCCTCGTAGAAGGAATTTGGGAGTGTTCCTCCCTCTGCTATATTTTGGAAGAGTTCGAGAAGGATAGGTGTTAGCTCTTCTCTAAACGTTTGATAGAATTCACCTGTGAAGCCATCTGGTCCTGGGCTTTTGTTTGTTGGAAGATTTTTAATCACAGTTTCAATTTCAGTGCTTGTGATTGGTCTGTTCATATTTTCTATTTCTTCCTGATTCAGTCTTGGCAGGTTGTGCATTTCTAAGAATTTGTCCATTTCTTCCAGATTGTCCATTTTATTGGCATAGAGTTGCTTGTAGTAATCTCTCATGATTTTTTTTATTTCTGCAGTGTCAGTTGTTATTTCTCCTTTCTCATTTCTAATTCTATTGATTTGAGTCTTCTCCCTTTTTTTCTTGATGAGTCTGGCTAGTGGTTTATCTATTTTGTTTATCTTCTCAAGAACCAAGCTTTTAGTTTTATTGATCTTTGCTATCGTTTCCTTCATTTCTTTTTCATTTATTTCTGATCTGATTTTATGATTTCTTTCCTTCTGCTAGCTTTGGGGCTTTTTTGTTCTTCTTTCTCTAATTGCTTAGGTGCAAGTTAGGTTGTTTATTCGAGATGTTTCCTGCTTCTTAAGGTGGGCTTGTATTGCTATAAACTTCCCCCTTAGAACTGCTTTTGCTGCATCCCATAGGTTTTGGGTCGTTGTGTCTCCATTGTCATTTGTTTCTAGGTATTTTTTATTTCCTCTTTGATTTCTTCAGTGATCACTTCATTATTAAGTAGTGTATTGTTTAGTCTCCATGCGTTTGTATATTTTACAGATCTTTTCCTGTAATTGATATCTAGTCTCATGGCGTTGTGGGTCAGAAAAGATACTTGATACAATTTCAATTTTCTTAAATTTACCAAGGCTTGATTTGTGACCCAAGATATGATCTATCCTGGAGAATGTTCCATGAGCACTTGAGAAAAATGTGTATTCTGTTGTTTTGGATGGAGTGTCCTATAAATATCAATTAAGTCCATCTTGTTTAATGTATCATTTAAAGCTTGTGTTTCCTTATTTATTTTCATTTTGGATGATCTGTCCATGGGTGAAAGTGGGGTGTTAAAGTCCCCTACTATGAATGTGTTACTGTTGATCTCCCCTTTTATGGTTGTTAGTATTTGCCTTATGTATTGAGGTGCTCCTATGTTGGGTGCATAAATATTTACAATTGTTATATCTTCTTCTTGGATCGATCCCTTGATCATTATGTAGTGTCCTTCTTTATCCCTTTTAATAGTCCTTATTTTAAAGTCTATTTTGTCTGATATGAGAATTGCTACTCCAGCTTTCTTTTGGTTTCCATTTGCATATCTTTTTCCATCGCCTTACTTTCAGTCTGTATGTGTCTCTAGGTCTGAGGTGGGTCTCTTGTAGACAGCATATATAAGGGTCTTGTTTTTGTATCCATTCAGCCAATCTGTGTCTTTTGGTGGGAGCATTTAGTCCATTTACATTTAAGGTAATTATCGATATGTATGTTCCTATTCCCATTTTCTATATTGTTTTGGTTCGTTATTATAGGTCGTTTCCTTCTTTTGCATTTCTTATCTAGAGAAGTTCCTTTAGCATTTGTTGTAAAGCTGGTTTGGTGGTGCTGAACTCTCTCAGCTTTGCTTGTCTGTAAAGGTTTAATTTCTCCATCAAATCTGAATGAGATCCTTGCTGGGTAGAGTAGTCTTGGTTGCAGGTTTTCTCCTTCATCACTTTCAGTATGTCCTGCCACTCCCTTCTGGCTTGTAGGGTTTCTGCTGAGAGATCAGCTGTTTAACCTTATGGGGATTCCCTTGTGTGTTATTTGTTGCTTTTCCCTTGCTGCTTTTAATATGCTTTCTTTGTATTTAATTTTTGATAGTTTGATTAATATGTGTCCTTGGCGTATTTCTCCTTGTATTTATCCTGTATGGGACTCTCTGTGCTTCCTGGACTTGATTAACTATTTCCTTTCCCATATTAGGGAAGTTTTCAACTATAATGTCTTCAAATATTTTCTCAGTCCCTTTCTTTTTTCTTCTTCTTCTGGAACCCTTATAATTCGAATGCTTGGTGCGTGTAATGTTGTCCCAGAGCTCTCTGAGACTGTCCTCAGTTCTTTTCATTCTTTTTCTTTATTCTGCTCTGCAGTAGTTATTTCCACTACTTTATCTTCCAGGTCACTTATCCGTTCTTCTGCCTCAGTTATTCTGCTATTGATCCTATCTAGAGTACTTTTAATTTCATTTATTGCGTTGTTCATCGTTGCTTGTTTCATCTTTAGTTCTTGTAGGTCCTTGTTAACTGTTTCTTGCATTTTGTCCATTCTACTTCCAAGATTTCGGATCATCCTTACTATCATTATTCTGAATTCTTTTTCAGGTAGATTGCCTATTTCCTCTTCATTTGTTAGGTCTGGTGGGTTTTTATCTTGCTCCTTCATCTGCTGTGTGTTTTTCTGTCTTCTCATTTTGCTTATCTTACTGTGTTTGGGGTCTCCTTTTTGCAGGCTGCAGGTTCGTAGTTCCCCCTTGTTTTTGATGTCTGTCTCCAGTGGCTGAGGTTGTTTCAGTGGGTTGTGTAGGCTTCCTGGTGGAGGGGACTAGTGCCTGTGTTGTGCTGGATGAGGCTGGATCTTGTCTCTCTAGTGGGCAGGTTCACGTCTGGTGGTGTGTTTTGGGGGTGTCTGTGGCCTTATTATGATTTTAGGCAGCCTCTCTGCTAATGGGTGGGGTTGTGTTCCTGTTTTGCTAGTTGTTTGGCATAGGTTGTCCAGCACTGTGGCTTGCTGGTCGTTGAGTGAAGCTGGGTGCTGGTGTTAAGATGGAGGTCTCTGGGAGATTTCCGCTGTTTAATATTATGTGGAGCTGGGAGGTCTCTTGTTGACCAGTGACCTGAAGTTGGCTCTCCTACCTCAGAGGCAGAGCCCTGACTCCTGGCTGGAGCACCAAGAGCCTTTCATCCACACGGCTCAGAATAAAAGGGAGAAAAAGTAGAGAGAATTAGTAGAAGTATGAGGAAAGAAAGAAGGAAAGGAGGAAAGGAAGGAAGGAAGAAAGAAGCAAAAGAAGGAACGAAAGGAGGGAGGGAGGGAGGGAGGGAGGAAGGAAGGAAGGAAGGAAGGAGGGAAAGAAGGAAAAAAAGACAGAAAGAAAGATGATACAGTAAAAATAAAATAAAGTATAATATAGTTATTGAATTAAAAAATATTTAGAAAAAAAAAAAAAGGGACGGATAGAACCTTAGGACAAATGTTGGAAGCAAAGCTATACAGAGAAAATCTTACACAGAAGCATACACATACACCTTCACAAAAAGAGGTAAAGGGGGAAAAATCATAAATCCTGCTCCCTGAGACCACCTCCTCAATTTGGGGTGATTCGTTGTCTAAAGGAGGGAGGGAAGGAAGGAAAGAAAGAACGAAGGTAAAGTATAATAAAGTTATTACAATTAAACTTAATTATTAAGAAAAAGAATTTTTAAAAAAAAGTCATGGACGGATAGAGCCCTAGGACAAATGGTGGAAGCTAGAGTATACAGACTAGATGTCACACAGGAGCATACACGTACACCTTCACAAAAAGAGGAAAAGGGAAAAAAATCATAGATTTCGCTCCTAAATTCCACCTCTTCAATTTGGGATCATTCCTTGTCTATTCAGGTGTTCCACAGATGCAGGGTATATCAAGTTGATTGTGGAGCTTTAATCCGCTGCTTCTGTGGCTGCTGGGAGAGATTTCCCTTTCTCTTCTTTGTTTTCACAGCTCACAGGAGCTCAGCTTTGGATTTGGCCCTGCTGGAGGGCGTCTGTTTTTTTCGCTCAGACAGGACGGGGTTAAAGGAGCCGCCGATTCGGGGCCTCCGGCTCACTCAGGCCGGGGGTTGGGGGATGGGGGAAGGAGGGGCACTGCGTGCGGGGCCGGCCTGCGGCGGCAGAGGCAGCGTGACGTTGCGGCAGAGGCCGGCGTGACGTTGCACCAGCCTGAGGCCCGCCGTGCGCTGTCCCGGGGAAGTTGTCCCTGGATCCCGGGAACCTGGCAGTGGCGGGCTGCACAGGCTCCGCGGAAGAGGGGTGTGGAGAGTGACCTGTGCTCGCACACAGGCCCCTTGGTGGCGGCAGCAGCAGCCTTAGCGTCTCCCGCCCGTCTCTGGGGTCCGCGGTTTTAGCCGCGGCTCGCGCCCGTCTCGGGGGCTCGCGCCCTCAGCCGCGGCTCGCGCCCGTCTCTGGGGTTTGCGCTTTCAGCCGCGGCTCGCGCCCGTCTCGGGGGCTCGCGCCCTCAGCCGCGGCTCGCGCCCGTCTCTGGGGTTCGCGCTTTTAGCCGCGGCTCGCGCCCGTCTCTGGAGTTCCTTTAAGCAGCGCTCTTAGACCCCTCTCCTCGCGCACCAGGAGACAAAGAGGGAAGAAAAAGTCTCTTGCCTCTTCGGCCGGTGCAGGCTTTTCCCCGAACTCCCTCCCGGCTAGTCGTGGTGCACTAACCCCTTCAGGCTATGTTCAAGCCGCCAACCCCAGTCCTCTCCCTGAGCTCCGTCCAAAACCAAAACCTTAGCCTCAGCTCGCAGCCCCGCCCACCCCGGTGGGTGAGCAGCAAGCCTCTCGGGTTGGTGAGTGCTGGTCGGCACCGATCTTCTGTGCAGGAATCTCCCCGCTTTGCCCTCCGCACCCGTCGCTGTGCACTACTCCGCGGTCCCGAAACTCCCCCCTCTGCCTCCCGCAGTCTCCGCCCCGCGGAGGGGCTTCCTAGTGTGTGGAAACTTTTCCTCCTTCACAGCTCCCTCCCACTGGTGCAGGTGCCGTCCTTATTCTTTTGTCTCTGTTTTTTCTTTTGCCCTACCCAGTTACGTGGGGAGTTTCTTGCCTTTTGGGAGGTCTGAGGTCTTCTGCCAGCCTTCAGTAGGAGTTCTGTAGGAGTTGTTCCACGTGTGGATGTATTTCTGGTGTATCCGTGGGGAGGAAGGCGATCTCCGCGTCTTACTCTTCCGCCATCTTCAAGGTCCCCCCCTCTAATTTTTTTAATTGATATGGACCTTGTGGGAGATGTACTGTAGATAATCTCAAATCTGTCTTCTACCTTTGAAGAATGTTGAGTTTTGCTTTAGGAGGTAGTTAAATTACTTTACATCACCATAATCTTCTGGAGGCTTGATTTTACACTTGTTAAGGCAGGTCTGTTTTAGTTTTACCGTTGCTTCTAAAGTGAATACCTCAGTCCTGGGAGGTGTCTTTATTGCTACATGTGGCCTTTTGATGGAAAGCCCTTCTAACTTGGGAGGACTTGATCTACAAACTCTTTCTTCCCTGTAGTGGGCATGTATTAAAATCTCAGCTCGACATTTTTGTCCTTCCAGCTGTTTTTCTCTTGGGCTCTTTGTAGTCTTGTCCTACACATGTGAAGTTCAGGTGTCAGCCAATGATCTGAGAGGAGTTTCTACGGAGATTTTGAGTTTATCTCCTCTGTGGCTTCCTTCATTTTGCGGAATTCTGTGAGTTCCTCCATTCAATAACCAGTTGCTTTTGCAGCCTTGAACTTCTCTCGTGACTCCACAGACCAAAAATCTCTAGGCTCTGCCTGACTCTATCTGCCTTGTCAGACAGCCTGGGGAGTGAGCAAGGGCAAGGGCCATATACATGTGGACCTTACCTGGTGTGATTCTCTTTTTTCCAAATGTCAAATCTCTTTATTTTTCTGTCTGCTTCTGGTCATTCTACAGTGTCTTCAAACAGCTGTATTGATTTTATTTTTTAAAATATTTATTTATTTATTTGGCTGCGCCGGGTCTTCCTTGCGGCACGCTGGCTCTTAGTTGCAACATGCATGTAGATCTAGTTCCCTGACCAGGGATTGAACCCGGGTCCCCTGCATTGGGAGCTTGGACTCTTAACCACTGCACCACCAGGGAAGTCCCCAACAGCTGTATTTATTAAAGTCCAGAGTTTATAGCTGAGCCCATCAGGAGGAGTAGTCTGATATTATGCTGAGTTACTGTGCTATTAAAAAGCCACTATTATTTCTTGCCTGTATTTTTGTAATATGCTTTCTTGTACCCTTGCCCCCTATAGCCTATTTGCACCCTAGTAGACAGAGTAATCCTATTAGAACATTAAGTCTGACCTGATAGTTTTTCTTTACAAGCCAACAACTGGCAACCCATCTCTCGCAGAATAAAGCCCAAACCCTTGCAGTCAGCTAGCTGCATGTCCTCCAATGTATTCCCCACCCTGACCCTATCTTATCTTTCTGACTTGGTGTCCCTATTATTTCCATTTTAATCACTCTACTCTTGCCAAACTGACCCTCTTCCTATTCATTGCATTTGCCTTGGGGCTTTTACCATTTCTGTTCTCTCTTCCTGGAATAGGCTTCCTCCACCCTATTTGAAATTGTAAATCACTTCACCCCTACCTACTCTCACAGTTTTTTACCGTCTCCCCTGATTTACTTTATCTCCATAGTGCTTGCAATCAAATTGTTAATTAACTGTCTCCCCTCACCAGGATGTAAATTCCATGAAAGCGGTGATTTTTGGTTTTTTTTGTTCACATCTGTATCCCCAGGGCCTGGGACAGATGAATGCTGAGTGAATCTTTCTCCACTGGGACTCATATAGGCTCAGCTCCTTAGTACTGAAAACGAATGTCTAGGGCAGTTCCTAGCTATATTATGAAACTGGCATATCTCACCTTGGACAATTTTTCTTCCCTCCTATAGAGTCTTCCCTACAGCCCCTTTCTTACAATGCTGATCTCCTTGGACACAAACTGGAATTTGATAAAATGTCAGTGAATTTGGATTCTGTGGAGTTTGGGTTACTTTTTATGAGAAATAACCTTAGGAAAACATCATACCTTTAAAATTTGTTAGTATCACATAAAATACGCCATTGTTCTAGTGTTTTTAGAGTTAATAGGAGAGAGTTAAGAAAAAGGAGATATTGGTTTAATCATCATTTGCATAATGCATTTTATAAGCCTACATAAATTATGCATTGTTGACCTTTAATTTAGGCTTAATGAGATGGTTTCATTATGTTTAAAGACTTAATATAATTATTTTATTATGTTTTTAAAAAATTATTTTCTGAGCTTGTGAATGTTTTGTCCCCCATCAAGGCCCAAGTGTATTGCCTTCTCATTGAATGCTTTTTTAGCTGTTTCCCAGTTTGAGGTTTGCAGAAGTCTGATCTTCTGAAGGATGGTTTTACTCAATTGTTTAATTTTCCCGGGCATTCTACAAAAACTTTTGCTTTTTAATGGAGACCTGTATTTCCAAAAGAGTTAAACTTTAGGTTCTGAAAAGGGATTCTTCAAAAATGTGGTTTGGGACTTCCCTGGTGGTCCAGTAGTTAAGACTCTGAGCTTCCAATGCAGGGGATGCGGGTTCGATCCCCGGTTGGGGAACTAAGATCCACATGCTGCGTGGCATGGCCTAAAAAAGAAAAAATAATAAAATAGAAATGCTGTTTGCAACAGGAAACTTTATCATCCTGGGCACCAGTTGAATAATGAATTGAGAGCTCAGCTGAGGCTCAGCTGTGGGCCCACTAGTGTTGGATCTTGAAAATGCAGATTAATTTATGAACATAATGTTGTGTCCCAGGGAGTCCCAGGGTCCACCACGGATGCCAGGAAATCTGAAGGGAGGGATAAGGAGGCTGGACTCTGGCCTCATCCCCTTCAGCCACAGAAGCTCCAATTTTATATATTTTCTTCATTTTGGGACACTGCTTAGCTCTTATGTGATAAAATAGTTATGTTGGTGCTTCAAAAATAAAAATTTAAAAACAATAGTACTAGAGTGTAGGCATGTGAAACCCAAGAGGTGATTGTACTATACTTGTTCATTTATATCATTGGATTTTAGGATTTGAGCTGTATTTCCTCATATAAAACATAAAAACACTGGAGCTAGCACCAAATAACTAGTTAACCTATGGTAGAATTGAACACTTACGTATTTTCATTAAAAAGAAATGCAACAGGCAACATGGATGGGCCTAGAGATCATCATATAGAGTAAAGTCAGACAAAGACAAATATCATATGATATCACTTATATGTGGAATCTAAAAAATGATACAAATGAACTTATTTACAAAACAGAAACAGACTCACAGACAGAAAATAAACTCACGGTTACCCAAGGGGAAAGTGGGGGGATTAGCAGACACACACTACTATATATAAAAGACATAAACAGCAAGGACCTACTGGAACAGGCATAAGGACCTCTAGGATCTGCAGAGCCACCCAGCTTTACCACGTGGACCAAACAGTGTAATTTTCCTGGCAGTCAAGGGACAAGGGCACACAGAGGTTAGTGGAGTTTGGTGATTAGCAGAGAGTGAGCCATTTAAAAATCTGTTTTTTCCCTGATGGTAAAAGTTATAAAGTTTTATTGTGGAAAATGTGGAAAATATCAACAAGGACAAAAAAGAAGATAAAAAGGTTGGTATAAAGAGACTTTGGGGGCTTCCCTGGTGGCACAGTGGTTGAGAATCTGCCTGCCATCGCAGGGGATGCAGGTTCGTGCCCTGGTCTGGGTGGATCCCACATGCCGCAGAGCGGCTGAGCCCGTGCGCCACAACTGCTGAGCCTGTGTACCTGGAGCCCGTGCTCCACAACAAGAGAGACCACCGCGGTGAGAGGCCCGCACACCGCAGCGGGGAGTGGCCTTCACTCACTGCAACTGGAGAGGGCCCACGCACAGCAATGAAGACCCAATGCAGCCAAATAAAAAAAAAAAAAAAAAAAAAAAGAGACTTTGGAAACTTTTCCCTCAGAAGTAACAGGGGCGAAGTAACAGGAAGTTCTTATATAATTTTCTTTTGTCACTACAGCTGCATAACGAACCACTCCAAGACTTAGTGGCATAAATCAGTTTCTTGTGCTCGCAGATGACATGGGTCAGGAATTCAAGGTTAGCACTGCCATGATGGATTGTCTCTGCTCCATGATGTCTGGGGCTCCAGCTGGGGATGACTTGACTGCTGGGGGCTGGAATCCTCTGGCAGCATCATTTTTGTTTTTAATTGAAGTAGAGTTGATTTCTGCTGTACAGCAAAGTGATTCAGTTATACATAAATATTCTTTTTCATATTCTTTTCCATTATGGTTTATCACAGGATATTGAATATATTTCCCTGTGCTCTACAGTGGGACCTTGTTTATCCATTCTCTGTAGAAGAGTTTGCAGCTGCTAATCCCAAACTCCCAACCCACCCTTCCCTCACCCCCCTCCTTCTTGGCACCAACAAGTCTGTTCCCTATGTCTGTGAGTCTGTTTTGTAGATAAGTTCATTTGTGGCATATTTTAGATTCTACATATAAGTGATATCTTGTGGTATTTGTCTTTCTGGCTTACTTCACTTAGTGTGATAATCCCTAGTTGCATCAAAGTTGCTGCAAATGGCATTATTTCCTTCTTTTTTATGGCTGAGTAGTATTCCATTTCTCCAAAGAAGACATACAGATGGCTAACAGGCACATGAAAAGATGCTCAACATCATTAATTATTAGAGAAATGCAAATCAAAACTAAAATGAGGTACCACCTCACACTGGTCAGAACGGCAGCATCTTTTATTTATTTGTTTTTTTACATTTTAAAACGCTTCAATATCCATCCTGTTAGTAGCTTAAGAAGATTTCTTTGCCAAAATATCCATCACGTTATTTTTTTATTTTCTTTTTTTTAACATCTTTATTGGCGTATAACTGCTTTACAATGGTGTGTTAGTTTCTGCTGTATAACAAAGTGAATCAGCTGTACATATACATATATCCCCATATCTCCTCCCTCTTGTGCCTCCCTCCCACCCTCCCTATCCCACCCTCTAGGTAGTCACAAAGCACCGAGGTGATCTCCCTGTGCTATGTGGCTGCTTCCCACGAGCTATCTATTTTACATTTGGTAGTGTATATATGTCCATGCCACTCTCTCACTTCATCCCAGCTTACCCTTCCTCCTCCCTGTGTCCTCAAGTCCATTCTCTACATCTGCGTCTTTATTCCTGTCCTGACCCTAGGTTCTTCAGAACCATTTTTGTTTTTTTTAGATTCCATATATATGTGTTAGCATATGGTATTTGCTTTTCCCTTTCTGACTTACTTCACTCTGTATGACAGATTCTGAGTCCACCCACCTCACTACAAATAACTCAATTTCGTTTCTTATTATGGCTGAGTAATATTCCATTGTATATATGTGCCACATCTTCTTTATCCAGAATGGCAGCATCTTTACTCACATGTCCGGGCAGTGATTCTGGATGATGACTGGGACCTCTCCAACAAATACAGGTAACTGCTCCATGTTGTGTCTTGAATAGACTGGTCTGGGCTTTCTCATAGCAGGGCAGCTGGGTTCCCAGAGTGAGCATCCCAGGAGGTAGGAAGTAGATGCTGCCAGTGTCTTGAGGGCCTGGACACCGTTATAATGTCATTTCTGCTCTGTTCTATTGGCCAAGGACTAACATAGCCCAGTTTCAACATTGACACCACGTCATGATTGGAGGAATGGTAGAGAATCTGGGGGCTGTGTTTTAAAATTACCACAGTTCCCTAGATGACAGTGTAGCCAAATGGTTAGGAGATTAGGGTCTGGATTCTGACCACCTGGGATCACATCTCACATCCGCTCTCATTGGCTGCATGACCTTAGGCAAGTTCATTGTGGTAGAAACTATTGTTGCTTGCCAATATCTATCTCTGTTTTCTTCTTCCTGGGAGCACCAGTACAGAATTTCCCAACCCCTTGCACGTATGGGGGGGTCAAGAGATTAGTTTTAGCTAGTGGAGTGAGAGCAGAAGTGCCACGTGTCATCTTGGGTTGAGGGAAGTAAGAGCCATGGGTTTTCTCACTCCTTCTCACCTTCTAGCTAGATGCAGAGGAGCCAGAGGTGGACCTACGTGCAGGAGGTGGTGGAGTCACAATATGGAAGGAGCCTGGGTACCTGGATGACTGCTAGAGTGAGTCCTTTCTTCCATGTCCTCTGCCCACAAGGACATGGAGGACAGGGAGACCTTCACCAAGTCAAGTCACTGAAGGGTTGGGGTTATTTCTGACAGCAGTTAGCCTACTCTAATACATTACCCAATCTCTGTGAACCTGTTTCCTTACCTGTACAGGTGGGTATTAGCTATAGCTACATTTGGGTATCTTAAGAATTAAGTGAAACAATTTAATGCACAGCGTCTGGCCCATAGTAAGTGCTCAATGGATGTTAGCCATTGCTATAAAGGGAATATGACTGCCAGTTAGAAAAGGAGGCAGGTTTGTGTCTTGGAGGACGGTGGTCCAAGAGGAGGGGAACAGTAAGATGGTCATCACCATCACCATCATCAAGATGCCACCAGTCATTTACTGAGCCCCTGCTTGGGTCAGGCTCTGTTTTAGGGGTGCTTCGCTTGTTTTCAATCCCCCGAGGCAGGTGTTGTTAACCCTAGTGTCAAGATGAGGCCTCTAGGGCCCAGAGCTGCTGCCAAAGCCATTCAAAATCACACAGACAGCGACACAGGCAGACCTTAAACTCAGCTCTTCTGACCTCCAAGCCTGACTCATTTTACTGCAGGGTTGACAAATGTGACATGTATATAAAGAAAAAAAAAAAAATGAGGCCTCTGTCTGCTCTCCTTCTCTCTGGGTAAGTGTCGTGTTTTCCTTCTGAGAATTTCTCTACTTCAAGTTGTAAGGATTTACTTTCATAAATTTAAATATAAACTGGTTTACGGCTTGGTTGCCAATGTGGAAGACTCCAGCTTCCCTCCCTTTCCTGGGGTCTTGTGGCCTCTCTCTTCTATTTGAACTCCGAAGTCTTAATGGAGTCGGTCAGTGGAAAAAGGTCTGGATCTCCAGAACACAGTCCAGGTCTGTGAGTGTCCCTTCAGCTTAGGGCCTCCTGTGAGTACAGTGGGTATTTTAAAGCCCTCTCAATGCCACAGATAGCATGAGGTGGGATTATAACACCAAAGCGGCACCTTTCTTTTTTTTCCTGTGCAGCTTGCCAGGAGCACTTTTCATTTCTTGATTTCCTTGTGAAACAAGGGCAGATTTGTCTGCAATTCCACAAGAATAAGAAAGGCTCAGGAAACTTCTGACATGCAGGGTCTTACAATCCTGATATTAGATCTTACTAGATTAACCAGTTTTACTAGATTAACCAGTGATTGATTTCTTGTCACAGTTAGGTGTCATTTGTTTCCTCCTCCTTCCCTTTGAGGTATCAATTTTTGTTTTAGCAACACGACCCACCGCATAGACCTATAGATCTGTAAGTACAGATTCAGTCATTAAGGAGTGTCCCTGGACTGCATTTGCTTTATATGAACCAGACAGTTTTTCTAGCACCTGTTGAAGTCATGCCCACGTACAATGTATGGAGCTGAGACACCAGGTAAAGATGAAGGTTTATAATATCTTTTACTGGGACTTCCCTGGCGGTCCGGTGGTTAAGAATCCACCTCCTAATGCAGGGGACGTGGGTTGGGTCCCTGGTTGGGGAACTAGGATCCCACATGCTGCGGGGCAACTAAACCTGTGCGCCGCAACTAGAGAGAAGGCTGCAATGAAGAGCCCACACGTCACAACAAAGATCCAGCGCAGCCAAAAAAAAAAGAAAAAAAAAATCTTTTACTTACACTGCTCTTCTTCTGGCTCTGATAAAAATTAAACACAAAACGTACCTTCCTTTTTATTTCAGAGGTAGTTTCTCTGTCAAAGGCAATGCTAAAGGCAGCGTGAATAAAACCAACTTCTACACTTAAGATTATCTTTGAAATATTTATGAATATGTTCAGGGAAAAAAAGGCTTTGACCGCTTGCTGCTAAAACAGTGGGTGAAGCTGATTTTCTTCTAGACTAGTGTTGTTATATTGTTATGTTATTATAGAATATTGCAGAAGTTCTTCTACGATAAAACTTAGAAAACTATTTTGTTCTTTAAAGAGATTAGTTAAAAAAAAAAATCTTTGTGGCTGTTTAAAAGGTAACACAAGATGGCGCCAGAGAGCCAAAGTAGAGAGGGACTTGCTTCCAGGGGACCAGAAAGACCTCAGGTAAAAGGGGTGGCCTGGGGTTGTGGGGACGGAAATTATTTCTGAGAGATGGCATTTTGGGGCGCTGCGAAGCAGGGGGAGTTGGCACTCGCCTTTGCCCACCCTCACAGCCTCGAGTCTCTTCAGGAAGCCTTTTCACAAGCTTTCCACAAACTTTTCAGCCCTGGTGCCCATCCTCAGAACCTCAAAATCTGTGGAAGAGGCAGGTAGGCCATGAGCAGTAGATGGAGAAAGGCGGAGAAGAAGGCAGAGGAGTGGAGCTGCTTCCCAGGCTGCTCCTGAGTGAGCATTTGCCCAGCAGTACCTCTCACAAGTGGATGGCCCACATGTCTCTGCTTCCTGGTGGCTATAGGCTAAGAAAAAGGGGCGGAACAGAAACAGCCACGTGTGGTAGAGAGGAGAAGTCCATCTATACAGGTCGTTTCTCCTCTTTGGGCCCACATTTTCTTTCTTTCCTTTTTTTTTTTTGGCTGTGCAGCATGGCATGAGAGATCTTAGTTCCCCGACCAGGGATCGAACCCGTGCCCCCTGCATTGGAAGAACAGAGTCTTAACTGCCAGGGAAGTCCTTGGGCCCACCTTTTCAATTAAAGAATGGAGAGCTTGTTTTTTTAGAAATTGTGGTAAAATATACATAACATAAAACAATATGTTCATCTTTTTTTAAAAAACCTTTTTCATTATGGTAAAATATAGAGCACGAAATTTACCATTTTATTTTACTTTTTAAAATACATTTATTTTATTTATTTTTGGCTGCGTGGGTCTTCACTGCTGCACACGGGCTTTCTCTAGTTGCATGAGCGGGGGCTACTCCTCATGGCGGTGCGTGGGCCTCTCACTGCAGTGGCCTCCCTTGTTGCGGAGCACGGGCTTCAGCACTTGTAGCGCGTGGGCTCAGTAGTTGTGGCTCGCGGGCTCTAGAGCGCAGCCTCAGCAGTTGTGGCGCACAGGCTCAGTTGCTCCACGGCATGTCGGATCCTCCCGGACCAGGGCTCGAGCCCGTGTCCCCTGAATTGGCAGGCGGAGTCTTAACCACTGCGCCACCAGGGAAGCCCCATTTTAACCGTTTTAAAGTGTATGGTTCAGTGGCATTAAGCACTTTCATGGTGTTGTGCAGCCACCATCGCCATCTCCAGATCACTTTCCATCTTGCAAAACTGAAACTCTGTATCCATTCAACAGCAGCTCCCCACTCCCCTCATCCCCTACCCCTGGCATCCACCATTCTACTTTCTGTCTCCATTAAATTGACTACCCTAGGGACCTCATGTAAGGGGAATCAGACAACATTTATCCTTTTTTGTATCTGGCCTATCTCGCTGAGCATAATGTCTTCAAAGTTCATCCACGTTGTAGCAGGTGTCAGAATTTCCTTCCTTTTTAAGGCTGAATAATATTCCACTGTATGTATAGACCGCACTTTGTTTATCCATTTATCCAAAGGCCCTCTGACGCTTGGGTTGCTTCTAGCTTTTGGCCACTGTGAATACAGTAAGTGCCCTACATACAAGTGAGTTCCGTTCTGAGAGTGCATTTATAAGTCCAATTTGTTCGTTAAGTCCAACAAAGTTAGCCTAGGGACCCAACTAACACAATTGGTTATACAGTACTGTACTTAATAGGTTTATAATACTCTTCACACAAATAATACAGAAAAAACAAACACAACAAATAAAGAAAACACTTTTAATCTTACAGGACAGAACCTTGAGAAGTACAGCAGTACGGTACAACAGCTGGCATCGAGGGGCTGGCATCGAGTGAACAGGCAAGAAGAGATGCTGACTGGAGGAGGGAGAGGAGGTGGGAGGTGGTAGAGCTGAAGGATCGCCAGCAATAGGAGACAGAGGGCAAGCTGCAATGTCATTCACACCTGACGTTGATGGAACGCAAGTTCACATCTTTGAAAGTTCGTAACTTGAAGGTTCGTACGTAGGGGACTTACTGTAATGCTGCTATCAACATGCGTGTACAAATATCTGAGTCCCTTCTTTCTATTCTTTTGGGTGTATACCCAGAAGCAGAATTGCTGGATCAAATGCTCTGTTTAATTTTTTGAGAAACAATTATACTGTTTTCCACAGTGGCTGCACTATTTGATGTTCTTACCCAGCAATGTACAAGGGTTCCAAATTCCCCACATCCTGACCACATTTGTTAGTTTCTGTGTTTTTTTTTTTTTTTTTTTTTTGATAATAGCCATTCTAATGGGCACGAAATGGTCTCTCATTGTGGTTTTGATGTACATTTCCTGAAGAAATTGGTTTCTATTTATTTATTTTAAGTCAAGAGTCTTTCTTCAGTCACCAGCTTGTGCAGTGTGGCCTGGTGGTGAAGAGTTTGGGGTACAGTGTGTGACCCCCTGAGATTCCAGTGCCCTCATGTAACAGCTCTGTGATGTTGCTGAGCCACAGCTGCTCTGAGCCTCAATGTCCCCCACCTGACGGATAGGGTTCATAATAATTCCTTCCACATAGCTTGGCTGGAGGAATACACAAGATAGGGCATAAAGAGCTCTCAGCACAATTCGTGGCGTGCAGTAAATGCTCAGAAAGAGTAGCCATGTATATAGAAGCCCAATGCATACTCAGTTAACCAGGGAGGTGCTTCGGTTGATGTGGCCACAGAGAGACTTCCAATTCCTTTCCTCAATAACTGCTTTCCCCCAGATCTTGTCCCTGTGTGTGAGGCACCTTTAGCAGAGAGGAGCCTACTCTGAGTCCTGCACTAACTTGTTTCTAGGGTCCTTCTCAGTACCGGCGTCTAAGATGGTCATTGGAGGTCACCGAGCCGATTTCTGATTCTCAGTTGGAACAGTCCAGTGTCACCAGCATCTCCCTGGGATCCCGGGAGCCCTTTGAAGCTCTTGGACCACACTCATCCTTCCAGGTGATGACAAGCGTGCCAGGGTTCCCACCCTGAAGGCTCAGTTGGAAACAGACCGATTAAAACGCTTGGATGACACCTGGAGCTTCCATCTGCCCAATGCAGCTTCCTGGGCAAAAGACTCCTCCCTGGGGCAGGAAGGGTCTGCTAACTCCACGAATATGAGCCAGCAGGCTTCATAAGGAGACAAAGTGTTGTCATTACTAAAAACATGGAGTGACGCTTGGAGGAAATGGGTTGGCTCGAACGTCATCGAATGTCTTTGCCCTTTGCAGTTTGAACAGAGGGAGAAGTGTTTTGAAATAGGGTGCAGCAAGTTCACCGGTATTCAGGAAGCCTGGGAGGAGAGAGGCTGGGCCAGGACACGGGGTCTTTTTCGTCTGAGAAGCCGGTGATAAATTTTCAGGATGATTGGTTTTTGGATCTCTGCCAGGAGGTTTACTGTTTATTGTGAAGGAACAATGCTTAGTATCTGCACAGGGCAATTAGGGAGCAGCAGAAAGAGGCCAGCTCACCAAGGAGGCTCAAGCTGGGGAGGGCCAGGCTGATGGGAAGGGCTGGCTCAGGGCACACGGGGACCTCGCGTGACTCCCCACGGCCTGATCCAGGCTCCTCGGGCACACGGGGACCTTGCGTGACTCCCCACGGCCTGATCCAGGCTCCTCGAGGTGCTTAGGTGTGTGATGGGAATGGTGGGTGGCTATGGAGTCAAGAGCTAGTAGCAAGGAGAGCAAATGCTCACAAGAGCTCCCAAAGAGCATCCTATGTTTTCTCCATGGTGACCTGAGACAGAGAACCCATGAGGGTAGCCGGTCATTCTGGGGTCACTCACACCCCTTCCCAGACAAATGCCTGAAGGAAAGCCCCCATACCCTGGATGGTGGAACTGAATGCATCTCATTTTGTGTGTAGCCAGGTGTCTTGAGAAGACTCTAGGGAGAGTTACCCCTTGGAGCCTGGAGTTTGGTTTACCGGCCTGGGCAGGGTCACCGACGGGGGACACGTGGTGACCACCTCTTGTTTCCACTCAGGAAGCAGCTCAACCCTACACTTCCCCCAGGGTCAGATGCTCACCGCTCCGCAGAGAACTTTAAAAGCATCCATAAAAGAGACATCACAGATTTTGTTGGCTGTAAACCTGAAAGACGAATTTCACCACCATATTTTATGAGTATGGGTTTTAAAGCCTTCATAATGCAGGGCTGCCCCTCTCCAGGATCCATGAACTTCCTCCTGGGGCGATGATTTATGTTGTTCACTCAGCCAGGAGGAGACCTCAGACGATACACGATGACTTAACATAAGAAACTGACAATGTTTTTCCATGGGTGGCAGAGGTGAGATGTTTAGCCCTTAGATGGGATCCTCTGTGGGAAGTAGAGTGGAGATGCCCAACATGCCGGAGATGCTGTGGTCCCCAACAGTATCCAAAGACCCCAAGTGTTAGAAAGAACAGATAACATTAGGATGTGGAATTTGAAGGGACCTCTATGAGGGGAAGGCAGTGAGATGAACAAAACCATAGATCATTAGAGCTAGACAAAGCCTTTGGGATCATTTGCCCCAGTTTGTTAAATTTACAGACGGGGCACCAAAGCCTCTTTACGTGTGAGGCTTCATTCAAGGTTATCCAGAAGCCTCTAACACTTAAAAATAATTCTTTAATTACCAAAGCAAACTTTCTTTTGTTAAGTGGGGCAGTTAAGTGAAACACAAGCCTTCACTTGTGGCCTATTAATAACCCAAAAGTTTTCTCCTGCCCTAAATTAAGAAACCTCATTATCGAATGGGGCTTTTGTTCCAGACAAGCCACAAAGCATGGCCTGTTTTCCCCCCTGCTTAGAGGGATGGCAGCAATTATAGCTCGTGGCTTAGGCAGTGATTTTCTGTGCCTTCTCTGCGCTTAGGAGAGGTTAGAGTCATTAATGAGATGCTAATGATCAGCTCCCAAACTTAACTAGAGTTCACTCTGCCTGTCCTGGAAGAGGTACAGAAAACTCTTTTTTACCCCTCTTCCTCTAACGTGCTGTGGTGAATTCAGGCCAACCCTGGAGCAAGGGGCAGATTTGCAAAGGCTGGGCAGATTAAACCCCAACTACTTTGGCAATACAATTTCCCCAAAGAGTGTGTTCTCAGCAAGGACACACAACCCCAGACAACGGGTGTGCATTTGATATACTTTGGAAACCTGGTTCTCCCTCCATTGGCTTTGTTTTTCTTCTGTCAGAGCTTTCATGACCCGAAAAAGATCTGCTCGGTCACATTTTGCTCACCCGGCTTGGCCTCAAACTGGATCACTCTCCCTGCGTCATCTCGGACGTTTGTTTTGAAACAAAGGCCTGGACTTTCCCTTTATGTGTGGTGGTGTTGTATGCTTTCCTTTCTTGAGAGAAGCCGTATCAGGTCTGCACGGTATGTATAAAGCCTCTAGCTTGGTGCCTGGCACACAGCAGGTGCCCGGTTGCTTTAGTCTGGGATTCCCCAGAAGCAAAAGCTGAGACCTACTGTAAGGAGTTGGGGGAAATGAGACAAGGGAGGGCAGGCAGCCAACAAAAGGGTGTTAGGAAGCCAGTTCCCACCATGGGCAGCTGGAGCTTGAAATGTGGGATGTATCAATAGTAGAAGATTAGCCTATCCGAGGGGCAAGGGAGTGGGGGTATTTATACTCCAACTTGTCAGCGGTTGGTTGAGGGCTGGGGGTATTGATTCCTTGAATGCCTGCTGATCGTCTACAGCTCTGAGAGAGCCTCAAGCAAAGAGGTGACACTGGCAGTGGCAGTCAGCCAGAGCACTGGCCCACAGGGTGTGGGCAGGGCAAGGACAGTAGCTATCTCATCGCGATTAGATTCTTTTCCTCTGACTTCTCTCTTACTTTCTACCTTGATGTTAAAGTTTGTCCTGCAAACTCTCCACCCATTTCTAGCCACCGGCCTTCAACCAAGATTCTACTCCAAGCTCTGAATCCTCCTTTAATTTGCCTCTGGCACCACCACACCCTGGAGATGACGTTTGGTGTCCTTTAAATTTCTTGTGGGAACGAGCTAGAATGCGGAAGTGGGTTGCCGTGGTTCTCACACATTCCCTCTGCCCACCAGGACGTAAGCCGGGAACAGATTACATTGATACTTTAAAAACTGGTCCTCTAGTGGTTACCCCTGCACCCTGAGGATCTCTGCAATCCCCCAGCTGCCTCAGTGACCCAGAAAAGGGAGCCAAACCACACAGCTGGGGTGTTCTTCACACTTCCAGGGGCCTAAGCCAGTTATAGAACTTTCTGGAAAACAGCCTGGGGTTTACTACCTGCCCCAAACATGGCTTCAGTAGCTTGGTGGGCTGCTGCTTAGAGAGTCAAGAAATGCTGATACCGCTTCTCCAGGGTGGGCAGCGCAGGGGAGAGCAGTGTCTCCCAGCGGCTTCCCCTGAGCAGGCTTTACCTTAGGCCTGACGGGAACATCCCTGCCCAACACACAAGAAGATGCTGTTCTCGGCCCTGAGAACCACGAGCTCTGGCCTGGGTGGTGGCTGCCTCATCTACACCCCTCCGTGTCTGGCCACTTCTCCCTCGCTCGTCTGTCCGTCCCTCCTCTGCCCAGCGATAAAGCGACGGTCTTAGGTTGGGCTCCCTCAGAAGCAGAGCTTGAGCTAGGATCCTAGTGCAGGTGGTTGATCTGAGGGGTGTCCCAGGATGCATTGGTGGGGAGTCAGAGGTGAGACAGGGAAGTGAGCCAGGAGGACAGCTTGATGAGCCATTATCGCTGTGGGCACCTGGGTGCAGTCCCCCTGAGGGCCTCCGGGAGATTGTGCCAAACACACTGCAGTGCCCCTCCCCCCGGGGACAGAGAAGCCGGATTCTCCGTCCCCAGCTCCTATCCTGCATTGGTTGAGGGCTGTCCCCCCTTCAAGGGCAGAGCAGGCTCATCACCCTGAGCAGGGAGCCACAGGTGGTCATGGGGGTGAAGTGCTGGTGCGTTCGGGAACGTATTCAGGCCCCTGGGTCTGCCCAGTGACCATGACTGGCGTTGGAGCCTCTGCTCTGTGCTCGGTGCTTCACGTGCTCACCTGCCTGACTCTTTACAGGGGAGGAAAGTGGAGAGGAAGCAGCTTGCCAAGGTCACGCAGCCTGTGCAGTGGCCGGTCTGGCTGCAGAGCCTGAGCCATTTTGCTGGTGTTGGCTTCAAGATGCCCTGTCTGACCCCTGGCCCGGTGCAGCTGGTGCTCTCAGCCTTGGCCTTGGGGACATCTCTCGTGAGCTGCTTTCCTGGGGAACTCCAGTACTTCCCACCTTGGCTCCAAGGGGCTGTGGGTTGCACGTCTCAGGAACACGGGGCAGGGGTCACTACTAAGCCCACTTTTCCTGTGAGGTCCTTGAGGATCAGAGATTGAGAGCCTAAAGGCCCACAGTTAACCAGGGAAGGAGTGGGCTCCCGGGTCATTTGATTCTCAAGCAGTGTGCTCTCACTGGGTTGGGGTTTGGTGAATCAGGCACTCCCGTGCACTGCTGGGTGAGTGTAAAATGTGGACATCTCAGAGATGGACAATATGATTAATACCTATCAAAATTACAAATGCACATGGCCATATACCCAGGAATTCCACTTCTGGGAGGTTATCACGCAGGTACACTCACATGTGTGTGAAGTAGTCTGTTTATTTAGTGGGCTCCTGCAGCACTGTTTGTGCTAGTGAAGGATTGGAAATCGCCTCAGTGACCATCCATAGGGGACTGGCTAAAGCAGGCCATGAAACGCCACGAGGTCAGGAGAAAATGAGGAAGTGTATGGTGTGTTGTTTTGCTGGAGAAAAACCCCAAGGTGCAGAACAGAGCCATCATTTGTGTAAATAAAGAAAACGTGTGTGTATTCGATTGCTTATGTGTGTCTCCCATCCCTGATTGCCTCTGGGAGGCTGGGGTCGGGTGGAAGGGAGACTTTCTCTGTATACTCTTTGGTACCTTTTGAATGTCAAATCATATGGATAAATTGAGAATCTACTAAAAATAAATAAATTAAAAAATTTTTAAATTTAAGGTGTTCTTTTTTTTTGCTTTTAAAAGTAAATTTTATTGACATGAAACATAATCAGAAAGGGTGTTCTTTTTGTTATATTGCATTTCGCTCTGAAATCCCAGTTTCCTTATCTGTAAAATCAGGAAAATATTTGTTTCAGAAAGTGATGACCCTTATATCTTTTCAGCACTTACTGCCTTTATGTTTAATTTCAGGAGTGGGTGACTTGGTCTGCCTCTGCTACTCCAGGAGAAACACCATGAGGGAGATTGATTTTCTTTATTTTATAGTTTGACCTCAATTTAGATTCAAATTTTGATCAGTATTCTTTTTTTTTTTTTTTTTTTGCGGTACGCGGGCCTCCCACTGTTGTGGCCTTTCCCGTTGCGGAGCACAGGCTCCGGACGCGCAGGCTCAGCGGCCATGGCTCACGGGCCCAGCCGCTCCGCGGCATGTGGGATCTTCCCGGACCGGGGCACGAACCCGTGTCCCCTTCATCGGCAACAGTATTCTTTTTTTTTAAATTTTATTAAAGTATAGTTGCTTTACAATGTTGTGTTAATTTATGCTGTATAGCAAAATGACTCAGTTATACACGTATATACATTCTTTTTCATATTCTTTTCTATTATGGTTTATCCCAGGATATTGAATATAGTTCCCTGTGCTATACAGTAGGACCTTGTTGTTTATCCATCCTATATGGAATAGTTTGCACCTGCTAATCCCAAATTCCCAATCCTTCCCTCCCCCACCCCCCTCCACACTGGCAACCACAAGTCTGTTCTCTATGTCTGTGAGTCTGTTTCTGTTTCATAGACATGCTCATTTGTGTCATATTTTAGATTCCACGTGTAAGTGATATCATATGGTATTTGTCTTTCACTTTCTGACTTACTTTGCTTAGTATGATCATCTCTAGCTCCAGCCATGTTGCTGCAAATGGCATTATTTCATTCTTTTTTAAGGCTGAGTAATGTTCCATTGTATATGTGGACCACATCTTCTTCATCCATTCATCTGTCGATGGACATTTAGGTTGTTTCCGTGTCTTGGCTATTATAAATAGTGCTGTTATGAACATAGGGGTGCATGCATCTTTTCAAATTACAGTTTTGTCGAGAACACACTCTTTATGTTTTTGTTATCATCTCGTTTACAGCAGGCAGCCGTGCATAGAGGCTCAGACAATCTAGGTTCAAATCCCAGCTCTGCTGCTTGTTAGCTGTGTGACTGCGGCAAGTTACCTAACCTCTCTTGCTCTTGTTTCCTCATTAGCGGATTGAGAGCTGTGTAAGTACCTACCACATAGGATTGCTGTAAGGATACAAAGAGTTCATATGTCTAATACTTAAAACAGTACCTGTACTCTAAGTTGAGGTACTATTATGTGCCTTGACTTCGATACTTTTCCCATTATAAATACTGAACTCTACGATTCTGGCAAAACTTCTTTCAGGATTTGGGAAGATCTTTAGAAAAGTAGGAATGCTTCTCTCCTTGTTTCCCCTTTCAATTCTTTCTTTCCTGGAACATTAAGGTGGCTCATTCTCTGAATATGCTCTCATTTTTCCAGAGAAGACCATCCCGGGAACAAAGCCTGCTTTATTTTAGGGGACAGCTGGCCTCCAGGTGACTGGGCAGGGGTTATGTGTGGGGAGCTCTTTCTCAACACCTCAAGCCTTTGCAAGTCCTGAATTCCCCTGAAGAACCCTCTTGGCTCCCTGCCAGCCTGTCCCGTGAAGCCACGCCCTCCCTATTTCCTCCAGGTATAGCTTGGGTGGAAACTGTTAAAGTCCGAGGTGGGTTCAGCCTCTCCTCCACGGATCTGGGAGAGTTGAAGTCAGTCCAGGTAGACAAGGAGCAGCAGGATGCCTCGGAAACCCTCTGTTTGCTGTTTGAGCTGGTGTGAAAAGAGACACTTTTGCTGCAAGCTTACTGATTATTATTGTTGAAAATTGTGGCTTGAGTGGTCTTGATGGAGACACACAAAGGACATGGACAACTGGGGCCTGAACTGCTCAGGGCTGCTTTGTGGGGCGTAGGGCTGGATCCGTGGGGGGCTTGGCTGGGCCCATCAAAGTGCATTGGGAGAGCAGCTTTGAGGACATTTTCTCAGCATCCCCCTGCATTCTGATGGGCTCCCCACAGTGCTCTTATAGCCCCTTGAGTTTCTGAGTATTCAGCCTCCTCTCTGACAGGTTGGGGGATGCTGGGACTCCCGCCCTGTCTTCCTGAGCCCTTTCATCTCATTTTTGCCTTACAACCATTGTGCTTCATGGTGATGCTGGAAAGTTTTCTTCCTGCCGGGAGACCGGGTGCTGGTGGGAGATGGCTCATTAGTGCCAGGCATTCTCCACGGAGCCGGCTGTGCCCGTGTGAAGCATCTCCTGCAGTAGGAGCCGGCTACCTTGGGTTGGCTCACTGGAGCTTGAACAGGTGGTCATGACAGGCAGACTCAGAAGATGACGGGAGCTCTGCACATCAGTGCCCGGGATTGGAGGCCCAAATTAGTCTGCTTCCTTTTCAGGAATCTCAGGAATATTTACTTTTCATTTTGTTTCCTGACACAGGATAACAACTTACCAGAGCAAAATGAAACCTCAGTGTTTACTCTCCACACACCACCCCCCGTCCCGCCCTGCCACGTTGCTTGACCACATGGAAACTGCAGTAAACAAAACCACCACTGTGTTTCAAACGTGAAGACAGGACTGTGAGTTGGTGGCAGCCTGAAGGGGAGAGAAGAAACCTAGCCTCTTCAAATCTTAGGATTTAGCTCCTTACTGCTGGATCCTGGAGGCAGAAGGGAGAAGGAGTTAGGTGTGTGACAGTGGCTGTCTCCCTTCGCTCTGAAGTCCCTAAGCCCCAAGGGCCATGACAAAGAAAGAAAAAAATTTCTAAAGCGTGAGTTCTTAGCTTTTTAAAATAAGAAAGAGTCCAAACAAACGAACAAACAAGGAAGCACCCACCCCCAGTCCCCTCTCTCCACACTCCACCTCCTAAAAGCGGAACATGAAGTAAAAACCACATACTGGTAGGGTGCAGCTGTGTCTGGTCTGCTGATGTGTTTGTTTGGCCCACACAGTATTTTTATTTTCTTTCCAATTTGAGCCAACATTTAAACATTGGGGGATTTCAAATAACAATCTGGAAAATCTGGAGTCCCTGACTACCCTTGTAGTTGCAAAACCAGATGGAGCCTTGGAGTCGCAAGGAGCATGTCAGCATCTTACCACCGCACTCCTTGATGCCCCAGCTGGTCTGTGACCCCTTTGGCAGCCCAGTTTGCCATCTCTGATGTAAAAGACCTGGCAACCAGCTGACATCACAGTATTTTTCTGGATTAAACTTTCTGGAGCATTTGGGGTATGGTTCTAGTATTCTTAGATTCTTCTCCAGACTTGTCTTACCCACTCAACTCCCTTGACTGGTTTTATTAACCCTCTTTTGGTATTCATCTTAAGCCTGGCAGGTAAGCTTCCCTTTGAGTCTCTCTGCTAAGACCTTGTCTTAAAGAATTTTGCTATTTGATTTCAAACTATGAGACTTGCTAAATTTATGAATGTTCTGATTTGAATGGTTTTGAGAAAGTGGGAAAGTGTCAGTGCGTAGATGTGTAAATGATGGCATTTTCCTTCCGTTTGCAATTGAAGTTTCAGACTTGTTCTACAGCCTTGGGCCATGTCAACTTAGTCATTTTTTTCAAGGAATTTGTCTATTTCACCTAAGTTGTATTTATTGCCATAACACTGTTCTAACATTTCCTTATTATCTTTTTGCTGACTGCAGGATCTGTAGTAATGTCCCCTCTCTCATTTCTTTTCTTTCTTTCTTTCTTTTTATTCTGGCCACACTGCATGGCTTGTGGGATCTTAATTCCCCGACCAAGGATTGAACTCGGGATCTCAACAGTAGAAGCACAGAGTCCTAACCACTGGACCACCAAGGAATTCCCTCCCCTCTGTCATTTCTGATAACTAACTTAATGGTTCTTGATATAGCTATTCTTTGACTATGTCCATGTATCCTATGTCTATTTGTACCATCTTATTTATTTATTTGGCTGCGCCATGTGGCTTGTAGGATCTTAGTTCCCTGACCAGGGATCGAACCTGTGCCCCCTGCAGTGGAAGCTTGGAGTCCTAACCACTGGATCGCAAGGGAATTCCCATATCTGTATCATCCTAGATTCTTTCAATTGCCTCCTTTTTATCTGAAGGCACCTCCTGGGTTATATTACAGCCACCACTGCAGCCAACAAGTCACCTGCCCTGAGAATGCTGGGCCCTCCCCTTTTCTTCTGCCATGCAACTGGGCCAACCAGCCATATTCCAGAATTTCTGGCCTTGAATAAACAGCAGCACCACTGTAGTTATGAGGTCTAGCAACTGCAAGTTCAGGGCAGGGTCACCCCGTGGGGTGAACATTGACTAATGGGAAACAGGAGACAGGAGTGAGCTGGCCAGGACCAGGACTAGGGTGAGGTGAGTGAGGCACTGAAGGCCCAACGTAAGGAGGCACCTGCTCTCAGGGTATATGTATATTATATACATATATATATACTATATACTGGCATATATATAACATTATACTGTATATTATATAGTATATACTAGTATATTATATATAGTGTTTGTACACTATTATGTATAGTATTATATATGTGTGTAGGTATATATAAAAACTATACATATAGTATTACATATAATACATATATGTATACTATACAATAATATATATAGTATTTATATTGTATATATAGCACATACAATATTATATATAATATATACAGCATATATATGAATTTTGTGATGCTTTTGGAGTGTAAGACACTGAACCACTGGTTCCTGGTTGCTAGTGCTGTGTGTAAATCACTGGCCAATAACGTGATGCTTATTTCAGCATGTGCTATATCCTGCCTCTTTGTTGGTCTCCCTCATTTCCTTCCTCTTCTTGGTTTCAATCTCTAGACCACCTCTACCTGATCTATAAACAGCTGAGCTGAGTTGAAGAGGAACAGCATGTGGAAACCAGCAGATTATTCTGTGGCTTCTTTTTTGTCGACGGCTGACACCACCTCCCGAAAGTTGAATGGCACTTCAATATTTTCCAAGTGCTCTCACACCTTTCATCTCAGTAGATGCCTCTAATAGACCCATGAGCAGAACAGAGAAGGCAGAACCTGCATTTTATTTTAATTTTTTAACATCTTTATTGGAATATAATTGCTTTACAATGTTGTGTTAGTTTCTGCTGTATAACAAAGTGAATCAGCTATATGTATATATATCCTCATATCCCCTCTCCCTTGTGACTCCCTTCCACCTTCCCTATCCCACCCCTCTAGATGGTAACACAGCACCGAGTTGATCTCCCTGTGCTATGCAGCTGCTTCCCACTAGCTATCTGTTTTACATTTGGTAGTGTATATATGTCAATGCTACTCTCTCACTTCATCCCAGCTTACCCTTCCCCCGCCCCATGTGTTCAAGTCCATTCTCTACGTCTACATCTTTATTCCTGTCCTGATCCTAGGTTCGTCAAAACCATTTTTTTTTTTTTTAGATTCCATATATATGTTTTAGCATACGGTATTTGTCTTTTTCTTTCTGACTTACTTCACTCTGTATGACAGACTCTAGGTCTGTCCACCTCATTACAAATAGCTCAATTTCGTTTCTTTTTATGGCTGAGTAATATTCCATTGTATATATGTGCTACATCTTCTTTATCCATTCATCTGTCAATGGACAAGTAGGTTGCTTCCATGTCCTGGCTATTGTTAATAGAGCTGCAATGAACATTGTGGTACATGACTCTTTTTGAATTATGGTTTTCTCAGGGTACGTGCCCGGTAGTGGGATTGCTGGGTCGTATGGTAGTTCTCTTTTTAGTTTTTAAAGGAACCTCCATACTGTTCTCCATAGTGAATGTATCAATTTACGATCCCACCAACAATGCAAGAGGGTTCCATTTTCTCCACACTGTCTCCAGCATTTATTGTTTGTAGATTTTTTGATGATGGCCATTCTGACTGGTGTGAGGTGATACCTCGTTGTAGTTTTGATTTGCATTTCTCTAATGATTAGTGATGTTGAGCAGCTTTTCATGTGTTTGTTGGCAGTCTGTATATCTTCTTTGGAGAAATGTCTAGGTCTTCTGGCTATTTTTCAATTGGGTCATTTATTTATTTGATATTGAGCTGCATGAGCTGCTTGTAAATTTTGGAGATTAATCCTTTGTCAATTGCTTCGTTTGCAAATATTTTCTCCCATTCCGTGGGCTGTCTTTTCGTCTTGTTTATGGTTTCCTTTGCTGGGCAAAAGCTTTTACGTTTCATTAGGTCCCATTTGTTTATTTTTATTTCCATTTCTATAGGAGGTGGGTCAAAAGGATCTTGCTGTGATTTAAGTCATAGAGTGTTCTGCCTATGTTTTCCTCTAAGAATTTTGTACTGTCTGGCCTTACGTTTAGGTCTTTAATCCATTTTGAGTTTATTTTTGTATATGGTATTAGGGAGCATTCTAATTTTATTCTTTTACGTGTAGCTGTCCAGTTTTCCCAGCACCACTTATTGAAGAGGCTGTCTTTTCTCCATTATATATTCTTGCCTCCTTTATCAACGATAAGGTGATCATATGTGCGTGGGTTTATCTCCGGGCTTTCTATCCTGTTCAATTGATCTATGTTTCTGTTTTTGTGCCAGTACCATACTGTCTTGATTACTGTAGCTTTGTAGTATAGTCTGAAGTCTGGGAGCCTGATTCCTCCAGCTCCATTTTTCTTTCTCAAGAATGGCTATTCGGGGTCTTTTGTGTTTCCATACAAATTGTGAAATTTTTTGTTCTACTTCTGTGAAAAATGCCATAGGTAGTTGGATAAGGATTGCATTGAATCTATACATTGCTTTGTGTAGTATAGTCATTTTCATAATGTTGATTCTTTCAATCCAAGAACATGGTATATCTCTCCAACTGTTTGTATCATTTTTAATTTCTTACATCAGTGTCATAGTTTTCTGCATACAGGTCTTTTGTCTCCTTAGGTAGGTTTATTCCTTAGTATTTTATTCTTTTTGTTGCAATGGTAAATGGGAATGTTTCCTTAAATTCTCTTTCAGATTTGTCATCATTAATATATAGGAATGCAAGAGATTTCTGTGCATTGATTTTGTATCCTGCTATTTTACCAAATTCATTGATAAGCTCTAGTAGTTTTCTGATAGCATCTTTAGGATTCTCTATGTATAGCATCATGTCATCTGTGAACAGTGACAGCTTTACTTCTTCTTTTCGAATTTGGATTCCTTTTATTTCTTTTTCTTCTCTGACTGCAATAGCTAAAACTTCCAAAACTATGTTGAATAAGAGTGGTGAGAGTGGACAACCTTGTCTTGTTCCTAATCTTAGAGGAAATGGTTTCAGTTTTTCACCATTGAGAACGATGTTTGCTGTGGGTTTGTCATATATGGCCTTTATTATGTTGAGGTAAGTTCCCTCTATGCCTACTTTCTGGAGGCTTTTTTTTTTTTATCATAAATGGGTGTTGAATTTTGTCAAAAGCTTTTTACGCATCTATTGAGATGATGATATGGTTTTTCTCTTTCTGTTTGTTAATATGGTTTATCACATTGATTGATTTGTGTATCCTGAAGAATTCTTGCATTCCTGGGATAAACCCAATTTGATCGTGGTGTATGATCCATTTAATGTGCTGTTGGATTCTGTTTGCTAGTATTTTGTTGAGGATTTTTGCATCTATGTTCATCAGTGATATTGGCCTGTAGTTTTCTTTCTTTGTGACATCTTTGTCTGGTTCTGGTATCAGGGTGATGGTGGCCTCATAGAATGAGTTTGGGAGTGTTCCTCCCTCTGCTATATTTTGGAAAAGTTTGAGAATGATAGGTGTTAGCTCTTCTCTAAATGTTTGATAGAATTCGCCTGTGAAGCCATCTAGTCCTGGGCTTTTGTTTGTTGGAAGATTTTTAATCACAGTCTCAATTTCAGTGCTTGTGATTCGTCTGTTTATATTTTCTATTTCTTCCTGGTTCAGTGTCAGAAGGTTGTGCTTTTCTAAGAATTTGTCCATTTCTTCCAGGTTGCCCATTATATTGGCATATAGTTGCTAGTGGTAATCTCTCATGATCATTTGTATTTCTGCAGTGTCAGTTGTTACTTCTTTTCCATTTCTAATTCTATTGATTTGAGTCTTCTCCCTTTTTTTTTCTTGATGAGTCTGGCTAATGGTTTATCAATTTTGTTTATCTTCTGAAAGAAGCAGCTTTTAGTTTTATTGATCTTTGCTATCATTTCCTTCATTTCTTTTTCATTTATTTCTGATCTGATCTTTATGATTTCTTTCCTTCTGCTAAATTTGGTTTTTTTTTTTTGTTCTTCTTTCTGTAATTGCTTTAGGTTTAAGGTTAGGTTGTTTATTTAAGATGTTTCTTGTTTCTTGAGGTAGGATTGTATTGCTATAAACTTCCCTCTTAGAACTGTTTTTGCTGCATCCCATAGGTTTTGGGTCATCGTGTTTTCATTGTCATTTGTTTCTAGGTATTTTTTTATTTCCTCTTTGATTTCTTCAGTGATCTGTTAGTTCTTAAGTAGTGTATTGTTTAGCCTCCATGTGTGTGTATTTTTTACAGAGTTTTTCGTGTGATTGACATCTAGTCTCATATCATTGTAGTCGGAAAACATACTTGATATGATTTCAATTTTCTTAAATTTACCAGGCCTTGATTTGTGACCCAAGAAATGATCTATCCTGAAGAATGTTCCATGAGCACTTGAGAAGAAAGTGTATTCTGTTGTTTTTGGATAGAATGTCCTATAAATATCAATTAAGTCCATCTTGTTTAATGTATCATTTAAAGCTTGTGTTTCCTTATTTATTTTCATTTTGGATGATCTGTCCATTGGTGAAAGTGGGGTGTTAAAGTCCCCTACTATGATTGTCTTACTGTTGATTTCCTCTTTTATGGCTGTTAGCATTTGTCTTATGTATTGGGGTGCTCCTATGTTGGGTGCATAAATACTTACAATTGTTATATCTCCTTCTTGGATTGATCCCTTGATCATTATGTAGTGTCCTTCTTTGTCTCTTGTAATAGTCTTTATTTTAAAGTCTATTTTGTCTGATATGAGAATTGCTACACCAGTTTTCTTTTGATTTTCATTTGCATGGAATATATTTTTCCATCCCCTCACTTTCAGTCTGTATGTGTCCCTGGGACTGAAGTGGGTCTCTTGTAGACAGCATATTTATGGGTCTTGTTTTCGTATCCATTCAGCCAGTCTATGTCTTTTGGTGGGAGCATTTAACCCATTTACATTTAAGGTAATTATCGATATGTATGTTCCCATTACCATTTTCTTAATTGTTTTGTGTTTGTTATTGTAGGTCTTTCTTTCTCTTGTGTTACCTGCCTAGAGAAGTTCCTTTAGTATTTGTTGTTAAGCTGGTTTGGTGGTGCTGAATTCTCTTAGCTTTTGCTTGTCTCTAAAGCTTTTAATTTCTCCGTCAAATTTGAACAAAATCCTTGTTGGGTAGAGTAATCTTGGTTGTAGGTTTTTTTAGACCCAAACGGTCTACGAGGGATTCCAACTCGCCCACGAACCGCCAAGAGTCGAGAGCCGCTGCAACACCCAAGAGGTTTATTAGGAGCCGATGCACCGGGGTTCCCTGAACCTCACGCAGGAGGCCGATGGGGAACCCCTAAAAGCGGAATCACATACTTTTTATAGGTTTATTTACTCATAGGGCGGGTATATTCTCACAATGATTGGGTAAATGTGGTGACTTTTGAATTCACTGGCTTAGGAACTTTTGCCCCACCTGCTGGCCGTTACCTGTTACGGGCAACTGGAAAATTACCCGCTGGCTGGAAAGTCCCCGTCAACTGAAAAACTCCAAGAATTGGTTTCGATAGGGAGAAGAATTGGTTTCGATAGGGAGAAGGAGTGGCGCACGATAGGGAGAAGAATTTAGGGAGAAGAATTGGTTTCGATAGGGAAAAGGAGTGGTGCAAGAGGTTGGTTTACGGGAACAAGTGAGGGGGTGGAAAGTCCCTAAAGGCCCCACATTCCCCCCTTTTGTTTTTTTGTAACTAATTTCAATCATGGAATTTTAGTTTCTTTTTGCGAGTTTTGGTATTGTTGCCTTAGCATTAAAACTTGTACCGTACTAATGCGTTCTCTAATAAAGGCTATCAGGCGATTCAGAATGTATGGTCCAAAAGTTAAGAGCAACAATAAAATAATGAGGGGCCCTAACAAGGTGGAAACTAAAGTAGTAAGCCAGGGAGATTTATCAAACCATGATTGAAACCATCCTTTTTGATTTTCCCTTTCCTGTTGTCTTTTGTCCAGGCGCTCCCTAAGTTTGTCCATAGTTTTGGTAATAGGCCCAGAATGATCAATATAAAAACAGCATTCTTCTTTTAGTGCATCACATAGTCCGCCCTCCTTAAGGAACAGCAGATCTACTCCCCTCCTGTTTTGCCTTACCACCTCTGAAAGCGAGGTGAGGGATTCTTTTAACTGAGTTATGGAACTTTCTAACGCCCGGAGGTCGACATCTACAGCTTGCCTCAAGGCATCATAGTAGTGAGGTTGTTGAATGAGGGCTGTTGCACCTGTTCCTACCCCGGCTGCCATTCCTAGCCCTAGGAGTACAGCCAGGGTGAGGGTTATGGGTTCCCTCTTACACTTTCCTCTGCCCTCATGTTCATCTAGAAAGGATGAATCTGAATGATAAATGAGTCTGGGGACCAGCTGAACTAACACACAAAAATCGGTTGAAGCTTTAAGGACCTCTAAAGAAATGCAGGGGGTCAATCCTGTGTTACATGCCCACCATCCATCCGGAGGAGGGAGGAGATACCCTGAGCCCTGTGGGAGGCTTAAATTGGCACAAAGATGTCGGTGGGATGAGGGGGGCGTTCCTACACATGTACCGTTTCCTAATACTGAGGCCAGGGTCAATTTACTATTTCCTTCTTGTTTCCATCGACATTGATCTGGAGTGTTAACATTATTATAATTAGAATTATATCCTATAGCATCATAATAAGGGGGAGGAGCAGCATAGCAAAGCCAACATGATTTGGTAGACTCCGGGTTTGTGGCATTTAAAACCTCAAAAGCCGCCTGGACCAATGAGAGCATTCGGTCCTGGGGGGTCTTGGGCTTGATTGTCATTCCTTTTGGCTCAGAAGTTTGGTTTTTTATCTCTGGTAACGCTGTGGGAGGGGCCAAAGGTAGCAAAGAGTGCCCTATCTCAGGGTTGGGGCCTATAGGAACTGGAGTAGGGGTTTCAATTTTTAGTTTGATGGTCATTAGTAATCCATCATCATATCCTTCTTTATAAAACCTGATTCCCCATGAATGGCCATTTATCCAATTTTTATCTTTTTTTTCTGGTTCACTAAAAGAAATTTTAAGGGGATGGCACCATTTTGAACATTTAGGCCTATAAGTTAAGGGGTTGGTTGGGTGTGTATAATTGGCTGTCACCTTAATAAAGTCCCAGCCAGAGGTGGGCTTCCAATAGGTGTCTCCTGTGGTTTCACACCCCAGCTTTTGCAATAGAAATGTTCCTTTCCCCCACATTGATAATTTAGGGACCTATGGCGATGAAATCCCGGGCATACATAAAAGGTAGGGTTGCTAAGTTTCTGTCGCATACCCGAGTTTTGGCAGCCGTATTGGCCGGCCCGACCGGGTATGGATGGGGCATTTTGACGATCATGGGAGTGTGCTGTGTCCCAATTGGGAGCTCCTATGGCTAATTTACAAACATCGGGGAAAAGGTCTGGCCACCAGGTCCAAGGAGCAGCAGTATGGCTAACAGACCATATTACATCTCCAGTTTGGGAGATTACCTGCCAGGTTAAACGCTGGGGCAGGTGAGGACTAAAATTACTCACAGTCAGTAGGGGTAACAAAGTTAAAGTTATAAGTCTGATGATCACAGAAGCTTGAGCTTGAGCGGGTTGCTGGTCTTTTGGGCTCGCCATTCCGATGATGCAGATGCTGGCGCGGCCTTCACGTGTGAAGCGTGGATCCACGCAGCGATGCCGTCTACCTTTATAGCCGTGGGGGTGGTGAGCAGGACGATGTATGGTCCTTTCCACCGAGGCTCTAGTGTCTGGGTTCGGTGCTGACGGACGTACACGGAATCTCCGACTTGGAAGGGATGAGCCTCTGCTGGTGTTCCTGGTCGGTAAGCCTCTGCCAGCTGGGACCACACCTCCTTTTGGACCAACTGGAGTCCCAACAGCCTAGCATATAAGTCAGTGTTATTCTGGCAGTCAGGACTTATTTTCTCCCTTAGCGTAAGAAGAGGAGGTGGGGCCCCGTATAGTATTTCAAATGGAGTAAGATGATAGCGGGAGGGGGTATTTCTAGCCCGGAACAGGGCTAAGGGAAGGAGCACCGTCCAATCTGTACCGCCAGTCTCTATGGACAATTTAGTTAGGGTCTCTTTTAGAGTTCTATTCATTCTCTCTACCTGTCCTGAACTCTGGGGTCTATAGGCACAATGTAATTTCCAATCAGTCCCCAGGTATTTGGCCACACCCTGACTTACCTGGGCGACGAAGGCGGGACCATTATCTGATCCTATTACCTTTGGTGCCCCAAACCGGGGGAAAATTTCTTCTAAGATCTTTTTGGCCACCACAGTAGCTGTCTTCTTCTTCGTCGGGAAAGCTTCTACCCATCCTGAGAAGGTATCTATAAAAACTAGAAGATACCTGTTACCGTACCTTCCAGGGCGTATTTCAGTGAAGTCGACCTCCCAATAGGCTCCTGGGCGGTCTCCTCTGAGCCTTTTTCCGACCTCAAGTTTTCCTTTATGGGAGTTTACCTGTTGGCATGGAATGCACTCTCGTGCAATCTGCTCAGCTAATTTAGTTAGTCCAGGGGTATCATAACCTGTCTTGTGTAGTAGGGACACCATCTTTTTGGTTCCCAAGTGTGTCCATCTGTGAATCTGTTGTAGCATGGATTTTTCTTGTTGAGGAGATAATGTTCCTTTAGTTATGGCTGGGGTACTTGTTCCCCTATCATTTGGTTTCCCAGGACTCTCATCTGACAGTTCTAGTATGATTTCCCGTAGAGCCACTTCTCGTGCCACCCTATCTGCCATGTTGTTGCCTCTTGTCACCGGGGTATTGTCCTTCTGGTGTCCGGGGCAATGAATGATGCTGACTTTAGTGGGGAGCATGAGGGCAGCTAGCAGTGCCACTATTTCTTCTTTGTTTTTAATTTCTTTGCCCGCCGAGGTGAGCAACCCTCTTTGTTGGTAAATGGCCCCATGGACATGGGCGGTAGCAAATGCGTATCTACTGTCCGTATAGATGTTTACCTTTTTGTTTTCTGCTAGTTCCAATGCTCTAGTCATGGCGATTAGTTCAGCCCGTTGGGCCGATGTCCCTTGCGGTAATGCGGCTGCCCAGATGACCTCTTTCCCGTCTACCACGGCTGCTCCCGCCCGACGCTTACCTTCCTCTAGGAAACTGCTTCCGTCAGTAAACCAGGTAACGTCGGCATTGGGGAGGGGCTGATCCATCAAGTCTGGTCTGCTACCGTGTGCTGCAGCCAGTACTTCCTGACAATCATGGATGACGGTAGTGCTTTCCAGGTCAGGGTCGGGTAGCAAGGTGGCCGGGTTGAGTCCTGTGGCTGAGGTAAACTTAATACGATCTGAGTTTAACAGCAGGGCTTGGTAATGAGTCATCCTGGCATTTGTTAGCCATCTGTCGGGTGGCTGGCGAATTACACTTTCTAATGCATGGGGGGCTGTTATCGTTAGGTTCTGCCCCAAAGTCAGTTTGTCAGCATCTTTGACCAAAGCGGCCACCGCGGTGATTATTTTTAAACAGGCGGGCCATCCTGCTGCCACAGGATCCAATTTCTTTGATAGGTACGCAACTGGGCGATTCCAGGGGCCCAGTTTCTGAGTTAGTACTCCCTTTGCAATACCTTTATTCTCGGCCACGTACAGATGAAAAGGCTTAGTGATCCTTCCCCCGTTCCTTTTTTTAGGGCATTCTCTTGCCCAATGACCTTTTTCTTTACAGTAGGCACATTGGTCCTTGTCTAATGGCCGCCTTCTATCCGTTGTTCGCCCTTCCTGTCTATTTCTGTCTCTACTGTTTCCTCCTCTGACTACAGTGGCCAGTATCTTACTCAAATGTCTTTCTTGCCTCTTATCTCATCTTACCTCACGAGCCTCTTGTTCCTTCTGCTTTCTTTCTTCTCTTTCTTCTTCTGTCTCCCTCTTATTATATACCTTATCTGCCTCTTTTACTAAGTCCTGAAGGGAGAAACCTTGTAGGCCATCCAGCCTTTGTAACTTCTTTCTAATATCAGGGGCCGCCTGGTCAATAAAGGCCATTGCTATGGTGGCCTTATGTTCCTCAGAGGTTGGATCATAAGGAGTGAATCGTCTAAAAGCCTCCATTAAGCGTTCTAGGAACACGGTTGGCGATTCCTGGGCCCCCTGAGTTACCTCTCTTACCTTAGCCAAATTCGTGGGGCGCCTGGCCGCTCCATGGAGACCCGCCACCAGAGCCTGGCGATACATTTTCAGGTGCTCCTTACCTTCCAGGGTATTAAAGTCCCAATTCGGCCTGACGAGTGGAAAACCGGCATCAATCTCGTTAGGCAACTGGGTAGGTTGTCCATTGGCGCCTAACACATTCTTTCTAGCCTCCAGGAGAACCCGTTGCCTCTCCTCAGTTGTGAGGAGAGTCTGGAGGAGCTGTTGACAATCATCCCAGGTGGGTTGGTGGGAGAAGACAAGAGACTCTATTAGAGCAGTAAGAGCCTGTGGGTTTTCAGAGAAAGTAGGGTTATGCATCTTCCAATTATAAAGATCTGCAGAGGAAAAGGGCCAGTATTGAAGGGGCCTATTCCCGTGGTTATCGGGGGGGCCATATTCTCTAAGGGGTAAAGCAGTAGAATCCGGGGAAACAGCCCTCCGGCTTCTGGTGCCCGCCGAGGGACCCCCCCCCTTCCGCCATAACAGGTGGCCCTACTGGTGCGGAGGGTTGTGAAGCTGGGGGTCCTAGGGGCGACATGGGATTTAGGGCCGGAGGATAAGGCGGTGGGGAATCTAGAAGAAGCAAATCAGACTGCAGGTCAGGATATATCGCCTTTGGCGGGTCCGGGGCAGCAGATGACTTTTCCGTGTCTGGGGTTTTCTTCAGGGCCAATATCTCCGATTGTGCTGGAGCGCATGCAGACGTGCCTGTTGAGGAAACAAAGGGCCGGACCCACGGAGGCGGGGAGAGAACTAGATCTTCCCAGACCAGGCTATATGGTATCTGGTCTGGGTGTCCGTGGGGTCCTGTGTTAAAGACCCTAAACTTGACTAGCCCAACCTTATCTAACAGAAAAGATCCTTCGGGTGGCCACCCTGTCTGAAATGTAGGCCACTCAGAGGTACACAGCGTTTGCCATTTTCCTTTCCTTATTTCTACTGAAAGGTTGTGGGCCCTAGCCCTAACTTCGGTCCAGTGGCTTAGGATAAGAGAAAGAGGAGTCGTCATAGTTTGTCCCATTGTCGTCCGTCAAAAGAAAGATAATAGTACAGAAAAACAATAAAATTTCAAAAGACACACATTGATATTGCCGCCGCGAACTTAAACCCGAAACCAACTCAAATTCAGATGGCAGCTTATATAACCTGCCAGAACCAGATGAAGGGGAGACAAAATTTGTTTCTCCTTCCAGATGGACCACCAGGGCGTCCCCCGGGGCCCGTGGACACCAGCTTTCGGCACGTCTGCCTAGCCAGGAGTCCAGTACAGATTTCACAGCAAGCCGGTTCACACGGCTTTTTCCTAATGGCGGCTAGCAACAAACAAACGACAAACAAACAGACAATTGGGCTCGAGCCTACCTGATACCTCCGACTCCCGATGTTCTTGTGACCCGGGGGCGAGTGGGGATCCCGGACGAGCCCCCAGATGTTAGACCCAAACGGTCTACCAGGGATTCCAACTCGCCCAAGAACCGCCAAGAGTCGAGAGCCGCTGCAACACGCAAGAAGTTTATTAGGAGCCGATGCACTGGGGTTCCCTGAACCTCACGCAGGAGGCCGATGGGGAACCCCTAAAAGCGGAATCACATACTTTTTATAGGTTTATTTACTCATACGGCGGGTATATTCTCACAATGATTGGGTAAATGTGGTGACTTTTGAATTCATTGGCTTAGGAACTTTTGCCCCACCTTCTGGCCGTTACCTGTTACGGGCAACTGGAAAATTACCCGCTGGCTGGAAAGTCCCCGTCAACTGAAAAACTCCAAGAATTGGTTTCGATAGGGAGAAGAATTGGTTTCGATAGGGAGAAGGAGTGGCGCACGATAGGGAGAAGAATTTAGGGAGAAGAATTGGTTTCGATAGGGAAAAGGAGTGGTGCAAGAGGTTGGTTTACGGGAACAAGCGAGGGGGTGGAAAGTCCCTAAAGGCCCCACAGTTTTTCCCTTTCATCACTTTAGATATGTCTTGCCACTCTCTTCTGGCTTGCAGAGTTTCTGCTGAAAGATCAGCTGTTAACCTTATGGGGATTCCCTTGTGTGTTATTTTTCCCTTGCTGCTTTTAATATTTTTTCTTTGTATTTGATAGTTTGATTAATATGTGTCTTGTCATGTTTCTCCTTGGATTTATCCTGTATGGGACTCTCTGTGCTTCCTAGACTTGATTTAAAATTTCCTTTCCCCTATTAGGGAAGTTTTCAACTATAATCTCTTCTAATATTTTCTCAGTCCTTCTTTTTCTCTTCTTCTTCTGGGACCCCTATAATTTGACTGTTGTTGTGTTGAATGTTTTCCCAGAGGTCTCTAAGACTGTCCTCGATTCTTTTCATTCTTTTTTCTTTATTCTGCTCTTTAGTAGTTATTTCCACTATTTTATCTTCCAGGTCACTTATCCATTCTTCTGCTTCAGTTATTATTGATTCCTTCTAGAGAATTTCAAATTTCATTTACTGTGTTGTTCATCGTTGCTTTTTTGCTCTTTAGTTCTTCTAGGTCCTTGTTAAACGTTTCTTTTATTTTCTCCATTCTATTTCCAAGATTTTGGATCATCTTTACTATCATTATTCTGAATTCTTTTTCAGGTAGACTGCCTATTTCCTCTTCATTTGTTTGGTCTGGAGTGTTTTTACCTTGCTCCTTCGTCTGCTGCATATTTCTCTGTCTTCTCATTTTGCTTATCTTACTGTGTTTGGGGTCTCCTTTTTGCAGGCTGCAGGTTCGTAGTTCCCGTTGTTTTTGATGTCTGTCCCCAGTGGCTAAGGTTGGTTCAGTGGGTTGTGTATGCTTCCTGGTGGAGGGGACTAGTGCCTGTGTTCTGGTGGATGAGGCTGGATCTTGTTTTCCTGGTGGGCAGGACCATGTCTGGTGGTGTGTTTTGGGGTGTCTGTTACCTTATTATGATTTTAAGCAGCCTCTCTGCTAATGGGTGGGGTTGTGGTCCTGTTTTGCTCGTTGTTTGGCATAGGATGTCCAGCACTGTAGCTTGCTGGTCGTTGAGTGGAGCTGGGTCTTAACATTGAGATGGAGATCTCTGGGAGAGCTTTCGGCATTTGATACTATGTGCAGCTGGGAGGTCTCTTGTGGACCAATGTACTGAACTCGGCTCTCTGACCTCAGAGGCACAGGCCTGACACCCGACTGGAGCACCAAGGCCCTGTCAGCCACACATCTCAGAAGAAAAGGAAGAAAGAAAGAAAAAAAAAACATAAAAAGAAAGTTATTAAAATAAAAAGTAATTAAAAAAGAGAAAATAAGGAAAGAAGAGAGCAACGAAACCAAAAAACAAATCCACCAATGACAACAAGTGCTAAAAACTACACTAAAAAAAAAAAGGACACAGAACCTTAGGACAAATGGTAAAAGCAAAGCTACACAGACAAAATCACACAGAGAAGCATATACGTACACACTCACAAAAAGAGAAAAAGTAAACAAAATGTCTATGTACAAAAAAAAAAAAAAAAAGGAAGAGAGCAACCAAATCAATAAACTAATCTACCAATGATAATAATCTCTAAATGTTAAACTAAGATAAACATAAAACTGGAAAGCAGTCAGTCGCATACAGCAAACCCCAAGTCTACAGTTGCTCCCAAAGTCCACCGCCTCAATTTTGGGATGATTCGTTGTCTATTCAGGTATTCCACAGATGCAGGTACATCAAGTTGGTCGTGGAGTTTTTCTTTTTTCTTTTTTTTTTTTTTTGCGGTACGCGTGCCTCTCACTGTTGTGGCCTCTCCCATTGCGGAGCACAGGCTCCGGACGCGCAGGCTCAGTGGCCATGGCTCATGGGCCCAGCTGCTCCACGGCACGTGGGATCTTCCCGGACCGGGGCACAAACCCGTGTCCCCTGCATCGGCAGGCGGATTCTCAACCACTGCGACACTAGGGAAGCCCAATCGTGGAGTTTTAATCCGCTGTTCCTTAGGCTGCTGGGAGAAATTTCCCTTTCTGTTCAGCTTTGGATTCGCCCCCGCCTCTGTGTGTAGGTCGCCTGAGGACGTCTGTTCGTTGCTCAGACAGGACAGGGTTAAAGGAGCAGCTGATTCGGGGGCTCTGGCTCACTCTGGCCGGGGGGAGGGAGGGGTACGAATGCGGGGCGAGCCTGTGGCGGCAGAGGCCGGCAGGATGTTGCACCAGCCTGAGGCGCACTGTGCGTTCTGCCGGGGAAGTTGTCCCTGGATCCCGGGACCCTGGCAGTGGTGGGCTGCACAGGCTCCCAGGCAGGGAGGTGTGGATAGTGACCTGTGCTTGCACACAGGCTTCTTGGTGGCTGCAGCAGCAGCCTTAGCGTCTCATGCCCGTCTCTGGGGTCTGCGCTGAAAGTCGCGGCTCGTGCCAGTCTCTGGAGCTCGTTTAGGCCGTGCTCTGAATCCCCTCTCCTCGCGCACCCCCCTGAAACAATGGTCTCTTACCTCTTCGGCAGCTGCAGACTTTTTCCCGGACTCCCTCCCGGCTAGCCGTGGCGTACTAGCCCCCTTCAGGCTGTGTTCACGCCGCCAACCCCAGTCCTCTCCCTGAGATCCGACCTCCAAAGCCTGAGCCTCAGCTCCCAGCCCCGCCCGCCCTGGCGGGTGAGAAGACAAGCTTCTTGGGCTGGTGAGTGCTGGTCAGCACCGATCCTCAGTGTGGGAATCTCTCTGCTTTGCCCTGTGCATGCCTGTTGCTGAGCTCTTCTCCATGGCTCTGAAGCTTCCCCCAACCCGCCCCAGTGAAGGGGCTTCCTAGTGTGTGGAAACCTTTCCTCCTTCACAGCTCCTTCCCACTGGTGCAGGTCCCATCCCTATTCTTTTGTCTCTGTTTATTCTTTTTTTCTTTTGCCCTACCCAGGTATGTGGGGACTCTCTTGCCTTTTGGGAGGTCTGAGGTCTTCTGCCAGCGTTCAATAGGTGCTCTGTAGGAGTTGTTCCACATGTAGATGTATTTCTGATGTATTTGTGGGGAGGAAGTTGATCTCCACGTCTTACTCCTCTGCCATCTTGAAGGTCTCCCCTGTTCCTTAGATCTTAGAGGTACCATGATGGGCACTGAGAAGATGCTCCAGGTGACAGCTGGTGTTTGTCTCTCAGGAGATCAGCCAAAGAGAGAAATATCTCCATGCAGATTTTCCTGCCTTTGCCTCCATGTTGCCCTAGTGATCACAAAATTGAAATAAATGTGCCTTTCTTGATAAACCACAGGAAAGGGAGATAATAGGTAAGAATTGTTACACCTGGTAGCTCAAATTCACCTCCAACCTCTGTCTGGTCAGCTGCTGAGGGGGAGGGAGCATTCCTAAAAGACAAAGCATCACATGAGACCGTCCTGCCAATGCCACAAAACCTGAGGTTCTGAGAAGCCAGGCCTTGCTGGTCTTGGCTACTGACCTGTGGCACTCTGGGGTCAGCAGCCACTGGGACATACGATAACTGATCCAAGGATCTGGTTAACCAAACTCTACAATAACTGCTGGCCGCATTTCAATGGTGTGTGTCTGGATTTCCGTAGCATCATCTTCCGGGATCTAAATTGCATGGTTGTGTAGCCAGAAGTGTCCAAGTTTGTCAGAACTTCTTAGGGAGTCATCCAATGGTGACTTCAAAATTTCTATCTGAGGTGGGGGGCTTTGGGGCAGCAATCAGATTGAAAGGGTTTTGCACTGAAGCTGTATTCGTATAGGTCTTGCTATGACTGAGAAAGCCTCAGTTGACCATATCAAAGAAAAGTGGTGGTGGGAGTGGGCTGATGGAGACTTGGGGTGTGTATGAGTAAGGTGACCCACTCCCCAACCAGTTTGTGCTGTTGCCAGCAGTCAGCCAACTGTCTATTTGGGAGACATCCCTAATATCCATGGTCAGTTTGAGGAAAGGATTATGGCCACTGCATAGCTTCATTTTACAAAAGTTCTGCCTCCAAGTTCTCTTTCTCTGCTCTCCTCTTTCCTACTATATTCTCTATGATGTGGGCCCTCATATCCCCGGTGCTGTCCATTCTCCTGAATTTTCACCGCAATCTGGGCAATGATGTTGTTCTGACCTATTCTTTTCACACAAGAATAGTATTGCTGGACAGAGGATGGTCTTAAGCCACCTTTTGTCAGCATCCTTGTGTCCTCAGCCACCACTCAGCCAATGAGACTGACCCTCAGAGTCCTTTGTTTGTTCTTTGCCCGAGGTCCTTCTAGTTTGAAAAGTCTTTGGCTCAACTTTCTCATTTGTAGTTAAGGAAACTGCTTCTCAAGGAGGTTAAATGTCTTTCTCTCAGAAACACAGCCATTTAGGAAGGACAGTCTTTTATATTAGTACATGAAATTATGTAAAAACACACGCTGGGACCTCATTATTCTCCACTGCATGGGATTTGGTAAGAGGCGGTTAAGTGACATGTGTTTGCCTGCCTGACTTCCTTTTCCTTTCTTGTGTTAATGGTGCCCAGATTTCCTTGTGGGACTTCCCTTTTCCCCAGTGCGTGCTGGCTTTTTAGGGCTGTCAGTCAAAGTGCCTGAACCAATCCTGGACAAGGGCTGGGCAGTCAGACTCGTTGGGAGCCCTGAATCCTGAGTAGGAATGACACAGGGAAAATGTCTGGGTTCCATATTTATCTCAGCAGTAGGGCCTCCATGAGCTGTCAATCATCCTCAGTTCCCCAGACCCTTACAATTTTTTTTTTTGCTGTACACGGGCCTCTCACTGTTGTGGCCTCTCCCGTTGCGGAGCACAGGCTCCGGACGCGCAGGCTCAGCGGCCATGGCTCACGGGCCCAGCCGCTCCGCGGCATGTGGGATCTTCCCGGACCGGGGCACGAATCCGTGTCCCCTGCATCGGCAGGTGGACTCTCAACCACTGTGCCACCAGGGTAGCCCTCGCCAGACCCTTAGAGAGGGTCTGATTTTGACCTTTCCAGGGCCAATGGATCAGCTTTACATTCCATCCTGCAAGCCATCCTGTTATCTTTCCAACAGATTTCCATTTTGTTTAAGAGAGGTGGTTTTGCTTGCTTGCACCAAATACTCTAAGAGTAGTAGTCCATTATCCTAAGTAATGGACTTTTAAAGTGAAATTGTTGTTTTTGGGTTGTACTTTATCACGGCGTTCAGAGACAAGATGGCTGAGCATGGAGAGAGCCAGATTCATGGTCTGCGTCAAGCATCCATGCTAGGTTGTCCCGGATCCTCTCGCATTCACTGTCTCTAAAGACAATGCCCCAACCAAGATTCTAAGCTCTTTTGGCTAACACGGAGCCCCTGATGCATGAATAATGCCTAAGTTAATTTTCTTAACGTCTACCTTTGGTTTTCTCAGATCGAAAAGCCATTCCCTGCTGTACGATTCCTTTGGCTACATTCAAATTTTAGCGTTTATTTTGTTTGCTTCCACCCTTTTCTGGTCAGTTTGGTTAGGTAACTCAGTCACTTACGGCTGAAAACCCTCATTTGCTTGCTCAGAAGGCTTGGAAGGAGGGGAGAGAAGAATGAGTCCAGGAACAGTTTGTGACAGATATTAGACCTCTGAGCTGTGCAATTGCGACATTGTTCCCAGCAATACAAATGTGGCTGAGCGGTCCAGACGCAGAAGTGTCCAAGCCTAACCTGCCGGCGGGGGAGATTAATGATGCTGAATGTAATCTGCGTCTGGCCCTGTAAGTCAAAGCTCCTGCCGGTGATTCTGGATGGTTTTGTCAGTTACTTGTCACTGTCAGTACTCCTGACGATGTGCACAGGGGCATCTGCTCAAAATAACACTGGATTCAAGGAGCAAGGAGCTGGAGAGGGGACTTCACCAGTACCCACCCAAACATAGAGATGCCATCAGAATCCACCTTGACTACTCTCTTCTCTTCCTCTTTAACACATGAGTGATCAGCTAAGAGTAGGGTTGGGCTCCAGAGGGCAGGGGGCTCTGTGCGTCCTGGGGGTCCCAGCCTGCTACCTCAGAGGGGCCAGGCAGAAAACGGAGTGCCAAGGTAAGTCGCTAGAGAAGGATTCTGTATAGGTAGTGGCCTTTGGGCATATGTAGAATTCAGGTCTACCAATTAAGGTGGGAAAAGTTATTCCAGACAGAGATGAATGCCAGCTAGTTATATGGTTATTTAGTTGTACTGTCTCAATTGGTTCTATATAGTTTTCTATAACCCTCTCGAGGGTTATTAAAATTTCAAAAGCAAAGGTCTTAGAGTGGCTTTTCTCAGGGTCTTCCAGCATGGTGACAGACACTTGGAATATGCTAGGTAAAAAGATGTACCTGGGCTGGGCTATATTCAGATGGTGAATGTCCTTCCCTCTGCTGACCCGTGACCTTAACTTTGACCTGTTGGGGCCAAGCTGCAGCCAAGAACACGGCTAATTGATCGCTTTTCACTCCAACAGCTCTTGTAAGATGGACCAGGAGTGTGTATTTATCATAAACCCATGTAGAATTCTGCTTCTTTTCTCCTTCAGTTGCCAAGCAGCTGTCAGGCTCCACTGACTCCAAGGCAATTGCTAGGCCTCCCACTTACAGGGTGAGTCACTAACAACTTCTGAGTGATTCCCAGTGAGCCAGTCACCCGAAATGTGATTTTGAATTAAAAGTTCACACGTTGCTTGGAAGGAACATGGTAGTCATGGTCATAGAGACAGAGGAGGAAATGGTAGATGTTGGCTTCTGGCAGTAGTTGGGTGGGGCGTGAATTGGAAATCTTTCCAGCTAGATGGAAGGACAAAGCTCAGCACATAAATATTTCACTTTAATGCTCGCCTAAACCCAAGCTGCACCCCAGAGTTCTCCGATTTCCTGGGATGAGCTAGCAGGTGGTGGGCTTTATAGTGTTGATATGTTCGATTTAGAAGAAAGGAGATGGAAACAAACCCAGACTGCCACCTGAAAAGTTGTGGGCTGGTGGGTGGATCCAAGCTCTCCCGAAATCACCCTTGCAATATTGGCCCTAAGGAAATGAAGATTTCTGCTGCAATGCGGGGAGTTCGCTGATTAGGGATTCATTTCGTAAGTATTGCCCTCTCTGGAAAGCGTCTGCTGAGGAGGCAGGAGGATAAAGCTGTTACCTGTGCCTAGTACCTTAAAGTGAATTAACTTATCAGATCACGTTTATTCCTTAGCAGGGCAGGAAGATGGTGGGAGTCGGAAGGAACAGAGGAAAATGAACATTTATTAGGGACCTATGATGTGCCAAGAATAGTACCCACATATCTCATTTAATCCTCACATCTGTGTGTAAGCACTTTATTTGACCTCAGAGACAGGGGGTTGAGTTAATGACACCTCATTGTTGGTCAGTGCAATGTTACCTTTCTTGTTCACTTATCTTTATACGTTTTATCTTATTCTCTATGTCCATTTTCCTAATGGCAACCAGTCTAATATGTTTGATGTATGTCCTTTTATTTGTATTTGTATTTTTTTTGTTTAGCTTTTTATTTTATTTATTTACTTATGGTTGCGCTGGGTCTTCGTGGCTGCACAGGGCTTTCTCTAGTTATGGCGAGCGGGGTGCTGTGCAGGCTTCTCATTGCAGTGGCTTCTCTTGTTGCGGAGCACAGGCTATAGGTGAGTGGGCTTCGGTAGTTGTGGCTCATGGGCTCAGTAGTTGTGGCTCGCGGGCTCTAGAGCGCAGGCTCCATAGTTGTGGTGCACGGGCTTAGTTGCTCTGTGGCATGTGGGATCTTCCTGGACCAGGGCTCGAACCCATGTCCCCTGCATTGGCAGGCGGATTCTTAACCACTGTGCCATCAGGGAAGCCCCATGTGTGTTTGTATTTTAAACATACATAAATGGTGTTGTAGATATCCTGTTTCATTCTTTTTTTCACTTACTACTAATTTTTCTTTAATTAAAAAAAGTTTTTTTTTTCGGCCACACCACATGTGGGATCTTAGTTCCCCGACCAGGGATCAAACCCCTGCCCCTTGCATTGGAAGGGCAGAGTCTTGACCACTGGACTGCCAGGAAAGTCCCACTCACCACTATTTTAAAAACTTTTTACTATGCAAAAATTTCAAACATTTTCAAAAGTAGAATAGGATTGTGAATTCCAATGTACCCATCACTCAAAGTCAGATGTAAACTTGAGGCCAATTTTATTTCATTTACACCCCGACCCATTCCTACTCTTCATAGATTACTCTGAAGTAAGTCCCAGCCTCATATTATTTCATCAACAAATATTTTTCTATGAACCTCTAAAATAGTCATTATAATACATAATAATTATGTCATATTATCATACCTAAAAAATTAGACATAATCATTTATATCATCAACATTCAGTCAGTGTTCAAATTTTCCCTATTTTCTCATAATGTTTTTAGCTGTTTGAATCAAGATTCAAATAAGATTTACACATTGTGATGGGTTGATATGTCTCCTGTCTCTTTTAATATATGGGTCTGCCCTCCATTTCTAAAAATTTATTTACTGAATAAATTTATCTTTGTGAAGTTTTCCATAGTCTGCATTCTGCTAACTGTGTCCCTGTGGTGTTGTTTAAGGTGTTCCTCTGCCCTGTATATTCCCTGTAACTTGGTTGTAAGATCTAGAAACTTGATTGGATTCAGGTTAAGTTTTTTTGCAAGAAATACTTCATAGGTGAAGTTACAGACTTCTGTCAAGAGGCACCTAGTGTTTGGTTGTTTTTTTTTTTCCTTAAAATTTTTTTTTATTGAAATATAGCTGATTTACAATGTTGTGTTAGTTTCAAGTTTCAGGTTACAGCAAAGTGATTCAATTATATATATATGATATATATATATATGAGATATATATATATATATATATATATATATATAGATAGATAGATAGATAGATAGTGGGAAGCAGCCGCATAGCACAGGGAGATCAGCTCGGTGCTTTGTGACCACCTATAGGGGTGGGATAGGGAGGGTGGGAGGGAGACGCAAGAGGGAGGGGATATGGGGATTTATGTATACATATAGCTGATTCACTTTGTTATAAAGCAGAAACTAACACACCATTGTAAAGCAATTATCCTCCAATAAAGATGTTAAAAAGACCCATATATATATATGGTTGTTTCTTTTTGTGATATTAACAGTGATGATAATCAGTGAGTTCACTAGGGGTTTTCAAGTGATGATAATCTAATTCTGTTATTCCTTCTTCATTTATTAGCTGAAATAGTTCTATAAAGAGAAACAGTTACCTTCAGATAGAGTTTGTATAGGAAAGGCAAGATAAATGCTTGATTTTTATTAGTTTTCAAAATAATGAGTTAGTTTCTGTAAAGATAAATCAATAAGGTTTTAAAAATAATATTTTAAACTCATGGATTTCCTTGATTATTTCAATTGTTTGCAGTTATCCATCTTGGTGCTTAAATTGTCCTATCTTTGGCAAACAGGAGCCTCTACAAGCTGGTTTCTTTCAGTCATTTTTGCCATCACTTCATTACGCTTTGATAGCTTTCTTGCTGCTGGTAGAATAAGATGGTCCTGGCTCATATTATAAACTTATTGCCTCAGACCTGAAGTCATTCATTTCTTCAGGGAGCCCTGGTTCTGATTAGTGGGAGACCGTATTAGATGCCACAGCCTGGGTGCTAGAAGCACTATGTTTTTATACTTTATCCATATTTCCGGGTGCACTTTTCCCCAGTCTGCTGCTTTTTTAAAAAAAATTATTTTTATTTGTTTATTTTTGGCCACGTTGGGCCTTTGCTGCTGTGCGTGGGCTTTTCTCTAGTTGCAGGGAGTGGGGGCTACTCTTCGTTGTGGTGCACGGGCTTCTCATTGTGGTGGCTTCTCTTGTTGCGAAGCACAGGCTCTAGGCGTGGGTGCTTCAGTAGTTGTGGCACGTGGGCTCAGTAGTTGTGGCTCGCGGGCTCTAGAGTGCAGGCTCAGTAGTTGTGGTGCATGGACTTAGTTGCTCCGTGACATGTGGGATCTTCCCAGACCAGGGATCGAACCCGTGTCCCCTGCATTGGCAGGAGGATTCTCAACCACTGAGCCACCAGGGAAGTCCCCCCAAGTCTGCTTCTTCTAAGTGCTGTGCAACATTCCACAGCGTGCAGTCTCTACACTGTGCAAACCCGCTTCTCCAATGATGGAGACCAAGATGGCTGCCAGCTCCCTGCTGCCGCAAACAACACGACAAGGAGCTTCCTTGAATACATCCTCTTATGGATCTATATGAGAATCGTTTTTTTCTTTTAGGTCAATGTTATTATCCCTATTTTATTGGAGGAAGCCACCATGCAGTTTGGAATGAGAAAGAAGTTGGGGAAAGAGGAAAGAGGGAGGGTGTAGAAAGGGGAGATGGGGCCCAGGGCAGAGTGGGGCAGTTTATTTTTTATGTATTTATTTATTTGTTTAAAATTTATTTTTGGCTGCCTTTTTAAAAAAAGATATTTATTTATTTGGTCGCACCAGGTCTTAGCTGTGGTATGAGAACTCTTAGTTGCAGCAAGCAAGTGGGATCTTAGTTCCCCAACCAGGGATCAAACCCAGGTCCCCTGAATTGGAAGGTGGTGTCTTAACCCCTGGACCACCAGGGAAGTCCCTAGAGTGGGGCAGTTTAGAAACTATGTTTCGCTTGTGTGTCTCTTGAGCAAGCGTTGCTCATTCTCTTGGGGTCCTGGTGTCATGGGTCCTGGAGGAAGGACGGGTCAGGCTCGGCATCCTCCTAGTTCCTCAGGATGCTTCCTTGCCTTTCTTCATGAGTCAAAAAGTCCCAGAGCTCTAAGGCTCATGCCATTGGGATATCTCAAGCTCTACAGTTGTACCTGTCATCCACATTTTGGGGTTTCTTCTGCACGTTCACTGAGGGCTTTGGCAGGTAACTCTGCATCTTCTTCTCCATGTCATCACTTGCCATCATCCTGGTCAACTTCATCATCCATACGGATGACCTATTCTGTACCACAGCCTCTCAAAGTCTTGGTCTCCTTTATACCAACACCACACTCTTTTCCACTTCAGAGGCTTGTTCCCATGGCTACACCATGAGAGAGACCAGCCAGGGCAAAGTCTTGGTGGCTTAGAAAGAAGGCCATTACATCTACAGCACAGTGTAGAGCCCACGGTGCAAGATGAGGCCCCAGGGTTAGGCAGGGCCCCCTCCCTCAGAACTTTGTAGGTCATCTTAGAGATATTCGCCTCTATTCTAAGAGAAATAAGAAGCTTCTGAAAGGCTTTAAATGTGGCAGAGAGGGTGGTATGGTTTGGTGATGGTGATGTGATCAAATTTGTATATTGAAAGAGCTGGGGCTTCCCTGGTGATCCAGTGGTTAAGACTCCGGGCTTCCAGTGTAGGGGATGCGAGTTTGATCCCTGGTTGGGGAATGAAGGTCTCACACGCTGCGCAGCGCGGCCAAAAAAAAAAAAAGAAAAGGAACAAGCTGGCCGGTGAGGAGGCTGTTGCTACGATCCAGTGAGAGTTAAGGGCAAAGACAAGTTGGCTACCTTGGGTCATCTTTAGGAGTAAAAATCACCAGGATCTGCTACTGATTTGGAAATGGAAGGAAAGAGGGAAGAAGAAGTCAAGTGTGATTCCCAGGTTTGCAGCTTGCCTGACAGGGTAGCAGGTGGGGCCATTCCCTGGGCAGGGGACCATGGGGAGAGGGCTTGAAGTCGGGTGTGATGGAGTGGAATGTATACAGGTTGGGGGGGATCACACACACGCTATTAGATGTGTTGAGTATGAGAAGCCTTTGGAACCAGCCGGTGAAGATTTGAGTCGGGGGTGGGGGGTGGCTGCACAGGTCTGGAGCTCAGCGGGGACGTCTGGGCTGAAGAGGGGACTTGGGCATCGTTAGTGCGTAGGTGGAAATTAAGCTGCAGTGTGGCTGAGATGCCCAAAGAGGGAAGTCAGGGGAGTGGAGAAGAGGGCCTGGGCCCAGCCTTGAGGACACCAGTGTTTAGTGGTTCTGTGGAGGAGGACGGACATGCAAAGGGACCAGAAGGAGCCACCAGAGATGCAGGGAGAGATGCAGAGAGCACGGTGTCATTCATGGAGGCCACGGGAAGAACGAATTTCAAGAAGGGCATCTATCTCTGCTGAGAGAGAGAGGTCAGGAAAGATGAGGAATGAAAAACGTCTGCTAAATTTAGCAATGTGGAGTCGTGAGTAAGCTTAGGAAGTGCTGTTTCACTGAGGAGGTGGGCCAGAGCCTGGTGAGGTCAAGGAGAGTGTGGGATGTGAGAAGGAACAGAGGAACTTCTGGGAAGGTGATTTCAGGGGCTGGGATGACTCTACTGTGGGACATGGTTAACCCCATTCCCCTGCTTCCTGCCAGGAATCTGGATGTGATGTCCTGCTGGACAGCAGCTGTTTTGGGACCACAAGGAGGAGAAGGCCTAGAGGCCTCAGTCCCAGCACCTTAAGCTGCTGGACCAGCCCCAACTCTCGCCCACCTCTGGGTGTTTCTTTACATAAGAAAAACAAAACCGTGTTGTTTGCAGCTGAAGATAATTTGTAACTGATAAAGCATGTCACCTGTGTTATCTCATATAATCCCCACCATGGCCTTTTGAGGTAGTGCTATTATTATTCCTATTTTACAGACAAGGAGACCAAAGCACAGAGAGGTTAAGAAACTAGGGTGACACAACTTAAGTGGCAGAGCTGAGATGTAAAAACAGGGTTTCTGACTCAAGATCAGGCTCTTAACTTCTGTGATGTGCTTTCTCAACAGCTATTATTGGTGATATTGTTGTTATTATTGCTGTTAACTATCTCAGAGGCCATTGGGAGATGTACTCGGGGTGACCCAATCCATCTGTGTGTGTCTCCTTTGCTCTCACACTAATACCACACTCACAGTGCTGCTGATACCAGATGTGGGGGATTTTTCCCCCACCAAGCAGATCTGTGACACCAGCTGGGTGTTCTACCATGTAACTCAATTCTTACACTATCTTCCAGGAGGTAGTGTCAGATCCCACAGGTTAAGGGCTCAGTTCCACAAGACTGCTCCCTACTTCAGACGCCGATCGTGAGTCATAGGTCCCCAGATTAGCCACAATTTCTGCCTGACTTGCCTGTAAATCGGAGGTTCCCATGACCCCCTCCTTGTGTTCAATTAAATTGCTAGAATGGCTCACACAACTCAGGGAAACACTTAACATTACTAGTTTATTAAAGGATATGATAAAAGATACAGATGAACAGCCAGATAAAGAGATACACAGGGTGAGGTCTGGGAGGGTCCTGAGTATAGGGGCTTCTATTCCCATGGGGATGGCATGCATTGCCCTCCTGGTATGGATGTGTACACCCACCTGGAATCTCTTCAAATCTCACATGTTTGGTATTTTTATGGGGGCATGATTGACTATGAACTCCATTTCCAACTCTCCTTCCTTCTCAAGAGACTTGGGGGTGGGGCTGAAAATTCCAAGCTTCTAATTAAGGCTTCATTTTTCCAGTGACCAGCTCCCTCCAGAGGTCATCCAGGAGCTCACCCAGAGTCGCCTCATTTGAACAAAAGACACTTCTATCACCAGGAAATTACAAGGGTTTTAGGAGACCTGTGCCAGGAACTGGGGGCAGAGGCCAGTACATATATATTTTATTATCTCACAAGGGAGATGATAGAATAAGGCTAAATCCCCTTTCAGGGAGGTAGGCTTATAGCTCGTACTTCATATAAGCTTTGAAATACCTAACAATTCTTTGCGTGCCTCCTCTGTGCCATGTTTGTGGAGATGGTGTAGGTGGTAGGAATACAGAGAGTTGATGTGGAAGGTAATTTCTAAAACTATAATTCTACAGTTCCACTCTAAACACATTGTGGTGTAGTTCACATATGAAACAATCTTCCAGCTTAGGATCACAGGGGGAAAAGTGCTGAGATTAGAGAATCAGAACAGTCTGTGGAGGGGATCAAGCACCGTTTCCACAGCTGTAACCATCCATCAGGCTCAGTGAGGAATGTGCACCCTGGGAGGGAATGATATTTATTGTTGTTCTGTTCAGCATGATGTCACTAAGGGGAATCGCTAAATCACCCAGTTCCAAGCAGAATAGAAAATCTGTCCAAGTTGTGCAAATGTTATTTAAAATCCTAGCCATTAGCCATGAGAAAAGTCCCTGCAGCCACATCAAAGAATAGAATAGTTTTCAAAGATGGTGTTTATTACTAAGTTGTTACTGCAAACATTCTTCCGCACAAATAGAGAAAACAACAACAACAACAATTTCCTGAAAATCAGTGCTGTGAAATCACATCCCCAGAAGACTTATAATAACTGTTGGTGATCCACTTATCAGCATTTCAGTATGCATCTTGAGAAGGGAGGACCAGCTCGCCAGCATGAGCGTGTATCAACAATTAGAGGAGCGACTACCTTTGCTTAATGTAATTAAAAATCTAATTTAATAAAGAAAATTGCCTGATGGCTTGTACCTTTTTAAAAAAAGGATTGAATAAAAGTTAGAATTTATTAATGCATTTACATCACTTATAATACTTTAAGCATTGGTCTACTATATACAAATTAAAACTTTGCATAGATAAATAACAGGAATTGTGTTTTCCTCACCAAAATATTTAGGTTAAATAAAAAACTAATATTTACATTGCTTTTTTCGCTTTCAGTCATTGCCCTTTAGTGTCAAACATATGAAATTCATTTTTTAATTTTTAAAAATTAAAAAAATTGGGACTTCCCTGGTGGTGCAATGGTTAAGAATCCACCTACCAATGCAGGGGACACGGGTTCGATCCCTGGTCCGGGAAGATCCCACATGCTGCGGAGCAACTAAGCCCGTGTGCCACAACTACTGAAGCCCGCTCGCCTAGAGCCCGTGCTCGGCAACAAGAGAAGCCACCACAATGAGAAGCCTGTGCACCGCAATGAAGAGTAGCCCCTGCTCACCGCAACTGGAGAAAGCCCACGTGCAGCAACAAAGATCAAACACAGCCAAAAATAATTAAATATTTAAAAAAAAAATTTTAAGTTTATTTCATTGAAGGATAGTTGATTGACAATGTTGTGTTAATTTCTACTGTACAGCAAAGTGGCTCAGTTATATATAATAGATGTATATGTATATATATATTCTTTTCCATTAAGGTTTTTCACAGGATAGCGACTATAGTTCTCTATGCTATACAGTAGGACCTTGTTGTTTATCCATTCTACATATAATTGAAATTCAATTTATTTCAGATTCTCCACGACCATCATCTTGATCATGAGAGCTTATTTTAAAAATGTGTCCATGATGAGTTTGCTGACACATACATTATGAAGTTAGAGTGAAAAGTTGGGGTATCCGTGCATCTGCTGCTGCTATTCCTAATTCCCTCTGGCTAATAATTCCCATGAACAATGAATTAGAGTTGGTAGGGGGCTGAAATCCTTTCCACCAGTCATGTATATCATTCATTTTGGGTTCAGATAATAATGGCCATCTCTCTACTTTAGATATCCTACATATTAAATTAAATTAATTAATTTATTTACATTTTATTGGAGTATAGCTGATTTTCAATTTTGTGTTAGTTTCAGGGGTACAGAAAAGTGAATCAGTTATACATATACATATATCCACTCTTTTTTTAAAAAACTTTTTTCCCATATAGGGCATTACAGAGTATTGAGCAGAGTTTCCTGTGCTATACAGCAGGTTCTTATTAATTGTCTATTTTATATATAGTAATGCATATATGTCAGTCCCAATCTCCCAGTTTATCCCTCCCCCCACCCCCCCCACGTATCCCTGGGTAACCATAAGTTTTTTTTTTTCTACATCCACGACTCTACTTCTGTTTTGTAAATAAGTTCATTTGTACACTTATTTTTAGATTCCACATATAAGTGATATCATATGATATTTGTCTTTCTGTGTCTGACTTATTTCACTGAGTATAACAATCTCTAGGTCCATCTCTGTTGCTGCAAATGGCATTATATTGTTCTTTTTTTAATAGCTGAGTAATATTTCATTGCATATATGTACCATGTCTTCTTTATCCATTCCTCTGTTGATGGACATTTAGGTTGCTTCCATGTTCTGGTTATTGTAAATAGTGCTGCAGTGAATATTGGGTGCATGTTATCTCTTTGAAATATGGTTTTTGCCGGATATATGCCCAGGAGTGGGATTGCTGGGTCATATGATAGTTCTATTTTTAGTTTTTTAAGGAACCTCCATACTGTTCTCCATAATGGCTGTACCAATTTACATTCCCATCAACAGTGTAGGAGGGTTCCCTTTCCTCTACACCCTGTCCAGGATTTATTGTCTGTAGATTTTTAATGATGGCCATTCTGACCGGTGTGAGGTGACACCTCATTGTAGTTTTGATTTCCATTTCTCTAATGATTAGTGATGTTGAGCATCCTTTCATGTGTTTGTTGGTAATCTGTATATCTTCTTTGGAGAAATGTCTATTTAGGTCTTCTGCCCATTTTTGGATTGGGTTGTTTGTTTTTTTGATATTGAGCTGCATGAGCTGTTTGTATATTTTGGAGATTAATCCCTTGTTGGTTGCTTCATTTGCAAATATTTTCTCCCATCCTAGGACTATCTTTTTGTTTTGTTTATGGTTTCCTTTGCTGTGCAAAAGCTTTTAAGTTTAATTGGACCCCGTTTTTTGTTTTTTTTTTCATTACTCTAGGAGATGGATCAAAAAAGTTCTTGCTGCTAATCAATGAATTTGGTAAAGTTGCAGGATACAAAATCAATACACAGAAATCTCTTGCATCCCTGTACACTAACAATGAAAGATCAGAAAGAGAAATTAAGGAAACAATCCCATTTACCATTGCAACAAAAAGAATAAAATACCTAGGAATAAACCTACCTAAGGAAGCAAAAGACCTGTACTCAGAAAACTATAAGATACTGATGAAATATACTACAAAGACGACACAAACAGATGGAGAGATATACCATGCTCTTGGATTGGAAGAATCAATATTGTGAAAATGACTATACTACTCAAAGCAATCTACAGATTCAATGCAATCCTTATCAAATTATCACTGGCATTTTTTCACATAAGTAGAACAAAAAATGTTACAATTTGTATGGAAACACAAAAAACCATGAATAGCCAAGCAACCTTGAGAAAGGAAAACAGAGTGGAGGAATCAGGCTCCCTGACTTCAAACTATACTACAAAACTACACTAATCAAAACAGTATGATACCGGCACAAAAAAAGAAATACAGAACAATAGAACAGGATAGAAAGCCCAGAGATAAACCCATGCACCCATGGTCACCTAATCTATGACAATGGAGTCAGGAATATACAATGGAGAAAAGACAGTCTCTTCAATAAGTGGTGCTGGGAAAACTGGACAGCTACATGTAAAAGAATGAAATTAGAACACTCCCTAACACCACACATAAAAATAAACTCGAAATTGATGAAAAGACCTAAATGTAAGACCAGACACTATAAAACCCTTAGAGGAAAACATAGGCAGGACACTCTTTGACATAGATATCCTACATATTTTAAATGGTACAACTTTCTGTAAGAGTGGGAATGGGATACCAAGGAAATGGGTGACTTGTGTTTTATTAGGGGAATTAGTAAAACTACACTCTATGCTTTGAGCACCGACTGTGTGCCAGGAACTTTGAATTTCTTATGATTATCACAACTCTATGAGGAAGGCTTATCAGCTGGGGAAACTGAGAGTCAAGATGGTGAAGAAACTTGCCAAATATCTCACTCCTAAGAGGGTCCAGAGATATTAGTTAAGATAGCCCTGTTTAACACAGAATGGAGCTACTGGTTAAGGTGATAGGAAATAAATAAGAGGATAAAGAGTTGAAAGGAAAAAAGAAAACTGTTTACACATGATATGAATATCTACATAGATAATCCAACAGGATCAGCCATTAGAACTAATAAGAGGACTTGCCAAGATCTTGCTGGATATGAGATCACTAACAAAACCCCAAAAAACCAATAGTATTTCTTACATCAGTCATATTCCATTAGAAATTTCAGTACAGGACTTCCCTGGTGGTCCAGGGGTTAAGACTCCGTGCTCCCAATGCAGGGGGCACAGGTTTGATCCCTGGTTGAGGAACTAAGATCCCATATGTTGCATGGCACAGCCAAAAAAAAAAAAAAAAAATTCAGTACAAGTACTATACCACTGACAGTGTCAACAAATATCTAGATATTGGCATATCTAAAAATATACACAATCTTTCTGGAAAAAAAACCTCTGAGAATCAGAGGATCATCTGTGGAGATGTAGTCCATGCTCTTGTTGGGATAATTTAATATTGTTAAATTTCTCTTAATTAATTTGTAAACTCAGTGTAACACCAATAAAAATTCCAGTTGTATATATATATTTTTTTGCGGTACACGGGCCTCTCACTGTTGTGGCCTCTCCCGTTGCGGAGCACAGGCTCTGGACGCGCAGGCTCAGAGGCCATGGCTCACAGGCCCTGCTGCTCCGCGGCATGTGGGATCCTCCCGGACCGGGGCACGAACCCGTGTCCCCTGCATTGGCAGGCGGACTCTCAACCACTGCGCCACCAGGGAAGCCCAGAACATATCTTAAATGTATATTTACTACTTACTACAAATTGTTATGTGTAGACAGGATGCACAAACCGCACCCGTTTCTGCAGCTAATTTGACACTAATGGCTACTTGCTGATCGCTTCAAATCTGTCTGCTTCTTGTGCCTTGGTCCTTCTGCTCGGACTACTTCAAAATCTGCATATGTACACTGCCTTTATGCTACAAAATACAATCAGGAGCACTCAAATCTTGCAGGTAACTTATAAAGGGACGACTAGATAAGGTACAATAATCATATATTAGCAAACTGCAAATGCAAACAGAAAATTGTCATGCAGAACTGGTGGATCCCTGAGATGTCTGTGGATCCCGGTTTGAGAAACAGTGGCTAGAAAATGAAACCATCTGTATGTACCCTTAGAGAAGACACAGATAAAGTGACCTCTTATTCATTTCTCCAAATTCCAGAGAGAATATCAAACTGTGAAGATTCTGAAAGAAATGGAGAGGCAGAGGCCTAGGTAAGGGGTATAGGAATGAGAGTACCAGCCTGGAATGGTTAAGAGGAGAGGCAATATTGTTCCCCTCAGGTGGGCTGAGAATTCTCCAGTTTTTACCCTGAAGACAAAGGGAGGGGGGACAAAGGGAACTCAGCACTTGCTGTTGACAACAGCTAGATTAGGGGTAACTATTTGGAAAGACCCAGGGCAGCAATTAAGAGTTAAAGAGCAGGGGCTTCCCTGGTGGCGCAGTGGTTGAGAGTCCGCCTGCCGATGAAGGGGACGCGGGCTTGTGCCCCACTCCGGGAGGATCCCACATGCCGCGCAGCGGCTAGGCCCGTGAGCCATGGCCACTGAGCCTGCGCGTCCGGAGGCTGTGCTCCGCAACGGGAGAGGCCACAACAGTGAGAGGCCTGCGTACCGCAAAAAAAAAAAGAGTTAAAGAGCAGCTAATCCAGTGCCCTAAGGCAAAGGTTCTCAACGTGGTTTCCTATTAGCATCACCCTTTAAAGGAGTTGATGCATGGATCCATCACTAGAGATTTGAATTAACTGGTCGGGTTGGGCATCAGTCTTGGCAAAAGATCCCTGGGGGATTCTAATGTATAGCCAAGGTGGCCGACCAGTGTTTGAAGGGAAACTTTCTCTATGGTATAATTACATTTAAGGCCACCTGTATTCATTTCTTTAATAGGGGCAAGGGAACCAACCCTTATGGAGTGCCCTGTGCTCACTATTTAAATAATAATAATAAATAGTGATAGCAGCTACTATTTATTGAAAGCTTGTTATATGCCAGGTGTTATGTTAACCACTTGATATCCATTTAACCTTCACAACATCTCTGTGAAATGGATGTTATTATCTCCATTTTACAAATGCAGGCTCAGAGAGACCAAGGAATTTGCCTTAAATCACTCAAGGACAAGTACATAAATACATAAGTGAAAGTAATCACGTGCCCAGGGTCATGCAGGAAGGGGGACAGGATCTGAACCGCGGCCTTTAGCTCTACCGCTGTCACAATTAATTGCTATCTAAATGAATGCATTTAACAAGTATTTATTGACTGTGGACCATATATGTGCCTGACCCTAGGATAGATATTGGGAATGTGAAGATGGGCAAGGCAAAATTTCTGCTCTCCAATCTTATCAGAAAGACAGCTAATTCCAAAACAATGTGATCAATGCTATCAGGGTGACCGAATGCCCCTGTTTGCCCAGGATTCTTTGGTTTTAGCACTAAAATCTTGAATTCTGGGCAACTCTTCAGTCCTGGGCAAACTGGGGCAGTTGGCCACCCTGGCTGTCATGGAGCACTGTATGTGGGCTGGGGCTTGCATGGGATGGTGGGGGGTATCGTGGAGAAGAGATCAGGAAAAGCTTCCCAAAGGAGCTTATGTCTTTCTATAGAATGACTTGGAGTTCTTTTAGGTCAACAATGGAGGGGAGGGGGATAGGCAAGAGCGTTCCTGGTGGAAGAACCAGGAAATAGCTCCGGCTAAGGCTTGCAGGGGAGGAGAGCAAGCAGTTTCGTAGAGTTAAAGAGTTTGGGGTGCATGGGGGTCGGGGGGGGGTTTGATGAAGCTGGGGATGGGGAAGCTGGGGCCACACTAAGGAAGTGGGACTCTAGTGGGCAAGGAGCTCACCTTAAGGGTTTTCAGCAAGGGAGAATTACGCTCGATTTTGCATTTGAAAAGATGAGGCTGGTTATGAGAGTAGGGTGGGAGTTACAGTTGCAAGACTATTATAACATGGGTGAGACTAGAGGACAGGAAAGGATGATGACAACAGCAACGACAATATCTAATGCCTATTGATGACTCGATATGTTCCAGGCACCGTGCTGAGCCCTTCACATGCATTATCTCGTTTAATCCTAACATCGAACTCTTTAGTCAGCTGCTATTTTTATGCCTCTGTAACAGACGAGGCAATTCAGACTTAGCTGAAATTTAGTTAAAAAAGTCGCACAGGGTAAATGGCAGAGCCAAGATGCAAACTCCTGCTTTCTGACTTTACATACGCTTAACCACACATTACCTGATGGAAACTAAGGCGGTGCGTATTTGTTCGTTCACTGGAGCAATGTTTATGGAGCACTGACTATGTGCCGGGCACATTTCTGGCTGATGAGGGTACAGCAGTGGACAAAACTTACACAGTTCCTGACCTGATGGCTGTTACATTTGTGTGTGTGTGTGTGTGTGTGTGTGTGTGTGTGTGTGTTGGGAAGATGGATGAGCAAGTGAACCAGTCAGTATAACTTACTTGTGGATGGCTTTAGACTCCATTTCAAGGGAGAAGAGAAAGGATTTGGGGATGTGGGAGTGAGGGGTGTGGGGAGGAGTGTAGGGACATCCAGGTTTCTGGCTCTGCCATCTGCTGTGCGCTGTCAGCAGAGACACGGAGCTCGGGACAGACCTGGGGGGAGGACAAGAGCCCAGTTTTGGACACGTCGAGTTGGAGTCTCCTGGAGTCAAAAGCTCTGAAGGATGGTCATGGGGCAAGTTGAGAAAGTCATTTAAAGCTGGGGCCATGGTTGAGGACCCCAGGGGAGGGTGCAGAGTGAGAAGAGGTCTCAGGTGGAAACCCTGTAGACTGAGCTAAGGGCAGAGGAACCAAGGGCAGAGGAGAGGGGAACCAAGGGCAGAGGAGAGGGAGACAAAGGTCAGAGGGAGAGTGGAAAACCCAGAGAGCTCCAAGGCAGGCAGCCCCAGCATCATCAAATGCCACTTAGAGGCCCAGGGAAGGAGCAGCTAGAGATGTTGGGGGCCAGGACAGACACACACAAAGTTGAGGGGATGTTTTCGAAAGCGATGGGAGCCCAGAATGGGAAGTATCTAGTACAGGACTGAAGGCACAGGAGAAAGTGGAGGCAATTCGTGGAGCAACGCCTTAGAGGAGATGGAGGAGACAGGATCCAGAGGAAAGGCAGAGGGAGCGGTCTTGAATGGGCAGGCATATTCCAGGGACCAGAGGGGAGCAAGGAAAGATGGGTAGGGATGCAGAGCCGCGCTTCTTGGGAGGCAGATGGCTAGGTTGTTTGTGAGATGGAAGGGTCCAGAGTGGGGCTAGGAGGTATCTACAGAGAGATAGAGGTTTGAAATTCACACAGTGGGGGTCGGGAGAAGTGCCACTCGGGACCACCTCAAAATTGATCTCTCCTGCATCTCCATCTCTTCAAGAGCTCTGCCTGGGAATTCAAAGATGCATTTGTACAAATGTGAAACTTAATTCTGGCCTTCAGTGAGAGGCTGACAATGCCAGTTGTGGGATCACAGCGGGATAGGAATGCAGGGGATGTCTCCGGACATGGGGGTGACCCTGAGACATGCAGAGACAACAGCTGGTGAATTTTCAACAAGCAGCCTGGAGTCTGCCTCACATTCGCTATTCGTTTTACAAACAGCCATCGGGAGGGTGAACTGCCCCTCCCACCGCCCCTGCCTCCCCCTCAGCTTTTCTGGGGAAAGAAGTCTGTAGCCTGTTTAATTCTGCCCAGGTGGTCTTTGCCTCTCAAAAGTCTTCATTCTGAGCAGAAAACGCGTGAACGTGACTTTGATGTGTAGGAGACAAATAACTGAACTGCAGAAGGAGCTGTGGGTAGTCCGCCCTCAGCTCAGAGACTGGGGCTCTCCCCACATTTGCACCTCAGGACTTTGTGTCCTCTCAAAATCCCAGAAAAAGTTTCTCTGTGGGTGGCACTTTTTCCACAGCGTGACCGGCTGGGAGGGCTCCATCAGCCAGTGCTATGTCATTATTGGTTGCTGGCGGGCTCTCCTAGGGGACACTTGAGAAACTTTGATAGAAATATTTCTCTTTGGCAACAGCCCGCTGTTTCCATGGTTTGACAATACTAACCAGATGTAAAGTTGGCCAGCAAAGGGGAGGCCTGCCCGGGGGGGAAAGAAGGCCCTCACACACTCACGTCCAGCCGTGGGCAAGTTAGATAACCTCCTTTGGCCTCCGTTTCCTCATCTTTGAAATGGAACGATAATACAAGCTCTAATTACTTACTGTTGTGAGAATGAGCGTTAAAGGACTTTGCAAAATTTTGAGTTTTTTTTTTTTAAATAAATTTATTTATTTTATTTATTTATTATTTTTGGCTGTGTTGGGTCTTCGTTGCTGCCTACGGGCTTTCTCTAGTTGCGGTGAGCCGGGGCTACTCTTCGTTGTGGTGCGCGAGCTTCTCATTGCAGTGGCTTCTCTTGCTGCGGTGCACAGGCTCTAGGCGCGCGGGCTTCAGTAGTTGTGGCTTGTGGGCTTCAATAGTTGTGGCTCGTCGGCTTCAATCGCTGTGGCTCGCAGGCTCTAGAGCACAGGCTCAGTAGATGTGGTGCACTGGTTTAGTTGCTCCGCAGCATGTGGGATCTTCCTGGACCAGGGCTCGAACCCGTGTTCCCTGCATTGGCAGGCGGATTCTTAACCACTGCGCCACCAGGGAAGCCCTTGAGTTCTTTTATAAAGAGTAATTGGAGGGTATATTTTAGAAACAAATGAAATAAGAAACAAAGCAGAACTTAAATGTAACGATGTTAATTTCACTTGGGTGTAATAGACTGTTGTCATTCTTAGAGATCTACTAATTTAAGTAAATAGTCCTCTCACCTGATACTGACAGAATTTTTTTTTAATTGAAGTATGGCTGATTTACAGTGTGTTAGTTTCAGGTATACGGCAAAGTGATATACATATATATATATATATATATGTATGTACATATTCTTTTTAGATTCTTTTCCATTATAGGTTATTACAAGACATTAAATATAGTTCCCTGTGCAATCAGTAGGCCCTTGTTGTTTATTTTATATAGCATAGTGTGTATCTGTTAATCCCAAACTCCTAATTTATCCCTCCTCCCTTCCCCTTTGGTAACCATAAGATAGTTTCTTTTTTTTTTTTTTTATAAGATTGTTTTCTATGTCTGTGAGTCTGTTTCTGTTCTGTAAGTTCATTTGTATCATTTTCTGAGATTCCACATATAAGTGATATGTGATATTTGTCTTTCTCTGTCTGACTTAACATCACTTAGTATGATAATCTCTAGGTCCATCCATGTTGCTGCAAATGGCATTATTTCATTCTTTTTCATGGCTGAGTAATATTCCATTGTGTGTGTGTGTATGTGTGTGTGTGTGTGTGTGTGTGTGTGTGTGTGTATTTATCACATGTTATTTATCCATTCATCTGACAGAATATTTTTAACCTAATTTTTTGAACAGGTAGTGAACTCACAGTGTTTAATATTCCAAACGTGTGAAAGGGTATAGAGTCACCATTTTCTCCCCTGCCCCATCCCAGCAATTCAAGCTCCCTCTGCAAAGGTATGGTGACCAACTGGTCCTGGTTTGTCTGGGACTTTCTGGTTTAGCACTGAAATTCCTTAGCAAACTGGTTGGTCACCCAATGTCATAGACAACTGACATTATGAGTCTGTAGCGTGTCCTTCTGGAGGTAATTTGACAAGACCGACCTTACTATTTACAAAATCATCACGGGTGACAAAATAAAGATGTCATAAATGACTGGCGCATAGTATTGGGGAAGGAGGAAACCATGATAACACGGGGGCATAAATCTTATCATCTAACAGTTGTTTTAAGTATTTCCAGCTCTGGAATTGCTATTCCTCTGCAAAAGAAATCTCCCTGTCAGGCTTGGGAAAAAGAGTCCCGTAAACGGTAACAGTCTGTGACCCCATTTCCCATAACTGTGGTTGACCAGAGACTCCATTAGCCTTTTGTTTATAATCCATTTTTGTGCAGTTAAAAAAAGCATTTGTGTACTGGGGGTTTGGATTTCATAAATATGCTTATTTGCCAAGTTATCTTCTAGATTTCCCTGTGTGAATGCAACTGATTTGGGAAAGCCCAGTTTCAGAGAAAGCATAACAACTGTCCTTATCAAGTGTGAACTAAGACATCGGGAGGCCTTTTCCAGGCTAAAAATAGACCTAGAACTCCGTGTATTTTAGCTTCAGGACTTTTTACAAACCGTCTGGCAAACCAGCACATTATTATTTTATGAATAAGGCATCAACGTTCATTTTAAATGTTCTGGCTTCAGGCTATTTTACTTTCGTGCAAAAAAAGATGAATTATTTATAAAAATAGGCATGAATATCATATGATAATACCCTGAGTTCTAGCAGGGAGTAAAATGAGCTGCAGCTGGTGCTGTCAGCTCCCCAGGAGAGCTAAGCAGGAGCAAGTTGAGGGCGGGGCTGCAGCCTTCAGAAGGGGCTGATTGCTGAGATGCAGCTCTTTCTCTTGGGAGGATGGTCAAGTCTCCCCACTCTCACTTACACTCTCTCTCTTATCCTCCTTCCCTTCCTCCCTCTTTCTTCCTCCCCCCTCCCCTCCCCTCCCCATCTCTCCTTCCCTCCCTCCCTCCCTCCCTTCCTCCTTCCTTCTTTCCTTCCTTCCTCCCTTCCTCCCTCCCTTCCTTCCTTCCTTCCTCCTTCCCTTCCTTCCTTCCTCCTTCTTTCCTCCCTTCCTTCCTTCCTTCCTTCCTATTTCCTCTCTCCCTCCCTCCCTCCCTTCCTTCCTCCTTCCTTCCTTCCTTCCTCCCTTCCTTCCTTCCTTCCTCCCTTCCTTCCTTCCTTCCTCCTTCCTTCCTTCCTTCCTATTTCCTCTCTCCCTCCCTCCCTTCCTCCCTTCCTCCCTTCCTCCTTTCCTCCTCCCTTCCTTCCTTCCTTCCTCCCTTCCTTCCTTCCTTCCTCCTCCCTCCCTTCCTTCCTCCTTCTTTCCTCCCTTCCTTCCTTCCTTCCTTCCTATTTCCTCTCTCCCTCCCTCCCTTCCTTCCTTCCTTCCTTCTTCCCTTCCTCCCTTCCTCCTTCCTTCCTCCCTTCCTTCCTTCCTCCTTCCTTCCTTCCTCCTTCCTTCCTTCCTATTTCCTCTCTCCCTCCCTCCCTCCCTCCCTCCCTCCTTTCCTCCCTTCCTTCCTTCCTCCTCCCTCCCTTCCTTCCTCCCTCCCTTCCTTCCTTCCTTCCTTCCTTCCTATTTCCTCTCTCCCTCCCTCCATCTCTCTCTGGCGAACTTCAGAAACCACAGTACAGAGATCCTTTCTAAATTCAAGTGTGGGCAGATGCTGGTTTTATGGAACTATTTGTATTCAAGTTATTTACCCTCCTTAAGCCTCAGTTTCTTCATCTGTGAAAGGAGGTGATAATTGTATCTTCTCCCTAGGCCTGTGTTGAGGAGCAAATGAGACAAATATGGAAAGTGCCCAACGCCGAGTAAATAATAAACGTTAGCTGTTATTAGAGCCTGCCCACTAGGGAACACACAGGGTGGGGTGTGCACGTGGGCGGAAGTCACAGTACTTGGACACGGAGAGGCTGAGTAAGGTGACCAACTCTTCCTGGTTTGTCCAGGACCAGCCTGGTTTATTTTTTAAAATTTTCGTTTTAGTTTAGAATTCTTTTTTATTGAGGTAACATTAGTTTATAATATAACTGTCACGTGTACAACGTTATATGTCTGCATCATACCCTACAGTGCGCTCACCACCAAAAATTTAGTTTCCATCCATCGCTATATAGTTGCTTGTTTTTAAAATGGAAAGTCCTGCATCCTGGGAACCCTCAGACCAAACACACTGGAGCCTGGTCACCCTCCTGAGTCAGGTTGGGTTGAATTTGTCCGCTTTTAGGTTTCCTCCCTTCTCATCCCGAGACTGTCACGGGGCGAGAGCTCCAGCCTGCGTGCGGTTACCTGTTCTCCGGATTACGAGGGGGAGAGTAGAAGGGGGAGGAGAAGCACGCAGAAGGGGGAGGAGAGGGCCACCTACCTGCCCGGAACAAGTTCTGCGTGACTCCATCTGCCCCGCCTGGCCACTGGGTCATAGAGTATTGTGACAGAATGACCACGAGGCCGGGCCTTCCCGTTCCTCCCTGCCACCTGCCCCCCCTCAGTTAGGTTACTCCAAGCCTCTCAGCCGACCCCAGAGAAATGGGAGGAACTGTGCAAGCACGTAAAAATTAAAGAGATACAATTCCTTTTATTATGTGGAGGGCAAAAAAATGTGTCTAAAGTGGCCCATTTTAGAATTTGATTTGAACATGGCATTTCACTGCTATTCCAGGAGTACGTTTTATACCAGTGACTGAGGCCTGTGCAAAAGAGGTTCTGAACGACGTTCCAGAAGTTCCTCCCTCTAAGCCAGCACTGCATTTCCCCAGGCGTGTGGGGAGGGAAGCAGACCACAGCGGGCTGTGTGAAGGCTAAAGAAATGCCGTGTATGAGGTTGAGCCTGGTACACAGTGGGCACTCGATAAATATTAGCTCTCTGTTTGAACTTCTCCAGCAATGATTGTATAGTACACTCAAAACCTATTACCTACTCTCCCTGACCCTTTTCTCTTGGGTCTGGAAACTTTATTTACTAGTGATTAGATTACCAGCCAGTAGGTCTTGTCTGCAAATCGAATGGCTTTCATTAAGGCCAGAGGCCACATGTCACATGCTTCCTCCCCCGCTATGGTGCCCAGCCTATAAAATCTCTGCTGCTGTGGTAAGAAGCTCTCCAGAGGACATGTGCTCTGCTGACATAATGAGGAAAAGATGAAAGACTGGCCGAGTCACTGTGGGGTCGCCCCCCACCTCCTCCGGGTTTCTTGCTGAGTTGAATCCACTTCTTTGCCACGGGTGCCCTTCACCTCCTCCTCCAAATGGGAGCAGAAAGCCACCCCTCTCCAGGCCAGCCCTTTCTCCCACTGCCGAAGCATGTGTGTCCTTCTGACGTCCCTAAACTGAGACACTGCTGTGAGCCTCCGTTTCTTCATCTGTGAAATAGGGTTGGAAGGTTAAGTGCGATTACGCATGTAACGCTCAGTGAATACCGGTCACTATTATCTGGAACTTGTTTAACCCCATTAAATCTGTCCTTAGAAATTATTTCCACTAAAGAGTGTTGGGTGTGTGTGGGGGTGTGGATCAGAAAGGGAGGGAGCCTGCTCTGAGGTTCTCGAACCCGCCTTTCCCATTTTCCTTACCCACGATCTGAAGTCTGATCTCTGGTCACCCTTGGTAAACCTTTCCCCCAAAGCTATATTAAGAAGAAGGGGATTCGTGTCATTATCCATTTTAGGCAACAAAATAGTTCAGATTAAAATATATATACTACAGGTTAAAAAATTATAAAATTAATACATGCTTATTGTAGATACTAGAAAATTCTGTAAGGAAAAGAAGAAGATACAAATGCCCCATGACTGACCGCACACTTCGGGATAGTTGCTGTTAATGTGTTGATATATTTCCTTCCAATCTTTTTTCTTGGGTGTCTTTTCATTTTAAGTCAGCTGTTAGTCCCAGGGAACAGAGAATGTTGACCTTCTGAAGGGTTAGGTTACTTGCCTGAGACCAATCTCCTCAGAGCTGACAGATATGAAACCAGGAATAGGTGAGAGCTGCCCCATGGTTGTTCCTCCTCTGAATTCAAAGGAATCTGGACTATTAACTAAGGTAGCTAGTTTTGCTCCTCAGCTGCTGCCCCTGGAGGCATCCCAAGCAGGATACTGGAAACTCTCTCCCTTGGGTACCGGTGAGCCTTGAAGGTTGGAAAAACAATTTATAGTTAAGTATTTTCAGTTATTTCAATGTTCCTTCTTCATTGCTCTGATATCTTAATAATTAACATTTGCCGAGCATGTACCATTTCTTCAATGTCATGTTAAGCATGTTACAAGTATTAACTCATTTAGTCCTGGAAATACTCTCATGAGATAGGTTCTCTTATTATCTGTATTTTATTGATGAGGAAACGGAGGCATAAAAGGTTTAAGCAAGGTCACACAACTAGTAAATGGTGTACTGGGACTAAATTACTTCTCTTGTGTTTGCTGTGTATATATAAATATATATATATATATATATATATATATATGGGCATGGATATATAAGTACCTCTCTTATCTTTCCATTTATTCATCCTTCTCTCTCCCTCTCTCTCTCTCTCCCTCTTCTTATTTGATCTATATTATTTCTGAAGAATTTTCATCTAAGTTTGAAGTGGCCTCCCTCAGTGGCGTGTGAGCCTTGGTGAAGCAGGACTCCACCTCTCATACGGAGCTGAAGGGGGTGAAATATTCCCTCTTCCCCTCCTTGAACAGCTGGGACAATGACATGTGACTTAGGGCAGCCAATCAGATGCTCCAGCACAGGACTTTGAATTTCAAGGGAGTGATGAGATTCAAGAGCAGGTTAGAGGTTCACTCTTTTGGCAGTGGTGATGGCAGTGGCGTCTATGTCCAGTTACAGAGGCGGCAGTGGTGATGGTGGAGCCTTCAGAACGTCTGCTGGGCAGTGCCGCTGGGCAGTAGCTTCCTTAACAGGATCCTTCCTGGGGTCTGATTTTGGCTTTGGTTCTAGAAATCCAGCCAGACTCAGTTCGTTCTTTCTTTCTTTCTTTCTTTCTTTCTTCCTTCCTTCCTTCCTTCCTTTCTTTCTTTCCTCCCTTCCTCCCCTCCTCCCTCCCTCCCTTCCTTCCTTCCTTTTTCTGCGGTACGCGGGCCTCTCACTGTTGTGGCCTCTCCTGTTGCGGAGCACAGCCTCCGGACGCGAAGGCTCAGCGGCCATGGCTCACGGACGCAACCGCTCCGCGGCATGTGGGATCTTCCCGGACCGGGGCACGAACCCGTGTCCCCTGCATCGGCAGGCGGACCCTCAACCACTTCGCCACCAGGGAAGCCCAGTTCCCTGTTTCTTGCCTGTTGGAATGGGAGGGGAAGACTATGTAGCATCCGTATCTTCTCTTCCTCCTCTCTAACAGAACCTTCCCTCTCCTTGCGGCGAGTGGGTGCTACTCTTCGTTGCTGTGTGCGGGCTTCTCATTGCAGTGCCTTCTCTTGTTGTGGAGCATGGGCTCTAGGCGTGTGGGCTTCAGTAGTTGTGGCTCATGAGCTCTAGAGCACAGGCTCAGTCAGTAGTTGTGGCGCACGGGCTTAGTTGCTCTGCAGCATGGGGGATCTTCCCAGACCAGGGATCGAATCCGGGTCCCCTGCATTGGTAGGAGGATTTTTAACTATTGCGCCACCAGGGAAGTCCAAGAGGAGGATCTCTATTCCACGATTGGAAGAAGGGTTTTTCTTTCTCACTTGATGTGTATGAACTAGAAGGCAGGTTACCCCAGTTGTCACTGCAGTGTTCTTGTGACCAGCAATCACTGCAACGTTCCTAAGGTTGAAGCCAGTGCTGTGGGCAACAGAGCAGAAAGATGGAAAAATCCAGGGTCCTAGACATCATGTAACTGCCGAATCAACCACCCGGGTCTTCCTTTATATGAGAAGAGATTTCCTTTTTGTTTAACTCAGTTCAAGTTGGGTTTTTCTGTTTCTCATAGCAGAAAATATTCTAATTGATTTGCTTCTTTTTTCCACCCAAGCCTGATTATCTAAGCTCATTATCTCTCAAACAATCTTTTGGTCTCAGGAACTTTTGGTCTCTTTTTGATTTCCAGTCTTAAGAAAAATGAAGGACCTCAAAGAGGTTTTGTTACGTGGGTTATACCTACTGATATTTACTGCATTAGAGATTTAAAATGAAGACACCTTAAAATATTAATTCAATTAGAAACAGGGTAATAAATACATTAATATTTTAACATCGATACACGGTTATGAAAATAACTATATTTTCTAAAAAAATAGAAGAGTGGCATTGTTTCAACATTTTTTGGTAAACTCTTTATGGTCTGATTTAATGGGAAATAGCTGGAAAAACGAATACAAATGAATCCATATTCAAAACATAAACAGATTCACAGATATTGAAAACAAGCTTATGGTTACCACAGGGGAAAGGGAAGGGGGCAAGGACAAATTACGAATATGGGATTAACAGATACACACTATTTACTATACATAAATAGATAAGCAACAAGGATTTACTGTATAGCACCGGTAATTATACCCAATATCCTGTAATAAACTATAATGGAATATAATCTGCAAAAAAACGGAATCACTGTGCAGTACACCTGAAACAAACACAACATTGTAAATCAACTATATTTTAATAATAAAATAAACTTCTATCAAAAAAAAAAGAAAATAGCTGGATTCTCATATACACTTTTGCATTCACACTGTTGCGATTTGTTGTTTGGGTTGAAAAATATGAAGAAAATCCAGCCTCACCTAGATATGCAGTTGGAAAAAGGAGAATTTTAATAGCCTTTTCAGATAGTATGGATATACTTCTTTAATTTCACACCAAAATTTGCGAGCAGTATTTTCTTAAAGATTACACTGTGAAATCTGGAACCATATCAATTAACTTTTTTTTTTTTTTTTTGCAGTACGCGGGCCTCTCACTGTTGTGGCCCCTCCCGTTGTGGAGCACAGGCTCCGGACGTGCAGGCTCAGCGGCCATGGCTCACGGGCCCAGCCGCTTTGCGGCATGTGGGATCTTCCCGGACCGGGGCACGAACCCGCGTCCCCTGCATCAGCAGGAGGACTCCCAACCACTGTGCCACCAGGGAAGCCCCAATGAACTTTTATACTCCACTTCATCAAAATCCATTGGTCTACCTTGCACTTTGAATGGCTCTTTTACCCAAGCATGATTCTGTAACATTGGCCATGCCGAAAAATTGGCTTGCTGATTTAAGCAGAGCTTTCAAAATTTGACATATTTCATTACATAATATCAAAACCGCCACACTTTTTAGTATCACCACCAAGCTTATCAGAAAAGTCTTGAAGTATTGGGAAGCAGTCCAGCTCACAGCAGAAAGCCTCCTAATGGATAAGTTTTCTAAAAATTCAGATTTTAGCCTGAAGGTTTGAATTTTATCACTGGCTACGATACTGTCAGTTGCCATCCTTAAAGTGACAGGCTCATTCTTGTTCATTTTTGAGAAAATGCCTGCCAAAGACCAGGTCTGAAGTCTGTCAGGCACTCTTTTGATTAACAATGGTGTTCCATGAAGAAAGTGGCTAGTTCAGTTTGCAACTTTAAGAACTTCACATGCGTTCTTTTCTTGAGACGCTCCTCATGGCTCAGAGTGCAGCATTTGAGATTTATGCACACTTCGTATTTTACCCCATCTAACAGTAAAATGTTCTGTTCTCAAGGGTCAAGATTTAATCATTTCACGGCTCTATCAAAGACACTATAAAATGAAACTGGCTCTTTTTATTTTTTTTTTCTGTTGTGCATGGTCATGAAGAATACAATTACTATGAGCATAGTTTGTCTTGATTCATGCGATTTCTTTTGCACCATCAGTGAAAAAGACAAATAACATCTTAATGTTATCATGGAATTAGTTTTGACTTTGCAGGTTCCCTGGAAGGGTCTCAGGGACCCCAGGAGTCCCCAGACCACACTTTTAGAACTTCTGCTTTAGCTTCTGGTTGATTCTAGAAGCAACCCAACATGCTTCCGATAAACTCCCTTTTCCTGAAATCAGCCCCAGTTGGTTTCTGTTGCCTGTCAGCAGTGTTCCGTGTTAAAATGTCATTGTTTATGGTTGGTTGATTCAAAATGTTTAAGGAATTCTAATTTAGGGCAATTTATAAGTAAGTTCTTTGTTGTGATGGTTTGCACAGCAAATAATCAGGAAGAAGGAAAGATTCTACAGTTTCACTATACTAAAATAATCTAACATTTATGTACATTCTTGGTGTTAAGTCAATTTTAAACAACCAAGCAAGTCTACTCCAGTCCATGAATTGTGGCAAAAGAAGGATAAGGGCACTAATGTTTCCTCCCTTCTTAGGCATTTTTCCAGCGACCTTCCTGAGCTAAGTATTATTATCCTCACTTTAGACATTAAAGACTTGAATTCTGTGGTTAAGTCTTTGGCCAAGGCCACTCAGCGGTCAGACCTCTCATCCTGGCTAGAGGCTCCAAGGCCCAGGCCTTCTTTACTCTACCACGCAGGAATTTTTGATAAGGACAAAAATATAAGCCTGTGATGGCTGAGGTTTATGCCTTAGAGGGCAGTGCTGCAAAATCATGGACGTCGCCAGTGGTTCTTTAAGAAATTTCTTTTCTAAATTCTATTGTGATGATATGATAAAATGCTGGCTCTCTACCAACACATTTTTGACATACCATAAAGTGGTATTTTAGAGTTGGAAGAGACCTAAAGCATGTGATCTGTCCAAATTTCTCACCACTGGGGCATGCTGGACTATTCAACGTGCGTTTCAAATAGTACCTCCTGGGCGATGACTTCTGATAACCTGATTATCGTTCATCCCACTAAATCAACATGTGTCACATTATAAGTGGCAGGCAGCTCTTTAGATGCCCCAATAATCCCTGCTTCCTGATATTCACACCCTTGTACACTTCCCTTCCCTTGTGATAAGATCTGTAACTTGCTTCTAACCAACAGAATATAGCAAAGGTGTTGGGATGTCACTTCTGTGGTCAGGTTTCCTAGGACAGTGACTTCTGTCTTGCTAACAGGGTCTTTCTATTGTCTTCTAGACTTGCACATTTTGATGAGGCAAGCTGCCATGTTGGAAAGGCCCACATGGTAAGGAACGGTGGGCAGCCTCTGGCCAACAGCCAGTGGGGAACTGAGGCTTTCAGTTCAATAGCCCATGAACAGCTGAATCTGGCCAACAACCAGTGATTGAAGTTGGAAGCAGATCCTACCCCAGTTGAGCCATCAGATGAGACCCCAGCCCCAGCTGACACCTTGATTGCACCTTTGTGAGAGACCCTGAAGCAGAGGACCCTGCTAAGCTATGCTCAGATTCCTAAACCACAGAAACTCTGCTATAATATATGTCTGTGTTTTAAGCTGTGAAGTTTGGGGATAATTTGTTAGGAAGCAATAGCTAACTACTACACTGTACTATATTTTATTTATCTGTTGCTCCTTTTAGTAGGACCAGGAGTGAGCTGTTTAAGGTCACTGAGTACTTGTCATGTGTGTTTACCTGTTACTGGAGAGCTTCCTGCAGAATCCATCCTCATGCTGAAAGGTGGAACCTGAGGCCTGCAGTATAGTTCCTAGTGATCCAGGAAAGCCCTCTGTGCCCTGCATCAGTTCCCGACTTTGGGTCTCACACTAGAACATCCATAACTGTCTTTCTCCACTTAAGTATCATTTAGCTTACAAACCAGAGGTAGCAAGCCAATTACTCCCTGGGGTCTGAAACTTCAACCTGGGAGGAAGACTATTCCACAGCAAAGGTATGAATGCAGAAATGCACATCTTAATCCAGTTCATAAGCAGAGGTGCACAATGTCTGAGAGATCGAAGCCATGAGAAAAGAAACTCTTTCAGAGAAAAAGAAGTTAACTGGGGAGATGTGGAACTATATGCACTGCATAGGGCATCGGACAGCCCATTTCACTCTGGAGGCTTCCGTTTCCGCATCTGTAGAATGGAGGTTTGCCCCGGGTGCCATGGTCTTTCGATTCTTAGTCTGACACAACCTGGGTTGCTATGAGCAGGCTCTCTGGGTCTTGAATCAGCTATTAAAGGAGGGTAACAGAAATACCTGTCTCCTAAGGGGGTTGCAGGATTAAATGAAATAGAGAAAATGTGAAATGTGCAGAACAGCGCCTGGCTATTGTTACTTCTCCAAGGGGGTGACAGGTCCCGAGGGAACCGGGGCCGCCCGGAGAGCAGCGAAGCCCGCACCGGGCCTGGTGGCCTGCCCCGCCCACGTGGGGCTGCGGCCCGTCGAATGACTCCGTGCAACGTGTTGGTGGCGGCTGCCGCGGCGGCGGCGGCGGGCGGCTCGGACTCTTCCGGGCGCCACAGCTTCCTGCCAAGCACCGCGCAGCCGCCTGGCTCCGCCGCGGGAGTAGCCGGTGAAGGCCTCGTCGCCGGTGCGGGACCCAGGGCTCCGCCGCGCTCGCCCAGCCCAACCCCGGGCCGCCGGACCGCACCATGCGCGCCGCGCCGCCGCCCGCGCGGCTTCTGCCGCTGCTGGTGCTGCTCGCGCTCCTGGCCGCGCCCGCCGCCCGCGCCAGCAGAGCCGAGTCTGTCGCTCCGCCGCAGTCCGGATCCGAGCGCCAGCCGCGGCCGCCGCCCGGCCCTGGGCCCGGGAACGCCACCGGGATGGGCTCCGGGGAGGCGGCGGGCGGCGGCGGCGGCGGCGGCGGCGGCGGCGGCGGCGGCAGTTCCAACAGCAGCGGTGACGCCCTGGTGACCCGCATCTCCAGCCTGCTCCGCGACCTGCCTACCCTGAAGGCAGCCGTGATCGTGGCGTGCGCCTTCTCCGCCTTCCTCATAGCCTGCCTGCTGCTGCGCGTCTTCAGGTGGGTCCGCCGCCCCTTTGCAGCCCCCGCGGGCCAACTTGCACCGCCAACCTGCTGTCACTGCGCGCCCGCCGCACCTGCGCGCGCCGATGCACCGGCCCCGGCGCCTGGGTGCGCTCCCGCTAGCCTGGGACTCCCGGCCCTGCTCCTCGGGGTTGCACTCGGCTGGTTTTCCCTGCTACACACTTTAGGAATTTTCTCCCCTTCGAACGTTATCTCTATCTATAGCTATAGCTGTAGCTATAGCTATGATATGTATCTATATATATCAATAAATACATAAAAAATATTGAATTCCTTTTCACTCTCCACTAATGCTTAACACTCTCCATAGCGCTCCGAATTATGACACCCTTACACGGAATATATTTTTATACCTATTTCACAGATGAGGAAAAATTTTCCGGAGAGGCAAGGTGGCTTATTCAAGTAAGCTCGGTGGTGGAAGTAGGATTTGAACCGTACCCACCTTGCTGAGCCTCCCTCTGTTCCCTCTGAGGGCTTCTCAGGCACCACCTGCTGTTTTTTCTTTTCATTGGTTCTGCTACCAAAAGAAGCCGTGTCTAGCCTGTGGGGATACCTGTTGGAGGCGCGCATTGCGCCAGGGATTGGAGCTGGGCTTTAGGATGTTTGGCCATCCTTGGTGGCCTCAGTGACTTTCTGCCTACCACCCTGCCTGAATGGACTGCCGCAATGAAGATTTGCAGGGGCATGAGGGATCTTGGAGAGGCTTTTTGTAGGTTGCTCAAGTTCAGGGAGAAAGTGGGAAATTAGAAAGGATGGCCGGGGTCTCTGGAGTAGGGGTATGGAGAGGGCTACAGGGGATGCAGGGAGGGTTGCATTTCCCCCTAATGCCTGGGAAATTCTGGTTTTGCAGGAAATGAACCAAATGTGTCCTGTTACTCAGGCGGGCCTCTGGGAAATCTGGGCATGTGTGTGTCAGTTATTCACAGCCTGTTCCTTCCCCTTCCAAGTGTATACAGTGTGCTTGGGTGTTTGATCAGCTGTTGGAGGTTTGGGGCCAGGGGCTTGTGAGCCTTTTCAGAGCAGGAGCAGAAACCAGATCTGGAAAGGCCGGGTTGGGAGCTCTCCCTTGAGGTTTGCTGTTGGTTGCTGTGTGACTTTGAGTCAAGGTGTTTCTTTGTGGGGCCGTAGGATTAAATGGTAGTGGTCCTGAGGAAATGGAGAAGGGGGAACTGTGGGCCCACATCCCCTCGCCCCATCCCCTGCCCTGGCTCCGGCTACATTGTTTTCCACTGTGCTGATCCCCTGACGTGCAGCAGACGTTGAATTGCCCCTCTCTGTACCCCATCCTTCCCGCTGCCCTTTATCCTCTGCTTGCAAACTTCAGTGGCTCCCTGTAGCCACTACCTGGATGTGGCATTCAGACCCTTACAGACTAGCTCCAGTGCACCTTGTGGCCATCAGCCAGCCCTTCTGAACCTCCTGTCACTTCTCTCCTGACACTCCCTGCGACTGGCTTGTGCTCGTCCACTCCTGGGCCAGTTCCCACTGCACACTTGCCATGACTGCACGCAGCCACCGGGGCCCAGCTCCCATGCTCCGTCCTCTGGGTAGAGTTCCTGGACATCCGAGCCAGGCGGTTGCTTCCTTTTCTGGCCTCCCCCAGCCCTAGACTTGTGCATCCTCCGTACGGCCCTTCTCACGCCAGGTTGGTGGCTCCCCCACACAGCAGACAGTCCTGGAGGGTGGGCATGTCCAGTCCCCGTGCCCGAGGACGGCCTGGCCTTCAGCAGATGCGCTGTAGTCCTTTACTGCCTTCCTGATTGTTCAGCTGCGTGGAACGTTGGTGCCTAGAGCAGCTCTGAGCCTGGAGGTTTGAAACATTTTGCTCAAAATAGGCCGCTCAGCCCACAAGGCGGTGCACTTCTTAAGACGGTATTTGAACTATTTTGCCAGTCTGCTCCGTATTACCCAGGAGCGGGGCCGAAAAGCCAGCAGCATGTGGCCAGATGTGAGGGCATGTGTTTGAGCAAGAGAGCCGGTACTCAGGGCTGGAAGGGATGGGTCCTTGCTGGCCTGTGAGCTGGGCGTTGGAGGAAGGTTCCGACTTCACAGGAGAGGCTCCTTATGGATGTGCCTTCTCTTTCCAGGAAGGCCTTCTTGTTGGGGAGAGTTTCCAGGGCTTCAGCTGACACCCCAGTTCTGATGTGGATAGGAACTTACAGCATTTTAAAGCTGGGAAGGGCCTTGATGGTACACAGGTCCCATGTGCTCCTTTGCAGAGGAGAAAGTTGCATCCCAGGGAGGGGAGTAAGTCATCCGGTAGAGTCTAGAACACTACAAGTCTGTGGTCTGTACTGTGACCTTTCCACAGGCCTCTGCACGCTCGCTTCATCCGGCTTCCTGAAGGCCTGCTGCCCTGACTGGGCGTCTTCCTTACCTGCTTCCCCTCCTAGCCCCTTAGCATGCAGCCACCACATCCTGGCTATTCTGCCTCTCAAGTCTCCCTGAGACTGTCTCATCTGGGCCATACCCCTTCCTCCACAGGAGCTTCCCCACCTGCCAGCCCTTCTGCCTGACTCACCTCCCTTCCTCGTGTCCGCAGTCACAGCAGTACCCTTCAGGCTGGCGTTCCTGCAGCCAGCCTTGTCCCCACTCCCATCCATCCTCCCTCGTCTAGTTTCACCCTTCTTCTGCCCACTCATCCCCGCCGTGCGCAGGCTTCTCAGCGTGCTGGCAAGCTGCCTGTGTCTAAGCAGGGCCCCGCCTCCCTCTCAAGCCCCCATCTCAGCTGTGCCCACTGCTCCCACCCTGCTGGACCTTCAGGTGTTCTCCAGCGGCATCTGGTGGCCTTAGCCCGGCATGTGCCTCTGACCCTCTGCTTGGGGTCCCCTCCACCACCAAGACTACGGGGCCAGCTCATTGCTGTTTGCCTGCCTGTGTGTCACCTCCTCTGAGAAGCCTCCCAGCAAGGCCCCCTTCCAGAGCACATGTGAGTTTGGGATTTTCTACTTGGAGTCAAGAGTGTCGCTGAACTTACCAGGCGGAGGGCTCCTAAGAGCAGGACTGGCCCTTAATCGTTTGTGCCTCTCTAAACGCCTGCCGTGGCTCCAAGCACAAGCTGGCATCTGAGAAAGGTACTTTTAGCAAATGAATGAACCCCTAAGTATTTTGCTTTGCTGATGCGTCTCAAAATGTCCTCTGTGATGAGCTGCATGGCTGATGCTGGGAACCTGTGAGATCGGGACTTATTTGGACAGTGGCCGCCATTTCCTTAACGATGGATACAGAGAAGGGAGGGAGGTAAAGGAGGAAGAGTGTAGTAAGTGTTATTGCTTATACATAACCCGTGTGTCTGTTTTCCCTGAAGGAGTCGCTTTGCCAGACGACAGAAAGAATGTGGATCCAAGGAAACTGTTAGAATTAGAAGCAAAGAATGTGTATCGTGGTAAGAAAGATATATACCTTTAACCAAGCAGTTCCGTTTCTAAGGTACGCACAGTTTTTACTGCAATGCCTATTCTTTGCTTCTAATTTTATTACTTAGGAGAGGAAGCAAAGATGCATGGCCAATGAAGTCCAGAGCAGTTCTGTTTAACAGTGAAAAGGTTTAAGTAACCTAGGTATCTAACAATTGAGCATTGGTTAACTAAATTATGGTAGTCCTTACAGTGAAATACTGTGCAGCTGTGAAAAATGAGGATGCTAATATAATACTCAGTATATGCTGGTCGAGTGAAACAGGTTACAAAACAGCATGTGTAGTATAAGCTCATTAAATAAATAAATTATATATATATATAGATGCACAAAGAATTTTTTGTATGAGTGTGTACATGTGTGACTGTGGGAGATTCTTCATTATGTATTTATTTATTGTTTATGATATATTTCTACATTGTCTGAATTTCCTTTCAACGGACATTTATTCATTTTCTTTCTCCCTGTCTGTGCACTCAGCTCCTTGCTGCATCCTTAGGTGTGTCTTCCTGAGGACCTGTATAAGAGAGTCTGGGGTGGACCCCTAGGAGTGGGATTCCTGGGTCCCAGGGGTACTCTTACACGCTTTCCTTGAGTATGTACCAGTTTACCCTCCCACCTGCAGTATCTGGGGGTTCTCAGATCCTCCCATCATATCTGATGCTTAGTATCATCTGACTTTCTATTGTTTTTCAATCAGATGGGTATATGATTGGGTATCTCATTGCTTGCTTTTGCAGATCTCCAGTTCTTACTGAGGTTGAGTAGCTGTCTCTTCCCATACTTATTAATCAATCTGATGTCCCATCTGCAGAATCATTTACAGTTTTTTCATGTATTGGAATCATTAAGGAAAACTGTTTAAAGACTGGAGACAAACTTGGAGGGAGGGAAAGGCAGTTTGGAGGCAGAGCGCCCTCGAGCCAGAGTACCTTCGGGTATGTATGTGTGTGTGTGTGTGTTGTGTGTGTGTGTGTGTCTGTGTGTGTGTGTGTGCAATTCTGCCTGGCTCGCAGTAGGGCCAGCCTCCCTAGGTCTGTTGCTTAACACGTTTATGAGAGCTGGAAGGAAATCAATAAAGAAGCTGTGTTTAGGAAGTAGAAAACTCCTTCAATTTTTGGATGTTGGAAAGCATCTCATGGGGTCGCATGGATTCAGGGATAACAAGCGTAAGCCAATGGCCGCTGTTCAGTACCTTTTGCCCCCCGTGCTCTCTGAGGTCTGACTTTACCCTTTGAGATCTGAGGGGGAATCTGACTTTACTCTGTGGTGTCTTATGAACGAGGTGGAGACAAGTTAGAAACTGCCACCTGCAACCACGACTTTTATTTCCTCCTGGGGATCCTTTCCCCGTCCTGTCGAGTCTCCCAGCTCTCCTGCCCAGGCCACACTTCTCCCAGATCTCTGTTGGCTGCATGCCCAACTACTTATTTCAAAAGCTGTGTAAAATCGTCTTATCTGTAAGGAGGGTTGTTTTGGTGCTTCCTGGGGGACGAAGAGGAAGACAAATTCGAAGTGATCTGACATTGCTCGGCTGTTGCACTTGGATCAGTGGCAAAGTTGCATGCTGTCGTGTCCTGAAGACGCCGGAGCCACGGGAGCTTAGTGAATTACTAAGCCAGGTCTTTGAAAAGGAATAAAAACGTTCCTGCTTCTCCTGGATTCCCCAGATCTCCCATTGTCTGTGTATTTATATTTGTCCTAAGAATAAAAGTTATTTAAGAGAACATATAGAAGTTTAATGCTTTCAGGATTTGGGGAAAGTGTTCTGAAAAGTTTTTAGTTATTGCTCATTAGTATATCAATATTATTTTAATAACTTGGAGCTTGGGGCAGAGCCCTGGTTAGAAAGTTAAGCTCCTTTTTATGACTTTGAGGTTGTGGTGCTTGTGTAGCACCAGGAGATCATTTTTAAAAAATTTTATTGAAGTAGAGTCAATTTACAATGTTGTGTTTAATTTCTACTGTACAGCAAAGTGACTCAGTTATACATATATATATTCTTTATCATATTCTTTCCCATTATGGCTTATCATAGGATATTGAATATAGTTCCCTGTGCTGTACAGTAGGACCTTGTTGTTTATCAGGAGATCATTTTTTTTTTTTTTTTGCTGTACGCGGGCCTCTCACTGTTGTGGCCCCTCCCGTTGTGGAGCACAGGCTCCGGACGCGCAGGCTCAGCGGCCATGGCTCACGGGCCGAGCCGCTCCGCGGCACGTGGGATCTTCCCGGACCGGGGCACGAACCCGTGTCCCCTGCATCGTCAGGCGGACTCTCAACCACTGCGCCACCAGGGAAGCCCAGGAGGTCATTTTTGATTGCTTGACCAAGGTTTTGAATTGGGGGAGAAGCTATCGTTGTGAAACATATTTATCTTAATTTAATTTTTACTTTTCAAGTGGGTTTTCTTTTTTCTTTGTTTTCCAGTTTTACTGGGATAAAATTGATACACAGAACTGTATAAGTTTAACGTGGACAACATAACGACTTGACTTACACATATTGTGAAATGATGACCACGATAAGTATAGTGAACATCCATCATCTCATAGATGCCAAAAAAAAGGAAAAAATCATTTTTTTCCTGGTAATGAGAACTTTTGGGGTCTACTCTCTTAGCAACTTTCCCATCTATCACACAGCAGTATTAGCTATAGTCATAATGCCCACTCCATCCCCAGGACTTACTGGTCTTATTGGAAGGTTGTACTTTCATCCAATTCCCATGGATGTTTAATCTTACACACCACAGTAGAGAAAGTGTTAAATAAATCTAACCCAGCAAAAATCCAGATTAAAAAAAAAAAACAGGGTAGAGAGTATGCCCTGATTCAGTTTTCCACCAAGATGAAAAAGAAGTCATAGCGTGTGGGAGGAATAGGGTCCCTCAAGTGGTTCTTTCCTGGGCGGATTCTGCCTGCTTTGGGGTCATTTAGCAATTTCTGGGGACGTTTTTGATTGTCATGACTTGGGGAGGGGGATGCTACTGGCACCTTGTGGGTAAAGGCCAGAGATGCTGCTGGACATCCTACAGTACCCAGGACAGACCCCCTTAACAAAGAATGATCCAGCCCAAGATGGCAGTAGCACAGGTGCGGGCCTCCTGGTTGTCTATGTGAGCAGTTTACTGAACCTTTCTGGGCATCTGCTTCCCAGCACTAACTAAAGTATCTGCTTCCCAGGGCTATTGGGATGTTTGGAATGAGATTGGGTCAATCAAACCCCTGGCTCCCCTTTAAGCAGTCAAGTGTCCTATTGTATTTAAAAAAACGATTCTGAAAACAGATGTTATTTATACCCAACCTTTTGGTCTTGCTTCTGCCTGTAAATGAGGATTCAGCCATATGGCCGAGATCATCAGGCAAGTGCATCTGTTTCTGAGCCTTGCAAACATGAAATTGGTGACTCTTTAGCCTGCGTGAGCCTCCCTGGACACCTAGGACCCCATGTAGGGTCCCGCACACAGCTGAATTCCCCTGGGGAAGGAGGTGCCTCATGACTGCCCTTACTAACAGGCCTGTGAGGACTCAGGACCTGCCACTGATTCCTTCTATCAAGTTGGAAAGGGAGGAAATTCTCTCGTTAATTTAACCCTGAGCCCTCCAGCTTATTTGGCTTTGCCTGTGAGCTCTTATGCCCGTGTACTCATCAAGTTTGGGGGCTTTGCCAACACAGGCCCTTCTGGAGACACGGGGCACGTCTAGGGGTGGGGTGGGGGTCTCCAGTGTCAGTGTCTGCATGCATCCTGTACGGAGAGTGTCACAGAAGGGAAACCCTCCCAGATTTAAGCAGAGACGGCTTCATAGGTTGTGCCTGGGATTTTAGTTTCATGGCTGATGTTTTGGTTCTAACTATTTACAAAGGGAAATTCTGGGACCATGAATTTAGAATCATGTTGTCATGGTTTCACTTTAAAAATTGTATTTAATCGTCCTGGCAATCTGCCAGGAATCCAGACTTGATTTTTATTTTCCTGAGGGTGCAGGGAGGAGGCAACCCCCTCTCATTGGCAGGTGTGGAGCAGAAGAGGGGCCGTGGCAAAGAGCCTGGGCAGGGCTCTTCAGGCCTGGGAGGGCTTCAGGCCCTTGTAACTTCTTGGGTGTGGTGTTTCTTTGCACTCGGAGTGCCACTGATCTCCCTCCTTCTACCCATTGTACAGATGAGGAAACTGAGGCCAGGAAATGGGAAGGGTTTGTTAAGGTCACCCAGTGGGTTTGTAGGAAAAGTAGGACCCAAGGCCAGGTGTTCTGATGCTCAGCCTGGCCTCTTCTGGGCCTCCAAGATGTGGTGGGCTGGGTTTTAGCCTGGTCAGTTGAGTCTCCCCAATGCTCAGCCAGGGACCCAGGAGAGAGCATGGCTGAATGGATGGAGCAATCTTACCAGTGTATTTAATGACCCATTGGAAGCCTAGAAGGTGCTGAGAGAATACAGCTGAGGTGAAGGAGTTTCCAATTCAATCTGGAAGATAGCATAATGCCTTTGTATGATTCTGCTTGGCAGGTGAAAGGCAATCTAATTCTGTAGGGGAGTCATGTGTCAAAAGCAACACTTGATAAGTTGCCAGAGGACTTATAAAAGCCCCAGGGACTTTGGCGGGGGACATAGTGGTCAGGGAGGGCATATGGGGATGAGTAGAAGGATTAGGACCTGATGGGGTGGGAGAAGAGGTTCTTCCAGGACCGGCTGGCGGAGCAGGTTTTGTGGTGGGCAGGGTTTGTGAAAATGATCATCTGGATATTATGGTGACAATAATAATAATAGCAACTAATATTTATTAAGCCCTTACTGTATACCAGCCTCTGTGCTAAACATTTTATATGTTTCCTCATTCCTGTGAGGAGTGTCCTGTCGGAATCCCATTTTACAGATGAGTAAATCAAGTTGCAGAGTGATGAAGTGTCTTGCTTAAGGCCATATGGCTGGTGAAGGGCAGGAGTCTGATTTCCAATTCAGCATTCCTCCCCCACTCCTTTTCCTATTGCAGCCGGATTTTGGAAGACAGGAATCCCAGCCAGAGGATTTGGGGATTAGTAGTGGGTCAGAGGAGCAAATGGAGGATTTGAATACAGGAGTGTAATGATGAAAGGGCTGCTTTAGTAATGCTGACCCCTTTTAGGTGCTTAACATGTATTTGCTGAGTGAATGGATGAATAGTGATGTGGCTGCCTCGGGGATGCAGGATGGCGGGGGAGACCAGTGGAAGGTGCTGGAAGGACCGGTAGGGAGGGCTGGAGATTCGAGTGGGTGAAGAGGAGGATGAGGAGGAAAGTGTCAGGAGGACCGGAAGGGCCTGGAGAGGTGGGCGTGGTGAAGGGGATGGTCAGGCAGGGGAGAAGCCTTGGTGAGAAAGAGGGTGACAGAAACACCGTGGAAACGCCAGCCACACAGCTGGACATCTCGGCTTGCGGTGGCGGGGTTGGGAGTTCTGTCAAGAAGTGACTGTCCCTGAAGTGTGGACTGTCCCTGAAGTGGGGGACAGTGGCGGCAAGGACTGACACCCCCGCGCCTCCCCTACCACGTGGCAGGGACAAGTGGATGCTGAAAGGGTCATTTATGACATGTGTCCCGAAGCACAGTGACCCCAGAATTTCAAGGCTGTGGTTGTGTCCCTGGGTCCACCAAACAGTCCCTCTCGGTCATCTTGCCACTGCCCTTGAACCAACAGAGCTGCCCCTAGAGGCTTCCTTCCTCACTTTTGGCCTCGCTTGCCTCTCCTGGCACCTCACAGATGGGTGAAGTGGACCCAACCCTTTGCAAACACACTTGGGAGCTGGAGGAACAGGTCTTGGGGCATTTGCTGTGGCCACATTTCACGTGGCTCCTTAAACAGGTCAAAGCTGGGGCGTACTTATTTTTTCTTGGAAGAATGAGAGTTGGATCTGTCCCTCAGGGATTGAGGGAAGGAAAGGGAAACAAGGGTGGGGGGCAGGTAGAGGCGTAACCCTGAGGAGTTATGAAGAGGAACCCTAAGACTTGTCAACGGTATGTGGTCCTGTGTGAAATGTAAGCCCGGGACACACTGTGCATTGGGTGCTGGAGGCCGGCGTTGTGATCAGTCAACAGTGGTGTCACTTTGTTAATCCTGAAGGGACAGTGCCCAGGAGACGAGGGGAACAGCTAGGCTGTATAGGTAATGACTAGTACCTCTTCATCGTGACTGAACTGCTGGTGAACAGATCTAGGACCTCAGGTGACAGTGAGAATCAGGCCATCTCTCTGAGCCCATGATTTGAGCTCAGTTATTCAGTGCCACTCATGCGTGGCACCCAGGACCAAATAAACCATGGCCAGGAAGCTAAGTCAGAGGTTGCAGACTGACGGCCCACAGATACGTTTTTTTGTTTTGTTTTGATCTGCACAGTGGTTTTGCTTTCATTTTTTATTAAAGTGCAGTTGATTTGCAGTGTTTCACGTGTATAGCAAAGTGATTCAGTTATGCATACATACATACATACATATATATATATTCTTTTTCAGATTCTTTTCCATTGTAGGTTGTTACAAGGTATTGAATATAGTTCCCTGTGCTATACAGTAGGTCCTTGTTGTTTATCTATTTTATATACAGTAGTGTGTATCTGTTAATCCCCAATTCCCAATTTATCCCTCCCCACCCGTTTCCCCTTTGGCAAGCATAAGTTTGTTTGCTATGTCTGTGAGTCTATTTCTGTTTTGTAAATAAGTTCATTTGTATCGTTTTTTTAGATTTCACATATACGCAGTGTTTCTAACAACTGAGATAACTGAGAACACTTAAAATTGGGAGTCTTCACATCAAAATCCAGATCTGCTTTTCTCAACAGATGGGAATACTGGAAACGCAGTGCCTCTGTAACGAGGGGCGGGTAGGGGGGGCGGAGAGCTGGGTAGCCACCGTCCCATCTCGTCTGTGTTTGTGAGTGCCAATCCTCGTGTCTCCTTGACTCCAAGACCGAGCGTTGGCTGTCATTTGTCACCGCGTTTGTTCTAATGTTTACATCACACCGGGCTCGCCTCACTGCTTTCCTGCGCCTGTGGGCTCTGGGGCGTTTGAGTCATCCCGCTTGACTGGGTGCTGGTACTGGAGCAGAGTGTCTGGCGTGGTGGGGAGGACAGGCGTCAGGTGTGGCAGCGCTGCTCGTGTACCTGGAAGTCTCTGGAACACCTGTGTCTGGGAGGGCTTGGCCGGAGCCCTGTTAGAGCCGGGCTGCCTGAGATCCTGAAGCTCTCACTGCACTAGAGGAAAATGCTTTTGTCTCATGTAACCGAGAGTCTCAAGTTGCCCATCTGGAGCGGAGCCAGATGAGATTCAGATCGCGCTGGTGTTGGGCTCGTTTTAAACTGCTTTAAAAGGATGGTGATGGGTAGAGCGCAGGGGCTGTGCCCAAGGCTGGAAAGGGAGGAGGCTGGTGCTCGGGAATTGTACCCTGGTTGCCAGCCTTGGGTTTGCCCCCGAGCCTGGGGCCCATCCCAGGTCATCGCCCCTTCTTGGGAGACATGGCGCTGTTGTCACTGGCTCTCCGGCACCTGCTTCCCTACGTGGTGGGGCTGCACGGTGGGTTTTGGGGTCGTGTTCTTTCTCCAAGTTTGCTTGGTTTTCTAGGGAAGGCTCTGTTTTGTCATGTTCTGAGGGGGGAAGATGCAGGGTAGAGATCGGAGGTTAAAAACAGGAAAGGCCTCTGTCCTCAGAGCATTGGAAGCTTCGGCCGGGTGCGAAGGCGGGCAGCTAACTCACGGCAGCTGCTTGATTCGATCTCTCCCCTACACATGCCGTTTTCATCTTCTGTATTAATTTTCCAAATGTCAAAGGTAACATGCTCTTTGGAACGAGTAGTGTGGTTTCCGCAGAAGGCTGGTCCTTGAGCCACAGAGCTACTTTAGTGGGCTTCACATTGAAAACGCCTCAGGTGGAGGAAAGGCCAGAGATGCTGGGTTTGGCTCCTAAAGTCACCAGGTGAGCAGGAGACGGCAGGCAGCCTCTGGGTGGGACGGGGGGGCCCCCGGACCTCTCCAGGAGAAGGGTCTCCTGTCCGAGAGGCAGGCCTGACACACACGTGGTCTGTTTAAATTTTTATCTTAACTACCTTCTTTGAATTTTATTTATTTACTTGTTTGTTTTAAAAACAGCTCATATATTCACATGGTTTGAAATTGACGAGGAGCCAGAGGGTATAGTGGACAATCTCCTTCTTAGCCCAGCCTGCCCTTCGGCCTCCCAGCTTCCTTCTCCGGATGCTGTCAGTTTCTTGTGACTCTTTCCAGAGAGATTTTATAAGTATAGAAATGAATGAATGTGATAGATACACATACATACATATCTATCTATCTTTCCTGCTTTTAATGACAGCTTTGTAAGATGTAATTCACGTGCCATACAGGTGTCCCATTTAAAGTGTCCAAATCATGGTTTTTAGTACATTCACAGAGTTGTGTACCATCACCCCAGTCAACGATAGAAGACTGTTGTCATTCCAGAAAGAAACGTGAGCTCGTTATCGGTCACTCTCCATCTTTCTCCCAAGCCTCACCGCGGTGAGCTCTGCCACCAGCACCCTAGCTGCACCGGGGAAGTGTGTGACGTGGATACGAAATTCGGGTTCAGGGTGAGGGACTTGCCAGGAGGCTCACAGACAAAGGAGTTGCAGGGCTGAGATGGAATCGCACCCCTGGACGTACAGCCTATGGATCTGACCGCTGCACCCCCAAACTGAACTTCTGACAGCAAACTAACCCGTCCGGCTTTGCATTGTTTTGTGTCTCTTTGCAGGGGAGGGTGGGGAGGGCAGGCCCCTCTCCACGTGGGTCCTCTGGGCTCCCACTCTGCTCCCCAGCCTCCGTGTCTGCCTGAGCCGTGCGCCGGGGAGCATTGGGAAACCAGTTTCCGACCAGCTGTTGAGCGGGCCTTTGAGTAAACAAACCCTCTGGCTTTAGGATTACATTTCAGAGTAAGAGAATTTGAACTTCTCTTCTGTCTAGTTAGAAATGTTTGTTTTGGCCCCAGTGGAACGATCCTTTGTCTCTTCTCGAGCTTCTCTGGTCTTGCTGGGTCCTGTGAAGCACAACGTGGGCATTTACTTAAAACCACCCTTTAAGTAAATGCCACCGTCTCTCCGTGGAGGCCACTTGGTGTAACGGGACCTTGTACCAGAAAAGAAAAATTACGGCGAAGGGGCCATGCTGTTGCAGGTGGGCCAGCAATATCTTTTCCCTTCCTTTTTCCCTGAATCTCCCCCTTCTTGGGCGGGGAGCGCTGTGACAGTTGTGGCAAAGCGGCCTTCCTGCTTGTGCCTCCCACCCACCCCTGGGTAGGCGAGGAAGCAGGGCTGTAAGCAGAAACACGGGGATAGGAACCCAAGTCTGACTCTAACCTGGGGCTCTGTCTAGAACCCGTTGCTTCTTTCTCAAGCTGTGTCCTCGAGGCTGACCCACTGCCCTCCCCGCCGGGGACACGTGGGTGACTGCAGATTCTCTGAAGCTGTGTAGCCTTAGCCTTTTCCTCAGACCGGGATGCTGGTGAACAGCTGTGTGGGAAGATCGCCAGGATGCTTGTCGCCTCGGAAAACCTGTCCACAGGTCGCCCTGAGTGAAAGCCTTCACGATGTTGTCACTGAGGTGCATTATATGTGTGGTTCCTTGTTTCTAGAACCAGAAACAGGGAAGAGTCCCAGGGTTTTAAAGGATTTGACAAAATGGGAAAATTATACTTACATGTGGAAGGTTTGCTGTTAAAATGTGGGAGAATCCCGAGATGGTGTCTATCATTACAGCCATGCCTTTTTTCCTTCGAGACCCTGTGACAACGTTTAAGGTTCCTTTGTTTGTGGGTGACAGAAAGCCCTGACCAGACTGGCTTCGGTGACAAACAGAGTAGCATTGTTGGTGTCAAGGAGGGCTGGCATCATAGTAGACCTGGAGCCTGGTCTCTCCCTCCAATCTGTCCTCTACCATGTTGGCTTTATGTTCCGTTTCTAGAAGATGGCGATGCAGCTCTCACCTGGGTGAGTTACTGACCCCTTTCCTGCCTGCCTAGCAAAGGTCACTGGCTCCGATTAGTCCCATACTCCCCCCAACCTCCCAGCCATGGCCCCGGGGGTTGCAATACACTGATTCTGACTCAGGTTTAAGTCCCATGGTCCACTCCTGGAGCTGGGGGTGTGGCCAGTGGTCAGGCCTCCTCACCCACGGGGACCATGGAGAGGGGCATTCACCAAGGATACAGATGCCCAAAGGAGGGAGGAGACAGAGGCTGGGCTGCCCCAAACCAACATGTGTCCTGAGGGAGTCACCGTTAGAAAGAGTTTACGAGAAGTCTGCCCAGATCAATTTGAAATAGGAATGTGTGAGCTGTGGTAAGCGACAAGTTCCAGAAAGTGTGTACCAAGGGCAAAGAGTTTCTTGGTGTTAAAGAGAAGAGGAGGCGGAGTCTAGTGGCGGTGTGGAGTGGGCTTGCAGAGGGAGTGAGTGGGGGAACTGGCACCTTGCCTCTTGCCCGGCACGAGGTGGTTCAAGGTGAGCCTCCAGGGAGGTTCGTGCTGGAGCAGCCCTTGGTCCTTGGTCCTGGGGAGATCGACCTCTCTGAGCCTCAGTTTCCTCATCTGGAACACAGAGATAACAGCGCTGCCTTATAGGGTGGTTTATATGTTTTGCATGTGATCTTACACGTAATTTGCTTAGCTGGCACCCGGGAGGAGCTCAACTCTTAGGGACCGCTATTGATCAGAAAAGATGCATTAGAGCATCCACACTCAGAAGAGACAGCAGGACTCGGTGAGGTCATGTAGGCTTTGAACGAATCTGTTTTCCCCTTATCTCACGTCTTCCTCTCCGAGGCAGGGTGTCTCTGCTCTCTGACCCGGGACAGTGAGGCTTGGGAATCTAAGGGTCTGCGGGAAATGCTGGTCGACTATTCATGCATTTCCCAGCTTCTGACTCACACACAGCTAGTAAAGGAAGGGCTCACCTTTTAATTTGAAAAATACATGAGGTGAGGCCCCCTCCACCCATCCCACCCCACGCGACTCCAATCATACATGTGGTTTCTTTCTGGCACAGCCAGTCACCTTCTGCCATGGATGAAGCTGAGTCTCTTTCAACTTCTCACAAGTCCTGGTTTTCCCTTATTAACATGTCCAGTAGTGAAACAGCAGAAAGTACTTTTTTGTGAACGGTATTGTGGCTCAGAAAGTTGATTATTTGAAATGTAATGTCTTCAGCTCATTGTGTCAAAACTGGTGTTCGATGCATGTATGAGGGTTCTTGCTAATGGCCTTTTGGTTTAGGCAAGGCCCTGTAGAGAAATGGAACCAAGTGTGTGTGTGTGTGTGTGTGTGTGTGTGTGTGTGTGTATGTGTGTATGCACACATACAGGCTTGAAATCCAAGAAGAGCTAAGATTTCCATTTTAGTCTGAATGCAGGAAAAAAAAAAAAAAAAAGAATGAGGTCCCAGCTCAAAGGCAGTCCGGCAGGAGAAATTCTCTCACTTGTGGGATGTCAGCCTTTCTTGTCTATTCAGGCCTTCAAGTGATTGGGTGAGACCCACCTGAGTTGGGGAGGGCAATCTGCTTTTTACTCAGTCTACCCATTCCAGTGTTAATCTCAACCAGAAACACTCTCACAGACACATCCAGAAATAATGCTTGAGCCAATGTCTGGGTAGCCTGTGGCTCGGTCGAGTCTACACATAAAATAAACCATCACTGAAACTTTGGTGTCATCTTCAGGTTTAAAATTACCTTCTCAGGTGACCTGCTTGGAATGGCTGTCATTAAAGCAAGTAGGCCATGGTGTTCTAGAGGTTGGGCTGTATTCCAGCTTCTCCCATGGTAAGTGTTCAAGGGTCTTATTTTAAGCTCAGCAGGTAAATTTTCTCATCACAAGACTCTATGAACAATCAGGAAGAAGGAAGGTGATTTTATGGTTGATGGGGATCCATTTCCATGAAGCAGGGCTGAAGTCAGAGCCTCCAGAACCTTCTCCCAGGGTCAGCAGTCAGTCCTGCTTCAGAGCCAAGACTAAGCAAGGTTTCAAGTTCCAAGTGCAGGACGAGGTTTATGAATCAGATTTTGCATTTTTCTAATAAGCCTCATGATATTTGAAAAACAGTTACAAACAATGGTGACTCTTCATCCAGAAGCCATCTGGGCGCCAGTCTCTTCGGGCATCTACAGGAGCCTTCTCAAACCCTCGGGTCCACAGGACGAATCCTATTCCAGTGTTCCAGATGCTTGTCCAGATGTGTGTTGGGAATGGGCAGCCCTGGCACTGGGCACAGTTAACAGAAGGGCAAGTCTGGCTCCTTTGCAAAGCCAGGTGCTTCTTCTGAACAGCTGTGACCCGTCAGGGCAGAGATAGGAGACTTCTGAGAAAAGTGTGATGTGTGCGTCTGTGTAGATCCGGAGCTTAGATCTACTAGAGCCTAGTCTAGAGGGCTTGGGAGGTGGGTGGTTTTCCTTGTGGCTTTGTCTTGGGTTGCTTGTGGCATATGGAGCCGTTTCTGGGCTTAAATTTCCCCATCCAGTATTGGAGATTGAATTGGTCAGGGATTATGTCATCTGGGGCAGAACACTAAGATCTATTTTACTCCTTTGTGGGGAGGTGGAGAGAAAACAAGAATCTGTTGATTGTGAGAATCTGGACCAGCGGTATTTATAACGTAAGCATTTACGCTCCCTTTTACAAAGCCTGCTTCCAAAATACTGTTGTCCCGTGGCCACTGGGGAGGTGACTGGCTGTGCCCGTCTTACCTCTTAACCACCTGGCTTGGTGTTTGCACCGTGCTGCAACGTGTTTGAAATCCATGCAGTTTCACACCCACACCTCTGCGTGCGTGCCTGTGATGAACGCAGGAAGGACAAATTGCTTTGTAATGAGGCTAGGGGATTGTCAGGCTTTATAGCTGATTTCCCAACGTCTCTACACAAAGAACCACAAGGAGCAGTGCTATAGGTTGTACAGGTTGCTTTAAGCCAAAGGTATAGATAAATATTTATATTTTCTATGTAAACAATCCTTTCACAAATCATGTCTTTGATGAATAACACTAGGTAAGAAAAGAGCAAGTTGCTGTTGCTAAGAAACTCTTACTTGACGGTGAACTTCTGTTTTCATTGTTTTGCAAACTTCTTGAGGAGTTTCTGTGTGCTGGGGACAGAGAGACCCGGCATGTGTCTTTGATGTGGTCTCCAGCTGGGTACGGCTTACAGTCTGCAGGAAGCATGTTTAGAGAATATGATTCTTCAATGCCCCATTTATGATTCTGGGGGGTTTGGCTGGTTTCTCATAGACAGTTTCAAATATTTTTTAAAAAGGAGAGACATCAGAGAATACAAGGCATTTGGGAAAAAGTTCAAAATAGTGCAGAAAGAAATGCTTAAAGCATCAGTAGTCATAATAACAATATTGTTCCCTGTGGCATCATAAACTTTCAGCTGTGTGCTGATCAATGTCTTGTGCTTCGTGCAGAGGGTCTGGCACTGGAGATGGAAAGGCTTGCTCGGCACTTTCCCCGTGGTCCCCAGTGACCGTCTACCGTCCCAGAGGTAAAAGCATAGGGTTATAACTCCCAATGCTCACAGATCCTTGTGATGGAAACAATACTCATTTGTACAAGCCCTTGTCATGTGAGAGAGGCTGTAGCACGTTTAACTCCTATTTGTTGATTATTTTCACAGACAGTCATTTTTGCCGAGAGCTTGCTGTGTGTAGGCTTGTTAAACGCCTCATCTCACTTAATCCTCCCTTGCCTCCGAGGGACAGATACTGTTCTCATCCCGTTTTATTTATGAGGAAACTGAGGCCTAGAGAGATTGACTGACTTGCCCATGATCACGCAGGTAGAAAGTGGGCAAGCCTGCGTTCTAATCCACCTGGCTGGTCCATGGGGCAGGGCACACAGTGCCAGGCTGTGACGCCTGTGCTTGGAGCAGTGACCTGCCAACACGGCAGGGCTGGGATGAGGGTGAGGGGCCAGGGAATGAAGGGATGAGGGGCATCATGCCAGCCCAGGGGCAGGGCTGAGTTCCGTCCATGTTGAACATTTTGGTCTTTTGCTCATCGTGTATTTATTTTGCATTAATTTTGCCTTTTAAAATCTTGCATTTGGGCATTATAGACCTTGATCACTGGGTTTTACGGTGCTTTGGGCAGGTGTGGGTGAGGACCACGAGGGTTGCTGAGGTCAGGAACCCGCCCAAGGTCCCATGGCCAGAAATGGAGGAGCTGGGGTACTTGGCAGATCTCCTGGGGGCCGGGCTGGGGACAGCAGCGTGGCTTACCCCAGTGGGCATCACTGAGTTCTCAGGAATGTGCTTCCCCTCTTCCAGGTCGGGGAAGAGGTTGAAGAAGACCCGCAAGTATGACATCATCACCACTCCAGCCGAGCGAGTGGAAATGGCCCCGTTGAACGAAGAGGATGACGAAGACGAGGACTCCACAGTATTTGACATCAAATACAGGTACTGGGTGGGAACAATGGCTTTCTCCTGGGCTCGCTGGCTTGGGGAGGTGGGGCGGTTCACCTCAGAAGACAGTGAGTGGCCAGGCGTGTATTCTTGTTCTTTGGCTAAGTCTTTGACCTTGGGGCATTCTGCTTCTAGGGGGGAACTGCTTTGATCTCTCCCAGGAACGCACAGCACCCAGAAAGCCAGCAGGGAAGTACTTGCAGGGAAATGCTTATTCTCAACTCTTTCCTGATGAGAACCCTTGCGAAGTCAGCTTTGTGGGAGCGAAAGGAGGACTGAATTTTGGACAACGAGCTTGTCATGTACAGACTGTGGGGAATCTGGTCCAAGCAACCGCCATGTACCACGCGCCATGCACACAAATGGAAACTTGTTTTTCAGCCTTGCTTAGTTGGTAATGGAGAGCGTGGGGTGGGGGTTACTCCTTGGATGGAATTTACCGCTGAATTCCAAAGGCAGGTGTGTTTCTTTAACGTGGCCAGTAGGAAAGTCGGAATGACTTTTTGACTTCAGAATTGTAGTTTGGGCTTCGGCTTCTTTGGGGAAGTACTACTTTGGGTATGTGAGATTCTCAGTGTTAGAGCTGGGGGCAAGTGTATTTTAGGGATGGGGGCTTGGAGGCCCAGAGAGGGGCCATGGGTTGCCCAAGGTCGCAGTTATTAGTGGCAAAGTTGAGACGCAAATCCAGGCTGGACCCTATCCGGAGATTCCTCCCTCCCCACCAGGGTCCTCCAGAGAAACAGAATCAATAGGATATACAGACACAGAAAGAGATTTATTATAAAGGTCCAAGTCTGAAGGCCTGAGAACCAGGAGAGCCGATGGTGTAAGTTCCAGTGGGAGTGCAGGAGGAGACCGATGTCTCAGCTCCAACACAGTCAGGCAGAGAGAGTGAATCCCCGCTTATTCTGCCTTTTGTGCTATTCAGGCCTCCAGTGGGTTGGATGAGGCCCACCCATGCTGGGGAGGGCGATCTGCTTTACTCGGTTTACCCAGACAATTGTTAATCTCAGCCAGAACACCCTCCCAGACACACCCGGACTAACGTCTTACCAAATATCTGGGCACCGTGTCACCCAGTCAGGCTGACCCGTAAGAGTCACATCACACACAGCTCTTCTGTACCTCCTGATTTGTCCTTTTCCAGCACAGCCTTGGGTATTCTTGGCTATAAAGGAGTTAGATTCAAGAAAGCAAGTGTTTTGGGATTTCGATTAGAACTGCATTGACTCTGTAGGTTGATTTAAAGAGAATCAGCCCTTTATGCTAAGTGAGATAAGTCAGACAGAGAAAGACAAATACTGTATGATATCACTTATGTGTGGAATTAAAAAAATACAGCAAACTAGTGAATATAACAGAATAAAAAGAAGCAGACTCACAGATAGAACAAACTAGGGGTTACCAGTGAGGAGAGGGAAGCGGGGAAGGGGCAGAATAGGGGTAGGGGATTAAGAACTACAAACTATTAGGTATAAAGTAAGCTACAGGGGCTTCCCTGGTGGCGCAGTGGTTGAGAGTCCGCCTGACGATGCAGGGGACAGGGGTTTGTGCCCCGGTCCGGGAAGATCCCACATGCCGCGGAGCGGCTGGGCCCGCGAGCCATGGCCGCTGAGCCTGCACGTCCGGAGCTTGTGCTCCGCGACGGGAGAGGCCACGGCAGTCAGAGGCCCGCGTACCACAAAACAATAAAATAATAATTAAAAAAAAGCTACAGAGATATAGTGTACAACATGGGGAATATAGCCAGTGTTTTATAATAACTATAAATGGACTATAACCTTTAAAAATTTTGAGTCACTATATGGTACACCTGTAACTTACATAACATTGTACATCAACTGTACTTCAATAAAGAAAAAAAAGAGAATCAGGCCCTTTATGTTGACTCTTCCCATTCATGAACATGGAATAACTTTCCATTGATTTAGGTATTGGAAAAGATGTCTTTCAAAAACTTCTCCATAAATGTATTATACATTTTTGCTAGATATATTCCCAGGTGTTTTACATTTTGATTATATATATATATATTTTTATTTATTAAAAATTTTTTTTTGGGGGGGTAGGATGTATCTTAAAAAATTTTTTTTTTAAATTTTGATACAGCAGATTCTTATTTGTTATCTATTTTATACATATATATGTCAATCCCAGTCTCCCAATTTTTTTTTTACTTTAAAATACTGTTTATTTTAAAGTACTATTTTATTTATACTCATGTCTGAAAAAAAATGTCTGTATTATCACGTTCACATAACATACCAATATCGGAAACAGAGTTTGTTAACAAATCACACCTAAATTTTATGAAGAACGCACAACATTGACATGGATTGGTTATAGATAACGTGGAGGAACAAACCATTAGCTATAATTTGTAGTTTAGGTATAGAGCAGCCCCCTTTGAGAAGAATCAAAACAATTACTAACCTGCACCCATACTGCAAAATACTATGTACATAAGAAAGTGATTATACTGATTTTATTACTAAGCCGTTTTATCGGTCTCATATTCAAGGCACAGAAATGAAACAAAATGTGAAGACCACGATGTCCTCATTATGAATCACAATGGAAAGGCTCAGCTGCATCCTGCAGGCCTGGGGTTATTGTACCATAGGGAGCCCTTGATGGCTTAAGTGGATCAACAGACTGTTTTGATTTTGAGCCGTGGGATGGGATCTCATCCATATTTGGTGTGTGAGCCGACTCCACGGGGGCTAGGATAGATGGAGCCATTTTTGTGGTAGCCTCAGACCCGACTACATAAGAAAAGACCCTAAGCAAAGAAATATCACTGTCTGTCCAGAAAGTTTAACTGTTGACTCTTTCTTGAGTATAAGCTGGAGAAGGGGCCCCTCTAGAGAATCTGGATACAAATATTATTGTGGTCTAAAGACTGCTGGGTGGAGGTCGTGTCTGGTGTCACAAAGAGGAGGAAAGTATTGAAACCACTGTCAGATTAAGAACCTTCCACAACGAGTCTCAGTTCTTCAAATAATGGAGCAAGTTCCTTTCCTAGGAACAGTTAGTGCTGTATTGGCATTGCTCCTGGCTGTGAAACTCACCATCAAAGGCAAATGATTTCAAAATTAAAACATTTTTTTTCAGTTTTATTGAGATATAATTGACATACAGCACTGTATAAGTTGAAGGTATACAGCATAATGACATACATATATTATGAAGTGATCACCACAATAAGTTTAGTTGGCATCTAGCACCTCACATAGTTACAAAAACATTTTTTTTACCTTGTGATGAGACCTTATAGGATCTACCCTCTTAGCCGCTTTCAGGTCTATCATACAGCAGTGTTAACCTGTAGTCAGCATGTTGTACATTACGTCCGCGGGAGGTATTCATCTCGTAACTGGACGTTTGTACCTTTTGACCGCCTTCACCCGATTTCCCCCTCCACAACCCCCTGCCTCTGATAACTGCAAATCTGATCTCTTTTTCTATGAGTTTGGTTTCTCTAGAGTCCACGTATAAGTGAGATCGCACAGTATTTGTGTCTGTTGTAAATAATGCTGCCGTGCACGGTGTGGTGCAGATATCTCTTCAATATGTGATTTTGTTTCCAAAGGCAAATGATTACATGGAACTACCTGGTAGGTGTTAAGGTAGCAGGTGATACTTTCACTGTTTGAGAGTCCGAGCTTGCTCCCTGGTCTGTGGCAATGCTCTGGAGGATTTCTGCTAGCCACTGTAATAATGGGCCCTCTATCTCTACGAGACACAGCGATAGCATGGGGCCCTTTCACACATGGTAGTTTTTAATACAGGAATCACTTAAGGTCCCCCAGGCACCTCCATGCCTCTCCTCCACCCCGATTCTGGGCAGAAACTCAGGACTCAGCAAGCCCATTCATATTAGTCTTTCATCCCAGATCATCCACGGTAATGACCCCTGTATCCCGCAGGATCAGTCTCCACGCCCGGGTTTCTGCTTCTGGGGCTGCTGGCTTCTCTCTGCTGTCACTTTGGGGACAGCTTCAAAGACAGGCTCCTCTGCAAGCCGCTGCCACACGATTCATGACCTCAATCTGATCTCTTTTTTTAAAAAAATATCACTTTCTTACTTTCTGTTCATGGTGTCTAGAAATGCAGTTGATTTTTAAAAAAAAATTGATTAAAAAAAATCCAGCAGCCTCATTAAACTCTTATGAATTCTAGTAGTGTAAATGCAGATCTTTTGAGTTTTCTATGTAGATATATCACTTGAGACTAATAAGACTGCTTCCCTTCCCCCCCAGGTCCTTCAACATTTTATCTCTCTCTTTTTTAAAGCCTTTTTATACTCACTCTTGGCCTCTAAGTCATTGTTAAATAGAAGTGATGATAATAGGCATCCTGTCTTGTTTTTGATCTTAAAGGGTGTGCTTTCAATATTGACACTAAGAGCAGTGTTTGCTGTAGGGTTTTGTAGATTTTTTTTCCCCAGCAAGCTTCCCTCTATTCCTAGTTTGCTAATGTCAAATTTTATTAAATTCTTTTTCTAGCTCTGTTGAGAATATTATACTTTCTCCTTTAATCTGTTAAGGTGGTGAACTCATATTCATTGATTTTTTTTCTAATATTAAACCAACTTTGCATTCCTGAGATAAAGGAGCTTGGTCATGGTCATGTTATCTTTTTATTCACATTGCTACTTTCAGTTTGATGATATTTTGCTCAGGACTTTCTTGTTTCTCTTAGTGACTGAGATTGGTTTGTCATTTTCCTATTTTGTAATATCCTTGTCAGGCTTTGGTAGAAGTTTTACTAGCTTCATAAGACAAGTTAGGTCGGTTCCTTATTTTCCTTTTCTCTGGAATAGTTAGTATCAGATTAGAATTATTTGTTTCCTAAATGTTTAGTAGAATATGCTAAAACTGGCTGGACCTTGATGCTTTCTTTGTTTGAAGATTGGAAAAAACTATTGATGTCCAGGCGCCATCCTGCTTCCCTGTTTGTTGTGAAGGACGGACTTCAAGTGGTTCATGTGAGAAGTTGGTGCTGTTTGTGAGGATGTGAGTGAACTTGGGGGTGAGTCACTGGACACAAAACCACTCTAGTCCTCAGGCCCAAAGATGATTGACCATTTAAAAAGACCAGGTCATAGCTTTTATTACAGATGTAATGTGTGGTATAGAAATTACGGATAAGAAAAAGGGAAAATAAAATCACCTTTAATCTCACTACTTAACGATAACCACTGGAGTGTGTGTGAGTACGTACCCGTGGAATTTTCTTTTTTACAGAAATAGGACCACGTTACACGTGCTGCTTTGGAACATTTTTCCACCCGAACAGCGTATCACAAATGACTTTTCAGGTCAATACGTTTGACAGAACAAGAATTTTAAGGCCAATTTTATGTTGGCTTTAGCGTTTTTGAGAACTGCTCTGTCTGCACGTCACAGTCTGTTCACAGGTCCTTGTCTTTCCTGTTTAGAGATGGCTCAGGTAAATTTTTTGGTTCCCCCTGGGAGACAGACGACATTTAAATCGGATGTGGCTGAATCATGGCCTTGGGTGGTTTTATTAGTGAGTGCAAAGAGGAAAATCATGTTTTTTGGCGCCTGGGCAGTGAGGCCGTAACCTGCCTTGTGTTACACGTGCAGCTCGCTGATAACATCTCCTGACTTAGAGCCCGTGAGCATCCGCCAGGCAGGAAGTAGGGTGGAGAGAAGGCAGGCGGGGCAAGGCTTCCGTGGGCAGCCCTCCTCCCAGGCTCCCGCGCCACTGGGATGTCACAGCGCATGAGGTAAGGCCTCCGATGTTTAGGGCCAGATGTGGGGAGGGAAAAGAGTCTGTGGAAGTGAGTTTCCAACTCTGTACTTAAAAAGGCTAATTGGAAGAGAGAAATGCTGGCTAAATGGAGTACAGAGTCCCCTGGGGTTTTGAAATGGTTCTGTATTTCAAAAGGCATTTGCATCCTGGCTGCATGTGTTTTGAGCTTGGTTGGCCTAGCGTGCAGATGTGGCTGATGTCGTGGACCTCTGGGCCTCCCTGGTTTATCACCGGAGCCTTCTGTGACACCCTCCAGGTGTCCCCTGAGGCGAGGCAGATGCCGTTCTTCCTGCCGTTTGTCTGGTAGGTGGCACCAGGAGCCATGACAAGCGCAGCCCAAAGGTGTGCTGCTGGGAGGACACGCAGCTCTGGCCAGTCCTGGTCTCCAGGGGCCGGGAGGGAGGGCGGGCTTGGTGCCTCTGCTTCTTAGGTGTGGAAGAGACGTGGCCCGTGGGGTGCAGATGTGTGCCCCAGAAATGCCTGACTCCCACCCTCTTGTGGACAGGGCTTCCGGAGGGAATATAATTAGAAACGGATGAGATGTCCCCTGCACCTCTGGGGGCTGTGCCTGGCATCTTGGCTTTGGAACAAAAGGCGTTTGGTGGCTGTTTGCAGCCAGAGGCCCCTGGAGGCTGTGGTGGGAGAGGGAGAAAATGGACTTGACTTGCTTATCCTAGACTGAAGGGTCAGGGGTCAGGGTCCCCATGGCCACCCTATGGCAGAGACAAAGCTAAGGCCCTGCTAAGCACACTCAGGGCAGTGACTTCTAGAATCCTTGAGCTCGGAGGGCCCTTCGGCCCGCCCCACGCTCCCTCATCACCTGAGGACGAGGAGTGAGCCTGCTAGAAGTGGCAGCGTGGGGACCGCTGCAGAGGCAACCGGTAGGTACCCTGAGCTTCTGGGGCCTGGAAGGAATCAGGCGGGACCTGGTGACCTGTGGGCTCCACAGGGTGGCCGGAGCATCCTCCCTGGACCTGAAACGGCATCAGAGGCCATCCCCAAAGCAGTCTGAATAATCCAGACCCTCTTGCTCGTAGAGTTCCGAGCTTTTGTGTTATATATAAATGGGCATCTCCTGAGGCATTTTTGTTTCTCTGAAAAGCAATATTGGCATTCTGGGGGCAGTTCTCAGCTGAGGTATCGTGAGTTTTATATCTATGAGGAGGGAGACTATGCAAACGGGAATTTGTGTGGTGATGAAAATTTACTGCTAGGTGATTCTGTTTTTCATTGAAGTATAGTTGATTTACAATGTTGTGTTAGTTTCAGGTGTACAGCAAAGTGATTCAGTTACACAGATATATATATATATATATCTGTTCTTTTAAAGATTCTTTTCCCTTATAGGTTATTACAAAATATTGAGTATAGTTCCCTGGGCTATATAGTAGGTCCTTGTTGGCTAGCTATTTTATATTGATATATAGAAGTGTGTGTATTGTTAATCCCAAACTCCTAATTTACCCTCCCCCTCCCCCCTTTCCCCTTTGGTAACCATAAGTTTGTTTTCTATGTCTGTGGGTCTGTTTCTGTTTTGTAAATAAATTCACTTGTATCATTTTTTAGATTCCACATATAAGTGATATCACATGGTATTTGTCTTTCTCTTTCTGACTTACTTCACTTAGTATGAGCTCTAGGTCCATCCATGTTTAAGTGAATCTGACTTAGTTTCCTGCCAACATGGACACACAGTTTATAGAGCTGTGTAAGGATCAGGCAAAGAAAAGGGGGAAAAAAAGGAAAACACACAAATAGTCCTAACTAGCAGTGCTTTTGTAAAAGCTAGCCTCCTTATTCAGTTGTTCTTTTTTGTGTTCGATGTCCTGGGATGAAAGTGGGAAGACTGCCGAGGGACCCCCGGCACCTGGTGGTGTGGTCCTCATGTCTGTCTGTCTCAGGAGAACTCACACACGTGGCCCGGCTTCCTCCCTCGGCTTCTCCATTCCGTGGCTGCTGTGCCGTCTTCCTGAGGTGTCCTTGCCTGCTGCACCGAGGGGTCAGCTGCCAGTGTGCAGGACAGGTGCTGAGACAGGTGCTTCTGTGTGGAGGGCTCTTTCTGCCAACAGACAAACTTCTTGTAAAACATGGGACAGGGACAGGTTGGGGCATGTCCCTCTCCTTCTCTGGGATGGCTGTAACCCAATGTCGCTGTACAGGACGGTTGCAAGTCGGAAGGGAATAAGCATGGGTCATGGCACCTAAACGTGCCTTTACTTCACCTGGAGTTTCCAGGGAGTGTGGGAGCGGGGTCTGCATGGACCACCTTTCTGGTTAATCTTAGTGACAAAGCAGGGATGTCAATAGCAGTTTGGCTTTTCTGGAGGAGGGAAAGGGCCCAGAGATCCCTCTTAGAAGTCTCTGCTTGTCATCCTCTATGTGCACCCAGCTCACTGCGAGTGCAGGATGGGTAAGCCTGGCCCTGCCCTCTGGGAGCTTGTGCTGAGGTGGGGGGTCCAGGAACATGGACTCTTATAAGAGGACCTGGTAAACGCCACAGGGAGGAAAGAACAGGGTGCTGTGGGCAGCCACCAGGGGCACATCTTCCTGGCACCTCTTCCCAGAGGAGATGAAGCTTAGAGGGGGTTTGGAAGGACAAGGGAGTGAGCCTGGAGCACATTGACGGGCAGGGAGGAGTGAGGGCATCCGAGGAAGAAGTAATAGCATGTCGACAGGTGCGAGTTTGAGCGGGTGTAGGGCCAACCGGGTGAGCTGCATCTGTGAGCCTGCACCCCCAGGACCCTCCCCAGGGGAGAGCCCCAAAGCTTCATGGCCTCAGGGGAACAGCGGGATGAAAAGAAGAGGGCCGGGACTTTACAACCTTCCTCCTCACCCCAGTCCCTCTGTCGGTTTTCCCCAGAGCTTCCCGAGTCACAGTCACACCAGAGAGTCTGAAGGGCAGCGAAGCACACTGCTCAGACTTGAGATCCAGAGCTGGTGACCTCTGAGGTGTTGACACGTGCCCAGGGAAGCCGCTCCCCGTGGGGCAGGCGAGCACATCTGTTTTCTTTTTCCAGGAGCAGTCCTGGAGATTTAGTTCTGCTGAGGAGGGAGCCTGCGGAATCAGATGTGCTTGATGGTTTGTGGTGGGCTCCCCTACCCGCTGTGTGTGTGTGTGTGTGTGTGTGTGTGTGTGTGTGTGTGTGTGTGCGCGCGCATTTATTCCTGTAAGCACAGGAGTCAACAGCTGCCCACAGGGGGTTGGGGTGCAGGCAGGGAAGCTGGCAGAGCATCCCGGGGTGTGCCCTTGGGGCATCCGGAAGATGCAGTTCAAAAAAAATAGCAATCTTGGGACACCTGTGAAGGTGAATTTTCAATGCGTTGGCGGTATATAAAGTTCACATCTCTGCGAATTCTGACGGTCTGCTGTTTCCAGATTCAGCAGGCTCATGGTCGTCTGCTTTTGTTCATAGGCACACCTGCTCTGGGTAGCTCTTGCGAATCGGGTCCCTTTACTCTGGTCCGATTCTTGGTTTTTGAAAGCTTTGCTGCTCCGTCTCCAGTCCCCTGGCCCCGACCCCTCACGCTCAACCTTGAACTTGCAGCAGGATGCAGGGGAAGACCTGACTGTGGGGTCAAGGCCGCTGGGAGTCTTAACATTTGAGGTCCTCAGGCTGCACCTGTAGAGTGGGGGTGTCTGGACTCCGTGGATGTCAGTAAGCAGGGGTGAGACCCCTCTTCCTAGCCCAGAGGAGGGGGCATGTGGGTGACGCAAGAAAACCAGCCTTCACAGCGTGGGCATGGCCGTGGGGATTTATCTTTTTCTTCCTCTAATCTGTTGAACAGGGGACCCTAGTGGTCAATACGAGGATACCCATGTCTTTTTTTAATTTGGAAATAATTTCAAACTTAAAAGTTGCAAGACAAAAACAGTAGAGAGAACCCCCAGATACCCTTTACCTAGATTTTCCTATTTTAAAATTTTGCCTCACTTGTCTTATGATGGCTCTGTGTGTGTGTTCAGATTCTTTTTTTTCTGAACCATTTTCTGAACGCGTTACGTCTCTCATGTCCCTTTCCCCCTAGTACTTAAGTGTGTATTTCCTAAAAATATGATGTCCATATCTTTCAGTAATTAGTTACCTGATATTTATACTTGGGATCATATAACGTTATGAAAAGCAGTTTATTATTTGATAAGTTCTATTAAGTCTCCACTGTTTTTCCATGTGATTATGTAATGCCCATGTTCAAACATTAATAGATGCTGGGGACCTCTCAAATTTTCCCTCCTTTTCTAAGTCCCTTTGGATGATGTCTTGAATAGATTTAGTTTTTCAACTTTCACCCATTGTACAAATATTTCTTGCACCCCCTACAATTGTCTGACACTGTGCTTGGTGCTGGGGTTTAAACGTGAACAAGCTCCGACAAGGGTCTCACCTGCAGGGAGCTCCCAGTCTAGGCAAGAGACAGACACGAATCAGATAATGACATAAACCGTAAACCAGGGGCCAGCAGGCTAAGGGCTCTGGGCCAGATCAGCCCACTGCCTATTTTTGTATGGCTCCTGAGCCAAGAATGATTTTTACATTTTTTTTTTTTAAAGTTTATTAGATTATGATTTTTATGACTTTGTGTGTGTGTGTGTGTGTGTGTGTGTGTGTGTGTGTGTGTGTGTGTGGTACACGGTCCTCTCACCGCTGTGGCCTCTCCCGTCGCGGAGCACAGGCTCCGGACGCGCAGGCTCAGCGGCCATGGCTCACGGGCCCAGCCGCTCCGCAGCACGTGAGATCTTCCCGGACCGGGGCACGAACCCGTGTCCCCTGCATTGGCAGGCGGACTCTCAACCACTGCGCCACCAGGGAAGCCCTGATTTTTACATTTTTGATGGTTGAAAAAGAAGCAAAAGAAGAATAACATGTAAAAATTAAATGCAATTCAAACCTCAGTGTCCACAAATAAAGTTTTATTGGAACACAGCCATGCCAAGCATTTCCAGCAGCAGGGTTGAGCAGTTGCCACGAAAACTAGAGGACCTGCAAAGTCAAAACTATTTAGTACTCTCTGGACTTTTACAGGGAAGGTTTGCCGAGCCCCGGTGTAAACACCCACAGAAGTGCTAGGAAGGAGGATTACAAGGATAAGAGAGGTGGTGTACTAGGGGTCTGTGTGGGGACCTAGGAAAGCGTCCTGAGGTGGGAGCTGAGGGGAGGGAAGGCGTTACCTGGAGGAGTGGGTGTGCGTTCCAGGCAGCACTTTCAAAGGTCCTGGGGTTGAGGAGGGTGGCATTTTCAAGGGCTGAAAAGGCAGCTTGTGTGGCAGGAATAGAGACGGGGGTGAGAGAGATGGAGGCACTGCTGGAGGGGCATGGGGAGGGGTGTCAACTGCCCTGCTAGGACGGCGGCGTGGCCTGGAGGATGGTCGTGGTTAGGGAGGGGGTCACAATGGGCGTGCGGCTCTGCCAGAGGCCACTGACTTGTTCTTCTTCTTTTAGGTAAAACCTGTTCTCCAGCGTGTTGGCGTCCTGTGGCTGGTTGGCTGAAGCTGGGGGCTGTGAAGGATCTGGAAGCTGTCCCGTCCGAGGTGTTGAAACCATAACAAACATTATTTATGAAACACTGGCACAGTTGTATGTAGAACGTCGGCTCTGAATGTCACTGCAGGAGACACCACCCTCTGGACGCTCCTTTAAGATGTCACCCTTTATTCCCTCCTCAAGAGGGCTTTTGCCTTGCTAAGGGGCAAGGGGAAACATGCTGATTTAAAAAATAATTTTAAAGCAACTGCCGACAAAAGTAAAAGAGATCGGAAGTTATCAAGAACCTAAGAAAAGCCTAAAGGGTATTCAGCGGCGTATTTAGGGTTTCTGACAGTCTGCTCTCCTGGATCTACGAACTTTTATATGTCTGACCCTTTGTGGCCTTTCTGGGCTTGGTCGAGTTCTGGCCTTTCGTTGGTGGTGGCCGCGTGAAAGTTCAGAGTGCAAGGGCTCAGAGCTGCTCAGCTTGTAGCAGATGTAAACACGTCCTGTGGCTCCTTTTCTTTTCTTTTTCCGAAAGGGTTCAGCAGAATTAGGCATGGCTAGCTCACAAAGAATTCTGAATATCAGGGAGAAACCTAGACCTGTGTGTGTGCATGTGTGTGTATGTGTGTGTGCATGTATGTGTGTGTGCATGTGTGTGTGTGTATGTACATGTGAGATAATTTCTCCATCTCTAAAGAGAAAAGAAAGTGTTTGGCAGTCTTTGCTTAGTAACATCCATGTGTGTTTCTCTGCCCTGTCACCGTTCTACATTGTTGGTCTTAGAAATGGAATTTAAAAAAAATCACTGTGATAATTTAAATGAATGGTGATTTGCTTGGCTGAAAAAAGCCCACTGCCAGGGACTACGTTTGCAGTTGGTCCAGGCCAGACTGGCCTAGGAACCCACCTGGACCCAGGAGGTTACTGCAGGAAGACCCCTTGCACAGGTGGGTTTGGGTGGTGGCTTATCTTGCAGCTCGAGTGCCCGACACTTGCTGGAAGCAGGGCCTCGGGCTGACTCCTCAGGGTGATAGAGGCCTCCCATTTCACTATTTCCCCAGGGTTATTTGCTGCAACGGATATCCTTCTGCAAAAGTCTCCTAGCGGTGCCTTTGGGGGTGGGCTACTCTGTTCTCTCTGGAAAGGTGTTTTGTAATTTTTTTATCTCCTCTTTTCTGGCATTCTGCAGGGTTTGCAAATTTGCCTGTTTATTGTCTGCTCCACTGCTTGGGATGAAAACTCTGGCCTTTCCCTACTCGCCCCTATTTTCAGATTTTTCAGTTTCCTGGGAAGGGGCTGCCCTGCTTTGGGGTCCCCTGGTCCCCAAGGCCCTCTGGGCATGGGTGCTCTGCAGCCCTGGCCCATCAGGATGGCACTTCAGCCTCTGCAGAAGAGAGGGGCGGCCACTCTGAGGACAGTGGCCTGCTGGTCCTCGGCTCCCTCCTGTGATTTGGCTTCTTTTGTTGACTTTCCTTCTCCCTTTCTCCGCCCTGTTTGCCAGAGGGGAGGGGGCTGCTTTATCTCTACCCTCCACCGTGTCCTCATGGGCCAGGGTGGTGACTAAACGGGGTGGGCCGCCTAGCAGCTGTGCGCTGTCCGGACCTTTGAACTGACACCGTGGCTCACACTTGCCTTTCTGACAACCGCGTCTGAACCGTCAGCGGAGAAGCTGGATTCTTCTGCCTGACGCACGAACGCCGGCCTCTGTCTGCCAGGTGCTCGTCACAGGGCCTGGCAGAGGCGGCCACCAAGAATGACCTTCCAGATGCCACAGCTTTGGCACTAGAGACTCTTAAATAAAAAACCCTTCTGGCGTGAACTGTGTATGCATCAGTTTGGAGGTTTTCTGAGATGGAGGCCAGCAAGGTGCCTTCTTTTGATGAGGGGTGTGGGCCCGAGGCTCGGAGGAGGGCAGAGGGGGTGCCCAGGAGGAGGTACTGGGCCTGGGTTTGAAGCCCTGGGTGCCTCAGTGCTGGGGCTCGGATCGAGCTCAGGGGTCAGGTCCCACCCAGGCCCCTCTGCCTCTAAGTCCTGCCAGAGTGACAAAGTTCTGTGGGATTCCAGAGGTGCAGAGAGAGCTGGTGGTGGTAGGGAGGCTAGAGGTCCCCTGTTGCGGGCAAGGCATTTGTGGTGACCAGTGCTGGGGAGAGTGGGGTCCCAGGCAGAGGGGAGAAAGGAGGGTGGGATGGGGACAAGAGGCTGCAGGGGGCCTTCCTTTACCTGCGTAATCCAGCTCTTCCTCTGCGAAGACAAGTTCCGTTTCTTAAAAGCAGAGTGAGTTGGGTCTCGGGGAAGCAAAGTTGGGCTGGAAGGAATATCGGACCTGGGTGGGATGACTTCCTTTCTCTAATGCCTCCTTCTTTTTGTTCTTTTCATGGGCACTTCAGAGGGGCCAACTTTGGGGTCCAAAGGGACAACACTGTCCAAATGGATCCCACACCCCCCAGCGTTACTGCCGTCCTCCCTCGGTGAAAGATTAGATGTTCCTTAGCTGGGGGCACCCCGATTCCAAAGACCCGGTTCCCGTTCTTTTGCGAGCATTTGGGGACTTGTCAGATCACGTGTCCAGTATCGGCTCTGGAAGGTGTGACCATTATAGAGACATGATCTAGTCGGTGTCTTCTGGAGTCACTTAAAAATAGGACTGGAAGTTATAAGAAAACATTTCAGACTGATTTAAGGAGCAGAAT